>NC_073272.2:49564500-50262500 GCF_029289425.2 Pan paniscus | reverse complement strand
AGTGGGAAGAAAAGACAAAAGTCGTTCGTCAAAATGTGTGTGTGAGACCAAAATTTAATTCCTTTTTTTTTTTTTTTGTGACAGAGTCTCGCTCTGTCACCCAGGCTGGAGTGCAGTGGTGAGATCTCAGCTCACTGCAACCTCCGCTGCCTCCTAGGCTCAAGCAATTCTCCCACCTCAGCCTCCTGAGTAGCTGGGATTACAGGCGCATGCCACCATGCCCAGCTATTTTTCATAGAGACGAGGTCTTGCTGTGCTGCCCAGGCTGGTCTCGAACTCCTGACCTCAAGTGATCCGCCCGCCTCAGCCTCCTAAAGTGCTGGAATTATAGGCATGAGCCACTGCACCTGGCCTGTAAAATTTAATTCCTTATCGTGGCCTAGAAGACCTTAGAACACCGCTGTATCTTTCTGACCTCATCTCCTACCATCCTCCCCTCCATCACTCCGTTCCAGCCACTTATCAGCTAGATGGCCTTGGGCACAGTACCTAACTACCCTGTACCTCGATCTCCTCATCTGTAAAATGGGAAGGATGATAGTACCTAGTATTATCTAGTAAGTGGCAGAACCAGAATTCGAACCTAGGCAGTCTGGGTCAATGACCATACTCTTAACCCCTATGCTTAACCCATTTTACTTCCAAACCAGTCTTTTTCACTGACACTTCCCAAAGAAGGAGTCTAGGTTATTTGCACAGAATATATATAAGACCTCAATCCGTGTTCTGCAAAAGGGAAACTAAAACCCCTTTTATTTATTTATTGTAGAGATGGGGCCTTGCTCTGTCACACTGACTAGAATGGAGTGGTGCGATCACAGCTCACTACAGCCTCAACCTGGGCTCAAACGATCCTCCCACCTCTTAGCCTCCCAAGTAGCTGAGACTACAGGCACACACCGCCACGTCTGGCTAATTTTTTTTTGTATTTTATGTAGACACAGGGTCTCGCCATGTTACCCAGGCTGGTCTCAAATTCCTGGGTTCAAGTGATCCTCCCTCCTTGGCCTCCTAAAGCACTGGGATTACAGGCATGAGCCACTGTGCCCCAGCCTTATTTTAATTTTTTAGAGACAGGGTCTTGCTGTATCACCCAGGCTGGAGTGCAGTGGCGTGATCATAGCTCACTGTAGCCTCCACCTCCTGGGCTCAAGTGATCCTCCCACTTCACCCTCTTGAATAGCTAGGATTACGGGCATGCACTACCATGCCTGGCTACTTTGTTTATTTTTTTTAAGAGATGGGATCTCACTATGTTGCCCAGGCTGGTCTGGAACTCCTGGCCCAAATGATCCTCCCACCTCAGCCTCCCAAAGTGCTGGGATTACAGGCGTGAGTGACCGTGCCCAACCAATGCCTCTTCTAGATGACATCATTTTAAGTATTACAGAGACACTGGATTAAATAACAACAAATCAGAAATTATTCCCTCTCCAATCTTCTTTCAGTCCTTCTTTTTACACATAGAAGGTGGATGCTAACAAGTTCTTAGTATCTCTTTAACCACCTGCCATATCTCCCTTTGTAATGTCAGGGCCAGGGAGTACAGGGAACGGAAGTGGCTAGAATCTAATGACATTGTTATGCTTTCATAGCTGTTGGTTTTTACAGTTACTTTTCCTTTATGCCAAGATATAATGGGTTTTTCATGTACTTGGATGAACATTTTCTTTTTATATAAATGTATTTAGGGCTGGGCACGTGGCTCATGCCTGTAATGGCCAGCACTTTGGGAGGCCGAGGTGGGCGGAGCACTTGAGGTCAGGAGTTTGAGACCAGCCTGGCCAACGTGGTGAAACCCCGTCTCTACTAAAACTACAAAAATTAGCCAGGTGTGGTGGCACGCACCTGTAGTACCAGCAACTTGGGAGGCTGAGGCAGGAGAATCGCTTGAACCCAGGAGGTGGAGGTTGCAGTGAGCCGAGATCAAGCCACTATACTACAGCCTGGGTAACAGAGCAAGACTCTGTCTCAAAAAAAAAAAAAAAGTATTTCAGTGCATAAATGTAGGTTTGTTTGTTTGTTTGTTTGTTTTACAATGGGAATGCACAGTTTCCTTTTTAAACACATTTATTTACATGAAAGAATTGTCAGTCAAAATAGTACATAACTGTGTGCAGACATTATCTGGTTGTGGTAAAACTTGTTACCTCTCTGGGTCATTCTTCTGTTTTCACTGCGTTTGCAGCAGCTTTTGCAAAAAGAAGAGAAGTCCCACTCACCTTGAGGTGCTGGATCATTTCCTCCAAAGGCACCTCTGTGATCAGACATATGTCCAGGGAGCCAGGAACTGGGTGAGCGGCTTTGGGTTCAAATTCCTTTCCCACCTCGTGGAGGTTAAATTTCTGGTCTCCAAAACACAGTGCTTTCCGGTCGTCCTACTTGGTGGGGAGGGGCAGAGAAAACAGCCTAGAATTAAACCTCCAAGATGAGTGTGAGATGAAGCCTTTCCACCTATCCCAACAAGGTTTAAAAAAAATAAAAACTAGAATGGGGCTACTACACAACAGCCCTTTGCCCCACCCAAGGCTCATTCCCTAGAGGCAACTGTACGAGTTTATTTCTCCTTGAAATTATTTCCATATCTCCAAATAGTGTTTATACCACTCAAGGCAGAGATAGCAATTTGCCTACCCAGTATACATTTCCCCTTTATTTCTTATAAACACAACAGAAATTTCAGTGGGGTCAGCCGTGTACCCAACTTTAAAAACCTACATTTCCCAGCACGTCCGGAGGCCACGTTAGCCGGACCAGGCAATGAGATGGGGGCAGAGGTGTGGATGGGGCTTCTGGGAACCTCCCAACCCCACTGCGCTGGCCCTTATTGCTCATTCACTTCCTCTTGCTTCCCAGCCACTGCCCATGACCTGACTGACTACCTCTGGACTGGTTGTTCAGTGAAACGAAAAGAAAGCTCTTGTCTTGTTTAACCCACAGTTAGTTAGTTGAGTTTTCTCCTACATGCCTCCAAAGTCCCTAACTGATGCACCACTGTTTGTTTATTTATTTATTTATTATTATTTGAGACAGAGTCTTGCTCTGTTGCCCAGGCTGGAGTGCAGTGGCACCATTTTGGCTTACCGCAACCTCCACATCCCTGGTTCAGGTGATTCTCGTGCCTCAGCCTCTGGAGTAGCTGGGACTACAGGCACACGCCACCATGCCCAGCTAATTTTTATATTTTTAGTAGAGATGGGGTTTTGCTATGTTGGCCAGGCTGGTCTCAAACTCCTGACCTAAGGTGATCTGCCCACCTCAGCCTCCCAAAGTGCTGAGATTACAGGTGTGAGTCACTGTGCCTGGCGTCTTTTTTTTTTTTTTTGAGACAGAGTCTTGCTCTGTCGCCCAGCCTTCAGTGCAGTGATCACGGCTCACTGCAGCCTCAACCTCCCAGACTCAAGTGATCCTGCAACCTCAGCCTCTGAGTAGCAGGGACCACAGGCACACCCCACCACGCCTGGCTAATTTTTTTTTATTTTTTGTAGAGACCGGGTCTCCCTGTGTTGCCCAGGCTGGTCTTGAACTCCTGGCTCAAGTGATCCCCGCCTCGGCCTCCCAAAGTGCTGGGATTACAGATGTGAGCCAATGTGCCCGGCTGCACCACTATTTCTTGATTTAGCAACTTGAGATATTTCCTATCACCTCCCTGCTATGATAAATGAAAATTTAGCTCATTCACATTACTATCTCTTCCAATACAATTTGATTATCGTTTTTAGTTTCTCTTTTAGCTCCTTAACAATTTTTAACTAACCCATTTGCATGTTTATTTTGTTTATTTATTTATTTTTTTTAAGAGACAGAGTCTCATTCTATCACCCAGGCTGGAATGCAGTGGTGCAATCACAGCTCACTGGAGCCTTGACCTCCTGGCCTCAAACAATCCTCCTGCCTCAGCCTCCTGAGTAGCTGGGATTCCATTACAGGTGCACACCACCACGCCTGGCTAATTATAAAACTTTTTTTTTTTTTTTGTAGAGACAGTAGTCTCAGTATGTTGCCCAGGCTGGACTCCAACTCCTGAGCTCAAGCGATCCTCCTGCCTCATCCTCTCAAAGTGTTGGGATTGCAGGCGTGAGCCACCACGCTTGGCTGCAAGTTTATTTTTGTAGATCAACTACAGATTAACTCACAGCCCTGCCATGTTCTTCATGAATCCTCCCTCTCCTGGACCTCTCAACATGTGCCATTTCTTTTTTTCTTTTTCTATCTCTTTTATATCACTATGAATGATACCACATCCATTCAATCAGAAAATGACTTTATTTCACTTTTTTTTTTTTTTTTTTTGAGACAGAGTCTCGCTCTGTCACCCAGGCTGGAGTGCAGTGGCGAGATCTCAGCTCACTGCAACCTCCGCCTCCTGAGTTCAAGCAATTCTCCTGCCTCAGCCTCCCGAGTAGCTGGGACTACAGGCGCGAGCCACCATGCTTGGCTAATTTTTGTAGTTTTAGTAGAGATGGGGTTTCAGCATGTTGTCCAGGCTGGTCTCGAACTCCTGACCTCAAGTGATCCACCCATCTCAGCCTCCCAAAGTGTTGGGATTACAGGCGTGAGCCACCACGTCTGGCCAACTTTATTTAACTTTTGGACTTGAGGATAGTTTGGCTCAGTGTGCAGTTGTAGGTTGCAGCTTATTTTCCCATAGCCTTTTAAATATGTTGCTTCATTGTCTTCCCCAAATGTGGTGTTGCTGTTAAGAAGTCTGATGTTCATCTGCGTTTTATTCTTTGGTTGGTGATACATTCATCTTCCACTACTGCAGCTTTAGGATTTTTCTTAATCCTAATGTTCTGAAATTTCACTCCATTGTGTCCAAGTACAGAGGTTGAGGCATCATACACCTCGTTATCACCATTGGCCCACGCAAGGACTATCTCTTGTTTTATTTATCTTTTTCTGTTCATTATCCATTCCCATCTCCACCTTAGGCAACCATTATAGTGCGTTTGATGTGTATCCTTTGGTTTTCATAAATTGCTGTAAAAAGTGTGTTACTGTTTTATGTGTGTGTATTGTAATGGGTAGCATGCTGTAGACCTGATTGTTTCTTCATTTTTCACTCAGCACGTTCTTTTCAAGACCCGTCCGTGTTGCTGTGTACACATCCAGTCTGATGTTGCATAATACTACATTTCTGCATAAGGTTCCATGTTAGATTTAACATTTTTAGCCAAATAGAAAAAATTGGCCAGGTGTGGTGGCACGTGCCTACAGTCTCAACTACTCAGGAGGGTGAGGCAAGAGAAGCACCTGAGTCTGGGAGGTTGAGGCTGTGGTGAACCGTGATCGCACCAGTATACTCCAGCCTAGGCAACAGAGTGAGACACTGTCTAAAAAAATTTTTCTTCTCCTGTTTGCGATTCCTCGAGCCCTTTCTATTTAAGTTATATGTGTGTGTGGGAGGGGTGTTCATGTGTACTTAATTGTTTTAGAGCAGTTTTAGGTCCACAGCAAAATTGAACAGGAGGTATAGGGATATATACACCTTGCCCCCACATATGCACAGCCTCCCCCACTTCTTTTACTTAGTAATATGCATTTAAGTTTCCTCCATGTCTTTTCATGGATTGATAGTCCATTTATTTTATTTAATTAATTTATCTATTTGAGATGGAGTCTTGCTCTGTCGCCCAGGCTGGAGTGCAATGGTGCAATCTTGGCTCACTGCAACCTCCGCCTCCTGGGTTCATGTGATTCTCCTGCCTCAGCCTCCCGAGTAGCTGGGATTACAGGCGCCCACCACCATGCCTATGTGGGATTATAGGCTGGCCTCAAACTCCTGACCTCAGGTGATCCACGTAATCAGGGATTACAGGCGTGCACCACCATGCACAGCTAATTTTTGTACTTTTAGTAGAGACGGGGTTTCACCATGTTGGCCAGGCTGGCCTCAAACTCCTGACCTCAGGTGATCCACCCGCCTCGGCCTCCCAAAGTGTTGGGATTATAGGCATGAGCCACTGCACCTGGCAGATAATCCATTTGTTTTTATCACTGAATAATATTTCATTGTCTGGATGTGCCACAGTTGATATATCCATTCACTTACTGAAGCACATCTTAGTAAGGCATTTTTTGCTTTCTCTGCATTTACCTCTTTTGAAGTTATTCCAAATTCTCAAGGGTAGTTCAATCTCTGGAAACCTCTTTTTTTTTCCCTTGGATCTGTCTTTCCTGGGGTCTTTCTTACACCTGTTCCAAACTGGACTGATGGTTCTCTAAGTACCTTTCTGGGATCTTCCTCTTGGGATCCATTGTGGCCTGACTTCCATGTCTTCCATATTCCCAGATTCATAGTCATCCAATGTTTTTTTTTTTTTTTTTTTTTTTTGAGATGGAATCTTGCTCTGTCACCCAGGCTGGAGTGCAGTGATGCGATCTCGGCTCACTGCAACCTCTGCCTCCCAAAGTGCTGGGATTACAGGTGTGAGCCACTGTGCCCGGCCACTCCCCCATTTTGATATAGCATAGCCTCAAGTAATTTTCAAAGCAAGTGGGAAATTTTGTAAGACTTCGTATGACTAAGAATGCTTTTATTCTACATTTACATTTTTGTTTGATTTTTTTTGATACAGTCTTGCTCTGTCACTCAGACTAGAGTGCTGTAGTGCAATCTCGGCTCACTGCAACCTCTGCTTCCCAGGCTCAAGCAATTCTCATGCCTCAGCCTCCCAAGTAGCTGGGATTACAGGCGTGCACCACCATGCACAGCTAATTTTTGTACTTTTAGTAGAGATGGGGTTTTGCCATGTTGGCCAGGCTGGTCTCAAACTCCTGACCTGAAGTGATCCGCCCACCTCGGCCTCCCAAAGTGCTGGGATTACAGGCATGAGCCACCGCACCTGGCCCCTACATTTACCTTTGGTTAATAGTTTGGTTGGACATAGAATTCTAGGTGGAAAATTTTCCCCTCAGAATCTTGAAGGTGTCCTTTTATCTTTTGGTCTCTGGTCTCTTGGAAAATCTGATATTTGTTTGTTTTTTTTTTCCTTTGTAGATAATCTACTTTTTAATCTCTATGAAAGCTCTTAGGATCTACTTTTTCAGTTTGATGTTCTATAATTTTAGAAGGATCCATGTTAAGTGTCAACATGCTGGATACTTGGTTAACCTTTTCCATGTAGAGACTGCAAAGTTATCTTGCATTGTTTCTATGATAATTTCCTCCTCTCTTTTTTCTCCATTCTCTCTCTGGAAGTCCAAATATTCAGTTTGGAATCTCCTCTATTGATCTCTTTATATTTTCTCTCAGATTTCCTGTGGTTTTCCTTTTAGAGTTAAGTTATATGTTAAAGTGTTATCAACAAATTTTAGCCCACCTGAATTTTGGCATTTGGGGAAGTGCTTACCTTAAAAGTCATGACCTCCATGCCCAGGATCTTGGAATAAAACATGGTGGTGTCTTTGATGCTCTTCACCGTCATCACGATGTGGTCAAGTCTACAGATAAGACATGGGGGAGGGGTCTGACTGCTGTCCCTCCATGACTAAAAAAAGAAAAAAAAGTCAGAAGAGACCACATTGCCACTTGTCAACGCCTGTGTTTTCTTCTGCTCACCTCCCCCTACCTCCCCAATTACACTACTTCCTCCTCACCCCCTTCCAAGGGGAAAGGCCTGAGAGAATACTTACTGGTAGAGTCTTACTGCCCATGTGTGGATTCATGAGAGCCCACGTGTCTGCCATGACCACTTTCCACTGTTTCCTTGTTTCCTTTTCTTTTCTTTTCTTTTCTTTTTTTTTTTTTGAGACAGAGTCTCACTCTTTTGCCCAGGCTGGAGTGCAGTGGCACAATCTCACCTCACTGCAACCTCCGCCTCCCAGCTTCAAGCGATTCTCCTGCTTCAGCCCCCTGAGTAGCTGGTACTACAGGTGTGTGTCACCACGCCCAGCTAATTTTTGTATTTTTAGTAGAGACGGGGTTTCACTATGTTGGTCAGGCTGGTCTTAAACTCAAACTCCTGACCTCAAGTGATCTGCCTGCCTCGGCCTCCCAGAGTGCTGGGATTACAGG
Organism: Pan paniscus; assembly: GCF_029289425.2. NCBI lineage: Eukaryota > Metazoa > Chordata > Mammalia > Primates > Hominidae > Pan > Pan paniscus. Next base: position 50,254,480 of record NC_073272.2, on the reverse strand, counting down.
GGTGAGCCACTGCACCCAGCCTTCTTGTTCCCTTTCTCCTCTTCCAGAAGTGAAGATTAGGGGAGTGGAGACCAAGACAATGCCCTCCCCTGTTTCCCCCTAAATAGAATTCATCTCTTTTCCAAGAAGTGACAAGACACAGAGGAGGCCCAGTCCTGTGAATTGGCCAATTTTACCCAGCCCCCTCCTTTCCCATTCTGCAGCTTCAGTCACAGAGAACAAGACAAGAAGGGGGCATCTCAGAAGAAATGAAGGTTTCTGGGCATGCGTGTTTACAGATCCACCTTGACACCCAGAGGGAGGACCACTCCCCAACCTTCCACTTTCCCGCCCTCAGCATACTTCCCATCAGATCTTTCTCTTGACTTGAATTATTTAGTAATTTGAATATTTATAGTATCTCTGCTACAGGATTATAAAGCACCTGTGGTCTGGCACTATAGGCAATGGAGTATAATGCTTAAAAGAATAGATTCTAGTAGTGGCACCTGTAATCTCAGCACTTTGGAAGGCTGAGGCAGATAGATCCCTTGAACCTAGGAGTTTGAGATCAGCCTAGGCAACACAGTGAGACCCTGTATCTACAAAAAAATATGAAAATTAGCTAGGTTGGGGGGCGCTCACGTGTAGTTCTGGTTACTTGGGGGCCTGGGGTGGGAGGATCACTTGAGCCTGGGAGGCGGAGGTTGCAATGAGCTATGATCACTCAACCGGACTCCTGGGTGACAGAGCAAGACTGTGTCTAAAAAAAAAAAAAAAAGATTCTGGAGCCAGATTGACATTTAAATAATTTATCTAATTTCTCTGTGCCTTGGTTTCCCCTTCTATAAAATGAGCATGATTTTATACATATAGGATTCTTGTGAGAGTTTTAAAAAAGTACTGTTTTTAAGGGCATAGAACAATGCCTGATACATATCAAGTGCTATAAAAGGATTGATGATGATGATGATGTGTGGTCATCTTGTTAAAATCTAGACTCCAGTTACAATGACACCCTATCTCTACAGCCTCATCCATTGCTCTTGAACTCCAATCTACACTGTCCTTTAGCCTGTTCCTCATAAGGACCACCCTTGTACCTTTCATTTATGGGCCTTTGCAGATGGTAATGCCTGTCTCCCTGACTAGAATGTAAGCTTCATAAGAGCAGGGACTTCTGTCTGTTTTGTTCCCCACTCTTTCCCAAACAACTAGTTCAATCATATTTGTTCAATAAATAAATATCTACTGCAACAACTAGGGACAGTGCTTGGCACAAAGTCTGACTAATTTCTATTCTGTTCGATTCGATTCCATTGGATTCCATTCTATTCTGTTCTACCCTTTGCTATTTTATTATTTTCTATTCCACTGCGTTTAGTTCCATTGAAACCAGCCCATTTTAAACAATTGATTTCACTGAGCTCCAGCTAAAAAAAATCCTGTACCATTCTATTTTCCTGAGTGGAGGAGGCATTAGCAAAGTTGCTGAGTTTTGCTCTCCCGGTGGATACAAAAGATCCACATGGACATAGGAACTGCAGAAAGAGAAAATGACCGACATTTTGGCTCCATTGAAAATAAAGTCATATGTTGAAATAAATTTTATTAACTTTCTTTTTTAATTCCCTTTTTGAGACAGGGTCTTGCTTTGTTGCCCAGCCTGGAGCATGGTGGCATGATCACAGCTCACTGCAGCCTCAACCTCCTGGACTCAAGCAATCCTCCTACTTCAGCCTCCCTAGTAGCTGGGATTACAGGTGTGTGCCACCATGCCCAACTATTTTTTGTTTTCTTTTTTCTTTTTTTTTGTAGAGGTGAGGGCTCACTATGTTTCCCAGGCTGGTCTTGAATTCCTGGGCTCAAGCAATCCTCCCTCCTCAGCCTCCCAGAGTGTTGGGGTTACAGGCATGAGCCACTGCACCCAGCCCTTATTAACCTTCTAACATCTGTAGAATCTGTCACAATACCCCATTTACATTCCTGATATTGGCAATCCATATATTTTCTTAATTTCTCGAGAGAAAATAGACATTGCTAGTATTTTATTAATCTGTTCAAAGAATCAACTTTTAACATTGTTGGCTTTATTGTATCTTTGCTTTCTATTTCACCAGTTTCTGCTGTTATAATTTCCTTCCTTCTACTTTCTTAGGTTCCACTTGCCATTCTTTTCCCAGTTTCTTGATAGGGAAGCTCAGGTCATTGATTTTCAACTTTTCTACTTTTCTGATCTGTGCATTTAGAACTATAGATTTCCTCTAAGCACTGCTTTGGCCACATCTGCATCATTTTGATAGTCTGTTAGAAATAAACTCCACCTATTCCTCCCATTATTCTATTCTTCCCTGCCAGCTTAGATTCACTCCCCAGATCCTGCTTTGCAGACTCGGAGCTCCATCCTTGCAAATTCAAGGACGAGCAGGGATGGCTGTCTTCAATAACAGGAAGGCCAGCGTAGCTCAGAACCCAAGAGTGAGTGAGAGATAAGTGGGAGGGCAAGGCAGGGTCTGGATCCTGCAGACTCTTGGAGGTGAAGTTACAAAGCCTGCTTTATAAAATGATGATCAAGACATAGTCATCACACAAAGGACTGGGTGCAGTGGCTCACGTCTGTAATCCTAGCACTTTGGGAGGCCAAGGTGGGTGGATTACATGAGGTCAGGAGTTTGAGACCAGCCTGGCCTACATGGTGAAATCCTGTCTCTATTAAAAATACAAAAATTAGCTGGGCATGGTGACGTGCACCTGTAATCCCCTACTCGGGAGGCTGAGGCAGGAGAATCGCTTGAACCTGGGAGGCAGAGGTTGCAGTGACCTGAGATTGCACCACTGCACTCCACCCTGGGGGACAAGAGCAAACCTCGGTCTCAAAAAAAAAAAAAAAAAAAAAAGACACAGTAATCACACAAGGCTTACTGTGTGCCAAGCCCCGTTTTACACACTCTACAAAAATATAATCCATTTTATTTCTCACCACAGCATATAAAATCCCTATAGTCAGAGTGCCCGGAACACCATGTCCTTCCTCCTTTGGCCTCCTCTACAGGGAAGTGTTCTGTCTTCCTACAGGGTCCTCTTCAAGGTCCCCTTCAGGTTGCCAGGAGCCTCTGAATTCCTCTCCTAAAGCTCAAGGTCAGCGCTGTGTTTCCTAGCCTCTCTCCACATGGCCCTAATCATGACAGCTTTGGGGGCACCCTGCGTGAGCCACCTTTGTATCTCTCCACCTGTCCCTGGCTAAACTGGGGGAGGAGCCAGCCCTCAGCCCCGGCCCAGCCCTGCACACCTGAGCACAGGGCCCTCCATGGCTTAGAGCCGGGCCTTTCCATGGGCCTCTGCTGCCCTCTGCTTGTCTCTGAAAGAGAAAGGGAGAGAGGAGGACAGGAAATGGGAGCCCGCAGAGAAGGGAAACAGGTTACTAGACCAGCTTCAGTGCCAACACCCTTGCCCCAGGTCCCCAGGGGCCATCTTGTTCACCTGTTTCTCCAAAGTCCTGCCCCACATCTTGACTGGCAGCCTGGAGGGCAGATGGCGCAGCATGGCAGGGTAGGCGTCTTTGCCCAGGGTCCTCCCGACAATCCTCTGGCTCAGCGCCTGGAGATCAAGGGGCAGGAATGGGAGGGCACAGGCTGAGGACTGTGGGAGGTGACACAGGTAGGTGGTGCAAATGGAAGGACTTTAACATTAAATTCAGGGCCTCAAAATTGAAAGCTTAAGGTGGATGTGTGTAAGGGATTACTTCTTGTTAACACTGAAGGCTGAGTGCGGTGGTTCATGCCTGTAATCCCAGCACTTTGGGAGGACAAGGCACGTGGATCACCTGAGGTCAGGATTTCGAGACCAGCCTGGACAACATGGCAAAACCCTATCTTTACTAAAAATACAAAACATTAGCCAGGCATGGTGGCGGGCGCCTGTAATCCCAGCTACTTGGGAGGCTGAGACAGGAGAATCGCGTGAATCCGGGAGACGGAGGTTGCAGTGAGCCGAGATGGCGCCATTGCATTTCAGCCTGGGTGACAGAGCAAGACTCCATCTCAATAATAATAATACTGAAAAACCACCAAGTATTAAGGGGATCTTTATTCTAGCGTGTGATGCCTCTGGTCTACTTAGGGGTATGTCTCCAAAGTGTGAGATCTGTGAGCTGTTTGAGAGTGTGTGTCAGGGGTATGAAGTTGTGAGCTATCTGAGTTAGAGTATGACTCCTCTGACCCATTAGGTGTCTGTTTCCAAGCCAAGATCCCTGAACTCTTAAGAGTTCTGAGCCCCTTGGCCAAGCACGGTGGCTCACGCCTGTAATCCCAGCACTTTGGGAGGCCAAGGTGGACGGATTACTTGAGGCTGGGAGTTCGAGACCAGCCTGGCCAACATGGTAAAGCTCCATCTCTACTAAAAATACAAAAATTACCCAGGCATGGTGGTGTGCACCTGTAGTCCCAGCTATTCAGGAGCCTGAGGCAGGAGAATAGTTTGAACCCGGGAGGCGGAGGTTGCAGTGAGCCGAGATCGCGCCATTGCACTCCAGCCTGGGTGACAGAGTGAGACTCTGTTTAAAAAAAAAAAAAAGTTCTGAGCCCCAGGGTGTGATGTTCCTGAATTATTTTGGGGGATGAGTTTTGGGGGATGAGATTTGCAGTCTTCCTCCTCCTCCCCACTCACCCTTCACTCACCCTCACCTTCCGCTGCTGAGAGTCAGAGAACATTAATCAGCCCAGTTGCTGTTCACTTTACCCTGAGCAGAACTCCCCCATCTCCCTTACAGGTTACTTGTCTGGCCCCTGGAGCATGTGAGTTTGAGATTTTTGTTTCTAGTTACCCCCAACACAAACACTTTGTGTTGTGGATATTGTTTTGTTTTTGTTTTTTTTGAGACAGTGTCTCACTTTGTCACCCATGCTGGAGCCCACTGGCGCCATGATGGCTCAGTGCAGCCTCAAACTCCTGGGCTCAAGGGATCCTCCTGCCTCAGCCTCCTGGGTAGCTGGGACTATAGGTGTGTGTCACCACGCCTGGCTAATTTTTGTATTTTTAGTAGGGATGAGGTCTTGCTATGTTGCCTACAATTGGCCTGCTTTGGCCTCCTGAAGTGTTGGGATTACAGGCGTGAGCCACCGTGCCGGGCCAGATACTGTTTTTAAGCATATGATTTTCCTTTAAAAAGAGTTACACAAATAATATGTGAATACAGGTTTGTATAAAAGATTTGAAAAACAGGCTGAGGGTGGTCGCTCACACCTGTAATTCCAGCACTTTGGGAGGCTAAGGCGGGTGGATCAATTGAGATCAGGAGTTCAAGACCAGCCTGGCCAATATGGTGAAACCCCCATCTCTACTAAAAATACAAAAATTAGCCGGGCATGGTGGCACGCAGCTGTAATCCCAGCTACTCGGGAGGCTGAGGCACAAGAATCACTTGAATTGGTGGCAGAGGTTGCAGTGGGCTGAGATCGTGCCACTGTACTCCAGCCTGGATGACAGAAGGAGACTCTTTCTCTCGAAAAAAAAAAAAAGATTTGAACAACACATCAGTACATGGACTCTAGCAATCATCTCTACCCCCATTCCCCCAAAATGACCACTGGGGTCAGATTCTGGTGTTTCCATAGTGTGTGTGTGCACACACTACACACATGCACTAGGTCACTGTAACTGACTCCCCCTTGCTTTTCCCTGCCTATAGCACATCCTGTAGAAGGTAACCCCCACCCTTGCAGGTACACACAAGTCCCATCCATTCTGTGTCACATCCAGTGGGCACTCTGTGCTGTAACATGAACCCTCATTATTCGTTTCACTCTGCAATAGTCCTTGGGTATCAGTGAACATTTACAAGATTTTCCTGGTTGTTTGTTCCTACCAGCCTTGTTCCCACAGCTCTGTGCACATGTCTGAGTACTAGAATTAGAAGTGGAATTGCTGGGTGTATAAGAGTTCTCCAGAGAAACAGAACCAGTAGGAGAAACAGAACCAATATGTAATATATTACAAGGATTGGCTCCTGTGATTTTGGAAGCTGAGAAGTTCCACAATATGCCATCAGCAAGCTGGAGACCCAGGAGAGCCAGTGGTGTTGTTCTGAGAACCAAAGGGCTGATGGTGTTGGCTGGGCATGGTGTCTCACGCCTGTAATCCCAGCGTTTTGGGAGGCCAAGGTGGTTGGATCACTTGAGGTCAGGAATTCAAGACCAGCCTGGCTAACATGGCAAAACCCCATCCCTACTAAAAATACAAAAATTACCTGGGCGTGGTGGCGCACACCTGTAATCTCAGCTACTCAGGAGGCTGAGGCAGGAGAATCGCTTGAACCTGGGAGGTGTAGGTTGCAGTGAGCCGAGATTGTGCCACTGCACTTCAGCCTGGGTGACAGAGCAAGACTCTGTCTCTAAAAAACAAAACAAAACAAAACAAAAAAACAAAGGGCTGATGGTGTAAGTACCAGTCAAGGGCAAAGGACTGGTGTTCTACCTCAAGCAGTCACGCAGAGAGCAAATTCCACCTTCCTCCATCTTTTTTGTTCTATTCCAACCTTCAGTGGATTGGGTGATGCCCATTTACAATGGGCAGAGCCATCTGCCTTACTCAGTCCAACAATTCATATGCTAACCTCATCTGGAAACACCCTCACAGATCCACCGAGAAATAATATTCAACAGGGCACCCTGGGTCCCTATCAAGTTGACACAAAATTTACCATCACAAGTCCACCCCTTATTAACTGTCCTTTTCCACTGTCCTTCAGAGGTGTCTCAGAAAGGGGCCATAGTGCTTCAGCTGTCCACTTTCAGAGTGTGCCTGCATAACATGCAGAATCATCTGTAAACCAGGCCCAAGTCTTCTCTTCCTCTGTCAACTAATTGTAGGGAACTCCCCATGAGGCCACAGGTGCAGGCTGGGAGAAAGGAGGCAAGGTAGAAGGAGTGGGGACCATGGGCATTTAGGCCTCTTCCTCATGTAACTTACTTGTGTCTTCAGGGCCTGCTTAGGCCCCATCACATATTTCCCATTTCCATTCGACGATGGAGCGCTGCTGGGCACACCGACTCTTGGTTAGTCAGGTAACACCCAGTTCATGATGGGCAGGAATGATGTAACTTGGTGGCTCATGGTCAAGTATTTAGTTTCTACTAAGACCCAGTAGCAGACCAAGAGCTGTTTCTCTCTCTCTCTTTTTTTTTTTTTTTTTTTTTTGAGACAGGGTCTCACTTTGTCACCCAGGCTGCACTGCAGTGGCACAATTACAGCTCACTACAGCCTCGACCTCCTGGGCTCAAGTGATCTTCCCACCTCAGCTTCCTGAGTAGGTGGGACTACAGGCATGCACCACCCCACCCAGCTATTAATAATTTTTGTATTTTTTTGTAGAGATGGATTTTTGCCATGTTGCCCAGGGTGGTCTCGAATTCCTGTGCTCAAGAGAGAGATGTGTTGGCCTCAACCTCCCAAAGTGCTGGGATTAAAGGAGTGATCCACCACACCCAGCCAAGAGCTGTTTCTCAAAAGGAGGGTAGTTATCTGCAGAGAATAGCAGGGCTTTGCTCCGAAATCCTAAAGGAGGCTCACCAAATTTCATTTGGGGGGCTGAGACGGGTGGATTGCCTGAGCCCAAGAGTTCGAGACCAGCCTCGGGAACATTGGGAAACCCTATCTCTACAAAAAATACAAAAGTTAGCCAGATGTGGTGGTGCATACCTGCAGTCAGTCCCAGCTACTAGGGAGGCTGAAGTGGGAGGATCACCTGAGCCTGAAAGGTCAAGGCTGCAGTGAGCTGTGTTGTGCCACTGCACTCCAGCCTGGGTGACAGAGCAAGACCCTGTCTCAAAAAATAAAATAAAACAAAATCCTAAAGGGCTAGGCTATGACTAACTTATAGCGGCCTGCCAAGAGCTCCAAACAGTATCCCTATCTGCCACTGTCACTTCAAGCACCACTGGATCTCCTGGGTCCTATGGCCCAAGTGGCAAAGTAGCTTGCCCAGCAGCCTGGACATGTTGCAGAGCCTTCTCCTGTTCTGGGCCCCACACAAAACTTGCAGCTTTTCAGGTCATTTGGTAAACGGGCATGTGTAACATACCCAAATGAGGAATGTGTTGCTTCCAAAATCCAAATAGGTGTGCTAGGCATTGTGCCTCTTTTTTGATTGTAGGAGGGGCCAGATGCAACTACTTATCCTTCATCTTAGAAGGAATATATTGGCTGGGTGCAGTGGCTCACGCCTGTAATCCCAGCACTTTGGGAGGCTGAGGCGGACGGATCATGAGGTCAGGAGTTTGAGACCAGCCTGACCAACGTGGTGAAACCCCATCTCTACTAAAAATACAAAAATTAGCTGGGCATGGTGGCGTGTGCCTGTAATCCCAGCTACTCAGGAGGCTGAGGCAGGAGAATCGCTTGAACGGGGAGGTGGAGTTTGCAGTGAGCCGAGATTGCATCATTGCACTCCAGCCTGGGTGACAGAGCGAGACTCCATCTCAAAAAAAAAAAAAAAAAAGAATATGTTGACAGACCTCACACCACTGGACTCCTAGAAATTTCACTGAGGTAGAAGATTCCTGAATTTTTGTTGAATTTATTTCCTACCCTCTGACACAGAAATTTCTCACCAATAAGTCTAGAGTAGTTGCTACTTCTTGCTCACTATGTCTACTCAGCATAATATCATCAATGTCATGGGCCAGTGTGATACCTGTGGAAGGGAAAGGCAATCAAAGTCCTTGTGGACTAAATTGTGACATAGGGCTGGAGAGTTGATTGATATACCACTGAGGCAGGATGGTGACAGAGTACAGCTGGCCTTGCCAGTTCAAAGTGCTTCTGGTAGCCTTATGGACAGGGATGGAGAAAAAAGGCGTTTGCCAGATCAAATAACTGCACACCAGGTACCAAGGGATGTGTTAATTTGCTCAAGCAATGCAACCACCTCTGGTACAGCTGCTGCAGTTGGAATTACCACCTAGTTAAGCTTACGTTAAGCTTAAGTCATCACCTGGCTAATCCACTGTCATTCTGCAAGATCCATCTGTCTTCTGCATAGGCCAAATAGGAGAGTTGAATGGGGATGTGGTAGGAATCACCATCCCTGCTTCCTTGAAGTCCTCTGCAATCCCTCCAGAAATGCAGCAGGTCCCCTTCATTCTGTATCACGTCCAGCAAGTGCTCTGTGGAGCGACATGAACCTCCATCATTCATTTCACTCTGCAACAGTCATTCTTTATAAATGGACATTTACAAGGTTTTTCTGATCTGCTCCCACCAGCCTTGTGCACACAGCTTTGTGCACATGTGTGAGTGTTAGAGTTAGAAGTGGAATTGCTCAGGCCAGGCGCAGTGGCTCACGCCTGTGATTCCAGCACTTTGGGAGGCTGAGGCAGGCGGATCACCTGAGGTCAAGAGTTCAAGACCAGCCTGGCCAACATGGTGAAACCTCATCTCTACTGAAAATACAAAAATAAGCCGGGTGTGGTGGCAGGCACCTGTAATCCCAGCTACTCAGGAGGCTGAGGCAAGAGAATTGCTTGAACCTAGGAGGTGGTGGTTACAGCGAGCTGAGATCGCACCATTGTACTCCAGCCTGGACAACAGGGCAAAAACTAAAAAAAACTAAAAAAAAAAAAAAAAAAAAAAAGAAGTGGAATTGCTGGATCAAGTTTCATTCATTCAACAAACACCTAATGTGTGTGTACTGTGTGCCCAGCACTGTTCTAAGTGCTGGCCAGACAACAGAAAATAAGGCAGACAAATGTCCCTGCCCACATGGAGCTGGGGGTAGTGGGGAGAGTGTCCAATATTGATTTCTGTAGATGCTTCACAAGGTCCTAGAAGGTTTTACTCTCATCAGGAATGCATTTCCTGATTTCCTCCCCACTACTCTCTATGGGGTGGGGCCTGCAGCAGGGGGTTGGCTTCCTTGATCTTTGCTCCCTACAAGCTGTGCAGGGTCTGATGCTGGGATGGTCTATTTGGGGATGTGCATGCACATATATGTGTATGCAGGTGGGCACCTGTGTGTGTACATGTGGTTGGGAAGTGGGGGATGGAAATTGAATGGTCCACTGGAGAGACAGAGGGGCAATAGGAATAGAAGAGACCACTTAATGGTGTTGGAGAGAGCTTGGGACAAAATGATCCATTGAATTGAGGCATGAACAGCCCCTCACAGGTCGCACCACAGAGGGTGTGCAGGAGTGGCGGTGGTGAGGAACTTAGTACTGTCTTGGAACCTGCTGTTGTGCAATTGTTGTGTGTATACTCCTGGGATCGATCACACGACTGTTGTGTAGACAACCTTGCAGTCATAAAGACAGGGGTGTGGATAATCCTGGAGTCACAGAGTGGGGTGTGAGCACTCCTGGGGTCACACAGATAGAAGTGTGAATGCCACCTGAGGCAGCACACACTGGCACGTGGACAGCTGTGGGTTACTCAGATGGGGTTCCAGACATTCCAGGAGTCTCACACACACTGCAGAGCGGACACTCCAGGAATCACACACACTGGAGAATGCACACTTTCGGGGTCACACAGAGGGGGATGCAGGCACTTCCGGGGTCAGATTGACTAGGGTGTCAACACTCTTGTTGTCAAACTGAGAGGTGGGCAGTCTTGGGGTCCCAATGATTGGAGTGTGGACATTCCCAGGGTCACATAGATTTGTATGTGGACACTTCCCACGTAGACCGGGAAGCAGACACTCCTGAGTCATCCAGACTGGCTAGTGGACATTTTTAGGGTCACATAGATTTGTATGTGGACACTTCCCACGTAGACCGGGAAGCAGACACTCCTGAGTCATCCAGACTGGCTAGTGGACATTTTTAGGGTCACATAGATTTGTATGTGGACACTACCCACGTAGACCAGGAAGCAGACACTCCTGAGTCATCCAGACTGGCTAGTGGACATTCTTAGGGTCACATACACCAGGATGTGGACATCCTAAAGGTCAGATAGTCTGGGGTGTGCACATCCCTGGGTTCACACAGATTGGAATGTAGAGCCTCTCGGGGCCTCTCGGACTGGAATGTGGCCACTCCTGGGCTCATACAGCCTGAGGTGTGGGCAATTGTGAGGTCACCTAGAGTGCTGGCCGGTCACAAAGATGGGGGTTTCGACATCCCTAGAGTCACTCAGACTGGACTGTGGACAGACTTGGGGTCATATAGACAGAGGTGTGAACACTCCAAGGGCCACCCATACTGGAGAGTGGACACTTCCAGGGTCACACAGGGGGTTTGGGACACTCCTAATATTAAACACACTGGGCAGCAGGCACTCCTGAAATCACACATTGTGGACCAGGTACTCCTAGTGTTACACAGACTGGGGTGTGGACACTCCTGGGGCCACAGTGACTAAGGGGGGGACAGTCCTGTGGTCACGTAGGCTGTGTTATGAACATTCCTGCAATCTCAGTTTTAGGGAAGTGGATATTCCTGTGGTCCAAAAAAAAAAATGATGAATTGGCACCCCTGGGGTCGCAGACTGAGTTGTGGATGCTGCCGTGGTCACCCAGGATAGTCATGGACACTCCTCGGTATGCAGATTTGGGAGTAGATACTGCTGAGGTCACAGCAGCTGCAGTGTGGGGCGGCCCTCGGGTTACACAGACTGGAATGTGAATTATCCTGGGCTCACACAGATCAGGTGTGAACATCGCTGGGGTCTTGTAAATGGAGTAACACACCCTGGGCAGTGTGCTTCCTGGGATCACATAGGAAGGGCAGCAGACTGTCATGGGGTACTACACATGGGGGGTCAGCACTCCCGTGGGTCACTCACATGGGGGTTTGAACACTCACACACACTGAGTTGTAGACCTTCCTGGGGTCACACAGACTGGCTGTATACTGCTGGTGTCACACAACTTTGGAGGTAGGCACTCCTGGGGCCACACATACTGGCATGTGGACACAACTGTAGTCACACAGATAGGGGTTTGGACACTCCTAGAGTCACACACCCTGCAGTGGGGACACCTCTGTCATCACAAGAGTGTGAACACTCATGTCATACAGACTGGTAAGTGGACACTCCTGGGGTCAGACAGACTGTGGGGTGGACAGCTGTGCTGTCACACAGAATGAGGAGAGGGTGCCCCTGGGGTCACACACATTGGGGAAGGAATGATGCTGGAGGTGCACATTCAGGAGTCACTGACAAAAGGGGGGAAAGTTTGAATATCACCTAAGCAGTGCACATGACACATGGGTTCTAGAATGTGGGCTTCACTTTTCATCAATGTGGAAGACCCACAGCCTGCCTCTTTTCATGGACATTGAGGATACCGGAGGAAGAGAAACATCTGGAATCTATTGCTGGGAAGGTCTGCAGTGCCTGGGACTTTGGGCTTTTCACTGCTCTTCAGAACTGATTGTACTCAGTTGCTTTTTTTTTTTTTTTTTTTTTTTAATCTGTTAAATGGGGATCACTGGCTTCCTGCTTCCCTCACCAGGACATTTTGAGGATGAGGTGAAGTTCTCAGGTTAAAACTGCTTTATAAAGTAAAGCACCCTCTGGATGAGGAGGCCTGAGACTCTTCCTAAAATTCAAAGCAGTGAGCTGGCTGATCAAGGTGGCATCAGGCCAGGAGCCGGAAGAGGGGACACCTAGTTTGTGATCATGATAACGAATCTAGCTAAGTGACCTGGAGTGAGTCCGTTGCCTGCATTGAGCGTCAGATTCCTGATCAGTAATATGGGGATGATACCCATCTGACAGGGTGTCACAGTGATGTTTAGCTGCTCCCAAAAGTCACGCACGTTGAGCTGTTGCAAAAGAGCTGTCCAGCCAGAAGTTCCACTTCCCACTGTCCCTTGCCCCTGGGTGGGGCCATGCGACCAGTTCTCCCAAATGGAACTTGAGCTAAAATGGTTTGTGTCCTTAAGAAGCAGTAGTGCTTTCCCCATTGCTCTTTGTCTATGTTTTGGAGGTCTTGAGCCCGAGTGGAGGGTGGTGAGGCCACAGTGTCCAAGGAGGCTGGAGTCCTTAGCCCCCACATGGAAGTCCGCTCATCAACCAGGAACACCCACAGCAGTCTGTGATGAGAGCAAGAAATAAACTTTTATTAGCGTGTGAAGCCATGGCATTGTTGGGTTGGTTTGTTACTGCAGGAGAAGGAATTCCTCAATACAGTGGATCAAATCCTGTGTGGAGAAGCTCTCTGCACACTGGGAAGCTCAGGGACAGGGAAGCATTCTTCCAGAAGGACCTCCTGGCTTCCAGGAGATGGCTCTTTCCTCTACTGCAGGAAGAGCTCTGTCCAGGGTGAAGGGAACCAGGCCAGAGCAGAGGTGGTAACCAGGAGAGCATCTGCACCTCCAACCTGGACACTGGCTCCATTGTGGGAGGCTCCTGGACGTGGGACCCTGTTCTTCAGAGATCCAGAGGTGAATGAGGTACTGCTTGGTGCTGACGCTTGGCTTGGCTTTGGTAACAGGCTTCAGGGTACATCTGGTAGAACTCAGCCACTCCTTTCCATAAACGGATCCAAGATAGCTTTGGTTTCACTAAATGTTTCCAGCAGACGATTTCTGGTCTCCTTAGAATGGAGGCACTTTCTGTTGAGTAACAGAGACCTACCATGCTTCTTCCCCATCCACTGCTGGCCCCAGCACATCTCCCAGGACAAAGCCCAGAGAACCAGACAGGCAGCAGCCAGGGCTTCCCAAACCATGGCCACCTTCAGGGCCAGTTGGTGTTCCTGCAAACACAGGCCCACCAATGCGCTGGGACAGCGCTTGTTTAGCAGATGCATTTCTTTCTCCTCCTCCCCATTTAAAAAATTGTGGTGAAATACATATGACAAACTTTATCACTATAATCATTTTAAGTGTACCATTCAGTGGTATTAAATACACTCATAGTATTGTGCAACCATCACCACCATCCATTTCCAGAACTCTTCTTCTCTTGTAAAATTGAAACTCTGTACCCAACAACTCCCCATTCTTTCCTCTCACAAGCCTCTGGCAACCATCCTTCTACTTTCTGTTTCTATGATTTTTTTTTTTTTTTTTTGAGACACGGTCTCACTCTGTCACCCAGCACAAAGCGCAGCGGCGCAATCACAGCTCACTGCAGCCTTGAACTCCTGGGCCCAAGCAATCCTCCTACCTCAGCCTCCTGAGCAGCCAGGCCCACAGGTGTATGCCACCATGCCTGGCTAATTTTTTTCTTTTTTTTTTTTTTGAGACGGAGTCTCCCTCTGTTGCCTAGGCTGGAGTGCAGTGGCATGATCTTGGCTCACCGCAACCTCCGCCTCTCAGGTTCAAGCGATTCTCCTGCCTCAGCCTCCCGAGTAGCTGGGACTACAGGCACGCGCCACCATGCCTGGCTAATTTTTGTATTTTTAGTAGAGACAAAATTTCACTATGTTGGCCAGGCTGGTCTTGAACTCCTGACCTCGTGATCCACCCGCCTCGGCCTCCCACAGTGCCGGGATTGCAGGCATGAGCCACCACGCCCGGCCTAATTTTTTTGTGTGTGTGTGGGGGGGATGGAGTCTTGCTCTGTCGCCCAGGCTGGAGTGCAGTGGTGCAATCTCGCCTCACTGCAAGCTCCGCCTCCCGGGTTCACGCCATTCTCCTGCCTCAGCCTCCTGAGTAGCTGGGACTAGAAGCGCTCGCCACCACATCCGGCTAATTTTTTGTATTTTTAGTAGATACGGGGTTTCAGCGTGTTAGCCAGGATGGTCTCGATCTCCTGACCTCGTGATCCTCCCGCCTCGGCCTGCCAAAGTGCTGGGATTACAGGCATGAGCCACCACGCCCAGCCTACCCGGCTTAATTTTTAACTTTTTTTGTAGAGACAGGGTCTCGCTATGTGGCATAGGCTGGTCTTGAACTCCTAGGCTCAAGTGATCCTCCTGCCTCAGCCTTCCAAAGTGCTGGGATTACAGGCGTAAGCCACTACGCCTGGCCCATCTCTGTGACTTTGACTACACTATGTTTCTCATATAAGTGGAATCATACAGTATTTGTCTTTTTGTGACTGGTTTATTTCACCTAGCATAGTTGTCCTCAACGTTCATCCATGTCGTAGGATGTGTCAGAAGCTGGAATTTCCTTCCTTTTTGAGGCTGAATAGTATTCCATTGTATGGATAAACCACATTTGCTTAGCCATTCGCCTGTCTGTGGACACTTGGGTTGCTTCCATGGTTTAGCTATTGTGAATAATGCTGCTATGGGCATGGTTGTACAAATATCTCTTCAAAACCCTGCTTTCAATTCTTTTGGATACATACCCAGAAGTGGAATTGCTGAATCATATGGTCATTCTATTTTTTTTTTTTTTTTGAGACAGGGTCTCGCTCTGTCACCCAGGCTGGAGGGCAGTGGTATAATCTCAGCTCACTGCAACCTCTGCCTCCCAGGTTCAAGTGATCCTTCTGCCTCAGCTTCCCAAGTGGCTGGGACCACAGGTGCACGTCACCATACCTGGCTAATTTTTACATTTTTGGTAGAGACGGGGTTTTGCCATGTTGGCCAGGCTGGTCTTGAACTCCTGAGCTCAAGCAATCCTCCCACCTTGGCCTCCCAAAGTGCTGGGATTACAGGCGTGAGCCACTGCGCTCAGCCTATTTTTAACTTTTTAAGAAACTGTCATTTTGTTTTCCACTGTGGCAGTTCCATTTTATGTTCCCAATAACAGTACACAAGGGTTTCAGTTTCTCCACATCCTCGCCAACACTTGTTATTTCCTGTTTTTTTTTCAATAGTAGCCATCCTAATGGATGTGAGGTGGTATCTCATTCTAGTTTTGATTCGAATTTCCCTAATAATTAGTGATGTTGAACATCTTTTCATGTTCTTATTAGCTATTTGTATGTCTTCTTTGGAGAAATGTCTATTCAAGTCCTTTATCCATTTTTGAATTGGGTTGTTTGTCTTTTCATTGTTGAGTTTTGGGGGTTCTCTATACATTCTGGATCTTAATCGCTTGTTAGGTATATGATTTACAAATATTTTCTCCTATTCTGTGGGTTGCCTTTTTCTTAGAGAGTGTATTTCTACTCCAAAGAAAATGCCTGCCTTTCTCTCAAATCTGGAGTTTCTGAGGACTTGAGGACAAACACTGAAATCACATAGGCTCGGTAGCTCAGTTTCCCTGTTCATAAAATGGGCATGCTAGAACCTAGCCTGGCCATCCTAAAGGGTAGTTAAGAGATTATGTGTAAAGAGACTTTGGCAGTTAGGCATTCTTCCCCTTTAAGTAACAGAAAGCCCTATTAGAGGCCAGACGCGGTGGCTCACGCCTATAATCCCAGCACCTTGGGAGGCCGAGGCAGGTGGATCACCTGAGGTCAGGAGTTCAAGACCAGCCTGGCCAACATGATGAAACCCCATCTCTACTACTACTAATAATAAAAAAATTAGCCAGGAATGGTGGTGTGCGCCTGTAATCTCAGCTACTCAGGAGGCTGAAGCAAGAGAATCGTTTGAACCCAGGAGGCGGAGGCTGCAGTGAGCCAAGATCGCGACACTGCACCCCAGCCTGGGCGACAGAGAGTGAGACTCTGTCTCAAAAAAAAAAAAAAAAAGTTGTTGGGGGGATGTATCTCTGCCCTCCATCTGAAGAGAATAGGGATGGGGTAGTGCAAAAGAAGGGGATAGAGTTGAAGATTGTAGGGAAAGCAGTGGAAAGCATATTTCATAGAACCACAGACTTGGAGGCAAGGTGAGCTGAGTTCTAGGCCTAGTTCTCCATTGGCACTGCTGTGTGGCTTGGTTTCTGTCCCTTGCACTCTCTGCATCTTGTTTTCCTTTTCTGTATCAGGAGGAGGTGAGCTTAGTGATCTCAAAGGACACTCCATGCATTGGTGACCCTGTGGCTTTGACTTGGCCCTGGGGGCTGGGCTGTGGAGTCTACCTCAGAGAAGGCCCACTGAGTCTTTAAGATACAGGGTCTCACTCTGTCACCCAGGCTGGAGTGCAGTGCCACAGTCATAGCTCACTGCAGTCTCCGACTCCTTGGGCTCAAGCAATCCTCTCACCTGGGCCTCCCAAAGTTCTGGGATTACAGGCATCAGCCACTGTGCCTGGCTGCCCACTGAGTATTTTTTTTTTAAGACGGAGTTTCGCTCTTATCGTCCAGGCTGGAGTGCAGTGGTGTGAGGTTGGCTCACTGCAACCTCCACCTCTCAGGTTCAAGCGATTTTCCTGCCTCACCCTCCCGAGTAGCTGGGATTACAGGCATGCGCCACCACACTTGGCTAATTTTTGTATTTTTAGTAGAGACAGGGTTTCACCATGTTTGCCAGGCTGGTCTCAAACTCCTGACCTCAGGTTATCTGCCCGCTTCTGCCTCCCAAAGTGCTGGGATTACAGGTGTGAGCCACCACACCTGGCCCCTACTGAGTCTTGAATAGGGAAGGTGTAGAGACTGCCACCTAGTAGGGGCGAGGATTTCTCTTCCCCTGGGATTAAGGTCATTTTTGGTTGTCCTTGAAGAAGTCACTCTGAGTGTATATAAGGGATTCCTGGGACAGAGCCAGGGGCTCATTTCCCCGTTTGTTCAGTGAGGGGGTTAGACAAGATGGTTTCTGCTGGACTTTATAGCCCTAAACTGCTGAGGCTGATTGGGTTTAAGGGAGACAGAAGAGAAAGGTGAAGTCTGCATTCCTGGGAATGTGGGAGGCCCTTGGAGGCAGGAGGTAGGGCAGGGGCAGGGGGAGTGGCATGGAGTCAAGGGCTGCCAGAGAAAGACAGAGAGCTCCCCTGTCACAGGGGAGCTGGTGCTGCTTTCAGAGCTAACGACCTGCCTTCAGCTGAGGCCTTGACACTGCCTCCACTCAGAGCCCCTAACCCTGCATCGGAGTCCCTGAGGAAGAGTGGATATTCTGGTAGCCTTTCAGCTTCCATCTGTCGGCTGTTTCACTGCCACCTGCAAATGCAGCTCAGAGTCAACCCTGCTCTCCCAGTCTTGGGGCCCGTGGTGTTTCCACGCCTTCCCTCCAAGAAAAACCCAAACTTTTGTGGATGGCCACCTCCCTGTACACTCCCTCCCTTCCTCCTGTGTAGGTAGAACAATGCCTGCACCCTGGAACCTGGGGATATTCTATGTTACATGGTAAAAAGGAACTAAGGCCAGGCATGGTGGCTCACACCTGTAATCCTAGCACTTTGGGAGGCCAAGGCGGGCAGATCACTTGAGGTCAGGAGTTTGAGACCAGCCTGGCCAACATAGCGAAATCCCATCTCTATTAAAAATACAAAAATTAGCCAGGCTTGGTAGCACGCGCCTGTGGTACCAGCTACTTGGGAGGCTGAGGCAGGAGAATCGCTTGAACTCAGGAGGTGGAGGTTGCAGTAAGCTGAGATCACGCCACTGCACTCCAGCCTGGGCGACAGAGAGAGACCCTGTCTCAAAAAAAAAAAAAAAAGAGGAGCTAAGGTTGCAGATGGAATTAAGGTTTCTAATCAGTTGGTTTTAAGACAGAGAAATTATCCTGGATTATCCGGTAGACCCAAGGTCATCACAAAAGTCCTTAAAAGTAGAAGGAGGCAGAAGTGATGTGACTTGAGAAGACACAACCACAGTTGCTGGCTTTGAAGATGAAAGAAGAAGGTCATGAGTAAAGGAATGTGGGTGACCTCTGGAAGCTGGAAAAAGCAGGAAAACAGTTTCTCCCCTAGAGCCTCTAAAAGACAACACAGCCCTGCTGACACCTTGCTTTTAGCTCACTGAGACCCATGGCAGACTTCGGACCTCCAGAACTGTATGATAGGGCATGGTGGCTCACACCTGTAATCCTGGTACTTTGGGAGACCAAGGCGGGAGCATCACTTGAGCCCAGGAGTTTGAGAAGAGCCTGGGCAACATGGCGAAGTCCCATCTCTACAGAAAATGTAAAAATTAGCCGGGCATGGTGGTGGCGCGCCTGTGGCCCCAGCTATTCAGGTGGCTGAGGTGGGAGGATAGCTTCAGCCTGGGAGGCAGAGGTTCCAGTGAGCTGAGATCGCACCACTGCACTCCAGCCTGGGTGACAGAGTGAGACCCTGTCTCTAGAAAGAAAAAAAAAAGGAACTGTGTGAGAGGAAATTCATGTTGATTTGACCCACTAAGTGTGTAGTAACTTGTTACAGCAGCATTAACAATGAAGAAACTAGCACAGCAACCATTTGGTTTTCTTCTGTTGATTCAATTGCAGAAAAGTATAACAACTTTTACTTTAACATTTATAGTACACACACATTTGTAAAAATTGCTTTTGTTTCTTTCTGTCTCTCAACCCAGTGTTCTTGCCTTCTTTTATTTTTGGCGCCAGTGTTGTTTTTTTGTTTTTTGCTCCAGTTTTTTTTTTTTTTTTTTTTGCTCCAGTGTTCTTGCCTTCTATCTGTGTATGTGGAGACAGCATGGTGTGAACGTTGGTTATTTGTTGGTAGTGGGATTTGGAGTGTTTTTTTTTTTTAGTTTACATCTTTGTGGCTGGGCGCAGTGGCTCATGCCTGTAATCCCAGATCTTCGGGAGACCAAGGTGGGGTGGATAACCTGAGGTCAGGAGTTTGAGACCAGCCTGGCCAACATGGTGAAACCCCATCTCTACGAAAAATACAAAAATTAGGCTGGGCATGGTGGCTCATGCCTGTAATCCAAGCACTCTGGGAGGCTGAGGCGGGTGGATCACCTGGGGTCAGGAGTTCAAGACCAGCGTGACCAATACGGTAAAACCCGGTCTCTACTAAAAAAATACAAAAAAACTAGCCAGGCATGGTGGTGTGCACCTCTAATCCCAGCTACTCAGGAGGCTGAGGCAGGAGAATTGCTTCAACCCGGGAGGCAGAGGTTGCGATGAGCCAAGGTCGCGCCACTGCACTCCAGCCTGGGTGACAGAGCGGGACTCTGTCTCAAAAAAAAAAAAAAAAAAATTAGCCAAGCGTGGTGGCGGGCCCCTGTAATCCCAGCTACTAGGGAGGCTGAGGCAGGAGAATTTCTTGTGGGAGGCAGAGGTTGCAGTGAGCAGAGATCACACCACTTCACTCCAGCAGCCTAAATGACAGAGTGAGACTCCATCTCAACAACAACAACAACAAAAAATTGTTATTTTTTTACCAAAACAATGAGGTCATGATTATGTATTTTCATTGACAAAGCATGTGTTGCTACCCATGTCCACCACTGAGTGAGCAACCTGCCCATACCTGATGAGCTCTTCCCAAAGCAAACCAACACAGCCCAGATGCAGCCAGCTGCCTCCTACTCTTTCCTCATCTCATGCAAATAGATAACATTCATCTCTGGCTGTTATAGACTGAATTTTGTCCCCCTCCAATTCATATGTTAAAGCCCCTAGTACCTCAGAATGTGAGTGTATTTGGAGATAGGGCCTTTAAAGATGTGATTACGTTAAAATGAGGTTGGCAGGGTGGGCTGCAATTCAATCTGTCTCGTGGCCCTTATAAGGAGAGGAGATCAGGATACAAACATGGGTGCACAAGGAGGAAGGACCGTGTGGAGACACGGGGAAGAGGTGGCTGTCTACAAACCAAGGAGACGGGCTTCAGAAGAAACCAACCCTGCTGACACCTTGATCTTTGATTTCCAGCCTCCAGACTGTGAGAAAATAAACTCTGTTGTTTAAGCCACCCAGTCTGTGGTATTCTGTAATGGAAATCTTAGCAAGCGAATACGCTGGCATTATCACCTATTTTGCTCCGAAGAAACAACTTTTGGCCGGGCGCAATGGCTCATGCCAGTAACCCCAGTGCTTTGGGAGGCAGATGTGGGAGGATCTCTTGAGGCCAGGAGTTTGAGACCAGCCTGGCCAACATGGCAAAACCCTGTCTTTACCAAAAATACAAAAAAATTAGCCGGGCATGGTGGCACACGCTTGTAAAAAATAATAATAATAAATAAAAACATTAAAATGTGTTATATTCTGAGACAGCTGATTTAATTAGTCAAAGATACTTCATTTTCACTGTCTTGTAATCTCCCAACAAACTTGAAACCCTGTGACAAGTCAGAATGGCGCTTATGATTCCCCACTGGGCAGAAGGAAAACTGAGTCCCACGGGGGACACATGACTTGGTCAAAGCTACATAGTTAGAATTCACATTTTCAGACTCCAATCCTGAAGCCTTGAGATCAGGAAGATGTGGAAAGGGAGCCAGGAATTCGGTCTTCTCATCTCTGACATAGTCCATCAAATTGCAGTCTTCTGGAAGAATCACATTGGTGTTTGGTCCAGATCTCTAAGATGGCCCCATCCTATCCTTCAGAGAGCCTTTTATAAGTAATGAAAAGCATACAAGACATTTGTTTAAAAGTTGCTAATGGCCAGGCGTGGTGGCTCATGCCTGTAATCCCAGCACTTTGGGAGGCCAAGGCGGGCGGATCATGAGGTCAGAAGTTCGTGACCAGTCTGGCCAACATGGTGAAACCCTGTCTCTATTAAAAATACAAAAAAAAATTGCTGGACATGATGGTGCGCGCTTGTAATCCCAGCTACTTGGGAGGCTGAGGCAGGGGAATTGCTTGAACCAGGGAGGTGGAGGTTGCAGTGAGCCAATATCGTGCCACTGCCCTCCGGCCTGGGCGACAGAGCAAGACTCTGTCTAAAAAAAAAAAAAATATGCTAATATTAATTTTATATATTTTTGCCCTCCTCCCCTTCTTTTACAGACAAGGTCTTCTCTGTCACCCAGGCTGGAGTGCAGTAGTGAAATCATAGCTCACTACAGACTTGAACCCCTGGGCTCAAGTAACAAAAACCATAGAAGACATTTGTTTAACTGTTCCTAATTTTAATTTTACAGATACAAGACCAAGCCGGACCCTTCCTGGCTCTTTCCATTAACTCAAGATTAACAGATGTGTTATTTAAACATCCCTACTAATGGGAATATGGATCAATTTTAATTTTTTAAATTTCTAATTTAAAAAAATTTTTGTGGAGACAGGGTCTTGCTATGTTGCCCAGGCCAGTCTCAAACTCCTGGGTTCAAGTGATCCTCCTGCTTCAGCCTCCCAAAGTACTGGGATTACAGGTGTGAGCCACTGTGACTGGCCTCAGTTTTTATTTATTTTTATTTTTATTTTTTTGAGACAGAGTCTCACTCTGTCGCCCAGGCTGGAGTGCAGTGGTGCAATCACGGTTCACTGTAACCTCCGCCTCCCAGGTTCAAGCAATTCTCCTGCCTCAGCTTCCTGAATAGCTGGGACTACAGGCTCATCCCACCACGCCCGGCTAATTTTCGTGTTTTTAGTAGAGATGGGGTTTCAACATGTTGACCAGGCTGGTCTTGAACTCCTGGCCTCAGGAGATCCGCCCCTCGGCCTCCCAAAGTGCTGGGATTACAGGTGTGAGACCAGCCTGGCTAACATGGTGAAACCCCACCTCTACGAAAAATACAAAAATTAGCCTCGCGTAGTGACGAACACCTGTAGTCCCAGCTACTTAGGAGGCTGAGGCAGGAGAATCGCTTGAACCTAGGAGGCAGAGGTTGCAGTGAGCTGAGATCTTATCACTGCACTCCAGCCTGGGCAAGTGAGACTCTGTCAAAAAAAAAACAAAAAACAAAAAAGAAA
Organism: Pan paniscus; assembly: GCF_029289425.2. Lineage (NCBI taxonomy): Eukaryota > Metazoa > Chordata > Mammalia > Primates > Hominidae > Pan > Pan paniscus. The sequence continues at coordinate 50,231,968 of NC_073272.2, read as the reverse complement.
GAAAGAGAAAATATTCACCAGTCGCACCTGGGCTGTACAGCCAGGTGAGAGCTCAGAGAACACGCAGGGCCCTGGGACATCAGGGGAGGTATAAGTGGTTGGAATGGGGGCAGGCCCTATGGAGAAGGGATCAGGACTTGACTGTGAGCCACTGCTCATGTAGGGCATGAAGAATGTGGGAGCTTACTCGGGAGGCTAAGGTGGGAAGATTGCTTGAGCCCGGGAAGTCAAGGATGCAGTGAGCTGATATCGCACCACTGCACTCTAGCCTAAGCGACAGCAAGACTGTCTCTAAAAAAAAAAAAAAAAAAAAAAAAAAAAGTGGGAACTAGTGACAACTCCCGAGCTGGCATGTGAGTAACACTCACCCCCATCTCTCCCTGACCTTTCTAGGTTTGCAGAGAGCCCAGTTGGCAGGGGAAGGTAAAGAAAGAGGTGGAGATGGAATTAGGGGGTGGCTGCTACCTAAACCGTGTTGCGATCTCGGCTCACGGCGACCTCCGCCTCCCAGGTTCGAGTGATTCTCCTGCCTCTCAGCCTCCCGAGTAGCTGGGATTACAGGCGTGTGCTACCATGCCTGGCTAATTTTTGTATTTTAGTAGAGACGGGGTTTTGCCGTGTTGGCCAGGCTGGTTTGGGACACATGACCTCAAGCGATCCTTCCACCTCGGCTTACCAAACTGCTGGGATTACAGGTGTGAGCCACCGCATCCGGCCCCATTTGAAATTATTTAGGAAAATTTAAAGATATGCATCCCTGGTGACCCAGAAATTCCATCCCTCCATGTACACTAAGAGAAGGGACAAGCAAATCAGGAAGTATACTCAATTATCACTAGGTGATACGCTCAGTCCTGAGACTCAGCCAATTAGCAATGGCCCCTGTGAAAGTCAGCCAAAGTCAGCCAATCAGTGACAGCCCCACCCTTCTACACAACAGCCAATCAGCGAGCAATCCTTCCTGTCGCCGCCATTTTAAAGTTGCACCTCGATAGCACCCTTACTGCCGTGAGTAGAGGAACATGCTAGAAAGCCCCATGGCCTGCCTCTCCAGCCTCCCGCTTCTCAACGTGTGCCCATCACTGAAGACCTGGCTTCCCAAAACTTTCCCAAAGGTTTTTTTGTTCCGGAATATATCGTCTGACAAGTACAGCTCTCCCTCACAAGTAAGCACAAAATTGGCTTTATTTGCATTGAATATCCAGTACAATTTGTGGTAAATTCACGAGTTCTTAGGATTTGTTTATGCATAACGACGTGTAACAGAGCACTGTGAGATGATCAAATTCAATCTTTTCAGTTCTTGGGGTTGCTAGAATCTGTTTTTTGTGTTTATTTAACTCTCAAACTGCTAAAATGTAGGTATAAATTTCGTGATAAATTTTCTGAACAGTAGACATTTATTAACGAGAAAAAAGTCCTTTTGAAGCTCTTTGAGTACTATCCAATGGTTCATTCAATATCAAAAATAGTAGAAAGTCAGATACAAACCAATACAGTCTAGTTAAGTATAAAGGACATACGATTTCCTCAACTCACGCCAAAGAAACTGATAAAATAATAAATTTTTGGCCAGGCGCGGTGGCTCACACCTGTAATCCCAGCATTCTGGGAGGCCGAGGCGGGATCACTTGAGCTCAGGAGTTCCAGACCAGCCTGGTTACCGTAGTGAAACCCTGTCTCTCCAAAATTACAGAAAATTAGCCGGGTGTGGTGGTGCACACCTTTATTCCCAGCTACTTGGGAGGCTGAGGTGGGAGAATTGCTTGAGTGCAGGAGGTCGACGCTGCAGTGAGCCATGATCACGCTGTTGCACTCCAGCCTGGGCAACAGAGCACGATCCTGTCTCTAAATAAATAAATAATTTTTTTTTGAAAAGAAAAAGACCTTTAATTAGGCTATTTCGAGTAAAATCCCTTTCAGTTGAGATTTCAGAAAGAACAGAAAATTTTTGCAGAGACTCTTATTAAATTTGGATCTTATGAGAAAAATGTGCTGCTTTTGGTGCTAGAGACTTTGAATTTTATTGTTTTTTTCCAAGAACTGGCATTTGGTTCCATTAATTTTCCCTTCCCCTTTCCCCTTTCGAGTCTCACTCTGTTGCCCAGGCTGGAGTGCAGTGGCACTGTGTTGGCTCACTGCAACCTCCGTCTCCTGCGTTCAAGCAGTTCTCCTGCCTCAGCCTCCTGAGTAGCTGGGACTACAGGCACCCACCACCACACCCAGCTAATTTTTATATTTTTAGTAGAGATAGGGTTTCACCATGTTGGCCAGGCTGGTCTCGAACTCCTGACCTCAGGTGATCTGCCCACCTTGGTGTCCCAAAGTGCTGGGATTACAGGTGTGAGCCATGGTGCCCGGCCTCCATTGATTTTCTCTATTGTTTTTGCTTTCAATTTCATTGATTTCTGCTCTTATATTTTTATTTTTTATTGATTTTGAGACAGGATCTGACTCTGCCACCCAGGCTGGTGTGCAGTGACACGATCTTGGTTCACTGCAACCTCCGCCTCCCAGGCTCAACTGATCCCCACTGCTCAGCCTCCCTGGTAGCTAGGCTACAGGCACATGCCACCACACCTGGCTAATTTCTTTTTTTTTTTTTTTTGAGACGAAGTCTTGCTCTGTCTCCCAGGCTGGAGTGCAGTGGCCCAACCTTAGCTCACTGCAACCTCTGCCTCCCAGGCTCAAGCAATTCTCGTGCCTCAGCCTCTCGAGTAGCTGGGACTACAGGCATGTGCCACCACACCCGGCTAAATGTTTGTATTTTTTTTTTTTTTTGAGATGGAGTCTCACTGTTGTCGAGTCCGGACTGGAGTGCAATGGCGTGATCTCAGCTTCACTGCAACCTTTGCATCCCAGGTTCCAGCAATTCTCCTGCCTCAGCCTCCTGAGTAGCTGAGATTATAGGTGTCAGTTTTTTGTATTTTTAGTAGAGACGGGTTTTCACCGTGTTGGCCAGGCTGGTCTCCAATGTCTGACCTCTGGTGATTTGCCCACATTGGCCTCCCAAAGTGCTGGGATTACAGGTGTGCACCACAGCGCCCAGCCTGGCCGCCCTTATCTTTATTATTTTATTCCTTCAGGTGTAATTTTTAGACTTTCCTAAATTGGAAATTCAGATAATTGATTTGAGACCTTTCTTTTCTCATGTAAGCATTTTAATGCCATCAATTTTCTTCTGATCACTACTCTAGCTGTATCCCATAGATTTTGATTTGTTGTATTTTCTCATTTTTTTCAATTCACAATAGATCTTTAATTTCCCTTTGGATTTTCTCTTTGGCTCATGGGTTAAAGTGTTTTGTGGCTGGGTGGGGTGGCTCATGCCTGTAATCCTAGCACTTTGGGAGGCTGAGGCAGGTGGATCACCTGAGGTCAAGAGTTTGAGACCAGCCTGGCCAACATGGTGAAACCTTGCCTCTACTAAAAATACAAAAACTAGGCAGACGTGGTGGCAGGCGCCTGTAATCCCAGCTACTGGGGACGCTGAGGCAGGAGAATTGCTTGAACCCAGGAGGCGGAGGTTGCAGTGAGCCGAGATCATGCCACTGCACTCCAGCCTGGGCAACAGAGCAAAAACTCTGCCTCAAAAAAAGAAAAAAAAGTGTTTTGTTTAATTTACAAGTATTTTTGGATTTTTCAGATACATTTCTGTTATTGATTTCTAGTTTAATTCCACTATGGTAAAAGAATATATTTTCTGTGATTTCTGAGCTGTTTGTGTATAAGATCTCAGAACACTTTTCAGGGCTGGTTCTCAGGTTATGAGGCCATTCTTTGAGCATTTTTTCCCACTTGCTTTGCCTCCATTAACAGCATGTCCTTTAGGTGGTCTCTCCAGGCAGTACAGGTGGGTCACCTTCATTTTGTTTGTGTCCAGGCCTCTGAATTGTTTTGTGGTCTACGTGGAGTTATGTGGTCTCATGGTGGGCATGGTGGCTCACGCCTGTAATCCCAGTACATCGGAAGGCCCAGGCCAGTGGATTGCTTGAGCCTAGGATTCGAGACCAGCCTGGGCAACATGGTGAAACCCCGTCTCTAGAAAAAAATACAAAAATTAGTCGGGTGTGGTGGCCTGCTTCAGTAGTCCCAGCTACTGGGGAGGTTGAGGTGGGAGGATTGCTTGAGCTGGGGAGGCGGAGGTTGCGGTGAGCTGTGATCACGCCACTGCACCCCAGCCTGGGTGACAGAATGAGACCCTGCAAAAAGAGTATGTGGTCTCTGTCCAGATTTAATCTATATCCCAGGTGGTGAGGTCTCCGAGCTGTTTTGGAGTCTGCGTCCAGGATATGAGGTATGTAAGGTGTTTGGGATTTGTTTTCCCAGCGTGCAACGTCCCTGAGGTGTTTCGGCCTTTGTGTCCCAGGGTGAGGTCTCTGAAATGTTTGTAGGATTTTGTGACGAGGATGAGACCTATGAAATGACTGGGAATCTATTAAGATATGTTCCATTATTGAGTTCTCTAATTTTGTTTTGTGGTCTGTGTTCAGCGTGAGTTCCCTGAACTGTTTTGGACTCTGTATCCCACGGTGTGAGATCTCTGAGCTCTTTTGTGCTCTGTGTGCAATGATGTGAACTCCCTGAGCTATCTGGATGTTTCCAGTAATGAGGTCTCATTCTGTTTCACAGCCAGCTGGTACTCTATGGTATAATCGCCTTTAAGCATTTGCCGTTTTCTCCCTTAGTTGTTTGCTCCTTCCATTCTTGTGCACACAGGACTGTGCACGTATGTATGATTATTTCCTTAGAACACATACTTAAAAGTGAAACTGCCAGGCCAAAGGAGTCATTTATTCAACAAATCCCCTTTTGAGCACCTACTGTGTGCAGGGCAGTTTCAGGCAGAGACTTTGGGGGTCTAGAAATACACATATCCCTCCCTACCTTCGTGGTGGTGACATTCCAGTAAGGAGGGGTGTCTGCTTTTTATTTTGATAAATACTGCCACACAAAGGCAGACTTCCATCAGTGGCCTCAGGGGAATGAATGCCCATTAATGGGCGGTGGCTCTGCAGCAAGGGTTTGGACGCCTGGGCCTTTGCTCTCAAACGAATCATCAGGGTATGGGGCAGGGACAGTGCTCTGGGGGACGTCGGTTGGGGGAGACAGGGCTGGAACGTGGGCAGGAGGAAGGCATGAAAGAGTCCATTTAGTTGTTTTGCGGTGAACTGAAGATTGATTCACTTGACACTGACATGAAAGAGTCCTTGTCGCACACACAAGGGGAGCGTGAGCGGTGGGAATGAAGGGTTAACGACTAGACTGTGCAGCTCCAGGACCATACCACTACGGTCATGGGAGGTACCACAGGGGAGGGGTCGTGTATTTCGGAAGATACCATTGTACTAGTGGAGACATGAAAGGTCTCCTCATCCCGCGAGTGGATCGGCCTCCACCCTAGACCGAGGAGAGAATGTCTCTGCCTGGACCGACCCCCGCGCCGGGCGGACCCGATCTTCGGCCTAAAGCGTCCACCTGTCTGGAAGCCGCCGCCACCAAGCTTTTATTAATATATCCGTTCCCGCCGGGTTGGCTATACAAATGCGAATCAACTCCGGGGGTGGGGTGAGGAGGAAGGCCGCGGAGCGGCGATTGCTTCCTGGACGAGTTGCGTAGGGCGGGACAAAGTCTCGCCCTGAGCTCTGATTGGTCACCGCGAGACTGCCTACCTAAGCTCTTCCAGGGGACCGAGGTTTTCCGGAATCACTAAGAGGCTACAAGCCGGGTCCTTCGGCTCCGCGCTCCTATTGGCTGCTGTTTCGGCGCAAGCGCTTTGGCTCCTGGGTTGGCGTTCAGGGTTGCCGAGGCAGGGCTTTGGCTACTGGAGATCGTAGGTTCGAATCCCGTCTGGGAAGTTCAACTTGTGCACCTGTAAAAGAAGCTGGCATTATTGGCTTGTACTCAAGGGCTGGCACAGAGTGTGTCGGGTAATCTTTTCCATTTTCTTTTACCTATTCTTTCTTTTTTTAAGCAATGCCTATTGCATCCCATTATATTGATTTCAGGACCCACTCACCGTTCACAACAGCACTAAGAAAAATTCTTCAGGGTCCCTGGCATTTGTCTTTCAGGCTACCTGTAGGTCTGAGTCCAGCAGATAAGATTCAAGGTGATCTCATGATCCTCCTCCAGGCCAGCCCCCATCTCCCAGAAGAGGGTGATTTGGAGGCTTCCCTCAGGACCAGGCCTGACTAGGAGTGTGATGGGGTGGGCCATAAGTGACTAAAAGAGAGATGCATGGTTTCACGCTCTGGGATGCTGAAGAGCTTGTGGCAATTACAAGGAGAATTTTGGAAGGGGGGGGCAAGACTTAAAAGAGTACGCTTTTAAATGATGGGATTTTAAACATCAGACAGGGGAGGTGTTTGGCTGGTGAGGTAGGTAGGTAGTAGGAAGAAAGTGATTCTCAAGTCAAGTCAGCTCATAGGGTAGTTATTACACTCTGCAGTTTGGAGGACTGTGTGCAGGATGTGAAGTCTGATTTGTTTTGGAATCTCAGTTCAGGGTATGACTTATAAAAAGACTGTGAAGTCTCTTTGCTGTTTGAAAATCTGTGTCTCAGAGGTTTAGGTGTTTGAGATCTTTGTGGGTCTCTGTCCCAGGGTTGGTTTCTTTTTTCTTTCTTGTTTTTTTGTTTTTCTTTTCTGTTTTTCTGTTTACGTTGGTCCAGAATGTCCCAAGGTTTCTAAGCTGTTTATGGATCTTTGTCCCCGGATGTGCAGAGTTTTTTTTTCTTTTCTTTTTTTGTGTGTCTTTACTTTTATTTATTTATTTTTGAGACAGGATCTTGCTCTGTCACCCAGGCTGGAGTGCAGTGGTGTGATCTCGGCTCACTGCAGCCTCAACTTGCCAATCTCAGGTGATTCTCTCACCTCAGCCTCCTGAGTAGCTGGGACTACAGACACGTGCCACCACACCCGGCTAACTTTCTTTATTTTTTGTGGAGGTGGGATTTTACTATGTTGCCCAGGCCTTTTTGTATGTTTTTAGGGGCAGGGTCTCTCTCTGTTGCCCAGGCTGGAGTGCAGTGGTGCAATCATGGCTCACTTCAGCCTCGACCTCTGGCTCAAACAATCCTCCCACCTTAGCCTCCTGAGTAGCTGGGACCACAGGCGCGTAGCACCACGCTTGGCCCGGCTATTTTTTTTTTTTCTTGTAGGCTGGGCACGGTGGCTCACACCTGTAATCCCAGCACTTTGGGAGGCCAAAGTGGGTGGATCCCTTGAGCCCAGGAGTTCGAGACCAGCCTGGCCAACATGGTGAAACCCTATCTCTACAAAAAAAAAAAAAATTAGCCGGGTATGGTGGCACGTGTCTGTTGTCCCCAGCTACTCAGGAGGTCAAGGCTGCAGTGAACTGTGATCTCACCACAGCACTCCAGCCTGGGCAACAGAGCAAGACCCTGTCCCAAAATAATTTTTTTTGCGTGAAAAACAGGGTCTCCCTCTGTTTCCTAGGCTGGTCTCAAACTCCTGGGCTCAAATGATACTCCTGACTCAGCCTCTCAAAGTGTTGGGATTACAGATGTGAGCCACCACACTCAGCCTTTTTCTTTTTTCTTAAAATTGATTTTCATTTTTCTTTTATTGGCATTTCTGTGACTGCTAGAAGGGCTTAACATTGTTTTCTGTGCTTGTTGGCAAGATGTATCTTAAGTTTTGTTTTGTTTTGTTTTGAGACAGGGTCTCACTATGTTGCCCAGGCTGAGTACAGTGGCATGCACATGGCTCACTGCAGCCTCGACCTCCTGGGCTCAAGCAGTCCTCCCACCTCAGCCTCCTGATCTTGAGTAGCTGAGACCACAGGCATGTGCCACCACACTCCACTAATTTTTTTATTTTTTGTAAAGACCACGTCTCACCATGTTGCCCAGGCTGGTCACGAACTCCTGGACTCCTGTCTTACCCTCCCAAAGTGCTGGGATTACAGGCATGAGCCACTGCACTTGGCCTTATTTAAGTTTTCTAAATTCCCTTTTACGTCCTGTGATCATTTTTGTTAAAATTTTTATTTTATTTTATTTTTTGGACACAGGGTCTTGCTTTGTCACCCAGGCTGGAGTGTACTGGCGTGATCATGGCTCACTGCAGCATCGACCTCCTGGGCTCAGGCAATCCTCCCACCTCAGCCTCCCAAGTAGCTGGGAATACAGGTGTGTACCACCACCCTTGGCTAATTTTTGTGTTTTTGTAGAGAAGGGGTTTCACCATATTGCCCAGGCCGGTCTCCAACTTCTGAGCTCAAGCGATCTACCCACCTCAGCCTCTGAAAGTGCTGGGATTACAGATGTGAGCCACTGCGTCCAGCCTTTAACATTTTTTAAATTTTAAAAGCATTTTAGACTTAAAAAAATTATTAAAATAGTGCAGAGAGTTCTTGTATACTCTTTTTCTCCTAATGCTAACTTATATAATCTTAGTACAATTTTTAAAATCAGGAAATGAATGACACAGTTATTTATGAGCTGTTGTTCACCGGTTTGTGTCCAGGGTGTGAAATATCTGAGCTCTTTGGACCCAGAGCTCTCTTGGGTTTTGTGTCTCATGATGTGATGTCTCTGAACATTTGGTATATGTTTTTAGATGCTAGGTCTTTCGTCATCTTGGTAGTCTTTGTCCCAGAGTATGATGTCTTTGACCTGTTAGTAGTCTCTTTAGGCTTGTCTTCTCTGGGCTGTATGGGCTTCCATGTTCAAGGTGTGAGGTTTCTGAGCACTTTGAAGGACTATGTTCAAAGATGTGTATACTGTCAGCTGGTTTTTATTGTCTTCTATCAGAGATTATGAGGTCAATAAAAACTTTTTGGTTCTGTATCCAGGGCAGGGTTCCTCAGCCTTGGGACTGTTGACATTTTGGACCAGAAAATTCTTTGTTATGGAGGGCTGTTCTGTGCATTGTAGGGTCTATTGTATTTGTTTACTAGGGCTGCTGTCATGACAAAGTACCACAATCTGGGTAACTTAAACAGCAGAAATGTATTGTCTCACAATTCTGGAGGCTGGAAGTGTGAGATCAAGGTGTTGGCAGGGTTGGTTCCTTTGGGGGCTTTGAGGGGAATGTGTGCCCTGCATCTTTCCTAGCTTCTCATGCCTGCTGGCAATCTTTGCTGTTCCCTGGTTTCTGCTGCATCACCCCATCTCTGCTTTCATCTTTACCTTGCATTCTCCCTGTGTGTCTTGTGTCCAAATTTCCCCTTTTTATAAAGACACCAGTGGCGCAGGATTAGGGGCCCACTCTACTCCAGCATGATCTCTAACTTAACTAATTACATCTGCAACAACCCTATTTCCAAATAAGGTCACATTCTGAGGTACTGGGGTTTAGGACTTAACGTAGGAATTTTGAGGGGACATAATTTCACCCATAAGACACGTTTAGCATGAGAGAAAAAGGGAGGGAAGAAGGGAGCAGCCTCTGACACCCAGAAGCAGGCCTGGCCCCCATAGGTAGGCCATGTTATTCTCTTAACGGACATGAACAATCTCACAGAATACCAGCGTCAGGTAAGGTTAGTCTGAGACCATGATAAAATCGACAGAGCTTGGCCGGATGAGGTGGCTCACGCCTGTAATACTAGTAGCACTTTGGGGGGTTGAGGTGGGCCGATCGCTTGAGCTCAGGAGTTCGAGACCAGCCTGGACAACATGGTGAAACCCCGTCTCTACAAAAAAATACAAAAATTAGTCGGGCATGGTGGTGGGTGCCTGTAATCCCAGCTACTTGAGGGACTGAGGCCAGAGGATTGCTTGAACCCAGGCATTTGAGGTTGCAGTGAGCCGAGATCATGCCACACTGCACTACAGCCTGGGGATAAAGTGAGATCTTGTCTCAAAAAAATAATAAAATAGGCCGGGTGCAGTGGCTTACGCCTGTAATCCCAGCACTTTGGCAGGCCGAGGCGGGCAGATCACGAGGTCAGGAGATCGAGACCATCCTGGCTAACACGGTGAAACCCCGCCTCTACTAAAAATACAAAAAATTAGCCGAGCGTGGTAGCGGGCACCTGTAGTCCCAGCTACTCGGGAGGCTGAGGCAGGAGAATGGCGTGAACCCGGGAGGCGGAGCTTGCAGTGAGCCAAGATCGCGCCACTGCACTCCAGCCTGGGTGACGGAGCGAGACTGTGTCTCAAAAAAAAAAAAAAAAATAATAATAATAAAATAATAAAATAGAGCACAGCCACTTTATAATGTTGTTTAAGCACAAACAAAAATAAGGATTCACTGTGTTGCCCATAAAATACCAAACATTCTCCTCTCTTGGTTAAAATGAGTGACTGCCACTTCCTTACCAATGACAGCGTTAGCCTCACTCTAGTCTGCCCTCCCTATAGATAAGATTTATTGAAATACCCAATTGTAAAATTGCCCTTGTTTTCTGACAGCATCTAATCTAGAGTGAGCCCCCACTTCCTTAGACCCTACCCCCAAATCACTCAATCAAACCCGACCACCCCACAGTTCCCCATGGAGTGCGTTCTCCCTCACTGCAATGAGTAATCATCCCAACTTGTTCCACTACAGGTATGTTCCTGGGTGGGGCGGGGGTCTTTGGCTAAAGGACACTGGCAAGCTATATCCCTGGCTTCAACTCACAGATGACAGTAGCACGCCCGCAACACATATTTGTGACAGCCAAAATGTCCTTAGATATTGCCAAATGTTCTTTGCGGGGCAGAATCGCCTCTGGTTGAGAACCACTGGTCTGTGGGGTATGAAGCGTTTGAACAATTTGGGGGTCTTTGTCTGAGGTTTATGTTCTCTGAGAGGTGTTTGGGTCTGTGTCTCAGAGTGTGAGGTCTGTGGTCTGTCTTACGGTTTCTGTTCCAAGGTTTGAAAGCTCTGAGCTCTTTCGGGGTGCTATATCAGGAATTAGTGACCTTTTCACATACCAAATCCAGACATGAGGTATGTGTGACATCTCCTTTTCCCTCTGCCTGGACCATATGCCAGTTCAGAAAGGCAGTGAGGGTTGGGTGTGGTGGCTCACGCCTATAATCCCAGCATTTGGGAGGCCAAGGTGGGTGGATCACTTGAGGTCAGGAGTTTGAGACCAGCCTGGCCAACATGACAAAACCCCGTCTCTACTAAAAATACAAAAATTAGCCGGGTATGGTGGTGCATGCCTGTAATCCCAACTACTTGGGAGGCTGAGGTTGCAGTGAGCCGAGATCGCACCACTGCACTCCTGGGCGACAGACCAAGACTCTGTCTCCAAAATAAAGAAAAAGAAAAAGAAACGTGGTGAGAAGTAGGAACCCCACAATTGGTTGTGAACTCCTCCAGTACACATTAGGATCGGGATTCACAGCAATCCTAGCCTCTTTGTCTAGACCAGCAGGCTTCCCTGGGCCACATTGGAAGAATAATTGTCTTGGGCCACACATAAAATAGCTAACACTAACGATAGCTGATGAGCTAAAAAAAAAAAATCGCCAAAACATCTCATAATGTTTTAAGAAAGTTTACGAATTTGTGTTGGGCCACATTCAAAGCCGTCCTGGGCTGCATGTGGCCCATGGGCCTTGGGTTGGACAAGCTTGGCCTAGACCATAAAGTATAAATTACCAACTTCCTTCAGAACCTATCTCGCCCTCTGTTCTGGAGGGCACAGTTTCCCTTGGCACTGTTTGTGGAGATTGTGTTGTAGGGAGATGTTTGTTCTGTGTCTCCTGACATCAGCCACTGAGTGGGGACCCCCATCTCTCAGGATGGACGTTGCTCAGATGGATGTTGGAGTCCATCTCCCCTTAGGCTTTGATCACACTGATGATAACCCAGAACACATGGACTTTGGAGCCTGATAGACCCTCTTTCAAAGCCTGGAACCCCCAAGTCCTGGTTGGATGGTAGGAGAGTTTAGCGTTTTGGATCATCTAAACCTTGAGCTGCTGAGGTTTTTACAAGACTGGTAAGAATCGGTAGGACAATGCACAGTCCACACACGCTCTCCTGATTTCAGTCCCTTCCCCCTAATCCCACACCCCTTCTGAAAGTAGAATTCAGGGCTGGGGGAAGGGAAGCAAGCAATCCATATAAATGCCAGGGGCCAGTGTGGGCTTGGGACTGTCTCAGTTGGAACTTAGGAATCATGTGCACATGTTGTTTAATGTAAATGTATGTTGGGTTTTAAGAAAGAGTAAACACTCCCCAGAATTGTGTCTTCATCTCTAGTAAATCCACAGTTTTACTTCAGTTGTTCTCTTGAGAACATGCATAATAGATTGTGCACCATGAGGCAAGGATGCACAGTGAGAAAAAACTTTGTTCCTCTTCTGAAAACTGTGCTTATGAGACGGGTTTATACATTTATGTGAGAGGCAGGGTATGAGCTCCAGAGAAAGACTTTAGGGGAGGATGCAGGGCCCCAGTAGCTCAAAGTAGTCTCAAGAGAAATAAAAAATAGTTTGGACTAAATGAAAATCAAAATAAAACTTACCAAATTTGTGGGATGCAGCAAAGCAGTACTTACCTAGAGGGAAATTTAAAAGGCACTATGGCTTCTGCTGTACTTTTTCTTGGATCACTGACTAGTAGAAGCCAGCCATCATTCGAGGATGCTCAAGCAGCCAAAAGCCGGTAAATTTGGGGGTTATTTTTTATGTGGCAATAGATAACTCATAAGAGGTGTTTCTGAGCTCTTTGATGGTCTGTCTGGAGTTCGAGACTTTGGAGCTTTTTCGTGGTCTGTATCCATGCCATGATGTCTGGGTCTTTTGGGCATTCTATGTTTCGCATTTTTAAGTGACCTTTTGGGGTTCTCTCTCTAGGTTTTTAGATCTCTGAATTATTTGGGAATCTATGTCCCAAAGCATGGGGATTCTGGGCTGTTTTTTTCTGTTCATGTTCAGAACGTGATCAAGTCCAGAATATGAATTATCTGAGCTCTCTGGCAGTCTGTTCTGGGTATGAGGTCACTGGGGTGTTTGGCAGTCTGTGTCCCAGGTTCACATCCATGAACTCTTTGGAGGACGGTGTATTGTTTCTGTTTATTCTTTGGGGTATATGGATTTCTAAGTCCCAGGAAGAGACATCACCAAGGTGACTGGAGTCTGCATCCAGAACACTAGGTGTCAGCTGTTTGGGCCACTGAGTCCCTGGATATGAAGTCTTTAATGTGTTTGAGAACCTGTGTCCCGACTTTGATATTTCTGAGTTTGAGGGCAGAGGGAATCAGTACTCTGCACTGTTTATGAGTATATATCTCAGGATGTAAGGCTCCCAAACTGTTTGTGAGTATCCCTGACATTTATGTCACAGTATATGAGATCTCTGTTCATGGGTGTATATACCAGGGTGTAAGGTATCTGAGCCCTTTGATCGTGTGTGTCCAAAGTTGTGGGGTCTCTAATCTGTTTGAGTCTATATTTCCCAGAATAAGAGATTTCTGATTTTTTTGTGGGTATATATTCCAAGATGTGAGTTCTGTGATCCATTTGGAAGTATATTTGAGGTTTCCGTTCTGTTTGTGGGTATATGTCCAATGGTGTAAGGTTTCCAATGTGTTTGTGAGTATTCATCCCAGGGTATGAGGCCTCTGATCTGCTTGTCATTATACAATGACAAGATGTGAGGTCTCTCTTCATGAATGCATGTCAAGGGTTTGAGGTCTCTGATCTGTTTTTGGTTTTATGTCCCGGAATGTTAGATCTCTGATCTCTTTGTGGGTGTATGTGCCAAGGTGTGAGTCTCAGCTTTTTGTGGCTATATTTCCCTAGATGTTATATTTCTGAGCTTTTCTGGTTGTATTTTTTTAGGGATGTCAGTACTTTAATCTGTTTATTTGGTGTGTGTTGGAGAATATGAGGACTATTCTGTCTGAGGGTGTATGTCCTAGGGCATGAGGTCTCTGCTATGACTGTGGGTGTACATCTCTGGGTATGAGGTCTCCAAAATGTTTGTGGGTATATTTCCCAGGATGTGAGTTCCCTGAGCTCCTAGTGGGTGCACGTAAGGTCTCAGATCTGTTTATCCCTGTATATGTCCCTGTATATGTGAAGTGTCAAGGGTATGAAGTCTCTGATATTTTTGTGGGTATATGTTCCAGGATATGAGGTTTCTAATCTGTTTGGGGGTGGATTGCTCAGAGTGAGTTCTCAAGTATGTTTGTGGTTATATGAGCTAGGATTTAAGTATCTGATCTTTTTGGGTGTGTAAGTCCCATGGTGTGAAGTCTCTGAGCTCTTTGATGGTATATATGCAGAGGTGTGAGGTGTCTGATTTGTTTGGTGGTATATTTCCCAGGATGTGAGGTCTCTGATCCATTTGTTGCTGTATACTAGTATGTGATTTTCATTGGTGTATGTCAAAGTCAGTTTGTTGGTGTATTTCTCAGGATATGAGGTCTCTGGTCTGTTTCTGGATGTATGTTCCCAAGTAAGAAGTCTCTGATCCATGTGCCCACATATGTCTCTGTATGTAAGGTCTCTGATCTGTTCATGGATACACTGAGTTTGAGATCTTTCATCTGGTTGCAGGACAGGCAAGCCCCAAAGTTGAGGCTTAGCCCAGGAGGGTTCTTGGCTTTGCCTAGGAAGGAATTCAAGAGTGAGCTGGTGGTGTTAAATAGCAGCTTTTATTGAAGCGGCAGTGTATAGCAGGAGCAGATGTGCTGCTCCTTGCAGAGAAGAGCTACCCATAGGCAGTATGCCCAAAGTAGCAGCTCAGAGGCAGTTCTGCAGTCATATTTATGCCCACCTTTTAGTTACATGCAAATTAAGGGATGGTTTATGCAGAAATTTTAGGTATCTGGGCTATTTCTGCAAGTATGTCCCAGGATGTGAGGTTGAGGTCTCTGACATGTTTGTAGATGTATTTACTGGAATAGAAGATCTCTGACATGTTTGTGGATGTATGTCCCAGTGTGTGAGGTCACTGATCTGATCTGTGTTTGTGCATGTATGTCCCAGGATTTTAGGTCTGTGATGTGTTTGTCATTGTAATTATCAGTATGTGAAGCATCTTTCATGGGTATCTGCTAAGAATAGAAGTTCTCTGATATGATTGTGATTGTATGAACCTAGGTATGAGTTCTCTTATCTGTTTGTGGAGTATGTCCCACAGTGAGAGGTTCCTGAGCTGGTTGGGGGTTTATTTACTAGGATATAAGGCTTATGACCTTTTTCTTGTTGTGTGTGAGGTCCGTGGCTATCATTGTATCATTGTGTATCCTGGTATGTGAGATCTTTTTCATGGGTGCATGTAAAAAATGTAAGGTCTCTGATCTATTTGTGATTATATGTCCCTGCATATTAGGTCTCTGATCAGTTTGTGGATTTAATTCCTACAGTTTGGCATCATCAGTCTGTTTGCAGGTGTATGTCCCATGATGTAATGTCTGATCTTTTCGAGGATGTGTGAGGTATTTCATCTATTCCTCAGTGTGTTTCCAAACATGAGGTCTCTCAACTGTGTGACAGTGTATGTTCTGTGATTTGAGGCCCCTATTTTTTTTTTTTACAGGTTTATTCCCAAGGATATGAACTCTCCTGTCTCTTTTGGGTGGTATGTCACAATTTGAGAGAACTGATTCATTTCTGAGTTGATTTCCCAGTATGTGAAGTCTCTGATCTGTTTGTGGTATATACTGCAGAATTTAATTTTTATTTATTTATTTATTTTTTAAGATGGCGTCTCGCTCTGTCGCCCAGGCTGGAGTGCAGTGGCGCGATCTCGACTCACTGCAGCCTCTGCCTTCTGGGTTCAAGCGATTCTCCTGCCTCAGCCTCCTGTGTAGCTGGGATTACAAGCATGCACCACCACGCCCGGCCAATTTTTGTATTGTTAGTAGAGACGGGCATGTTTGTTCATGTTGACCAGGCTGGTCTTGAGCGCCTGATCTCAAGTAATCTTCCTGCCTCAGCCTCCCTTTTAAAATGCTGGGATTACAGGTGTGAGCCACCGCACCCAGCCTTAGTTCTTTATGCATATACATACCAAGCTTTGAGGACTCTCACATGTTTCTATATATGTTCTGGATGTACCTAATATAATCTGTTTAGTTGTGAATGTCCAGCGTGTGGGGTTTCAAAGAGCCCGTAGTGAATGTATATCTTTTGGTCTGAATCCTCTGATCTCTTTGTGGGTACATGTGGGTTCCTGTTCCTGGATATGAGCTCTATGATCTCTTTGTGGGTGTATGTCACAGGTTATGAGATCTATGATCTATTTCTGACTTTTTTTCATAGCATGTCTGGTTTCTGATGTGCTTGTAAGTGTATGTTGCAGAATTTAGGATCCCTGGTCATATATAGTCTCTGATGTGTTTTGGAGTATATCCCATAATATGAGCTCCCTTATCTGTTTGTTGGTGTATATCTCAGAGTGTGAGGTCTCTGATATCTTTTTTTTTTTTTTTTTGAGACACAGTCTTGATCTGTCACCCAGGCTGGAGTGCAGTGGCACAATCTCAGCTCACTGCAACCGCCACCTCCCGGATTCTAGTGATTCTTCTGCCTCAGCCTCCCAAGTAGCTGGGACTACAGGTGACCGCCACCATGCCTGGCTAATTTTTGCATTTTTAGTAGAGGCGGGTTTTCACCATGTTGGCCAGGCTGATCTTCAACTCCTGACCTCAAATGATCCACCCACCTCGGCCTCCCAAAGTGCTGGGATTACAGGCGTGAGCCACCACGCCCGGCCGTCTCTGGTATCTTTATGGGTATATGTTGCCGGGTTTGAGGCCTGTGGTCTCTGTGTGGTTACGTGTCTAAGTTATGAGGTCTCTAATCTGTTTGCTGATGTATATCCCTGATCTTTTTTTTTTTGTAGGTGTATGCCTAATGGTGTGAAGATTCTGATCTGTTTTCTGGTAAATGAACCGGGTTGAGATAAGTCAGACATCCTTGAAGGAGTTTTTTCAGAATGCGAGTTCCCTAATGTTTCCGAATACATATCCTAGGATGTGATGTCCCAGGGCTATTTGTGGATATATATCCCAGGTGTGAGTTTTCTCAGCCATTTATGGATATACATCCCAGGTTGGTAGATATCTTAGGCTTTTGGCATTATTTACAAGCATATGAGATTTCTGATTTGTATGCTCATATGCATAACAGGTTGCAAGGCGTATTATTTGTTAAAGTGTATATACATCCAGGGTATGAGGTTTCTGAGCTCTTTGTTGGTGTATGTCTCAGGGTCGAGGCTTTTGATCTGTTTGCAGGTATATGTCCCAGGATCGTAGCTCTCTCATCTCTTTGTGGGTGTGTACCCCAAGATATCAAGTATTTTTAATTATTCTGAGTGTGTATTTGCCAGGATGTGAGATCGCTAACATGTTGTGGGTTCTTGTTGCAGGATTTTAGACCTGATCCATTTTGGTTATATTTCTCAGATGAAGTCTCTGATCTATTTGTGTGTGTATGTTACAGTATGTGAGTTTAAAAAAAAACACCTCGGCTGGGCATGGCGGCTCACACCTATAATCCGAGCACTTTGGGAGGCTGAGGTAGAAGGATCACTTGAGCCCAGGAGTTTGAGACCAGCCTGGGCAACATAGTGAGACCCCGTCTGTACAAAAAATAAAAAATTAGCCAGGCTTGGTGGCGCATCTGTAGTCCCAGCTATTGGGGAGGCTAAGGTGAGAGGATCTGCCTGAGCCCGGGAGTTCGAGGCTGCAGTGAGTCTTTATCATGCCACTGCACTCCAGCCTGGGTAACAGAGTGAGACCCTGTCTGGAAAAAAAAAAAATCTCTTTTGCTTGCTTATCAAGGGTATGAGGTCTGTTCTGTTTGTGGGTGTATGTCCCAATTTGTGAGATCCCAGAACTGTTTGTGGGTGTATGTCCCAGAACACGTGTGTGTCTGCTCGCTCTTTAGATGTATGTCTCAAGGTAGGAGGTGTGTGATCACTTTCTAGATGTATAACTCAGGATGAGGTAAGTGAGCTGTTTGTGGTGTGTGTCCCAGCATTTCAGGTCTCTGAGCTTTCTGGAAGTGTGTGAAGTCTCCCATTGTTTGTGCATGTATGTTTTGTTGTGTTGACTTAAGGCCCCTGAAGATGCCCATGTCCTAATCTTTGGAAACTGTGATGTGACTTTACATGCTAAAAGGTACCTTGCAAACAGCATGGATGGAGCTGGAGGCCATTATCCTAAGTAAAATGACTGAAACAGAAAGTCAAAAACTGCATGTTCTCACTTATAAGTGGGAACTAAACAATGGGTACACATGGATATACAGAGTAGAATAATAGATACCGGAGACTCCAAAAGATGTGAGGGTGGGAAAGGGGTGAGGGATGAAATACTGCCTATTGTATACAGAGTACATTATTCCGGTGGTAGGTACACTAAAAGCCCAGACTTCACCACTACACAAGATAGCCACGTAACATAACTGTACTTGTACACCTAAATCTATAAAAATTTATATCTAAATATATAAAAATTTAAGTGTTTGCTTCAGCAGCACATATACTAAAATTAGAATGATACACAGAAGATTAGTATGGCGCCTGTGCAAGGATAACATGCAAATTCGTGAAGTGTTCCAGAAAATTTTTTTAAGATTAAATTATTTTAAAAATGTTTATTAAAAACATTTTTGAAAGGCCAGGCGCAGTGGCTCATGCCTGTATTCCCAGCACTTAGGAAGGCTGAGGTGGGCGGATCACTTGAGGTCAGGAGTTTGAGACCAGCCTGGCCAACATGGTGAAACCCTGTCTCTACAAAAAATACAAAAATTAGATGGGCATGGTGGTGCACGCCTATAATCCCAGCCACTCGGGAGGCTGAAGCAGGAGAGAGAATCGCTTGAACCCGGGAAGTGGAGGTTGCAGTGAGCAGAGATGGTGCCACTGCACTCCAACCTGGGTGACAGAGTGAGACTCCATCTCAAAAACAAAATTTTTTTTTAAAAGGTACCTTGCAGATGTGATTAAATTAAGCATCTTGAGATCGGGAGATTTTCTTGGATTTTCACTGAATATAATGACACAGACTGAGTCAGAGACAGCGATATGATGACACAAGTGTTGGGGGTGTGGGTCCCAGCTCATGAAGTCCTTGCGCTGTTCATGGGAGTATATCCCAGGAGGTGAAATCTCTAATTGTTTGTGCACACCAGTCTGTGGTTGGCTGAATAAAGCATCCCTCAAAGATGTCCAGTGAAAGAGATATGACCAGGGAGCCCTAAATGATGGAAGGGAATGTGATGGTGGAAGCGGAGTCAAAGAAGGAGATGCCACAACAGAGGTAGACATCAGAGAGCATTTTGAAGATGAACTGCTGTCCGCTGTGAAGATGGAGAAAGGGGGAAGGGATGAAGGACTGCAGGCAGCTCTAGAACCCAGAAAAGGCAAAGAAACGTGCTCTTCCTTAGAGTCTCCAGAAAGAAGACAGCTCTGTTGACACCTGACTTTAGTACCCTAAGGCCCATTCTTGGGTTTCTGCCCTACACAGATGTAATATAATAAATAAATTTGTGTTTTTCACAGCACTAAGATTGTGGTGATTTGTTACAACAATAAGAAATGAATACTGTGTCCCAGGTGCATGATGTCTCTGTCTGGTTGTTAGTGCAAGATGTGAATCCCCAATCTGTTTGTGAGTGCATGTCTTTTATTTATTTACTTATTTATTTATTTTTGAGATGGAGTCTTGCTCTGTCGCCCAGGTTGGAGTGCAGTGGCACGATATCGGCTCACTGCAACCTCCGCCTCCTGGGTTCAAGTGATTCTTCTGCCTCAGCTTCCCCAGTAGCTGGGATTACAGGCATGTGCCACCACGCCTGGCTAATTTTTGTATTTTTAGTAGAGGACAGGGTTTCACCATGTTGGTCAGGCTGGTCTCGAACTCCTGACCTCAGGTGATCCACCTGCCTCGGCCTCCCAAAGTGCTGAGATTACAGGTGTGAGGCACCACGCCCCGCCGAGTGCGTGTCTTATGTGGCAGATCTTTCATCTGTGTGTGGGTGTATGAACCAGGGAGGAGGTCTCTGACCTGTCTGAGGGTGTCTATCCCTCAGTTTGTGTTCTCTGAGGTTTCTGCAGGTATATGTCTCAGGATATGAGGTCTCTGACCTGTTTGTGGGTGAATGTCCTAGAATGTGAGGTCTCTTGGCTGATTTGGAGTGTATGTTCTAGTAAGTGAGATCTCTGAGGTAATAATAATATATATAATAACCTATATAATATATAATGTATATGTTCACAATATTTATAATTGTGCATTATAATTATTATATGATTATATTATATCATAATATATCAATATATTAACATATAAGCATATGTTAAGTATATATTATATATACATAATAGTATATATAATATGTTAACATATTAACATGAACAGATAACTATATAGTATATATTATATTTATATATAATATACCATAATATATTATATATTGTATTATATTGTGTAGTAACAATATATATTATATTATGATGTATTTCACAATATACCATTCACAATAAATATTGTGACTACATTATGCATGGCTTGAGGTCTCTGATATTTTTGTGGGTTTATATCCCAAGGATATGAACTCTGAATTCTCTGTGGGTGTATTCTGAAGATGTCAGGTGTATACTCAGTCTCTGGCTGTTTGTTCTAGAATGTGAGATCTCTTCTTTGATTGTGGGTGTATGTTACAGGTTGAGATCTCTGTTCTGTTTGTGGATGTCTTGGAGTGTGAGGTCTCTGATCTGTTTGTGAGTAATGTATTGCAGGAATTGTGGTCTCTCATCTCCTTGTGGGTGTATTTCTCAGATGAGGCCTCCATTCTGCTTTTGCCTTTATATTGCAGTATTTAAGTTTCTAATCTCCTCATGTGTGTTTGTCAAGGGTGTGAAGTATCTTCTGTTTGTGATTATATGTCCCAGTGTGTGAAGTCCCCACCCTCTTTGTGGGTATATGACACAGAACATGTGCTTCACTTCTTTCTTGGATGCATGTCCAAAGGTGGGCGGAGGTCTCTGATCCCTTTGGAATTATATAACATAGGAGGTGGAGTCTTTTAGTTGCTTATGTGTGGATACCTCAGCAAATGATGTTTTTCATTGCTTGTAGATGTATATCTTAGGTTGGTGGAGTGAAGGTCCCCATCCTTATATCCCTGGAATGTGTGACTGTGACCTTACATGTTAAAGGGTCCTTGCAAATGTGATTAAGTAATCATCTTGAGATGCGGGGACGGTTCTGGATTTCCCAGGTGAGCCCAGTGTAATCACAAGGGTCCTTAGAGGAGAGAGGCTGGACAGTCCGAGTCAGAGAAGCAGATGTGATGCCAGAAGCAGATATCAGAGAGATAGAGATTTGAAGATGAAATGCTCCTAGCTTTGAAGGTGGAGGAAGGGGCCACAAGCCAAGGAACGCAAGCAGCTCTAGAAACTGGAAAAGGCAAGGGCACAGATTCTCCCCTAGAGCCTCCAGGAGTAATGCAGCTCTGCTGACACTGTGATTTTAGCCCTTTGAAACCCATTTTTTTCTTCTGACCTGCAGAAAAGTAAGATAATAAATGTGTGTTGTTTTATGACATTATGATTACGATTCGTTACACACTGATCTCTGTTTATTGGTACACATCCCAGGATGTGAACTCCATGATCTGTTTGTGAGTGTATGTCTGATGGTGGAAGTCTCTGATCTGTGTGCAGTTGTATGAACCACATTGAGAGGTCTCTGAATGTTGAGGGTGTGTGTCCCAGAATCCGTGGTCTCTGAGCTGTTTGTGTGTGCATGTACTAGGATGTGACATCTTTGAGCTGATTTTTGGGAGTACATTCCAGTAGGTGAAGTCTTTGAGATATTTAAGGATTATGTTCCAGGTTGTTACGTCTGTCATCTGTTTGGGGGGTATTTCCTGTGACATGAGGTTTCTGATTTGTTTGGTTACATATGTACCAGGATGTTAGGTTGTTACGTCTGTCATCTGTTTGGGGGGTATTTCCTGTGACATGAGGTTTCTGATTTGTTTGGTTACATATGTACCAGGATGTTAGGTTGTTAGGTGTCTGGTCTGTTTAGGTTTATTTGTCTAGGGTGTGAGGTTTCTGAGGTCTTTGTGGATGTATGTCTCAGGATTGAGGCCACTGACCTGCTTACTGGTAAAGAAATGTCCCAGTCCATGAGCTCTCTGATCTGCTCGTGGTTCTGTGTTATGAGATGTCGGGTCTATTTCTGGTGTTTTCCTAACCTGTGAGGTCTCTGACTTCATTGGAGTTGTACATTGAAGGATTTGAGATCTCTGTTTGTGGGTGTGTGTCTCAGGAGTGTATGGTCTGTGCATTGCTTGTGGAGTATATCCCAGAATGTGAACTTTCTGATCAGTTTGTTATATATGACTCAGGGCCTGAGGTTTCTGATCTGTTTGTGGATTGTGTTGCAGAGTTTGATGTCTGTGGTCTCTTTGTGGGTTCATGTACAGGTTGTAAGGCCTCTACTCTGTTTGTGGGTGCATATCCCAGGATTTCAGCTCCCTGACCTGTTTGATGCTGAATGGCACATAATCTGAGGGCTCTGCGCTATTTTTGGTATTTGAGGTCTCTGATCTGTTTGTGGTTACGTGTCCATGTTGTGAGGTCTGTTATCTATTTGTCAGTATATGTGCCAGGATGTGAACTCCCTGATATACACGTAGGGGTGTATCTGATGTGAATTCTGTGATCTGTTTGCAGGAGAATGAACCAGGGTGGAAGGTCTTTAACCTCTTTGAGGGTATGTGTCCCAGAATATGAATTCTCTGGTCTGTTTCTGGATTCATGTCCCAGGATGAGTGATCTCTGATCTAGTTGAGTATGTGTGTCCAGGGAAGAAAGTTTGTGAACCCTTTGTGGTTTCAGGTCCCGTGGCCTGAAGCCTCTGATGTTCGTGGATACATGTCCAGGTTGTTATGTCTCTGATCTGTTGGTATATGTCTCAGGATGTTAATTCCCTGATCTGTTTGTGGGTGGTGTCTGATGGTGTGAAATGTCTGATGTGTTCACTGGTGAATGAACCACTGTGTGAAGTCTTTGACCTTTGTTGAGGGTTTTAACATAGGATCTGAATTTTCTGATCTATTTGTAAAAGCATGCCCTATGAGATGTTTGATCTTTGAGCTCTTTATGGATGTACATCCCAGGATGTGAGTTCTCTGAGCTGTTGGGGCATACATGTTCTAATGTTCTAGGTTATCAGACCTCTGAAGTTTTTTTTTAGTTATATTTCCAAGCATATGTGATTTATATGCTGACATATATATTCATATATATATGTAACAATATAGCTGTCCCTCAGTATCTGTGGGTTGGAGGAATTGGTTCCAGGACCCCTGTGGATACTAAAATCCGTGAACACTCAAGTCCCTTATATAAAATGGTATGGTATTTGCATGTAACCTATGTAAATTCTTCTGTATACTTTAGATAATCTCAAGATTTCTTATAATACCTGATACAATGCTACGTAAGTAGTTGTTATACTACATTGTTTTTGTTTGTATTATTTTTACTATGTTTTTAAATTATTTTTTTCCTCAGTGTTTTTGATCCAGACTTGGTTGAATCCGAGGGCTGATAGTAGATATAACATATATATTGTGTGTGTGTGTGTATGTGTGTGTGTATAATATATATACCTGATTTGTTGAGGTGTGTATGTGTCCAAGCTGTGAAGTTATTGAGCTATTTGTGGGTTATTTCCCTTGGTTTGAAAACCTCTGACCTATTTGGGAGTATGTCTCAGAATATAAGCTCTCTGATCTCTTTATGGGTGTATGTTGCAAGATTTCAGGTCTGTGATCTGTTTCTGGCTCTTTTCCCTAGCATGTGAGGTCTATGGCTTGATTATGGGTCTGTACTGCAGGATTGAGACCTCTGATTTGTTTATGGGTATCTAGCTCAGGTTGTGAGGTCTCTGATCTGTTTGTGGCTTTATGTCTCAAGATGTCAGGTCTGTATACCTATTCTGCATATATATCCTGCAGGTAAGGTCTCTAGGCTGTTTGTAGTTTCATGTTGCAGGATTCAAGGTCTCTGATCTCTTTTTGGTTGTGTTTCTTACATGAGGTCTGTGATCTGTTTGCTAGTGAATGTCACAGTATGTGAGTGTCTCTTTTGTGTGTATTTGTCAAGGATGTGAGGTCTAATTCAACATGTCCTGGATTGTAAGATACCTAACCTGTTAGTGGGTTTATGTCTGAGAATGTTTCTTTCTGCAGTGTGTGTGTGTGTGTGTGTGTGTGTGTGTATGTCCCAGGTTTGGAGATTTGATCTGTTGGGGGTGCATTTTGCAGCATGTGGGGCCCCTGATATCTTCGTGGGTATATATCCTATCATGTCAGGTCCATGTTTTCTTTGAGTGTGTATGTCCCAGATGGTGAGTTCTCTTATGTGTTTGTGAGTTTAATTCCAAGTGATTGAAGACTCTGAGTATTTTTTGGTATATGTCCCAGAATGTGTCTCTGCTCTTTTTGGATGTCTGTTAGAGAGTGGAGGTGTCTGATCTATTTGGAAGTGTATGACTCAGGATGTAAAGTCTGTGAATTGTTTGTGTGTGTATGTAGGTCTCTGGTAGCTAATGGTACCCCAAAGATGTGCACTTCCTAATCCCTGAAACCTACGATTATGCTAATTTACATGGAAAGGGGGACTTTGCAGAGGTGATTGTGAGGGACTTTGCAGAGGTGACTTTGTGGAAGTTAAGCATCCTGAGATGGGGATGCTTATCCTAGATTAACTGGGCAGGCCCAATGTAATCACAGGTGTCCTTATATGAGGGAGGCGTGAAGGCAAGAGTCAGAGAGGGCTATGTAGTGATGGAAGTACAGAAAAGATGATGGACAACATATACAGAGATCAAAGAGAGCTAGAGATAGATGGATACAAGGAGAGACAGATGGAGGAGGAGGAAGAAAGGGGGGTGGGGAGAGAGACAGAGAGAGAGAGAAAGATTTGAAGGTGAAACAGACCTCTGGCTTTGAAGATGGAGGAAGAGGCCATGAGCTCAGAAATGTAGGCAGCCTACAGAGACTGGATTCTCTGGCCAGGCGTGGTGGCCCACGCCTGTAATCCCAGTACTTTAGGAGGCCAAGGTGGGCGGATCACGAGGTCAGGAGATCAAGACCATCCTGGCCGACATGGTGAAAACCTGTCTCTACTAAAAATACAAAAATTAGCTGGGTGTGGTGGCGCGTGCCTGTAATCCCAGCTACTCGGGAGGCTGAGGCAGTAGAATCGCTTTAATCAGGGAGTCGGAGGTTGCAGTGAGCCAAGATCGCGCCACTGCACTCCAGCCTGGCGACAGAGCAAGACTCTGTCTCAAAAAAAAGAAAGAAGAAAAAGAAAAAAGAAATGGGATTCTCCCCAAGGAACTCCAGAAAGAAGTCAGCTCTGCCAACACCTTGACTTTTACCCTGTAAGACTCTTTGTCAGAAATGTAAGATCATAAGTTTTTTTTTATTTTTATTTTTTTGAGACAGAGTCTCACTCTGTCACCTAGGTTGGAGTGCAGTGGTGCCATCTTGGCTCACTGCAACCTCTGCCTCCCAGGCTCAAGCGATTCTCGTACCTCAGCCTCCTGAGTAGCTGGGACTACAGGCGCCCGCCACCACTCCCGGCTTATTTTTGTATTTTTAGTAGAGACGAGGTTTTGCCATGTTGGCCAGGCTGGTCTCGAACTCCTCGGCTCAAGGGATCCACCTACCTCAGCCCCCCAAAAGGCTGGGATTACAGGTATGAGCCACCCCCAGCTGAGATAATAAATTTGCATTGTTTTATGACAAAAAGCTTTTAGTGATTTGTTTCAGCAGCAATAGAAAATCAATAGTGTGTCAGGTTGTGCTGTCTCTATCTGGTTGTCAGGATGTGAACTTCATGATCTATTTGTGAGGGTGTGTGTCTGATAGTGGAGGTCACTGATTTCTGTGCAGGGTCTCTGATCTGATGACCTATTTGGTGGTGTGTGTCCCAGAATTTGTGCTCTCAGCTTTTGTGGAGGAGCGTATGTTCTAGGATGGGACATCTCCAATCTGATTTTGTGTACATGTGCCAGTGTGTGAGTTCTCTGATCTGTTGAGGTGCGTATGTCTAGGGTATAAGGATTCCAAGCTCTGTGTGAGTATATTTCCTTTTGCTTGAAATTCTTGCCCTGTTTCTGGGTTTATGTCCCAAGATGTGAGACTCCCTGATTTGTCTGTCTCTGTGTCATGGTGTGAAGCCTCTGGTATGTCTGCTGGTGAATGAAGCAGAGAGTGAGGTCTCTCACCTCTTTTTTTTGTCTGTTTTTGAGATGGAGTCTCACTCTGTTGCCCAGGCTGGAGTGCAGTGGTGCGATCTTGGCTCACTGCAACTGCTGCCGCCCAGGTTCAAGCAATTCTCCTGCCTCAGCCTCCCAAGTAGCTGGGACCACAGGCCCGTGCTACTATGCCTGGATAATTTTTGTATTTTTAGTAGAGATGAGGTTTTGCCATGTTGACCAGGCTGGTCTCGAACTCCTGACCTCAGGTGATCCGCCCACCTTGGCCTCCCAAAGTGCTGGGATTATAGGCGTGAGCTACCGCGCCCAGCCTCTCACCTCTTTGAGAGGGTTCTCTCAGGAAGTGAGTTCTCTGATGTGATTCTGAATGCTTAGCCTAGGATATGAGGTCTTTGATCTGTTTGTGGGTATATATCCCTGGCATGAATTTTCTGAGCTGTTTTGCCAATATTTGTGGGTACTTACGATATGCATATAAAGTTTCTGGTTTGTGTGCTGGTATTTATAGTAGAAGTCAGGTTTTGTTGTGGTACATGTATCCACAATGTGGTTTTGGAGCACTCTGTGGGAGACCTGTGATCTCCTCTTGGGTCTATACCAAAGACAGCAGGTCTCTGTACTTCTTCAGGAGTATTTTCTGCATATGAGGCCTGTGACCTGGTGTTTCATGTCGTGGTATTAGAGGTCTCTGGTATGGTTTCTGGTTGTGTTTCTCAGATAGGTTCTCAGATAGGTCTCTGATCCATTTGTTCGTGTGTGTCATCGTATGTGAATGTGTCATCTCCTCAGGGTGTTTATAGAGGGTGTGAGTCCCATTCTTTTTGTGGTTTTATGTCCAGTTTGTGAGGTTCCTGACCTGTCTGTGGGTGTCTGTCAATGAATGTGTTTTTTTGTGTTCTTTGTGTCTGTGTCTCAGAGTCAGAGATCTGGTATGTTCGAGGGTGTTTGTCCCAGAATGTGGGGTCCCTGATCTCTTCGCTAGTGTATATCCCAGCGTGTCAGGTTCCGGTTCTCTTTGAGAATGTACTTGGCAGAGTGTGGTTCTCTTATGTCTTTGTGGGTTTAATCCCCAGGGTGTGAGGACTATGAGCATCATTTGGCGTATGCCCCAGAGTGTGTGGCTCTCTGATCTTTTTGGATTGATGTCCAGGAGTGGGAGTTCTCCTATCCCTTTGGAGGTCTATGACTCCAGCTGTGAGATCTGTGAGCAGTTCATGGGTGAAAGTCCCGGGATGTGAGGGTTCTCTTTGTGCATGTATGTTCTGTTTCGTCAGATAATAGATTCCCAAATATGTCCTCACCTCATTCCTGGAGCTTGTTAATATGTTGTCTTATCTGGAAAGGGGGCTTTGCAAATACATATTAGGTAAGCATCCTGAGATGGGGGCAGTTATCCTGGACAATCCAGGTGGGCCCACTGTCATCACAAGAGTCTTTATATGAGGAAGGTAGGACCTTCAGGGTCTGAGAAGACTGTGTGTGTCACATCAGAGAGGACCATGTGACAACAGAAGTAGAGTCACAGAAGGTGATGCGATGACAGAAGCAGAGGTCAGAGAGAAATTTGAAGCCAAAACTGTTGAATCATCTGATCTCTTGGGAGTTATGCTGTAAGATGTCATGTCTACCATCTGTTTCTGGGTGTGTTTTTCAGCACATGAAGTGTGACTGGCTTATGGTTGTATACTGCAGGATTTGAAGTCTCTGATTGTTTTTGTATGCTCCAGGATGTGAGAGCTCTGAGCCATTTGTCCATGTACGTTGCTGGAGTGGAGGTCTCTGATCTGTGTGGGTGCATGTCCACGTTGTAAGGTCTCTAATCCTTTTGTCAGTGTATATCCCATGATGTGAGCCCTCTGATCTGTTTGCAGCTATATTCGCAAGATAGTTATCTGTATGTTTCTGGGTATGCGTGTGTCTCGGGGTCTGTTATCTGTATTCTCTTTATGGGTGTGACCTCCCCTAGATGTGAGGTCTCTGATTTGTTTGTCATTGTATGTTCCAGGATGCAAGATTTGCGAATGGTTTGTGGGTGTGTTTTGCAGGATTTTATGTCTGTGATCTATTTGAGGTTGTGTATCATAGGATGTGAGGTTTCTGATCTTTTTCTGGGCAAATTTCCTAGCATGTGAGGTCTGTGAACATTTTGTCAGTGTCCCAGGCTACGTTATCTCTGATCTCTTCACATGTATTGCCAAGTGTTTAATGTCTCTGATTTGTTTCTTGCTGTTTGTTCCAGGACATGAAATCTCATACTGCCTGTGGATATGTGTCCCAGGGTGTGTGGTCTCTGATCTGTTTGTGGGTTTGTATATCCCAGTGTTTCATTACTGTCTGTGGATTTATTTCCCAGGATTTTTTAGCGTATTTCCTAGGATGTGCATTTCTCTGGTCTTTCTCAATGTATATCCCACAGTGGACAGTATCTGTTCCCTTTGTGGGTGTATATCCCTTGGTTTATGATCTCTGATCCTTTGTGGGTTTATATTTTAGGATGTGAAGTCTCTATTGTGACTGTGGGTGTGTGTCCCAAGACGTAAATTCTCTGGCCTCTTTTTGGGTTTATGTTCCAGGATGACAGGCCGTCCATCTAGCTCTATGTGTATTTCTAGCCTGCAAGGTCTATTACTTATTTGTGGGTGTAAGTCCAAGGGTATGAATTCTCTGATCTCTTTGAGGGTCAGCGTACCAGAATGTCAAGTCTGGTTTGGTTATGGGTGTATGTCAAGATGTGAGCTCTCTGATCTCCTTGTGGTTGTATGTCTCAGGATGTGAGGGTTCTGATCTGTTCCTGTATGTTTGTCAACAGTGTGTAATCTCTGATCTGTTTGTGGCTCTGTGTCCCAGGTTGTGAGGTTCTGACCTGTCTTTATTTCTTTGTCCCAGCATGCGAGATCTCTGAGGTGTTTGGGTTTATGTCCCAGGAATTGAGTCTCTGGTCTCTTTGTGAGTGTGTGCCTCAAGTAATATGTGAGGTCCCTGATGTAGTCTTTGGTTTATTTCCCAAGGTGTGAGTGCTCTGATCTATTCATGGGTATATGTCCTGGCATGTGAAGTGTCTGGTATTTTTATGTGTATATGTCTCAGGGACTGAGTTCTGTGATCTGTTTGTGGGTATAAGGCCCCAGATGTTAGTTCTCTGAAATATTTGTGGGTGTATATCTCAGCTTGTGTGGTTTTTGATCTTTCTGTGAGTATGTCACAGGATGTGAGGTCCCCGTTCTTTTTGGGTGTGTGTTTCCTAGAATTTGGATTTTCTGAGCTGTGTGTGTGTGTGTGTGCGCATGCGCACATGTCACAGGGTTGAGGTCCCTGGTCTGTTTGTTGGTGTATGTCCAGGATGTGAGGTCTCTGATCTCTTTGGGTGTGTACGTCCCACAATTTGAGGCCTCTGAATTAGTTGATACTCTGCATCCAGCATATTAATTCTCTGAAATATATTTTGGGGTCTATACCCTAAGTCTCAGAAGGATTCTGAATCCTGAATGCGAGGGTTCTGCGCTTTTTCTGGTCTACATTCCAGGGGGGTGAGTTCACTGGGCTGTTTTGCGGACTGTGTTTACCTTGTGAGGTCTCTGAGCTGTTTGTCCACTGGTGTCCTAGGATACGTGGTCCCTGAGCTCTTTTGGTTTCCAAGTCCCTTGACCTGTTTGGGATATATTTTCAGGCGTGAAGTCTCTGTTCCTTTTCAGAGGGCTCAGTCCCGGGGTTTGATATATCTGACTCATTAGGGGTTTGTTCCAGGGTTAAGGTCTCTGAGCTTGTAATGGGTGTGTGTGCGCCAGTGAGTGAGTTTTCTGAGTTGTTTGAAGGTCTATAGGTGTGAAATTTCTTAACTCTCTGGTGGTTCCTGTGCAGAGTATGATGTCTCTGAACTATTTAGCAGTCTCTCTTTTCAGGTGTGAGGTGTTTGTACCCTTGTATGAGAACTCTGATGTATTTGAGTATCACCGCCAAACTGTTTTGAGCCAATGTCCCAACGAATGAGTTCTCTGTGATGCCGTGGGTTTTGTCCTAGGGTTGATTTTTCTGAGCAGTTTCAGGATCTGTTTCCAGAGTCTGATGTCTTTGTACTAATAATGTCTTTTTACTGTTTCAAGCCTCTGGAGTGCTTCACCCTCTGTGTCCCAAAGTGTCAGATCTCTGATCTCTGTATTCCTTGGTGTTGAGGTCCCTCAACTGTTATGTTTCCAAGAGTGAGACAGTTCCTATTGAGGGAGTCTCAGTCCCAGGGTATGAGGTCTGTGACTTATTAGGGGTCTGGTTCTAGGGTTTGGGGTCTCTGAGCAGTTTGGGGTTCTGTTATCAGTTTCTGACGTCTCTCTAGTATTTGGGGGTCTATGCCCAGGTTGTATGTCACTGGGTCACTCGGCTGTTAAGGGGTCTGTATCCTAGGGTGTAAAGTTTGTCAACTCTGAGCATTTTTGCATTGTCTGTCTGCTGTGTGAGGTCTTTGGCATGTTTGTGGGTTTACTTTTCAGGTTGTGAGGTTAACTCTTTGAGGGTTTGTGTCCCATAATATGAGGTGCTTGAGCTGTGTGGGCATACTTAGCCAGGATGATATCTCTGAACTGTTTTCATGTCTGTCTCCCAGGTTAGAAGTTCTCTGAGTCATTTGGGAGCCTGTGTCCACAATGTGAGGTCCTAAGCCGTTTTGGGTCTGTGTTCCAGTTATGAAGTGTCTCTACTGTTTGTGGCCAACTTTGCACAAAGGTTTCAAAGCTGTTTGGTGATCTGTGTCCATGACTGTCAGCCATCTGAAATCTTTCTGGATAAGGACAAAGGGCAAGTTCCATGAATGGTTTTGAGGACTGAGTCCAGGATGTGATATTCCTTAAGCATTTAGAGGTCTGCGTTTATAGAGTGGGAAGACTCCGAACTGTTTGGGGGTCTGAGCCTAGGATATGAGGTTTCTAAGCTGTTTGGGGTCCGTGTCCAGGGGGTGTGATCTCAGTTCCTCAGGGTTTTTGTCATAGGGTGTGAAGTCTTTAAGCTCTACAGAGGGTTTGTGTCCACACTTTCAGGTCTGTGGGGCCTCTGAGCTGTTTGGGGATCTGTCTCGGTGTATAAAGGCTGTGAGCTATTTTGGGGAACTCTATGTCCAGTATATAACATCTCTGAACAGGAATCTGTGTCCAGGGTGTGAGCCTCTGAGTAGTTTTCGGGCCTGTGTTCCAGCATAAGTGATTTTAGGGCTCTCTAGCATTGTGTCCGTGGTGCGAGGTCTCTGGGCTGTCTGGTGGTCTGAGAAGAGGTTGTGAGGTCTCTGAACTGTTGGTCCATTTTTGTCCCAGTTTGTGAGTTCTCTGAGAAATTGGTGGATCTTTATCCCTGATTGTGAAGTCTCTGAGTTTCCTGGAGGTCTGTAATCAGATTTCCAGGTCTCTGAGCTCTTTGGGTGTGGGGTTACAAAGTGTGAGGTCTCTGAAGTGTTTGGTATTGTCTGTTACCAATAGAATAGAAATATATTGATTCCTAGGCTGCCTTGGCTTTGAACTGTTGAGGGGTCTGTGTCAGAAGGCGTGAGGTCATGTTTGAGCTGTAAACAGATTTGTTTCCCAGGTATGAGTCCTGTGAGCAGGGTCTGTTTCCAGGCTGTGAGATCTCTAAGCTCTTGGGGTCTGCTTCAAAGACTTGAGTCTGAGTTGTTTGTGGCACTATATTCACGTGTAAGGTCTCTGGGATGTTTACTTGTCTGTTTTCTAGGGTGTCTCTGAGCAATCTGTGGGTCCCTATACAAGGTATGAGTTTTCAGAACCATTTAAGGATCTGTTTTCAAAGGGCGAGGTATCTCGGGTGTTTGGGCAGTCTGTGTCCAGGGTGTGCCAGCTCAGTTGTTTGGGGGTCTGTCCCAGGATACTAAGTCTCTGAGCGGTTTGGAAGTCAATGATCAGGGTGTGGAGCCTCCAAATAGTTTGGGTAGTGACATCTCAAGTTGTAAGGTCTTTGAGATGGTTGTGCATCTCTGTCATCAAAGGAAAGGTCTCTGATGTGTTTGAGGTCTGAATCCCAGTATATGAGGCAGTATGTGAGGTCTAAGAGCTGTTTAAGGGTCTGTAGCCCATAGTTTCAGTGAAGCCTGTGTTACTTGCGGTGTGTCCAATTATGAGAGCTCTGAGATATATGTAGGTGTGTATCCCAGGGTATGAGGTTTCTGAGAAGTTTGGGGTCAATATTCAGGGTATATGGTCTATAAGGCCTTATACCCTAGGTGCCCTGTGTATGTCCTGGTTACCCTGTGTATGAGGTCTCTGGGCTTTTTGGGATCCTGTCACCTCTGTATGAGGTCTTTGAAATATTTGGGTATCTGTCACGGCACGTGAGGTCCCTGAGCAAAAACAAAGAGCGCTGGCTCCCTTTCAGGTTGAGAGATGATGAAAATGAGTAAGTATATCTGAAATGTGGTCTTCGTTCTCCACTTTATACCCTGGCACCATATAGGTGCTCAATAAATATTTGCAGAAAAAGTTTCCCCAGCACACACAAACTTTTCATTTTGAATGCTGGAGGCAGATTTTGGGTTCAAAGCCTTTAAGAGCAGGGAAGGTCCAGCTAGAATATTATCACATTTTAACCTTTCCATTGATGTATTCCTCTGGTTATTTTCGTTTGCTTATGGCAAGTGATTATGGTTTTTCCATTTAGACAGCAGTGGATTTGGTTTTCTCCCTCCCCACTTTGCTCCACTCCTCCTACCCTCCCCCCCACCCCCCCAGTGCTGTATAGTCCCTGAGGCCTGGGCACTTGGTCAGGCAGGAGGTGGCAGGGTCTCAGCCAGACACTACCAGTCATGGCTGGTCACCACCAATCATGGCCAGTCAAGACTGGTCAAAGCTGGTTATGGCTAGTCTAAGTTGGTCAAAGCCGATCACGGCCAGTCAAGGCCAGTTACCAGAGATCATGGCTGGTCAAGGCCAGAAACCACTGGTCATGGCTGGTCAGGATGGGTCAAAGCCAGTCATGGCCAGTCCAAACTAGTCAATTATGGTCACAGCCAGTCACAGCTGGTCCAGGTTAGTCACAGCAGGCCAAGACCAGTCAAGGCTGGTCAAAGCTGGTCAAAACCAATCCATTTCAGTCCCTGCTAGTCCAGGCCAATCCAAGCCAGTCCAGGCTGATCACAGCCAGTTTAAGCAGTCAAAACTGGTCAATCCCAGTCCAAGCCAGTCCTGATTGGTCAAGACGAGTTGAGGCCAGTCACAGCTAGCTACCACCAGTCACAGCCAGTCATGACAAGTCAAAGTCGGCCAACACAGGTCAAGATCGGTCAAGTCCAGTCAAAACCAGTTACGGCCAGTCTAAACCAGTCAATTTAATTGCATTGTTTTGAGACAGGGTTTGGCTCTTTTCTGGAGACAGACAGGCTGGAGTGCAGTGGTGAGATCTTAGCTCACTGCAACCTCCACCTCCCAGGCTCAAGCAATCTTCCCACCTCAGGCTCCTGAGTAGCTGGGACTACAGGCACATGCCCCCACACCTGGCCAATTTTTGTATTTTTAGCAGAGATGTGGTTTCACCACGTTGCCCATGCTGGTCTCGAATTCCTGAGCTCAAGTGATCTGCCTGCCTCGGCCTCCCAAAGTGCTGGGATTAAAGATGTGAGCCACCACACCCAGCCTTAAGTGCATTTTAAAGTTTAAGTATAAAACAAACTTATTTTAGGTCAAGATGTTATATAGATGATGGTGTAAGTGATATGCTGTGGGGGCTGAAATTGTGAGGATTAGAGTCAAATGGCTGAGGTTTGAGGAACATGTTCCTGGGCAAACCCAGCTCCCAGCCTCTATCCCCTCAACCCCCACCCACACAAGCACCTCACATCTTGGTTTGTTCAGTCGACAGTTCATTTTATTGATGCCCACTCCAGGCTGCATAGGGTTGAGGGGTGTACAAGAGGAGAACCAGATTCAGTCCATGCCTGGAGGTTAGTCTGGGGGGCCGGCGGGATGGACACACAGACAGACACATAGATCTGGCATCTGATAGCAGGGCATACAGTCTCATG
Source organism: Pan paniscus (assembly GCF_029289425.2). Taxonomy (NCBI): domain Eukaryota; kingdom Metazoa; phylum Chordata; class Mammalia; order Primates; family Hominidae; genus Pan; species Pan paniscus. The sequence continues at coordinate 50,197,782 of NC_073272.2, read as the reverse complement.
TAGGGGCACTCTGGGCACAGGTAGTCAGGAAGGACTTCCTAGAGAAGTCCTCACAGGGGGTAGGGGAGCAAGGAGCAAGGCAGCCATCAGAACCTTCGCCTTTTGTACATTTGTAGGCAGGTGACTTTTGAGACCAGTGGAACCAGGGTGAGCACAAAGGGCTGGGGTCTGGGAATGGCAGGCAGCAAGGGCTTCCCTCTCGCCTTGTCATCCCATAGTGGGGAAGCCATCTCCCCCACCCCCAATTCTTGGCCTGTACTTTGCCTTCTGCCACATGGGCCCTTTCCTGGCATCCACCTCCGTGGTTTTCAAGGCTTCCCTGAGACAATCCACGTGGACCAGGTGCTCTACCCAGTGCCTGGCACCTCATCACCACCCCATCAATGCACATTCTTGTCCTAAGTGCTATCTATGGACTATCTAGATCTTGGTTCCAGCTCTGAGTGGTGTCAGCGGTCATGACACCCCAGGTCAGGGCCCCTAGCAACCGCAGAGCTCCCAAGAGCCCTAGGTACCTTCACTGCACTGTGAAGGCAGAGCTTGGTCCCAGCCCACCTCCAGGGCTGGCCAGCTCTGCACTGCCTTCCTCTCACTGCTCAGTGGGCCATGGACACCCACTTCCCTTCCAGTGGCATGTGGGCATCCACTTCTCAGATATGCAGCCCTGAAGAAGAGACCCTACAGCTCTTAGGGCCAACACTACCCAGCACTGTAAGCACGAGCAGAAACCAGCCTCAGCCCGTAGCCCAGGGACCCCCTTTCTTTCACTAGTACAAAGTTTCTGTGGTTGGGGAACCAGCTTCATGTCGGGCTAGGCACTCTGGCCTCTGATGTCTGCCTGCTCTGGGGTTGCTTCCCCATACCTTTGGGGCAGCAGGGAGGAGGCCTGCAGCAGACCCCTCAATCTCCAGGCAGAAGCAGGTGCAAAAACAAATATATTCTGGGGCTGGGCTGGGACTCACCCCTTGGACCTCCTTAATAGGCCATGAATCCCAACGACAGAGAGTCTTGATGTTGAAAAACTATTTCTGAAGGTGGGTGGGGGTTTGTAAGTGCAACCCACAGATGGGGCTGGGACAGGGAAAGGGGACTCCTGGAGTCGGTCCTCACCACGGCCACAGCCCTGAACGTAGAGCAGGTAGGAGCAGGTGGGGGCAGGTGGAGGCAGGCGAGGCCCTGGCAGTCATTCTCGACAGGAGGGCAGCAGTGGGGGAGGTGCATGTAGCTTCAGGCCCCCTCAGTCAGTCTGGCCTCAGACTTCTAAGGGCTAGAAGAGGTATTTGCGGCAGGACTCAGTCCCACACTTGCATTCAATACGGACCCGCTTCTTAGGGGAGCCAGGGAGCCCAGCCAGGCCAAAGTTGGAGTCCATGCGGGTGCTCTCCATGTCCACGGGGTCCACTGTGGAGTCACAGCCAGGGAGGAGAGGAGGGAAGGAGGCAGGGAGGGAGGGGGAGAAGGAGGGAGGGAGGAAGGTAGGGAAGGAGGCAGGGGACTTGTTAGAAGGCCTGGATGAAGGGTCCCACTACCCTTTATACCATGAGACCAAGGATCTTTGGGGCTGGGAGCAACTCTGGGATTTGAGTTGGGAGGAGATCTTAGGGTTGGTGGTTTGGGGCTAGGGCCAGGGCTCAGCACTGGAGGTTGTTCAGGCCAGGGGTTGAGGAATGCTGGGGGAGGCAGGGAGCCGTCAAGGAACCAGGAGGGTCGTTTTAGGTGTGGGGGGGGGCAGGGGCAGGAATAGAGGGCCACCTGGGCATCCAGAGGTACATCTGAACTCTCCTGCCAAAGACCTGCCCTTGAGGGTCTCAGAGGTGGCTAGCTTATCAAGGAGGGGACTGGCTGGAGGCCACAAGGCTGTCCAGAGGCTTGGGATGAAGAAGGCCAAAGGGAGCTAGGAGTGGGGAGGGGCTGGGGGATGAGGGAAACTCAGTCAAGACTGGAGTCAGGAGTTTCTTAACTCTCCAGGAATCTTGGGAGAAGTTGGTATGAATGCCTCAGGGTTAGGGTTCAGGGGCTGGGAATGAGGGGACTCGAGGGGTAGGCAGGGGTCTAGTAGTCCGAATGGGGGACTGGGAGTCAGGAAGAGCATCTTAAAGCTCCCGCTAAAGAATTTTCCTTGGTTCTCTGAGTGACTGGTGTGCCTTTGGGAGGGGTCCTTGTGTCCCAAGTCACAGTGCGCCCCTGCCCCCAGTCCCTTGCCACCCCCACCTTGCATGTTGTAATCAAAGGTGAGCTCCTCGCCTGCCCGGATGGTTCTTGTGGCAAAGAAAGCGATGCGGGGCAGCCGCTCGTCAAGGTTGTCTATGAAGACGTTGTACACCTGCAGGTTGGGGTCACACTGGGCGAGAAAGAACAGTTGGGAGAGTGAGGAGGGGCCCCAGCCTGCCCCTCTCGACCCCTTGCCCGCCTGCCGGGGGTACCCACACTGTGGTTGACAAAGTGGGAGATGTTGCCATAGTAGGCGGCATCCACGGTGTACACGTCCTCCACGTAGTCCAGGTCAAAGAGGTAGGTGGCGCCCTGACGGTCGTAGATCTGGCCCCGCCGCTCTGCCTCCTCTGAGGTAATGATCTAGGGAAAGGGCCATGGGTAAGGGGAGATTGGCCGCGAAGTCTCAGGAAAGCCAGCACTGCTCCTGACTTCCGAAGGACAGGGAGCAGGAGGCACCCCTACCCGTGGACACACATGGGCAGTGACGCAGAGAGTCTGTCGGCCCTTCCTGAGGAGCTGGGCCTCAGCTGGCAACTGCCCGGCCCGCCTCAGGCCTCTGGCTAGCAGGAGGAGTCCCTGGCGGTGAGTGCAGGCTGGCCTGGCTGCAGGGCCCAACTGAGGCCACGCGAGCACCTCCTGCCGCCACCCAGCAAGAGCTGCCCAAGAACCCCTGGAGCCTCCAGTGCCTTGGGACGGAGCAGGAAGGTGATCAGGAGAGACCAAAGCAAGGGCAAGAAAGAAAGTGACCCAGGGTGCCACAGGGAGAGATACTTACTGATCCAGGCAAGGGAGCCTGAGCCCATGCAGGACCCAGCAGGGAGGGCGTGGAGAGAGGGGAAGAAGAGACCCAGGCCATGGGGAAAGGGGGCAAGGGCCTCAGACAAGAGAGGTGGAGGCAGAGGCAGAGGGAGGCCCAGGTTCAGAGAGCCAGAAAGAGGCTGAGGCCACACACTTCAGAGACAGCAGCAGAGGAGGAGGAAAGATGAAGGGAGAGCACAGTGAGAGAAGCTCTCCCTCGGCCCAGGGCTGCGCAGTGCCAACTGGTGCTTCAGACGGCAGTGGGTGCCTCCTCCCCAGCTGGTTCCCTACCTGTCCTAGGAAATGGGAAGCTTTGCTGCCATCCTAGCGCCAGCCTGTCCTTGCCTCCCAATCCACCCCAACAAATCTCCGGCCCCATGGCCCCTCTTCCCTGAGGCCAGCAATGGCAGCCTCCTGCCAATCCCCAAGCGTAGCTGACCAGGCCCTTCCCTGGGTAGGGGTCCCACTGTACCCCAGCCAAGGACAGTGCACAGCACACAGGAGACACATGGGGACTGCTGTTTACTTTGATTCTGCTTCCTGGCTTAGCAGCCTGTCCTCTGTCCAAGTGGCGGCCCTCCAGGTAGCTCCAGTACTCCCCCGCCACACTTCTTCCTTCCCCTCCCTTCTCCAGAGACCCCTCTCGGGCTTCCTTCCTTGCTCACCCTCATGTGGGCCGGTGACCATGCCCTTCTGACTTGGGAATCCATCTCCTTAGCTAGGATGGCCACACTGGTATTCTCCCTGGCTGTCCCCTCAAGGCTGTGTTCCATGCCAAAGGCTGACTAACAATGCCTTGAGGAAACCAAGATTTACCCTGCCTCGGGCCACACTACCCACTGCCCCGTGCTCCAGTTCTGTTCCTTGAGGAACCTGGCTCCCTTGCCAGGGTTTTTATTGAGGCCTTCCTTGTGCCCAGTCCCAGCATGCAGGGCTCACGGTCTGATCAGGGAGACACAGGGACCAGGCCCGGTCCACTCTCAGGGGTCACAGGTGGGTAGGGGATACACAGGAACCAGGATTGGTCCCTGCCCTCAAGGGGTCAAAGTCTGGTCACAGAGAGACAGATTCACACACCCACAGTGTAAGACTGTGATCAGGAAACAGTGCTTAGGGCTTGAGGGGGAATGGAGAAGAGACGGATTCTCTAAAACGAGTTGCAGATCATAAAAGGGCTTTACCACCTGGTGGAAGAGTGGGGACTCTCTCCTAAGGGCCACAACATGAGGGTGGAATATGTCAAGATCAGTCTCCCTTCACCTCCTGGAGAACAGTCTTCCTTGTGGCATCAGCTCAAACAGATGGGACCTCTCTAGGCAGCCTTCCAAGCTTCCCGTTCCTCCCCTACCTCAGAAGCTGGCCACTTGTCTGATCAAGTCCTGGGATCAAAGGGCAGCCTCTCCCAGGCTCACAGGCCTAGTGGGTGGGGTATGAGCCATCTTTTTCACCGTAGGCCCTCCTTGAGCCAGGAGGAGTGCCCACATCCTTCCTAGTCTCCATCTTCATGCCTATTCTGCCACTACCTGCTCTCCCAGTCTCACCAGGAGTGAGTCATACTGCAGGCCCTCCAGGGCACAAACACTTCCTGGTTCCTTCTCATCTTCTTTTCAGTCCCATTCTCTAATGATTGGTCAACCCTGAAAGCTTGGGAACAGATGGGCCTGTCTCTGCTCCCTAACAGCTCTCCAGAATGAATGGAAAAGACAGGCTGTAAGCTGGCAGTTCCGAGAGGGTGCTGACGTGAATGGGAACTAGAAGACTTGGAGTCAGCTGCTGCTCTGCCCCCTCCTGGGTATGGGATCCTGAATGTTCTCTCTGTGCCTGTTTCCTCAGCTAAAAAAAAAAAAAAAAAGCTACAGCCTGGCAGGGTACCAGTTTTAGACATTATTTGGGCCTTTATTTTTTTATCCATTGTACTACTTTTGTGATTTTAATCAAGTTATTCTACCTCTCTGGGCCTCAGTTTTCTCATCTGCAGAATGGGAATGACAGTGACAAAATCCCAACCTGACAGGGGCTGTAAAGATCCATACAAGATCATGGACGTGAAAGGTGTTCCTGTTTCTGATAGGAGAGTGAGCAATGTTAGGAGTGGTTATGAGGACCAGTTATAAATGTAAGGCACACCCTTAATTTTATGTGCCCTTTACCAAGAAAGGAAAAACTGCTGTTAATTATAAATGATACACCATGATTTAATTAAGACATCTTCATTTCCGAGATGTTAAAATAGGAAGAAAATGCATGTTTTAGAATGGATAAAATAGGCTGGCATTGTCTCTTGGGTGAGGATGGGAATGTTCTGCAGGAACGTGAAAGTTCTGACCCAATGTGGGAGGCTGCAAAGGAGGGAAGGGCAGCTCCCGTGGAGGGAGCTCTTGGTACAGACTGTCAGTACATGTCCCAGCTGAAGGACAGTAGATAGCATGGTGTGCAGATAGGCCCTTGATTCCGTAACACCCTGGTAGCATCTGGGACGGCACTACAGAATCAAGTAAATTAGAACTGCTGCAACGAAATGTATGACTATTACCCCAAGTAGGATAAATAAAAACTACAAATAGGACCCTATCCGGTCAGGCTGGGTCCTGTAGCCAGATGGGTTACAAAAAAACTTGGTCTTCCAGACATTTTGGATTTGCTGAAGTTTGAACTATGCTGATAACGTTTGTATCAAACTTACTGTGTACTGAACACTGTTCAAGTGCTTTTTCCAAGTGCTTGATACATAGTAACTCATTTAATTTTTGTAACAAGCCTGTGAGGTGAGTGCTATTATCGTTCCCATTTTACAGAGTAGTAAATGCAGGCACAGAGGTTAGTGATTGCTGATGAGTAGTGGAGCTGGGATTCAGCCTCGGGCAGTCAGGATCCAGAGTCCACCCTCCTAACCATTTGCTATACTGTCTCTTCAGAGGGGGATGCGGGAAGATGAGTTTGGCTCTTTCCGGAGGCCTGTGGCACCATCAGGAGGACCCATGGGTCTGAGGGTGCTGGAGGGCGGTCAGGAAATAGTGCAGCAAGAATGTGTGGAGAGCAGGAAGGGTGAGGACAGGGCTGAGAGGATCCCTGGGAGGATTAAAGACACTGACACTAAGGAAGAGCAGCCAGAAAAGTCTCAGGCCCAGGAGGGTCTGAGGCTGCCCTTGGGGTGTAGTCTTCCTCCTCGACTGTCAGGACCCTGTGTGGTAGACAGTGTTTCCTCCAGATGCCAGTACAGTGAGGCTGAGATACTTCCTGCTCTGTGCAGCCCCTAGGACGGTGGACTGTCTGGGTCCTATGGGGTCTGGACATCTCCTCCAGAGAGTTTGGGTTCCTTCAACCTCTGGACACTTCCTCCAGAGTGTCAGGACATTGAGGGCATGGACACTTCCCCCGATACTGTCAGGGTGCCCTTGGGTGTAGACTAGATCTCCAGGCTGTCCGGATCCCTCTGGGGTGAGGACACTTCTTTTTCCTGTCATGACAACATGGGTGTGAACACTTCCTAAGTCAGACCACCAGGTCCTCTAGAGTGTGGAGAGCACAAGCTCTTCCTCCAGGTCACTGGGGTCACTGTGGGACATGGACTTCCTGCAGATTATCAGGACTCCTTCCCCTGCCCACTGTCAGGAGCCCTCAGGGTGTGGACACCTCCCCCCCTCCTCCTTCCAGATGGCCAGGTCCTGTGGCATGTAGACATCTCCTCCAGCAGGCCAGCAGGGTTATCTGGACAGGGTGTGGCTGTCTCCTTGCCCAGACTGTCAGGGTCCTCTGTGGTGTAGATTGTTCTACCCAAGATTGTCTCTGTCCCTGTCAGATGTGACCCTCTGTACAGTTTCTCAGAGTAGGAGCCTCTCCTTGTCATCAGTATCAGTGCTACAGTGTGGACACCCTCATGTGAGTGTTCCTCAGGCCAGTTTCTGTCACTTTCCAACTATATCACACCCCTAAGGGACCTATGGCTATATATAGAGGTATCTGGGGTTGTCACTATGACAGGGCACACTCATGGATTTAAATGGTCAAGGTCCAGGGATGCTAAATGTCCCCCAATGCATGAGACAGTTCTACATAACAAAAAATCATCTCATCCCAAATGCTAACTGCATCCCATCTTAGAATGTGACATTTTTCTGTTGTAGATACTTGCTAGTTATCTAGTTGCTAGTTATGGCTGTGCTTTAGCCTTGTGCAGCTGGGCGCATGGCTAAAGCACATCCTGTTGCCTCTCTTGCATGGAGGTAAGGCCAGTGACTCAGTTCCAGCCAGTGGAGCATGGGCAGAAGTGATGGGTGCTGCATCTAGGCCTGGCCCACTAGGATGGGCCCCTTCTATCCCCCACTTGGCCCGCCTGCCAGGCAATGCTGAGGATCTGGTAGTGACTCCAAGGCTTCAAGGCACAGCAAAGGCACAGGAGGGAAAGAGCCTAGGTGTCCCAGTTGCTGTGTGAAAGGATACCCACTCAAACCCCCACAATGGACTGTTCCATGAGCAAGCAAACTTGTAATGTGCAAAGTCACTAAGATGAGGGGGTTGTTTTTACAATGGCTGGCTTGCCTAATACACTCGGCCTTCCCCAGTGTCCTGAAAGTCTAAAGGAGTTAGCCAACCTTTGTCCAAGGCATGTCTCATCCTACTCCAGACTGCGTTCCTTCTGTGCAGACTGGTAAAACAATGCTCCTCAGGCAGATACTGCTTGGTGATAAGATGGGCCCTTGTGAAATGAGAAGAGGAAGTGCCTTTCCAGCTGATGCAGCCCTATGCCAGACCACATGGCCTGTTACAAGGAATGCTAAGGCTGCCTGGATCTCAGCTCCCACTTTTCTTCTTTGCTAAGTACCCTGATAAAGTCAACCCAGTGCAGAAGTATTTTGGTGTTCCTGTAACCACCAGCATGGCCATGCTGGTGTGTACCAGCTTGGAATACTAGCCCCTGCCCAATGTCCCTGTGACACTCAGATCAGTCTCCCAGGCCTTTCCCATAGGGAAAGCAGGGAGTTTCAGACACACAGTGAGGAGAGCTGGGTGCACACTGTGAACACAGGGTGGGAAGAGCTGCACACACACACCGGGTCCCATCTCCCTACCTCTCCCACGTACTCCATGACGAAGCTGTTCTTGCGAATCTTCTCCAGGGTGCGGACGCCCCAGCCGCGCCCATCATCCGTGCGGAAGATGCAGAGGTCATATCGGATGCCCTTCTGTACCACGCGATTTGGGCAGTCATAGCCGCAGCGGCAGCGGGAGTTGCACTCGTAGATGGGCAGCCCGGCTCGAAGCCGCACCTGGCCCTGGTCATTGTAGGCAAACTTGTGCAGTGACGCCCCCGGGCAGCAGCCTCCAGTGGGTGCCCACAGACAGTCCTGGCACTCGCAGCCCACAGCCACCTGGTTGAGGGTGATGCCCTCACCAACACGGTACTCATTGATGTACACGAAGGCCCGCGGAGGGCCGTCCAGGTCCACCTCATTCTCTACAGTGATGCGTCCCAGATGGCTGCGCTTGGCATTGAGCTCCTGCTCCCAGCGACGGAGCGCCCGCCTCTGCTTGGCCTTCTGCACCAGGTAGTTGGCCAAGCTTGGGTCCAGGTGCCGGGGGGTCTTTGACCGGTGGTGCCGCCGGAGCAGCTCCCTTTCTAAGTCCTTGTGGAACTGCTTGAGGATACGCACACACTTGAGATTCTGCCGTGGCTCCCAGGTGCTCTCTGAGTCTGGATATCCACGCCATTTCACCAGGTAATATTCCTGTTCCTGTTGGGGGTGGGTAGGGGGACGGGGGTACCGTAAGTAGTGAGATCTTTGGGCCAGCCTTCATGGGGCTTCCATCCCAAAGCTGATGGATAACACCTACCCCACCCCACCCCTTTTCTGGAATGACTTCATGCGGTGGTTAAAAAGCATGGGCTCTAGAGTGAGGATTACTAGGTTCAAATCCTCCTCTCCCCCTTACTGTCTGTCCAAACTGTTCCAACTTTTAATTAATCTCCCAAACCCACTCCTCTCCTTGGTCTTCCCCATCATCAGCTCCCTCCCTTCTAGCTGTTCAGACCGGAACTCCTGGAGTCATCCTTGACTCCTCTTTTGTTCACACTTCCGACACCCACCCTCTGCACATCCCGTTGGCCCCACCTTCAAAATACGTCCAGTGACAAACCATCATCACTGCCACCACCCTGGCTCACCTGGACCCTGACAAATCCTTGCCTGTTCTAGGCAGCTTACATGTATTATTAACTAACTTAATCCTCACAACCCCACATGAGGTAGATGCTCCTAGTTATCCCTCTTTTACGACAAGGAAAATGAAGTACTGAAGGTTTGGGTAGGTAGCCTGGGGTAACACAACCAGGACTGGAACCCAAGCATGCTGACTCCAGTTTGTTCTCCTAACCATCCTGCCACTCCCCCTTCTGGCAATAACTATCCCCATTTCAGTTGTTAGGGGATTAAATGAGTTTCCGAGAGGAAACGCCTGGCACACTGAAAGTGCTCAATAGCCATTAGCTATTGACATTTCCACTCCAGGGTTCAGCATCTCAATCTCTGCAATTACTTTGTATTCCTAGGGAGATGGGAAGAGATTTATTTGGGAATTCATTCCGGCTCCTGCCCAGAAAGCTACTTAGTTTCCCTATCTGTAACATAGGATAAAAGAGTCTATTCATCCTGTGTTTTCAGGGTCAAAGGAGAAAATTCCCTTTGGAAACAGATGTGGGCAGTTGGGGACAAGAGGGCAGGACACTAACTTCCTTGTGACCTGTCCCCTCCCAGAGCATGGTCACCCCAGACTCACGCGGATCTTCTTGTAATCGCACAGGTACTCGACTTCAAAGTCATAGAGGTTCCTCTTAGAGATACCGAGGGCAGGGCAGGAGAGCTTGGCCAGGCGGCACAGGTCCTGCAGCTGATTCCAAGAAGACTTGCAACACACGCTGCAGCCTGGATCAAGCGGGGCAGAAAGAACTATTACTGGGCAGCCTGACTAGGCCAGGAGTCAAAGGGGACCCCAAATCCTCCCTGGGACATCCCAAAGACTGCCTAAGAGTCAGGGAAATTTAATCCACAGGCCTTCCCCAGTGCTGAGACTGTTCTACAACAGAAATGTGCTTTGAACCCCAATACTCACTGCCCAAAGCCGCCCCTGGAGCAGCAGACCTCTAAGCGGGGTTTGCAACATGAATTGTCCTAAAGGAATCTATTTCCAGAGCTTCAAACTCCATGTCATTCCTAAAACTGCCTGCAAACCTGCTTTGGGTTCAGGACCTGATCACCCCTCTCTCCACTTTGCAAAAGAAAGAGAACAACCCCCCATCTCAGTAGGATGCAATGCCCCGAGGTGGGGCGGATAGGAGGACAAGATTAAAACCTCCAGGGCACCAAACAAAGGCGTAACTGGAAAGACTGGTCTTTAATCCCTTATCTCAAACTCCTGGGCCAGATGTGTTTTGGAATTCAAAATTTTTTGGATTTTACAAGACTAGTTCTAGGATATCCCATACATCACCTAACACCCCCAGCGTGGCCAGGGGACATCAAGCTATAATCAAATGCATTAACCGTCCTGCAGCAAAAGTATGAATTTCCCACATTAAATAGGAGAAACAGAGATATAAAATAGCCTCACAGAAGAGTTCCACTTTATAATCTACTTTTGCCATAAATGGTGCCAAATTTAAGAAAAGGATTTCAGTTTTCAGGACTTTTTAGATTTCGGAATTATGAGCAAGAGATTGTGGAATGATACTACATTACAGGAAGGCTCCTTAAATGATCAATCTGGGTGCCTTAAAACCACAAGGTATATTTTTTCACACTGCATTTGGACTTTCTGTCTCATCCATCTTTCTGTGAAGAGTAAAGCTCATCCAAAGGGTTATGCTCTGAATTTATACGCAAAGCGGTACAGATTAGTGACACTGATTCTTTTAAATATACCTGGTATATTTCTGGGACTGCCAAAATTTTGTAAGACACGGATTTTAAAAAACAGATTTCTTTCTGATTCAAGGCACATTCTTAATCAATGTGCTTTAGAAGCCATTTTATCAAATCATGTCTCAAAACACTCCAAGGGCAGTCAGTCCTCATCCTATATCATCTTTTTAAAATGTTTAATATTTTCTGCCTCCCATTGCAAAAATCACACCTAAACTTTAGATGTCAACCTAAAAACGTACAAGAGCTTTTCAAAATTATTTCGTGTGCAAGCCCTACCCCCCCTACTTAGGCAAGACCAAGTGGAGACTGAGCCCGCCTGTGCCCACGCTTTCCTCTCCCTACAGCCTGTCCTCGCAAACCCCTTCCTTCACTTGCATTTGAAACCCCACTTAAGTGGTCCCAATTAACACCCTCCAGCTGCTGGCTCCGGAACTGGCCACAGGTGGACTCTCCTGAACCCCTCAGAGGTCCTCCCACTTGTGGAACCCATCCTCCCTGCGGCTTTCGTCACATAGAGGGGCCCCCCAACATAACTGAGTCACCCCTCTTTCCCTGCACATGGGGGAGTCCAGCTGTCCTATTAGGAAGGCCCCATTTCTCTCTTCTGGGAGATCCTCTATTCCAAACCCTTCCCCCATCACGCCGAGAGGCGATACGTTCCCCCAGAAGAGTTCCCTGTCCCCGCACTCTGAAGGGGGGGTCTGTCCCCCTTATCTTCCCTCCCCTTCCGGCGTCTCGCGTGGACACCGAATGGGTAACGGTCACCAGGGGCCGATTTTCCCGCGCGCGGGCGCGGCCTCCCCGACAAGCCCCCGCGCGTGCGCGCGCCGGTCCGGCCGCGATCTGCAGCGCGCGCCCCCCTCCTGCGTCCCCACTTAGCCCCAGGCCCGCTGCGTTCCGAGGCGCGCGCCCCCTCCCCTGAGCCCCGCCCAGCCCCGCGCACCAGGCCCGCGCTCCCCGAGCCTCATCCCTTCCGCGCCGAGCTTCCGGCTCCCGGCGCCGGGGCCTCGGACGCCGGGGCCCCGAGCCGGCAACGCCACCCCTCCAGCCCACCCGGCCCGGCCAGCGGGCCCGCGCCTCTGCCTCCACTGCTTCACCTTTTAAATTTTCCGCCATCTTTCCCCACGGCTAACGACATTCGGGCCTAGCCGGCCTCGCGAGAAGAGCGCTCGCGCGGGCGTGGCCGGGAACGCGCAGCCTATTGGCCGCGGCTCGCGACTCGCAGCACCCGCGCGGACCAACCGGAGAGCCGTGACCGAACCCCTCCCTGCCGCCCGGCTCGGTCCCGGAGGCGGGTGCTCGCCGCGCTTTCCCAGAGTGCGTCTGGGCGGCGGCGGCAGCGGGAGCGACAGCGGCGGTAGCTAAAGTTGCCAGAGGCCCTGCCCGTGCGCTGGTCTGTCTGTCACACTGCTAGCCAATCACGTTATCAGCCAGTCGCAGTGGTTCCTCAGTCCTGTCATACTCCCTGTTATCACCGTCAGTCAGCCCGTCATCTCATTTTAACCCCAAGCAGGCCGGGGCTCCCAGGTGGACTAGTGCCGTATCCAACCGCTCAGGCGGTCGCCCCAGACAGGTGCCTAGTCAGACCCCCGGCCCCCATCCACACTGCTGGGCAGTCAGTACTGGCTTCCATTTGTGCCCTGGCCAGCAGCGACTCCCTGGAGGCAGGCAGACAGCACTGTTAGCCAGCCTGCCTTATCATTCCCTAAGACCATCCTGTCCTCACGTTGTCAGCAGATCAATCAGTCCTCCTCTCCACCCACCATAGCCCTGGGACCAGCTGCGATTCTCCCTGGCTAAATCCTCTCATAGACTGCAGCATCCAGCCATGCCCCCAGGCGGGCTGTGATTAGGTCGGGACAAGCTGTCACTGTCAGCATCTAATACAGCCCTGTCGGGCACTATCAGTTGGTCACTGTCTTTCCCTCAGATTACTTCTCATTCACACCACGATCAGTCACAACACCCAGCTAGGCCCTCAAAGCAAATAGTCACAGCAACTAGAGGTACGATTAAGCCTCCACACCACCTGTCAGTGGGTCAGCCAGTCTGTCATTTCTCAGGCGACTCATCCCCACCATTGGTCAGTCAGTCTCCTCTGATGCGTTGAAGCTGAGATTCTATCAGGGCAGACAGTCTGTAACCACGTACAGCCATCGAGTCAGACAGCTATGCCGATTTTGCTCCTGGCCAGCTGGCCTGTGACTCGTTCAATCCGCCCCTCATCACATCGTCAGTCATTCTCAGCATCCGACTGACCGCACCGTCTGTCAGGTGATCAGTCAGTCAGAGCACCCAGCCAGGCCCTCCAGCATGCTGTGATTCGAGCAGCGTGGATAGTTGATCACCAGATACAGCTGCCTAGCAAGCAGCCACGGATCTGTTGATCAGTTAGCCTGAAGTTTCCCCAGGTGGCCCTCCTTTACACGGTGCCAGACAGTATAACATCTAGACATTCCCCCGCCAGCTGTGATTCCTGACAATAGTCATTCACAACATCCGGCCACCCAGGCAGGCAGTAGCACCACGGGCCATCAGTCAGCCAGCCTGCAAGGTCCTCAGGAGGCTGCCTGTCTTTTCCACTGTCAGGCTACCAGCCCCAGCCAGTCCTAGGCAGGCTGTCATTCAGTTAGATGTTCAGGAAACTGCGCTGTCACGTTCTCAAATTGCGCCTTCTCCCTGTCACTCCATGAGTTCTGTAGTCAACCCAACAGTTATACAGTTAACCAAACGGATATTCTGTCTGCCTGCCAGTCCAGCTGTGAGCTCATTAAGAAGTGACTGGCTGGTCTGAGGTTCCGTCAGCCCCAGCTTGCCCTGAGGGGACAGACAGGAGCGAAAGTCCCACCATGCATCCCCTTCCCTCCCTTATTCCTTCTCGAGCAGAGTCAGGTGCTCATCCTCATGTACCCCCAGTCTCCTCGGGCAGCAGGGCTCTCCCACTCCCGGGTGTCCAGGAGACCTGTCCAACCCACAAGAGTGATTTAAGACAGGACCTCTGCCTGTCTGGATCTGAGGGGGAGACAAAAGGGTCTGTCGCCAGTAGTGCCCCCAAACACTATAAAGTAGTGGGCAAAAGCCTGGATTCTGGAGCCTGACTACCTGGACTCATATCCAGGCTCTGCCATTTACTAAATTACTTGATCTTAGGCAGTTTCTTAAACTGGTCTGTAAAACCTCCAGTAAGTGACCTTGGGGTGGGTGTCTCCTGCTCATCTGGAAAGTGAATCATTCTGGACTAGCACTTTTTCAGGAGACCTCAAAAGTTAAGAGGCCATCTTATTGCTACCGTGTCCCACTCCCAGCCAGTTGTCTGTTCATTCAGCATTAATTTAATGATTACTGCGTTGCCCAGTGCCGGAGCCAATATAAGGTTTTATTCATTGCAGGCTTCACAGGTTTGACCTATTGTAATGTAGACCTCAGATTGGAGTGTAACACAAATACAGAAGGGTACACAGACCAGGGGTGAACACTGTAATGAGTTTTCACAAGCAGACCTACATGTGGAACCAGAATGCAGGCTGAGCAACCATTAAGCCAGATCTCAGAAGCATTTAATTGTTTCGTATAAATTTATTGGGTACAAATATAACATTTTTTTTTTTTGAGACAGAGTCTCACTCTGTCGCCCAGGCTGGAGTGCAGTGGCGTGATTTCGGTTCACTGCAACCTCTGTCTCCCGGGTTCAAGCGATTTTCCTGCCTCTGCCTCCTGAGTAGGTGGGATTACAGGCGTGTGCCACCACACCTGGCTAATTTTTGTATTTTTAGTAGAGATGATGGGGTTTCACCACGTTGGCCAGGCAGGTCTCAAACTCCTGGCCTCCAGTGATCCACCTGCCTTGGTCTCCCAAAGTGCTCGGATTACAGACATGAGCCACCATGCCAGGCCACAAGTGTAATTTTGTTACACAGATACATTGTGTAGTGGTGAAGTCAGGCATTTTACTGTATCCATCATCTGAATAATGTACATTGGCCTCCCAAAGTGCTAGGATTACAGGCATGAGCCACAGCGCCAGGCCACAAGTGTAATTTTTTTACATGGATACGTTGTGTAGTGGTGAAGTCAGGCATTTTACTGTATCCATCAACTGAATAATGTGCATTGGCCTCCCAAAGTGCTGGGATTGCAGGCATGAGCCACAGTGCCAGGCCACAAGTGTAATTTTGTTACACAGATACATTGTGTAGTGGTGAAGTCAGGCATTTTACTGTATCCATAGCCTGAATAATGCACATTGTACTCGTTAAGTAATTTCCTCATCATGTACTTCCTTCCCACCTCCCCACCCTTCCAAGTTTCTGTTGTTTATAATTCCACATGCTATGTCCATGTGTACACATTATTTAGCTCCCACTTACAAGTGAAAAGATTCAGTATTTGTCTTTCTGTTTCTGAGTTGTTTCACTCAAATTAGTGGCCTTCAGTTTCATCCATGTTGCTGCAAAAGACATGATTTCATTGTTTTTTATGGCCGAATAGTATTCCATTGTGTATACCACATTTTTTTTTTGAGACGGAGTCTCGCTCTGTTGCCCAGGCTGGAGTGCAGTAGCGTGATCTCAGCTCACCACAACTCTGCCTCCCGGGTTCAAGCAATTCCCCTGTCTCAGCCTCCTGAGTAGCTGGGACTACAGGCGTGTGCCACTACGCCCAGCTAATTTTTTGTATTTTTAGTAGAGATGAGGTTTCACCATGTTAGCCAGGATGGTCTCTATTTCTTGACTTCATGATCCGCCCATCTCGGCCTCCCGAAGTGCTGGGATTACAGGCGTGAGCCACCGCGCCCGGCCAACCAGAACACTGGATTTCTAAGATTTCTGTGGGGGACTGGGAGTAGGGATAAATGATGCTGATGGATCCTTCCTAGGCTCAGTGCCCATCTGGGGACCTGGTCAGGGTGGGGTGGGGAGTGGTGTTGCGGTGTAAAGAATAATGAATTAAAGGAAACCTGAGACTCCCTCCTTCTCTAGCTTGGGGGAGTTCCCCTTTCCACCTAGAAATTCTTCCGTTGCTCTTGCAGACTGAAGAAGCCTGCCCTCTCTGGAGTCTCCCTCACCTTTATCTTCCTCCCCACTACCTTTCTCTTTTTCTCCTCCTCTAAAGGTAGGATGTCTGAGATCTCGAATTCACCAGATTTCAGAAATCGGAAGGGGCAGGGAGCTCAATTCTAGGCTTTGCTGTGCAACAGTTTCTAATTATGCCCTTGGAAATAGCTGTAAACGCCAAGGACGCTTTTGAGTTACTCCTTTGTTTCTGGGAGAGCAAGTCCTGAGGAGGCAGAGAGGTGACTCAGTGGGATCCCCGTTGGAAATCAGTTACCTCCGTTGTATAGATGCGGAAACCAAAGCTCAGAGGTGAGGCATCTTTCCCGGGTTCTAGAGCAGATCTGTCTGATTATTCAGTCTTTGCCTTTTCCATTGCAATTGGCCAGTGCTTGATTTGAACTGGGAACTGGGCAGAGCCAAATTTTAAAAATGAGAGGGGGATCCTGCCCATCAAGATCCTGGTGTGTGAGTTGTTATGGGCATGGAGAATGGGGAGGTCTGCTCATTGAGTATGCTGCTCTTAATCTAGTATTGTGTTGATTGAATGATTTTTTTTTTTGAGACGGAGTCTCGCTCTGTTGCCCAGGCTAGAGTGCAGTGGCACGATCTCGGCTCACTGCAACCTCTGCCTCCCGGGTTCAAGCAGTTCTCTTGCCTCAGCCCCCATTAGGAGCTGGGATTACAGGTGTGCACCACCATACCCAGCTAATTTTTATATTTTTTAGTAGAGACAGGGTTTCACCATGTTGCCCAGGCTGGTCTCGAACTCCTGACCTCAGGTGATCTGCCCACCTCGGCCTCCCAAAGTGCTGGAATTACAGGCATGAGCCACTGCACCCAGCCGATTGAATTATTTTTTAAAAAATAATTAAATGCATGACATCTGGTCTCATGCCAAGCCTTTTCTCACCTCAGGGCCTTTGCACTGGCTGCTCCCTCAGCCTGGAACCCCTTTTCCCCAAATATTAACTGGGCCGACATTTCTCTCTCTTTAGGTCCAGCACCACCATCACCTACTCCAAGTGACCGTCCCTGACTGCTCCATCTGAATGTTGTTTCATCTGTATCTCTGCCTTACCACTCCACAGCATTTATCATGATCTGCAACTATCTTTTATTTCTATTTGATTTCTTGTTTCTTGTCTGTCTCTTCCCCTAGAATGTGGATTTCACCCCCTAAGGGCAGGAATTCTTGTCTGTTTTTTTTTCCACTTCTTGATTCCTAGCCCCTAAAATAGTACCTGACAATAAATGTTGAAAGACAGAGGGGCAGAAGGAAACAAAGAAATACAGGCTAAATGACTGAGGGAATAAATGAATGAATGAATATATACATGTAAGGCTAAATAAATAAAATGGGATAAATGAATAAAAGGGACTTTGGGGGAAAGGGACCCCATTCCCACATTTGGAATGTAAACAGACTGAGATTTATAGAGAGACAGAAAGACAATTCTTTTATTTTTCTTTAAAAATCCTTGAGTGAAGAGAACTGAGAATTTTTGTATAAAAAGGGCCTTGGGATTGTTGGGTGAGTGTGAGGACCAGGCAGGGATAACAGCATTGGAGGGGTTGGTGGGGAAGAAATGGGGGGTTGGGGGCCTGGAAGAGGAGAGTGGAGGGTGGGCACAGAGCAGGTGGAGGGGGAGCCATGTCCTGCGGGGAGGAGCACAGGGCAGCAAGTAACTCAGCCACTCAGTCATCCCATTCATCATCTTCATCTTCATCGCCAGCCTGGTCCTCCCCTTCGTCTGGAGGGAAAGAGAAAGATAAGATGCCCTGGGAGGTTGGTGGGGGGCTTCATAGGGCCTGGGAGGTGAGGACTGGACCCTGGGGTTCTGAGGTCTCATGCTAGAGGAGGGCAAGTTAGAGTTTCCATTTGGGACAAGAAAGGGATTATAGTTGGGGTCTGAGTTCTAGTTGGAGTTGAAGTTTATGCTGTCAAAAATGTGGTTAGTCGAGATATTGTCAAACAAAGGGTTAATGTTAACCTATTTATCACATAATAGGGTGAATTTAAATAATATTAGCAAAGGTGTGATAATATATTATTGCTTCCTGTCTGGTTAACGCTAATATTTTTGACACATAATGGGGTTAATGACAATAACATCAAAATTAGCTGGGCGTAGTGGCGTGCCTGTAGTCCCAGCTACTCGGGAGGCTGAGGCAGGAGAATCGCTTGAACCCAGGAGGCAGAGTCTGCAGTTAGCCAAGATCGCGCCACTGCACTCCAGCCTGGGTGACAGAGCAAGACTCCGTCTCAAAAGAAAAAAAAAATCATTGTCGAAAGATGAAGTTCCTATAGTAGGTTGATACTAATATTTGCATCATATAATGGATTAGTGACAGTATTGCTGACAGATTAAGAGAGTAATAGTAACATTATTATAAAAAGATTAGGTTAACAGCCAGGCCTGGTGGCTCATGCCTGTAATCCCAGCACTCTGGGAGGCTGAGGCGGGGCAGATCGCTTGAGCCCTGGAGTTGCAGAGCAGCCTGGGCAACATGAGAGTAGTGAGAGCTTGGTAGTGAGAGCTCATCACTACCAAAAAAACACCAAAAATTAGCCAGGTATGGTGGCACACGCCTGTAGTCCCAGCTACTTTGGGAGCTGAGGCGGGAGGATCGCTTGAGCCTGGGAGGTTGAGGCTGCAGTGAGCCATGATTGCACCACTGTACTCCAGCCTGGGACACAGAGCGAGACCCTGTTTCAAAAAATTTTTTTAAAAGATTAGATTAGGTTATGTCATAATGAGTTAATGTAAATCTGTTAATACATGGAATTAAAATTAATATTGTCAACAATAGTGTTCTTCATAATATTGTCATCACATAATGGGTTAATTTTTTTTTTTTTGAGATAGGATCTCTGTCACCCAGGCTGGAGTGCAGTGGCACAATCATGGATCACTGCTGCCTTGACCTCCCAGGGTCAAGCAATCCTCCCACCTCAGCCTCCCAAGTAGCTGGGACCACAGGCACACACCACTATGCTTGACTACTTTTTTTTGAATTTAGTTTTTATGGAAACGAGGTCTCACTATATTGCCCAGGCTGGCCTCGAACTCCTGGGCTCAAGTGATCCTCCTGCCTTAGCCTCCCAAAGTTCCTGGATTATAGGCATGAGCCACCGCGCCCGGCCAGCTGATGTTAATAGTACTGAACATGTGGGAATGACATTAATATTGTGGACACACCCTGGCATTAATGTTAATATTACTGTCAAAGTTGGAGTTAATTATATTATTGTCACATAATGACTTAATGTTAACATTGTCAAAAAGGAGGCTGACACAAGATTCATGTTAATGCTGTCAAACAGATGGGGCTGATGTCACTATTGGTGGTGACTGCTGGGATTGTTTTGAGGCCAGTGCTAGCCCTGGGAGCCAGGTTTGAGGCCCCGGCAGGATCAGCTCACCGGAGGAGTGGATGGCTCTGCTTCTCTTCTGCATCACGTGCATCAGGGCCCCCACCAGTCCCTCTGAGCTCTGAGGTGGTGGCTGCAGCGCTGAGCTCTCTGGGGCCCCAGGGGTCTGCAGCAGGCAGGGATCAGCACAGAGGGCTTAGGGCCTGGGAAAGGAGCATTTCTCCCCGCCCCTCCATCAATATTTTCTCTCCCACACACTCCAGTCCCCTTCAAGGCTTCCCACCAACCTTTCAACCCTATCACTGAATCCCTAAGGCCTGGCACTCTCCTCAGTCCTGGCCTCAGCCCCCCAGTATCCTGACTTAGACGGGACACCCCAGAGTCCTAGACCCCCAATCCTCCATCCTGCCTGTCCTCACCTTGTTCAGCTGAATTCCCTGCCGGATTTGATCCAAAAGTGCTCCCCGACCCCCACCAGGGGCCAGGCCCCCGGCAGGCACCAGAGCAGGAGGGAGTGGGGGAGGGGCTGGTCCATTCCCGGAGCTGGGCGGCGGTGGCGGTGGTGGCGGTGGTGGTGGCATGGGTGGCCCACCAGCTCCAGGGGGTGGAGGGGGCAGTGGTCCAGAACGTCCAGTAGCTGGAGGGGGTGGTGGTGGAGGGCCCCCTCGGCCTGGGGGTGGGGGTCCCCGGGGTGTTGGTGGGGGTGGGGCAACCCCCAAAGGTACAGGGGGCAGTGGACCAGAACGACCCTTGTTACCCCCCACAATAGGGGGCCGGGGGAGCTGGTTCCCTCCTCGAGATGGCGGTGGGGGCGGCGGAAGTGGCTCTGTGGAGGGGGTATAACACATAGCTGTAACTCTCATTGATTTCTTCTGAGCCTCAGTTTTGCTCATTTGTAAAATGGGTACCCCCACTGACCAACTCCTGACTGAAGCAGTATAGGTGCTCCCATAAGGACTGAGTGACTTAGTGCGTATCTTAGCTATGAGCTGCTAGGGCTAGAGAAGGGAGCGTATGGAAGCAGGGGCTCACCCTGGCGCCTCATCTCCTGCCGCACAGCCTCCAGCCCACCCTGGTCCTCAATGAAGTCGTAGATAAGTTTAGAGGTCTCGGCGTCGGTGAGCTGGGCCTCGCTGATTCCTGCCCTGGAGAACAGACTCCGCAGATCCGGGTCGAGGTTGTTCACCTGCCCAGGAGGAAAAAGGCCAGGGGCAGGAGTAGAGGAATAAGGCGAGGAGACAAGCAACATGGATTGTCGTTGGGTCCATCCCAGCAAGGGATCTGAGAGGGGTGTGGGAAGGGCACGGTCTGGGGGTGGGGTCTCAGCAGTGGTCTTTGGAAGGGTGGGTGGAAGTTTAGTGGAGTCCAAGAGACTCTGAAGTTACTCACGTCAAATCCATTCTGGGGGTCCCACCCCACGTGGCTGACATGCCTGGGAGAGGTGAAGAGACTCCAGTGAATCCTCACTGCCCTTCCTTCCCTCCCTTCATAGTGAAACCCTCTTGCCCTCTCCTGCCCAAAGAGACTCTGAGGGGCCAGAATTAATGAATGAGACTGAATGAGTGAATGAGTATAGGCAGGAGTTATGGAATTAGAAGGGCTCCATAGTTTGTGGTGCTGATCCATCCACCCATCCCTCTTTCCCCATCTATTCACCCATGCATTTGTCCACCTATTCATTCACATTCATCTGTTGGACTACTGATCTGTCCATACATCTGTCTCTGCAACTACCTGCGCACATATGTCTGTTCACCCATTTGTCCACCAGTCTGTCCTCACACACACTTGTCCATCCACCCATCCACCTACCCATGTGCCCACCTTTCCATCTATCCATCCACTCATTTTTCTACCCATGCAACCACACACTTCTGTTCACTTATCCATTGAACTGTCCATTCATCCACGTATCTGTCCACCTGTCCATCCCCATCCACCTTGTCTGTGAGCCAATCAGCCTGCATATCAATCTGTCCACACACCTATCCACTCACCCATCTATCTATCCACGCACCTCCCATCAACCCATCCACCCATAAACTCGTCCATCCAACCACTTATCCATTCATTCTTCAGCCCATTCATTCATCCATTCATTTATCCATCCATCCACCCATCCACTCACCCACCTACCCACCAGCTCTTCTCATCCATCATCTACCTCATCTATCTATCCATTCATTCACCTGCCCACCCACCTGCTCTCCTAACAGCCCACCCAGAGTGGGCCCAGGGTGAGGCAAGTAAGGTGCCTAGGGTGCAAAATTTAAGTGAGTCACTCTCAGAGTCAGGAATTACAGTTGCATGCCTCTGAGAGTGAGTGCCTCCTTAAATTTTGTACCCTTGGTGCCTTATTTACCTCTCCCTAGACCCAGCCCTGCACCTACCTATCCAACCACCCATTTACCCACTCAGCCACCCAGCCATCTGCCCATCTGCCCATCCTTCCATTCACTCAGCTGTCCACTTGTTCATGTGCCCCTCCGCCCCCAGGAATCTGTGGGTCCACTGAGGAGTGGCTCTCACTTGAATCCGCTGGGTGCACCAATATCAGCTTTGCTGATCTTCTTCTTCCCTGAGCGTTTCTTATCAGCTGGGCTAGGTCCAGGTGCTGGGAGCCCACGGTATCGTGAACTCGTGATGTCAGGGTTCTGGATGTCCACTGTCGCCAGCCCCAGGGAGAGCGGACCCACTGGAGGGCCTGTGGGGAAAATAGGGTGGTTGGCTCATTGACCCACTTACCAACCAACCAAAGCACAGGGGCAAGAAATGGAAGCCTTGAGGGAAATCTGTGTGTGTGTTGGATGGTCATGGAGGTAGTGGGTGAAGGGTTCAAGTAGGGTCTATGGAGAAGTGGGTGGATCCCACAAACCATTCATACATTCACTGATTCATTCATGTTTTCATTCCCTCATGCTTTATCATTCACTGGCTCATTGACTAATGAATTTGTTAAAATATTCATTTACTCATTTATTCATTCAATCATGCTTTCTTCACTGACTGAAACTTGTCATTTAGTCGTTTATTCACTGTTCATTCATTCACTCATTGATTAATTTACTCAGTCATCCATCTACCTTTTCATTCATTTATCCACATACCCATTCACCTATGCATCTATCTACTTAGACTTTCATCCTCCCATCAATTCATCCCTCCACTCAGCCATCTACCGCCAATCCATCCACCCATCCATCAGTCCACACATCCATGCACCCGCTCGTCCATCCACATACCTATCAATCTACCCATCCATTCACCCACTTACGCACCCATCCAACTCCTCATTCCTCCATCCACTCTTACCCATCCATCCAGAGACACAGGGAAGAATCAGCACGCACCTCCTTGGTCTCCACCTGGATGCGGGGGCAGGGGTGGGAGCCCTCCTCTTCTCTCTGGGAAGATGGAATGTGTAGAGAGCTATCACAGCCCTGCCACAGGTTCCTGGGCTAGCCCCTTATTACCCCTACTTGCACTAGAGGACTCACCTTCATTGGCTGGTGTTGGTGGTGGGGGTAGCTGGCGTCTGTCTGTGGATAGATGGATTGGGAGCCAGGACCATGAGAGGGGACTTTTCTAGTTCCCCACGCTTGCACTCACCTCTGCCCAACTTCCTTTCCTCCCCTGTGGCCTCCTCACCTCCACTTTGCCTCTGATTCCTTTTTTGTATCTTCTCCTGCACGAGGGCCCGGAAGGCCTGGGCCTCGTCCTCGTCTGCAAAGTTCAGCCCTGCTTGGCAGTCCTGCACATACCTTGGGGTCAGCCGCCTCCCAGGTCCCCCGCAACTTTCCCATCTCCTCTCCACACCCCAAGTGAGGCCCGAGGGCTGGTTGATCACTTACATCTCCAGCGAAGGTGTGGAAGAAGGGGGTGGGGGTGGAGTAGACAAGCTGTGAGTACAGCTCCTGTTCCCAGAGCAGCCGACCAGCCTGGAGAGGTGTAGGGTGGGAGGCACAATGGCACTGAGGCACGCCGGGGGTGGCAGGCTTTTGTTAGCTGGGCAAGGAGCAGGGTGTCTGGATTTGGGGGCCTCATAGTCTGGTTTGGAGATTTTCAGCTCAGCACCAGAGAGTTGGGGTCTAAGGGTGTGGATTGTGGGGTATAGTCTGGGAGCCATACACTTTTGTGAGAGGTTTGGATTTGGGGTTTGGGGCCCTAGATCTGGGACTTGGGGGCTTGAATTTCATAATTTAGGACTCTAGTCTTAGGAAGTTGAGGCTCATTCACAGATTCAATCCATGCCCTCCCCCACCACCCCAGCCCCAATTCATGACAAGTAGGATTCTAGTATTTGGGGGTTGGAGTTGAGATTTGAAGTTCAGACACATAGACTTGGGAGTTTCGCGGGGAGTCCAGCTAAAGTAAGTGCAATTTGGGGTTTGTGGAGAGAGTTATGGTTTAGGAGTTTCGTGGATATTTGATAGCCTTGGGATCTGGAAGTTATGCTGGGTCCATCTTTATGGGTTTAAAAGGATGAATTTGGGGCTTAAACCTAGAAAGTTCAGGTCAGGGGATTGTGGAAAAGACTTTTTGCGTAAGAACTACCTCGGTATTTGAGTGTTCAGGAATTTTAATATGGGAATTCTGGGGTCTGTGCTGTGGATTTAGAAGGACAGATTTGGAGTTCAAGGATCAATGGAATATTCAACTTTGGGGTTTGTTGAACAGATTTATGACTTAGGAGCTTGGCAAACATCTGGGGTTCAGGAGTTTTGATGAGAGATTCCTGGGATGCAAAATGTTGAGTTTAGAATAGATTTGAGGTTCAGGTACAAATACAGTGCTCATTTATTGGAATTTGTGGAAAAGATTAGGCTTAGGCAGCAGACTAATACTGGGGGCTTTAGAGATCTTGATACGGAGACTGGGGCCAGTCATTGCAGACTTAGAAAGGCAAGTCAGAGTTTGCCATCTGGATGAGTCTTTGGTTCTGGGGCTCAGGGATTCACTGATCAGGTCTGAGGTCTTGAAGCTATGGACACATATGGACACAGATCTGGGTTTGCGGGTTGAGAACTGGCTTGCAAGTCCAGTTGGGGGTGGGGGGGTCACCTGAAGGCCGTAAAGGCGGATGAAGTAGGACTTCTGGGGGTTATCCTTCACGAAGCACACAGCCCCACAATGCTCCTTGGTCCAGTGCTCAGCTCCAGGGGGCAGCGCCAGGTACAGCTGAACAACTGCAGTGGCCAGCGTCTGGGAGAGGAAAGCAGGGGTCAGTGGAGTCTGGTCAGGGGTAGCCACAAGGTCTTGGAGCCAGACCTGGTCCTTCCTGCCTCATGACAGTCATGGGCCCAAAGGAAGAGCTGCAGCCAGAGGGAAGGCAAGTAGACATTGAGATCTTCCTGGGAAGGGTGGATGATGACGGGAGATTCTAGGAGAGGAGATGATGGAGAGGGAAAGGAGGAGCGGGAGGAGGGGAAGAGAGAGAAGGAGGAGAGGAAGAGGAAGAAACGGTGGGGACGGGGCGGGGGCAGGAGATCCCCAGCTCACCAAGCATTTTCGTCCAAGCATCTCAAAGAGTCGCTGGTTCTCGTGGTCCTGGAGGAGGGTGGAGGGTATGTTCTGCTGAACCGTTGGTGCTCCTCGGCCCCCGGGCCTTCCTCCCATTGGGCCCCCACTCATGGTGCTTTCTGCCCTTGTCTTCTCTGGCGAGGCTCTGGGTGCAGGGTAAGAAAAGGAACTTCCGCAATGAGCAGCAAGGGAACAGGAAATGCAAAAAACCACAAGGGACAAGGGAAACAAGTCCTCCAGGGGCCCCTTGGTGGGCCTGGCCTCCTCGTTAGGCTGAGCTTGGGCCCTCCGCCATCAGATTGGAACCCTCCTCCACTTGACTGCTTAGACCCACCTTTTGGATCAGCTTGGGTCCTCCTCCCACTTTCTTACTCTCTGGGGCCCATCTCCTTCTGACTGGCTCAGACCCTCCTCCCTCTGGCTGGCAGCGAGAGCTTAGCCATCGGCAGCACATCTGTGTGCAGGGCTCCCTGTGGCAAGGAGTAGTCATGGGCCTGGGTGGCCTCCTTCCTAAAGCACCTAGGTAGCCTGAGGCTGAGGCCCGAGGTCCCTAGTCCTGAAGGGTTACTACAGTAAAACTTTTCCTTTTGGCTGGGGACAATAGCTCACACCTGTAATCCCAGCACTTTGGGAGGCCGAGATGAGTGGATCACTTGAGGTCAGGAGTTCAAGACGAGCCTGGGCAACATGGCAAAACCCCATTTCCACTAAAAAATACAAAAATTAGCCAGGCATGGTGGCACACACCTGTAGTCCTAGCTGCTCAGGAGGCTGAGGCAGGAGAATCGCTTGAACCCAGGAGGCGGAGGTTGCAGTGAGCTGAGACTGCACCACTGCACTCCAGCCTGGATGATGACAGAGCAAGACCCTTGTCTCAAAAACAGCAACAACAACAACACAACAAAAACCCTTTTCCTTTTAATTACAGAGCGAGCCCCTGTGATCCACGCCTATCCTGAGTGCTTAGACACTGCCAATGACGCATATGCCTCTGGTCCACTTCCCCATCCCTTACCCTTGCCTCCCCGCAGCTCCCAAATTACTTTCTGCTTGTCATACTTTTTTTTTTCTTTCTTTTTTTGAGATGGAGTCTCACTCTGTCGCCAGGCTGGAGTGCAGTGGCACGATCTCGGCTCACTGCAACCTTTGCCTCCCGGGTTCAAGTGACTCTCCTGCCTCAGCCTCCCAAGTAGCTGGGACTACAGGCACACGCCACCACGCCCAGCTAATTTTTTTGTATTTTTAGTAGAGACAGGGTTTCACCATGTTGGCCAGGATGGTCTCGATTTCTCGACCTCGTGATCCACCTGCCTCGGCCTCCCAAAGTATTAGAATTACAGGCTTGAGCCACCGTGCCCAGCCCATCCCTTTTTTAAAGAAAGGAACTTTATATCATATATGAATGCCTGAACAACATCTTGTTTAGTTTTCATTGCACTTGAAGTTTGTAAAAGCACATAATCTTCAAAGGCTTACTTTCTCCCCACTGGACATCCTAGTTTTATCTTAACACTCACATAGCACTTAACGTGTGTGCCAGTCACTGTTCTGACCCCTTTGCCCGGAGTGCGAGCCAGGCAGGCCAGGTGTGAGTGCATGGTCTCGTCCCTCCACGCCTTCACTCTTGGCTGTTGCTGTGATTCCTGTTTGCCTATAGCGGTAGCTGTTCATTTATTTCCACTGCCATACAGCATTCCATGGTGTGCATGTGCAGCCTGGGTGTCCATATTCTCCTGTAACAGCCCTTTGGGCTGTTTCTGGTTCTTGCTGTTGGGAGCAACACTGCAGTGTTCACTCCCGCACACATCTCCTGGTCCACATAGGCACGCAGACTCTCAGACGGGAATCTGAGGGCTGTAGGGTTTGCATGTCTCTAACTTCTCCAGATGATGCCAGACTATTTCCACAAGTGAATGCTAGCTCAGTCCCCGGCCTCCCCAGGCCTCAGTTTCCCCATGTATGAGGTAGGCCATTTGGAGACTTGAAGCTCTCAGATACAGGAACAGCAGTTTGGGGGAGCTGAGCAGGTCTGGGGTGTGACTGACATTCCCAGGTACCTGAAGGAGGAACGGCACATCTCCAGTTGGGACCTGCAGTCCTTCCTGGAAACTTCCATGGCTTCCCACACGTGCAGGTTCAAAGCCTCTCTCCTGAACCTAGGTTCAGACCCCCTTCTGCAGTGGCAGTTCCAACCTCCCTCCCGTGTCCCCACTCACAGCTAAGCTTCGGGCCTGGAGCACCTCCAACCTGCTGATCAGGGCAAGCCCCGATGTGGCCTTCAAGGCCATTGCACGTGTTCATTGTGACACTGCTCACTGAGCAGTCAGTGTGTGCTAGGCGTATCTCCAGCATTTGGACAGATGACACTAAATGGGTATTGAAGCATTGAATGAAGGTTCAGTAATGATATCCAATTTGATTCAGTGGTTCCAGAGGTTTTTCTAAGTGCTTTCCATTTATTAACTCATTTCACATTCACAGATGACCCCACAAAGTAAGCACTACTGGCCGGGTGCGGTGGCTTACGCCTGTAATCCCAGCACTTTGGGAGGCCGAGGCAGCCAGATCACGAGGTCAGGAGTTCGAGACCAGCCTGACCAACATGATGAAACCCCGTCTCTACTAAAAATACAAAAATTACCCTGGTGTGGTGGTGCACACCTGTAATCCCAGCTACTCAGGAGGCTGAGGCAGGAGAATCACTTGAACCTGGGAGGCGGAGGTTGCAGTGAGCCGAGATCGTGCCATTGCACTTCAGCCTGGGTGACAAGAGCAAGACTCCATCTCAAAAAAAAAAACAAAAAACGTAAGCACTACTGTTACCCCATTGTACTGACTGGGAAGCTGAGGCCCAGAGGAGCTTGGGTGCCTTGCCCGAGGTCACACAGCTTGTGAGTGGTGGAGCTGAGGAAAATTATGAGAGAAATTGTTGTTCCCAAGCTGTGAGGTGCCACATGGAGGCTAAGATAAAATTCTTCTGCTCCTTTGTGTCTTTTGTTCTCCACCTTTCTACTTCTTTCTCAGCCTCCAGAACTGTCCCCTTGAATAGGGGATGCTAAGCCTCTGATATATTTGCTGGTTGTTGGTGTTGTTGTTGTTGTTTTTAATGTGAAAGCAAGTTTATTAAGAAAGTAAAGGAATAAAGAATGGCTACTCCATAGGCAGAGCAGCAGCTTGGGCTGCTGGACTAAGGATACTTACAGTTATTTCTTAATTATATGCTAAACAAGGGGTGGATTATTCATGAGTTTTCCAGGAAAGGGGTGGGCAATTCCAGGAACTGAAGGTTCCTCCCCTTTTTAGACCATGTGGGGTGACTTCTTGACGTTGCCATGGCACTGTCATGGCGCTGGTGGGAGTGTCTCTTAGCATGCTAGTGCATCATAATTAGTGTATAATGAGCAGTTAGGAAGACCAGAGGTTACTTTCATTGCTGTCTTGGTTTTGGTGGCTTTTAGCCAGCTTCTTTACTGCAACCTGTTTTATCAGCAAGATCTTTGTGACCTGTATCTTGTGCTGACCTCCTATCTCATCCTGTGACTTAGAATGCCTAACCTCCTGGGAGTAGCCCAGGAGCAGCCCAGTAGGTCTCAGCCTTATTTTACCCAGCCCCTATTCAAGATAGAATCACTCTGGTTCAAACGCCTCTGACATATTTGCCCTTCCCTTTTACAAGGAAACCCTTAATCCTAACGGTTTAGAGGGAGGAAGATTCATCTTCTGTAACTTCTTCAGGCGGAATAGGGGCGATGATATTCCTGCCTATTAGGGTCTCTTGTATTCAGGGTAGAAGGGAGCTCAGTCATAACTGAGCCACTCATAACTGAGCTCCAACAAAAGGTGTTGTCCATCCCTCTTGTTTCTTCTGAGGAGCCGTCACAGGTCACTGATTGGTTCACAGGAATAAGCAGGGTCAGTCCAAAGTTGGCCAATCAGTGCTGCAGTCTTTTTCCTTTGGGTCGAGGGTCTCCTCAGTATCATCCTTTCGTGGTTCACCAGGAAGATGTTACCGGAAAGGGGTCCTGATCCAGACCCAAGAGAGGGTTTCTGGATCTCACACAAGAAAGAATTCGGAGGCAAGTCCATAGAATAAAGTGAAAGCAAATGTATTAAGAAAGTAAAGGAATAAAAAATGACTACTCCATAGGCAGAGCAGCTGCTGGTTGTTTTATTTAACTCTTTATTTATTTTTGAGACAAAGTCTCACTCTGCTGCCTAGGCTGAAGTGCAGTGGTGCAATCACGGCTCAATACAGCCTCGACCTCCTGGGCTCAAGGGATCCTCCTGCCTTAGCCTCTCAAGTAGCTGGGACTACAGGTGTGCACCACCATGCCTCGCTAATTATCATATTTTTTGTAGCGATGGGGTCTCACTATGTTGCCCAGCCTGGTCTGAATCTCCTGGGCTCAAGCAGTCTGCCCTCCTCCACCTCCCAAAGTGCTGGGATTACAGGTGTGAGCCACAACAGCCTTGCTGGTTGTGCTGGTTGTTTTATAAATTAACATTTAAAGGTGGATATTTCGTTACCAAGGTATGAGAATGAATTTTTTAAAGTTGTATATTTCCTGTTCTTATTTCTAAGTAGCAGACAAGTGTAAAATGTATATTTTTCTCTAAAAAACAAAACAAAACAAAAAAACCTGAAGCAGGCTGGGCGTGGTGGCTCACCCCTGTAATCCAGCACTTTGGGAGGCCAAGACAGGTGGATCGCTTGAGCCCAGGAGTTTGAGACCAGCCTGGGCAACATAGCAAAACCCCATCTCTACAAAAAGTTTTTTAAAAATTAGCTGGGTGTGGTGGCATATGCCTGTAGTCGGGGAGGCTGAGGCGGGATGATTGCTTGAGCCTAGGAAATCGAGGCTGCAGTGAGCTGTGATTGCCTCAGTGCACTCTAGCCTGGGCAACAGAACAAGATGTCGGCTCTTGAAAAAAAAAAAAAGAAAGAAAGAAAAACTTAAAGCACATTTTTGTTATTTTAGTCCCTAATAGAATGAGTTTTCCCATTATAGACTATAGTGATTTACTAATCATTTTAGTATCACTTTTCATATTCATATTTTTTGATTACTCCATTGACTGGCATCAATAATTTGGAGCTGGTTTATTACGTTTATATGTATCCACAAACTCTTTTTAAAAAAAATTTAAATTTTTTTCACTCCGTTCTTCTAGTCTGATGTTCTCATCAACTCTTGCTGTTCTGCACTGGATGCCAGTACTTGGTGAGGTGATGACCTCAAAGATAATTTGCTTTCCTGGGCCTTCAAATAGACTCAAAAACAAAAACAGGAACTTTAATCCAGCTTTTCTGGTTGCTCTCAGCAGGAGAGTTGGTCTAATGCAAGCCAGTTCACACAGCTGGAAGCAGAAGTGTTAATTTACTTCACAGTAATACAGCAAACACCAGGAACCCCCAAGAACCAGGATGGACCCCATCACCTTCCCCTCCAACCCCTAGGGGCACCAGATGAATCACCTCCTGTTTATATCTTGTTCTTATTTTGCTTCTTGTTGGGAAGATATTGACTACAAGGTCCTGATCACCACACCCCAAGCCCAGAGTAGGTAATAAGACATGGGGGTGTCTTCCACACCTGGGCCACCACTGATTGAATCCATGCAGGAGACCTAGGCATGGGGAGGGTCCAACTGCTGTCCTTTAAAACCAAACTGAGGCCAAGATGGCAAAATTTACGTTGCTGTATCTTCCTCCTCCCCTC
Organism: Pan paniscus; assembly: GCF_029289425.2. Classification (NCBI taxonomy): domain Eukaryota; kingdom Metazoa; phylum Chordata; class Mammalia; order Primates; family Hominidae; genus Pan; species Pan paniscus. Next base: position 50,167,184 of record NC_073272.2, on the reverse strand, counting down.
GCCGTACTATCTTCATGGTCCTCCGTATCCCTGACTGAGGGTTGCTTCCTGGGACAGGCCTGACCTAAGGAAATATCATTTCCCAACCCTCAGACCCAATGCTCCCTTTTAATAAGAAACATTTTGGGAGGCCTCCTTTTACCATCCTGAAATGACATTCACATTCATGTACATTACAAGTCTTGCTGGTGTGGGACAGCCCCCCAGCACCAGACCTCTGCCCATTCAATGCCAAAGCACCCTCAAGGAGGAATTCCCAAAACACACCCCGAGGGCAGGCAGGAACAGGACCCTTGTCTGTCTGGTTCAGTGCGGTATCCCCACCACCTAGCACAAGACCCTGAATGCACTAAGTAAATAATTGCAGTCTGGATAACTATGCTGTGATTTACTGCCCTCTTCCAACAAGGCTTCCCTCTCCTCTGTTCACTGCCCCTGCGTGGGGAGCCAGGGAAGAAAAACGACTCAGGGTGCGCAGGGGCCAGCTCCCTTGCACAGAGAGTTCTACACAGTTCACTGACGCTGTGGGCAAATGGATGCTTCAGGGGCCCTCTGTCCTGCCGGGGGCGGAATGAGGACAGGGTGAGCACAGAAAGCAGAGACATCTGTAGAGTCAGTGACGCAGTGGTCAGAACACAGAGTCCAGAGTGCACAGCGTGACCCTTGCCCTGGCCCTGGCGCTTCTCAGCTGTGTGCCTTCTGGTAACCTCTACAGGGCCTCAGGTCTCTCATCCAGAACGCGAAGATGATAATAGTAGTTAAGGTTGTTGTGAAGATGCAATGAGATGATTTGTGTAAAGTGATCAGGAGAGCTTGGCACGTGTTATAATTATTCATTACTGTTGCCGTTTCTATGAAATAGCTGAGTAACTTGGATCAATGAACTATCATCCCTGACGCCTAGATTCCCCCCTCCCTCAAGCGCCTCCTCACCTTCCTCCCTCAGGCTTCCAGGTTCCACCACCATTGGTGGATGGTCAGGAAGCCAGTATGCGCGACCTCCCTTTTCTTTCCCCTGCTGCAAAGCCCATCTCAGAGCTCCCTTCTGTGGGGCTCAGCCAGACACCCCCAGGGCTGGGACAGGCTCCTGGAGCCCTCCCCGCCAACCAGAGACCCCGCCCTACTCCCCGCACCTGCACAGGAAAACCCTGGCCCAGTCAGGCCCCACCAGGACCAACCAGGGAACCAGAAGTCTCCTCCCAGTCCCTACCTTGCCCTCACCCTCAGCCACCACCAACTCCCTCTGGGCGGGCGCGCCCTACCTTCCTGCGCCTCAGTCTGTGTGAGCCCAGGAGTGCCCACTCCCCAATGTGTGTGCCCCTGTGGGTGTCCAGAGCCTTGTCTGTGTGACCCTAGGGGTGTCTACAGCCCTGTGGGTGGACCCGGCAACGTGCACTCCCCAGCGTGTGCGACCCTTGGAGCCCGCAGCCCGCAATGGCTGGGCATGGACGCGCGCACGGAAGCGTCCACCCGGGGCCGCACCACTGGGGAGGGGCGGCCAACCCGGGCGCACCGTTTTGTGTTGTGGGAGGAAGGCGCCCCCTTCCCCGCGCGGGGCCGGGTCGGCCAGTCCTGGTCCCGTCCTACCGGCTCCCCCCGCCCCGGGCGGCCGTTGGCCTCTCTCCCGCCCACCGCGTTGCCCTCTCCTCCTTTGACTTAGTCTTGACCCGGCCCTCCCGCACCCGAGCTGGCAATTGGCTCAGGGCCGGGGGGGAGGGGGCGTGGGGGGCTGTGAGCTCTGATTGGTCGATGACCGAAGTCGGGTCCCTGTGCTTCTCGATAGCGGCCCGGGCCCGCCTCCGCCCCTGCGCGCCGGGCTCCCATTGGTCGTCGCTCTGGGGCATGCGCAGTGGGTGCCAGTCCAGAGCCCGGGCTCCGGGAAAGCCGTGCTTTTGCGGTTCCGGTTGCTGGTTCTCACACCGCTGCGTCGTGTGGGGTTGTTGGCCCGTGAAGGGGCAGGACAGGGTGCGCGCTGGCGGAGGTTAGTGAGGTCACATACCGGGCCGTGGCGCCTGGTGCACTGGGCGCCTCCACCGCAACCTTCGTAGCAAACCCGGCGGGGTTCTCTGCCTGGGCACCATGGTTCTTGCGTTCATTTACTGTCCAGTTTCTCATTCCGAAAAGTGGCTGTGAGTTTGATCTGCAGGAGTAGGACGGGCACAGGGGGTGTCTGGTCCTCCTCGCACCATAAATCGCAGAGCGAGCCCCCTGGGGTCTCTGGATATAGTATACCAAAGTTAGATTAATTGTACTCCTTATCACAGGCCGGTCTAACGTTCGCAGCAGTGAAAAAGCCCTACGTGCCAGGGCCTTTGGCGAAGCGTGTGTAAGGGAATAAACACTTTCCTCAGTTTTCCAGGCGCAAACGGATGGTTTTGGAGCATTAAGGTCTGGTCGGCTGGGGCAGGATGGCTGCGTTGACACGTCTTATTTACCACATCGTAGGTGAGGTAGCCACTTACCTCTTTACAGATTGAAATTTTTACATTTCATGTTTATGTAAGTTGAAATAGAAGTATATATTACAAGCATTATGAAAGTATGTAACAAGGCTGGGCGCGGAGGCTGACGCCTGTAATCCCAGCACTTTGGGAGGCCGAGGTGGGCAGATCACTTGAAGCCAGGAGTTCGAGACCAGCCTGGCCAACATGGTGAAACCCCGTCTCTACTAAAAATACGAAAATTAGCCGGGCATGGTGGTGCACGCCTGTAGTCCCAGCTACTCGGGAGGCCGAGGCAGGAGAATCATTTGAACGCGGGTTGCGAAGGTTGCAGTGAGCCGAGATTGCGCCACTGCACTCCAGCCTGGGTGACACAGCAAGACTATGTCTCACAAATAAATGAATAAAATATGTAACAGTATGTATGAATGTATGATTTATAGGGATGGAGCAGAGGGGACCCAATTCATTGCCCTGGGGTAAGTCACATGATGAAGGGAAGGGGGACTGTTGATTTTTTAACTTGGTGCCCAAAATGTTAGGAAGACTGACCCCTAAGGCATCTGCCTTCACCAACTGGGACAAATTTCCCTTAATTAGCTTGGAAACTCAAAGAGCCCAGTGCTGCCTCCACTGCTGAAAACACACACTGATCTTTGTATCAGGTCTTGTCCCGAGGAAGATCGTGTGCAGAGGATTAGAGAGCTGGGTACAACACATCAAAGGTTCAGATAAAGTGTGAGCATTTAGTCATCATTGAATGTTTCTGAGGGTGGCTGGCCTTGTAACATGCATACTTCACTTTAGTACCTCTGCGCAGGCGCCGTAGGAGGTGAGAGGTGCATTGTTTTTCTTTGGGATCTTGCCCTAATGGTTGTAATATGGTATAGTCAAGCAGAATAAACTATATAACCTCTTTTAGAGAAACACAAACAAAAGTAATACAATTAAAGAAGGCAAGAGAGAAGAAAAGAAAATCTTTAGCTTATGAATAAAAGAAAAAGCCTATTTGAATAGAATAAAATGCTAAAAAGAATCCCACATTCCAATAAATATAGCTTGCCTTATAAATCAGTAGCCATTTAAATAGTAAGAATTTTATCACCATCATCAACCCCATTTTAGACCTTTATTATGGCAACTTGAAGAGAAAGAGTTTTTTTGGTGGGGGTTGGTGGGGGGAGGAGACTAAGTTTGGCAACTTAGGGAAAAATGCAGTATGTGTGTTTATAATCTTATGATCAATTGAGTTTTCAGAAGATTAGGTGATAAATATGTACATATACGTAGTGTTAGCATAGCATGTGTGAGTGATGTAAGTTGCTCATGGAAGCTTTAAAAAGTTATTAACTGGCTGGGCGCAGTGGCTCACGCCTGTAATCCCAGCACTTTGGGAGGCCAGGGTGGGCGAATCACCTGAGGGCAGGAGTTCAAGACCAGCCTGGCCAAGATGGTGAAACCCCGTCTCTACTAAAAATACAAAAATTAGCCAGGCGTGGTGGCGAGCACCTGTAATTCCAGGTACTTGGGAGGCTGAGGCAGGAGAATTGCTTGAACCCGGGAGGCGGAGTTTGCAGTGAGCAGAGATTGCGCCATTGCACTCTAGCCTGGGCAAAAAGAGTGAAACTCTGGGTCGGGCGCAGTGGCTCACGCCTATAATCCCAGCATTTTGGGAGGCTGAGGTGGGCAGATCACCTGAGGTCAGGAATTTGAGACCGGCCTGGCCAACATGGCGAAACCCTGTCTCTACTAAAAATTAAAAAATTAGCCGGGCATGTAATCCCAGCTACTGGAGAGGCTAAGGCAGGAGAATCGCTTGAACCTGGGAGGCGGAGGTTACAGTGAGCCAAGATCTCTCTGAATACTTACTTGTAGTATCCCTGAACAACCTACTGTAGGTTTAGGTTTCACAAAGAGTAAAAACAGATGCCAGCCTATAGGGCAGTTAGTAGCCATAGAGGTCCAGCCAGCTTTTGGACCACTTTCTTCATCCCAAAGATTTTATTTTCCCAGAAGAAACCATGTACTGAAATCAAAGCAAGTAAATGGAGTAAAACATCTTGTGTATCACTAGATGCATTTGGGGTAGATTGTTTGCAAAGGGGGTGCTATGGACTGAATTGTGTCTCCCCTCCCTTAATTCATATATTGAAGCTCTAACCCCAGATGTGACCGTATTTGAGATAGGGACTTTAGGGAGGTAATTCAGGTTAAATGAGGTCATAAAAGGAGGGTCCTAATCCAATAGGACTGGTGTCCTTATAAGAAGAGACATGATGGACGCTCATGCACGGGGAAAAGACCATGTGAGGCCACACAGCAAGAAGGCAGCCGTTTGAAAGCTAAGGAGAGAGGCCTCACCAGAAACCAACCCTGATGACACAACAGCCTTTCTTGTCTTAGAAATTGTGGTGATAACTACTGGAAATTCAAAAAAGTTTTTTAAAGCAATTATGAACTTTCACCAAGTAAGTGTCTCTACAAGGTATACTGTGGGCAAGTGATGGTGTACAATTTGAATGCCTAATTAGTGTGAATAACCAATGTGAAGGTGCTAATTGTTTTGTTTTGTTTTTTTTTTTTTGAGACGGAGTCTCGTTCTGTCGCCCAGGCTGGAGTGTAGTGGCATGATCTCGATTCACTGCAACCTCTGCCTCCTGGGTTCAAGCGTTCTCCTCCTTCAGCCTGCCAAGTAGCTGGGATTACAGATGGACACCACCATGCCCAGCTAATTTTTGTATTTTTAGTAGAGACGGGGTTTCACCGTGTTGGCCAGGCTGGTCTCGAACTCCTGACCTCAGGTGATCCGCCCACCTCAGCCTCCCAAAGTGGTGGCATTACAGGCATGAGCCACCACGTCCAGTCAAAAATCACCTGTTTTGATATGTTTGCTCAGTCTATTACAAAATTCTTTCTATTGCCAAAGAGTAGTTGGAATTTTCAGTTGGTCTCAAAACCAAACCCATAATGTTAAATTGTAATCTCCATCAGGAACTTGTTGGCACTAAGTGGCTGGAAATCTCTCCTCATACAAAGAAGTATCATTTTTGCTGAAGATTTTCAAAAACATTCTCTAGTACAGTATTATTATATTGCTGGGCACCATGGCTCATGCTTGTAAGCCCAGTGCTTTGGGAGGCAAGGCAAGATAATCACTTGAGGCCAGGAGTTTGAGGCTAGCCTGGGCAACATAGCAAGACCCTGTGTCCACTAAAAAAAAAAAAATTGGCGGGGTGCGGTGGCACATGCCTGTAGTCCCAGCTACTTGGGAGGCTGCGGTAGGAGTATTCCTTGAGCCCAGGAGTTGGAGGTTGCAGTGAACTATCATTGCACCACTGCACTCTAGCCTGGGTGACAGCAAGACCCCGTCTCTCTTTTTATTTTTTTTTGAGACGGAGTCTCGCTCTGTTGCCCAGGCTGGAGTACAGTGGCATGATCTCAGCTTACTGCAACCTCCGCCTGCCAGGTTCAAGCGATTCTTCTGCCTCAGCCTCCCGAGTAGCTGAGACTACAGGTGTGTGACACCACGCCTGGGTAATTTTTGTATTTTTAGTAGAAACAGGGTTTCACCATGTTAGCCAGGATGATCTCGATCTCCTGACCTCGTGATTCACCCACCTCAGCCTCCCAAAGTGCTGGGGTTACAGGCGTGAGCCACTGTGCCCGGCCAACCCCATCTCTTAAAAAAAAAAAATACAAGCCAGGTGCGATGGCTCATGCCTGTAATCTCAGCATTTTGGGAGGCTGAAGCAGGAGGATCGCTTGAGCCCAGGAGTTTGAGAGCAGCCTGGGCAACATGGGAAGACCCCCATCTCTACAAAGTATAAATTAAAAAATAATTAGCTGGGCATCGTGGTGCATGCCTGTGGTCCCAGCTACTCAGGAGGCTGAGGTGGAAGGATCATGTTAGTCTGGGAGTTCGAGGCTGCTGTGAGCCATGATTGTGTCCCTGGAGTCTAGCCTGGGCAGCCAAGCAAGACCCTGTCTCAAAAACAAAAACCCCGGCTTGGCGCGGTGGCTCACACCTGTAATCCCAGCACTTTGGGAGGCCAAGGCGGACAGATCACGAGGTCAGGAGATGGAGACCATCCTGGCTAACATGGTGAAACCCCGTCTCTACTAAAAATACAAAAAATTAGCTGGGCATGGTGGCGGGCACCTGTAGTCCCAGCTACTCGGGAGGCTGAGGCAGGAGAATGATGTGAACCCAGGAGGCAGAGCTTGCAGTGAGCCGAGATTGTGCCACTGCACTCCAGCCTGGGCAACAGAGCGAGTCTCTGTCTCAAAAACAAACAAACAAAAAAACCCAAGATTATTTAAACAGTCTTTTCCCCCCACCAAAATGAGCATTGTATTTCAGGATATGAGTTCACATTTCATATTTGTTTTTGTTTTTTGAGATGGGAGTCTCGCACTTGTCGCCCAGGCTGGAGTGCGGTGGTGTGATCTTGGCTCACTGCAATCTCTGCCTCCTGGGTTCAAGGGATTCTCCCGCCTCAGCCTCCAAAGTAGCTGAGATTACAGGCACCTGTCACCACACCCGGCTACTTTTTGTACTTTTTGTAGAGATGGGGTTTCACCATGTTGGCCAGGCTGGTCTCCAACTCCTGACCTCAGGTGATCCACCCACCTGGCCTCTCAAAGTGCTGGGATTACAGGCGTGAGCCACTGCGCCTGGCCCACATTTCATATTTTGATTAAGCAGTGAGTAGGTTTGCTTTTGATCAACATAAAGGCATACATCTTGGCCAGGCGCGGTGGCTCACGCCTGCAATCCCAGAACTTTGGGAGGCCGAGGCGGGCAGATCACGAGGTCAAGAGTTCAAGACTAGCCTGACCAACATGATGAAACCCCATCTCTACTAAAAATACAAAAATTATCCAGGTGTGGCTGGGCGCGGTGGCTCACGCCCGTAATCCCAGCACTTTGGGAGGCCGAGGCGGGCAGATCACGAGGTCAGGAGATTGAGACCATCCTGGCTAACACGGTGAAACCCCATATCTACTAAAAATACAAAAAATTAGCCGGGTGTGGTGGCGGGCGCCTGTAGTCCCAGCTACTCGGGAGGCTGAGGCAGGAGAATGGTGTGAACCTGGGAGGCGGAGCTTGCAGTGAGCCGAGATTGTGAAACTGCACTCCAGCCTGGGTGACAGAGCGAGACTCCATCTCAAAAAAAAAAATTAGCCAGGTGTGGTGGTGTGCGCCTGTAATCCCAGCTACTTAGGAGGCTGAGGCAGGAGAATTGCTTGAACCCGGGAGGCAGAGGTTGCAGTGAGCCAAGATTGTGCCACCGCACTCCAGCCTAGGCTACAGAGTAAGACTCCGTCTCAAAAAAAAAAAAAAAAAGGCGTACATCTTAATATTGCTTTGTAATATAAATTTTCAATTTTTGATCTTCAGTTTCCTAGAAGGAATTCCCTGCAGCTAAGTGGACATTTGTCATTCAGGAAAATGATGTCACGATAATTCTTCTAAACTTTCACTGAAATAGGAAACTGAAATACATCTCCACTTTGCAGGGGGAAAGCTGAACCACAGAGTTAAGAGATGTCCAGGAACCCATCTAATGAGCTGGAAAGGCTCTTGACAGTTACACAATCTTTATATGGCCGTTGTTCGGACAAACAGATGTGTGTACATTATATGCATACACACACAGACACGTGTGTTCCTATGGATCACGGAGCCATGTCAGGGTTCTCAAAGAGAGAAGTCTAATATGATGGAGTGATTTGGTAGCTGACACACCCATCCTTGATATCCAATTATTCTGCTAAAATAATTCAATGAGGTTATTATTACACAAGAATTCAGGATTGGACTTAGGAGAGAAACACTTATGAACGTTATACAATGTATTAGATCTATCTAATCAAAATTCACTCATTCAACAAAATTTTTTTTTCCTTTTTTTGTTAGAGACGGGGTCTCACTCTGTCGCCCGGGTTGGAGAACAAACAATTTTGAATGCCAAGTATGTGGCACGGTGTTCAGCCCTGTGGTGAACAACATGGGCAGAGCTGCTGTCCTCACAGAGCCATGATCTAGAAGGAAGATGCCCAGGTCACCAGGCAGCTATTGATTACTTGGCTCCAAAATAACAAATTTAGGATCAATTACATTACCTGATTTTATTCTGAAGATATTGCTACAGCATTATGTCTTTGAAAACACAGTTTACTGTTTGCAAACTCAGCTAACTCACCAAAAATGTAGGATTTCTCAGTCTCAATAACTTGTTTCTCTTTTTGGCAGAGCTGAGCATTTCCCTGCTTGAGAAGGTGTGATCTGCTCACTTCCATACAGAGAAATTCAGGATCCTAAACTTGAAATCTGCCCTCTTAGAACATGAAGCTGCTGGCTTAGAACATGGCTGCTGACATGGCTCATGTCTGTAATCCCAGCACTTTGGGAGGCCGAGGCAGGAGGCTCACTTGAGCCCAGGAGTTCAAGAGCAGCCCGGGCAACATAGTGAGACCTTGTCTCTATTTTCAATAAAAATTTTTAAAAGGAAGATGAAGCTGCTGCTGGTGGCAGGAGCTGAAAATGATGTGAGCAGAGCACCATCAGCAGCCCCTTCCCCAGGCTTCAGGTAGAGATTTCTTTAGTGTGTTCTCGCATCCACACACTGGAACTTTCAGGCTCAATTTCCCTTTTGGTCTATATAATTTGCAAAACAAAATTTTTTGGCATCTGATGGCCTGGCGTGTGCAGTAACTACCTATTGGTTTGCTCAGCTGTCATCACTAGCTGAACACTTGAGGCCTTCTTAGTCTACTCTCAGCTTGAGAGCCAAGGTGAATAGGATCTCAAAATGGATCTTTGGCAAAACACAAGAGATCTGCCTGGCTTTAATACAGGGTGTCATGCTGAGGGATTGCTGAGGCGCCCCTATGCCATCAGATGTCCATTGAGCATCTACTATATGCCAGGCACTTGGCCCACATGATCTCATTTAACCCTCACAACGGATGCACGAGGAAGCTCCTTTTCTTTTTCTTTTTCTTTTCTTTTTTCTTTTTTTTTTTTTTTTTGACACGGAGTCTCACACTGTCGCCCAGGCTGGAGTGCAGTGGTGCGATCTCGGCTCACTGTAACCGCCGCCTCCTGGGTTCAAGCAATTCTCCTGCCTCAGCCTCCTGAGTAGCTGGGATTACAGGCACCCGGCACTATGCCCAGCTAAGTTTTTGTATTTTTAGTAGAGACAGGGTTTCACCATGTTAGCCAGGCTGGTCTCGAACTCCTCACCTCCTGATCTGCCCGCCTCGGCCTCCCAAAGTGCTGGGATTAAAGGCATGAGCTGCTGCGCCCGGCCGAGGCAGCTCCTTTTATCCCCATTTTAGTAATGGGAATCTGAGAGAATTTTTGTGACTTGTTTGCTCAAAGCCACACGGCCAGCTGAAATAAAGCTGAACTGTTTCCTCAGATATCCGGCCCCCAGCTCCCACATCCCCTCACCCCATTCATATGTCAAACTCCTGTTCAGCCTTCAGATGTTAGCTGAGACCTCACTTTCCCCAGGACTCCTTCCCTGACACCCTGGGTTCAAGTTCTGTGCCTCTCCTGTGTGTTCCTAGGGCCCCCTGGACTTACTTGTCACATTTACTATAAACCCATATATCCCTTCTCTGTAATTGCTAAGTGGGCAAGAGACTTCCCGGCCTTATTTCAGTTTCAGGCGTGTATAGACATTTAAGAAATCGCTGGTGGCCAGACGCCGTGGCTCACGTCTATAATCCCAACACTTTGGGAGGCCAGGCAGGCGGATCACATGAGCCCAGGAGTTCAAGACCAGCCTGGGCAACATAGCGAGACCTCATCTCTACTGAAAATGAAAAAATTAGCCAGGCATAGCGTTGTGTGCCTGTGGTCCCAGCTACTCGGGAGGCTGAGGTGGGGGGATTGCTTGAGCCCGGGAGGTCGAGGTTGCAGTGAGTCATGATTGCACCACTGCACTCCAGCCTGGGTGACAGAGTGAGACCCTGTCTCAAAAAAAAAAAAATGCTGTTGGATGAGTGAGTAAATGAACAAATGAACATGTGAATGAGGTACTCCAAAAGTTTCAACAAACCTTCAGCCTCCCTTAACACTCATTTGCCTCCTTACATGGGTCCAGGCCCCATGCTGAGCCCAGGATGTAATACAAAAGTGAATGTGCCTGACCTTGTGGGTTCAGGTCCAGAGCCTGACCCCAGAAAACAACTGATGGTTGTGCAGTGTGCCCTGGGCTGGAGGAGAGGTGAGCCATGCTCAAGGAATTGAGAGAGGGCAGTGCTATTATCTGAATGTCTGTGTCCCTCCAGAAGTAGTACCTTGAAACCTTATTCCCAATATAATCATATTAGGAGGTAGGGCCTTGAACGATGATTAGTGAGTGACATCAGTGAGAAGAGGACCCAGAGAGTTCCCTTGCCCCTTCCACCATGTGAGGACACAACGAGGAGGCACCAACTGTGACCCAGAAAGTGGCCCTCACCAGACACTGAATCTGCGGCACTTCAATTGTGGATTTCCCAGGCTCCGGAACTGTTTCTCAAGTTCTGTCATTTATGAGCTAGTCAGCCTATCATATTTTGTTTTGGCAGCCCAAATGGCCTAAGAGGAAGGAGGGAGGGCAGCTGAAGGAAGGGAAGTGAACTGATGTCATTCGAGAAGGAGGCAACTAAAGTTTGGTTAGTCTAAATTAATTTCCCAATTCAAACATGAGAATGATCGCTTTGGTGGTGTTTTTTTTGTTTTGTTTTGTTTTTTTTGACAGAGTCTCACTCTCTCGCCCAGGCTGGGTGCAGTGGTGTGATCTTGAATCACTGCAACCTCTGCCTCCTGGGTTCAAGCAATTCTCCTGCCTCAGTCTCCCTAGTAGCTGGAACTACAGGCACGCACCACCACACCCAGCTAATTTTTTTTTTTTTTGTATTTTTAGTGGAGATGGGGTTTCGCCATGTTGGCCAGGTTGGTCTCGAACTCCTAACCTCAAGTGATCCTCTGGCCTTGGCCTCCCAAAGTGCTGGGATTACAGGTGTGAGCCATTGCGCCCGGCCGAGAACAATCACTTTAATTTAAGTTGTGAAATGGAGACTCTGGCCTGACACCTTTATAGTCAGGTGCTGATGAGTAGGCTAAATATGAACTACTTTGATCTGTGAAGTGATTAATTACAAGTGGCTATTACTACAAGTGACTTACTACTTCCCACATGGCTCTGCTAGTCCCCTCTTTGTTATTTATTTTTATTTTTTTTAGACAGGGTCTTGCTCTGTCACCCAGGCTGGCGTGCAGTGTTGTGATAGCCTACTGTAGTCTCAGACTCCTGGGCTCAAGCGATCCTCTCACCTCAGCTTCCCAAGTAGCCGTGACTACAGGTGTGTGCCACCATGCCCAGCTAATTTCTAAAAATTTTTTTGTAAAGGTGGTGTCTCGCTATATTGCCCAGGCTGGTAGTCCTCTCTTTGGACGGTACAGGGCTGAGCTCCCTGAAGAGGCAGGAAGCAGTTGGAGGACAGGAACAGTGACTCATATTTGTGTTCCCTCCACAGTGCCTGGGGAAACCAGACCAAAAGATAGAGCAAAGTGAGGCTGGGCACAGTGGCTCGCACCTGTAATCCCAGCACTTTGGGAAGCCAAGGTGGGGGGGCAGATCATCTGAGGCCAGGAGTTCGAGACCAGCCTGGCCAACATGGTGAAACCCTGTCTCTACTAAAAATACAAAAATTAGCCGGGCTTGGTGGTGCACACCTATAGTCCCAGCTACTTGGGGGACTGAGGCAGGAAAATCACTTGAACCTGGGAGGCGGAGGTTGCAGTGAGCCGAGATCGTGCCACTGCACTCCAGCCTGGGTGACAGAACAAGGCTATGTCTCAAAAAAAAAAAAAAGATCAAAGTGTATCATATGGGTGTGCTAATGGCTGTTTCCTTATAAATGTCTATGGCAACCTGTTTGTCTTGCAGACCCTTAATTCAGAAGAGTTTTCTGCTCTAATCATTTAGGATTTTACTCTTACAGGCACCAACAGTTTGTCTCTGCCCAAGGCACAGATTAACTTCAGCCTGAGCCAAAACAGCTCTGCTCTTAGTCACTGACTGGGCAGCCAGCTGGGTGAGCTGGGAGGATGACCGTCTAGAGGGAGTAGAATTAGAACTTTGATGAAAGGTTTCTGTTTCAGGATTTTAGGAAAGTATGCCGCTTAATTCTGTATGTTCTCTTTGCAATCCTGAAAGGAAAAGGACTATTCTATTTTTTTTGGTTGTTTGTTTTTGTTTTGTTTTGTTTTGTTTTTAGATGGAGTCTTGCTCTGTCACCCAGGCTGGAGTGCAGTGACATGATCTCAGCTCACTGCAACCTCCGCCTCCCGGGTTCAAGTGTTTCTCCTGCCTCAGCCTCCCGAGTAGCTGGGATTACAGGCACCCGCCATCATGCCCGGCTAATTTTTGTATTTTTAATAGAGACGGGGTTTCACCATGTTGGCTAGGCTGGTCTCGAACTCCCGACCTCACGTGATCCGCCTGCCTCTGACTCCCAAAGTGCTGGGATTGCACGCATGAGCCACCGCGCCCAGCCTACCATCCTATGTTTTTATCTCGCTTTTTCTTCTGTAATAAATTGTTTTTTTTCCCTTTGCTGATAAGAATAGATAATACCACATCTTTTAATTTAGGAAAATAAAAGCAATTTTGGCACATTGCTTCAACAGTGCAACTCGAGATCTGAATTAGAAGGAAAAAGGAGAGAATTCCCTTTTGATCATTTTTAATAAAATTCTTAAGATATGTAGATATAGGTATAGATTGATAGGTATTTACTGTCTGTAATTGTTCTAAAATACCCAGGGTAAGGCTGGATGTGGTGGCTCACACTTGTAATGCCAGCCAGAGAATCGCTTGAACCCAGGAGGTGGAGGTTGCAGTGAGCTGAGACCGTGCCATTGCACTCCAGCCTGGGCAACAAGGGTGAAACTCCATCTCAAAAAAAAAAAAAAAGATCCAGCGTAGTATATACAGGCTGCTGACCATTATGTGTATGAAATACAAGAATATAAGAAAAGGTATGCATATTAAATGTAAAAATATATAAATAATAAACATAGGCCTGGCACGGTGGCTCACACTTGTAATCCCAGCACTTTAGGAGGCCGAGGCTGGCAGATCACTTGAGGCCAGGAGTTCGAGACCAGCCTGGCCAACATGGCAAAACCCCATCTCCACTAAAAATACAAAAATTAGCCGGGCATGTTAATCCCAGTTACTCAGGAAGCTGAGGTAGGAGGATCACTGAGCCCAGGAGGTCGAGGCTGCAATGAGCCATGATCAGGTCACTACACTCCTGGGTGACAGCACAAGACCCTGTCTCTAAAAATACAAATTATGAGCAGCTGAGGAGAGCAGGAAAATAAAAAAATTAAAAATTAAAAAAAATTAAAAATGAAAAGAATTAAGCATAAGAGAATGTAAGGTTTAGAAGATAATCTAAGACTGTAATAGGTTTTATGTTCATTTTGTTTATCATTGGCAGGGATTTGCTTTTTATCTGCAAAGGTTGTCTGTATAAGTCTGTGTATATGCATAACATACTATTTGTGAATGCAGTTTCCATGAGCAGGCACAAAATTACAGAGAGATTTAGTACAGGGAAAAGCCAGACTTCAGCAGTGCATTCATGAAGATCTAGTAATGTAGATGTTCTCACATCCTCCTTCCCTCTCAGATATGAGCCACTGCTGTTCAGAGGATTTCATATGAGGTTCATTCACATAGAAACTGCAATGATTCTTTGATTGTGTTTTTGTCTTAGTATAAAAAAAAAAAAAGGATTTTCAGCATGATTTAATGTTGGATGGCAGGCCATTGCTTAGAGGCTCCAGGCCTAATTCACCATCCCCTGTACCATGGTTGAATTAGAGTCTATGTGTGGCATTGATTTTGAGAATGGGAGATACTCATTTGAGAGGTAGTACTTTCAGGTGCTTTATGAATACTATCACACAATGGACTGAGTGAAATCTTCATGATAAAGCAAAGTTTTAGTGGTGGGGACTTTTTGCAGAACCCAGAACACTGAAATTGGAATGAGCATCAGATTTACAAGAATGGAGGTCATAAAGATGATGACCTACTGTGTGCCATGCCCTCTTAAACCTTATTAACAATCTGAAAAGCTCATATGCAAGGCAGGCATTGTTAGCTTAGATTTACAAGTGAGGCCTATAATCCCAGCACTTTGGGAGGCCGAGGTGGGTGGATCACTTGAGGCCAGGAGTTCGAGATCAGCCTGGCCAATATGGCAAAACCTCATCTCTACTAAAAATACAAAAATTAGCCAGGCGTGGTGGCACATGCCTATAGTCCCAGTTACTTGGGAGGCTGAGACATGAGAATCGCTTGAGCCTGGGAAGTGGAGGTTACAGTGAACCGAGATCATGCCACTGCACTCCAGCCTGGGCAACAGAGCAAGACTCTGTCAAGAAAAAAAAAGAAAAAAAAAAGAAGGAAGGAGGGAGGGAGGGAGGAAGGGGAAGAAAACAAAAAAGATTTACAAGTGAGAAGACTGAGCTCAGAGATTGCATAACCTGCCCAAGGCAAGAGACAGCCACGTTTGGCTGATTGTAGAGTCTGTGCCACCTTTGCCTCTCCATATGATAAAAAAGTTGTCAGAAAAAAAAAATCTTTGTATTAGCCATGTATTGATGTGTAACAAATTACCTAGAATTTAGCAGCTTAAAACAACAGACATTTATTATCTCATAGTTTCTGTGAGTCAGGAATCTAGTCACAGATTAGCTAGGTTCTCTGTCTCTGGATCTCTCATGAAGTTGGAATCAAGGTGGCAGCCGGGGCTGTGGTCTCATCTGAAAGCTTGATGGGTAATGGATCCACTTCCAAGCTGACTCATGTGGTTGTTGGCAGGTTTCAGTTGCTTGAGGGTTGCTGGACTGAAGGCCTCACTTTCTTGCTATAGAGGCCTCTCCATAGGGCAGCTCACACTGTGGCAGCTGGCTTCATCAGAGGGAGCAAAGAAGAGGGCAAGAGATAGTGACAGAGAGAGAGAACTAGCACATCAGAAGTCACAATCTTTTGGAGCCTAATCATAGAAGTGACATCCTACATCCTATCACTTTTGCCATATTCTATTCATTAGAAGCTGGTCACTAGGTTCAGCCCACACTCAAGTGCAAGGATTTCCACATGGGTGTAAATTTCAGAAGGCAGAAATCATTGGGGCCATGTCAGAAGCTGCCTATCACAGGCCTCTTCTTGGCTCTGCTTTTAAAGAACTTGATTCACTGTGTCTTTATTCTTTTTTTTTTTTTGAGATGGACTCTTGCTCTGTCACTGAGGCTGGAGTGCAGTGGCGAAATCTTGGCTTACTGCAAGCTCCACCTCCCAGGTTCACGCCATTCTCCTGCCTCAGCCTCCCAAGTAGCTGGGACTACAGGCATCTGTCACCATGCCTGGCTAATTTTTTTGTATTTTTAGTAGAGACGGGGTTTCACCATGTTAGCCAGGATGGTCTTAATCTCCTGACCTCGTGATCCACCTGCCTCGGCCTCCCAAAGTGCTGGGATTACAGGCGTGAGCCACTGCGCCTGGCCTTTATTCTTTTAAGAGTAGGTAGATAATACATATACTGATGAACTGGAGACAATACATTTTTTTTTTTTTTGAGACGGAGTCTCGCTCTGTCGCCCAGGCTGGAGTGCAGTGGCACGATCTCGGCTCACTGCAAGCTCCGCCTCCCAGGTTCACGCCATTCTCCTGCCTCAGCCTCCTAAGTAGCTGGGACTACAGGCGCCCACCACCATGCCTGGCTAATTTTTTTTATATTTAGTAGAGACGGGGTTTCACCGTGTTAGCCAGGGTGGTCTCGATCTCCTGACCTCGTGATCCACCTGCCTCGGCCTCCCGAAGTGCTGGGATTACAGGCATGAGCCACCATGTCTGGCTGAGACAATACATTTTTAAAGATATATTTTTTGGATATTGGTTTGTGTGTGTATGTGTGTATGTATATTTTTATATATATATATATATTTTTTTTTTTTTAAAGAAATGGGGTCTCATTATGTTGCCTAGGCTGGCCTCGAAATCCTGGACTCAAGAAATCCTGCCAGCTTAGCCTCCCAAGTAGCTGGGACTACAGGTGTGTGCCACTATAGCTGGCTTTAATATATTTTTAATATTTATCTATGTATGTAAATTTATAGAAACATAAGTATTTATTTTTAATTTGTTTCACTCTGTTATCCAGGCTGGAGTGCAGTGCTGCAATCCTAGCTCACTATAGCCTCAAATTCCTGGGCTCAAGGGATCCTCCCACCTCAACCTCCCAAGTAGTTAGGACTACAGGCATGTGCCACCACACCTGGCTCATTGAAAAAAAATTTTGTATAGATGGGATCTCTCTATGTTACCCAGTTTGATCTTAAACTCCTGGCCTCAAACGATCCTCCCAACTCAGCCTTCAAAGTCACTGGGATTACAGGTGTGAGCCACTGTGCCTGGCTCTTAAATTTATAATTTAGAACATATATTTAAAAATTAATGGAGGCCCTGCTGGTTAGGCATGTTGATACTGGAAGCATGAGATTCAGGAACTTTAAAAATTAATGGAAACCACTAAATGAGGAGAAATACCATCTATAACTTCAGAACCAGCAAAGGAAAAAATAAAATGTGTAATGGGGCAATTTCAAAAACTTTATCCATCTAACATATAATGGGAAAAGATGAGGGGGAATGGGGTAGTAAACAGCAAACATAAGATGGTAGAAATAAGTTCCAATACATAAGTAATCAAAATAAATATAAATGATTACATGCCTGTTGAAAACAGAGGTTATCAGATTGGATTTGTTGTTGTTGTTGTTAATTCAACTACAGACCTGTGACAGGAAACACGCTTAGAATAAAACCACAAAGAAAGGTTGAAAATAGAGGGATGGAAAAAGATACACCAAGCAAATATGAACCAAAAGAGAGTTGGACCACATAAACAACTGCCTAGTAGACCTTTCCATTTTTATGTGCTTTGACACCTCAAACTCAGTGTGCCCACAGAGAACTCATCATGTCACAGAGAGGAATGTCAGTGAACAAGTGCGGACCAAAGCCAGACTGGAGTAGGATAAGAGAGAGAAGGATATATGGCTAGGCACAGTGGCTCATGCCTATAATCCCAGTACTTTGGGAGGCCGAGGTAGGAAGATTGCTTGAGCCCAGGAATTTGAGATCAACCTGGGCAACATAGTGAAACCCCATCTCTGCAAAAAATACAAAAATTAACCAGGCACTGTGGCACATGCCTGTAGTCCCAGCTACTCAGGAGGCTGAGGTGACAAGATCACTTGAGCCCTGGGAGGTGGAGGTTTCAGTGACCCATGATCTTGCCACTGCATTCCAGCCTGGGTGACAGAGTGAGACCCTGTCTGAGAGAGAGAGAGACAGAGAGAGAGAGAGAGAGAAGAGTGGAGTTCATGAGGGAGGATGACTCTATTTAAGGTACTGACGTCCAGGAGAAGAGAACATGAATAGTGCTAAAGAAAGAGGTTTCCTCTCCCTCTCCCTCTCCCTCTCCCTCTCGGTCTCCCTCTCTTTCCACGGTCTCCCTCTCATGCCGAGCCGAAGCTGGACTGTGCTGCTGCCATCTCGGCTCACTGCAGCCTCCCTGCCTGATTCTCCTGCCTCAGCCTGCCGAGTGCCTGCGATTGCAGGCGCGCGCCGCCATGCCTGACTGGTTTTCGTATTTTTTTGGTGGAGACGGGGTTTCGCTGTGTTGGCCGGGCTGGTCTCCAGCTCCTAACCGCGAGTGATCCGCCAGCCTCGGCCTCCCGAGGTGCCGGGATTGCAGATGGAGTCTCGTTCACTCAGTGCTCAATGGTGCCCAGGCTGGAGTGCAGTGGCGTGATCTCGGCTCGCTACAACCTCCACCTCCCAGCCGCCTGCCTTGGCCCCCCAAAGTGCCGAGATTCCAGCCTCTGCCCGGCCGCCACCCCATCTGGGAAGTGAGGAGCGTCTCTGCCTGGCCGCCCATCGTCTGGGATGTGAGGAGCCCCTCCGCCTGGCTGCCCAGTCTGGAAAGTGAGGAGTGTCTCTGCCCGGCCGCCGTCCCACCTAGGAAGTGAGGAGCGCCTCTTCCCGGCCGCCATCCCATCTAGGAAGTGAGGAGCGTCTCTGCCTGGCCGCCCATTGTCTGAGATGTGGGGAGCGCCTCTTCCCCGCCGCCCCGTCTGGGATGTGAGGAGCGCCTCGGCCCGGCCGCGACCCCGTCTGGGAGGTGAGGAGCGTCTCTGTCCCGTCGCCCCGTCTGAGAAGTGAGGAGACCCTCTGCCTGGCAACCGCCCCATCTGAGAAGTGAGGAGTCCCTCCGCCCGGCAGCCACCCCGTCTGGGAAGTGAGGAGCGTCTCCGCCTGGCAGCCGCCCCGTCCGGGAGGGAGGTGGGGGGGTCAGCCCCCCGCCCGGCCAGCCGCCCCGTCCGGGAGGTGAGGGGCGCCTCTGCCCGGCCGCCCCTACTGGGAAGTGAGGAGCCCCTCTGCCCGGCCACCACCCCGTCTGGGAGGTGTACCCAACAGCTCGTTGAGAACGGGCCATGATGACAATGGCGGTTTTGTGGAATAGAAAAGGGGGAAAGGTGGGGAAAAGATTGAGAAATCGGATGGTTGCTGTGTCTGTGTAGAAAGAAGTAGACATGGGAGACTTTTCATTTTGTTCTGTACTAAGAAAAATTCTTCTGCCTTGGGATCCTGTTGATCTATGACCTTACCCCCAACCCTGTGCTCTCTGAAACATGTGCTGTGTCCACTCAGGGTTAAATGGATTAAGGGTGGTGCAAGATGTGCTTTGTTAAACAGATGCTTGAAGGCAGCATGCTCGTTAAGAGTCATCACCACTCCCTAATCTCAAGTACCCAGGGACACAAACACTCTGCCTAGGAAAACCAGAAAAAAAAAAAAAAAAAAAAAAAAAAAGAAAGAGGTTTTAGTACAGCTTTGGGTATACTGGAAGCAGTTTTATTTGCAGAAGGTAAAAGGCTGTGCAATAGACTGAATGTTTGTGTCTCCCCAAACATGTTGATATCCTAACCCCTAATGTGATAGTATTAGAAGGTGGGACCTTTGGGAGGTGATTAAGTCATGACAGTGGAGCCCTCATGAATGGGATTGGTGCCCTTATGAAAGGGACCCCAGGCTGGGCGCAGTGGCACACGCCTGTAATCCCAGCACTGTGGGAGGCTGAAGCAGGTGGATCACCTGAGGCCAGAAGTTCAAGACCAGCCTGGCCAACATGGCGAAACCCTGTCTCTACTAAAAATACAAAAATTAGCTGGGCATAGTGGTGTTTTCCTGTAATCCCAGCTACTCAGGAGGCTGAGGCAGGAGAATCGCTTGAACCCAGGAGGCGGAGGTTGCAGTGAATGGAGATGGTGCCACTGCAGTCCAGCCTGGACGACAAGAGTGAGACTCTGTCTCAGAAAAATATAAATAAATAAATAAATAAATAAAAGGGACCCCAGAGAGTTCTTTCCACAATGTGAGGATACAATGAAAATTTAGCTGTCAGCAACCCTAAACAGCATCCCTACCAGAACCTGACCATGCTGGAACCGTAATGTCAGACTTCCAACCAGAAGTGTTAAGAGAGAAATTTCTGTTTATAAGCCACCCAGTCTATGGCACTTTGTTATACCAGTCAGAACTGACTAAGACAGAAATTGGTACTGAGAAGTGAGGGGTGCTATGTAACGAATACCTAAAAATGTGGAAGTGGCCTTGTAATTGTAATGACTAGAGGCTGGAAGAGTGCCATGGTTTGAATGTTCCCTCCAAAACTCATGTTGACCTTTAATTGCCATTGTAACAGTATTGAGAGGTGGGGTCTTTAAGAAGACATTAGGTCATGGGGCTGTCACCTTCATGAATGGACTAATGCTGTTATTGTGGGAGTGGCTTTGTTATAAAAGTGAGCTGTCTCTCGCATGCACCCTCTTGCCATTCTGTCTACCCATGATGGGATGATGCAGCATGAAGGCCTCATCTGATGCTAGCACCATGCTCTCAGACTTCCCAGCCTCCAGAACTGTGAGCTTATTAAGCTTCTTTTTAAAATTATTTTTATTTTTTATTTTTTTGAGACAGAATCTCACTCTGTCACCCAGGCTGGAGTGCAGTGGCACAATCTCTGCTCACTGCAACCTCTGCCTCCCAGGTTCAAGCAATACTCCTGCCTCAGCCTCCCGACTAGCTGGGATTACACGCATTCATCACCAGGCCCAGCTAATTTTTGTATTTTTAGTAGAGATGGTGTTTCACCATGTTAGTCAGGCTGGTCTCAAACTCCTGACCTCAAGTGATCCACCCACCTTGGCCTCCCAAAGTGCTGGGATTATAGGTGTGAGCCACTGCACCTGGCTGAGCTTCTTTTCTTTATAAATTACCTGGTCTGTGGTATTCTGTTATAGCAACAGAAAACAGACTAAGACATAAATGTGGGTGCATGCGCTAGAAAAATCCTATATTGCCACCAGGTGCGGTGGCTCACACCTGTAATCCCAGCACTTTGGGAGGCCGAGGTGGATGGATTATGAGGTCAGGAGTTTGAGACCAACTTGACCACCACGGTGAAACCCCATCTCTACTAAAAATACAAAAAAAAAAAAAAATTAGCCAGGCGTGGTGGCACACACCTGTAATCTCAGCTACTCAGGAGGCTGAGGCAGGAGAATTGCTTGAACCAGGGAGGTGGAGGTTGCAGTGAGCCAAGATTGCGCCACTGCACTCCAGCCTGGGCAACAGAGCAAGACTCCATCTAAAAAAAAGAAAAAAGAAAAAAAGAAAAATCCTATATTGCCATTGAATGGACCTTTAAAGGTGATTCTGATGAGCAGTCAGAAAGAAATGAGGAGAGCTGTAGAGAAAGCTTCTGCTTTCTTAAAGAATACATAAGTAATCATGAACAGATTGGTGGTAGAAATATGGGTGGTTAAAGGCTGTTCTGATGTGGTCTCAGGTAGAAATGAGGAACGTGTTATTGGACAATGGAGAAAAGGTGATCCTTGTTATAAAGTAGCAAAGAACCTGGCTGAATTGTGTTTACGTTTTAGTGTTTTGTAGAGGGTAGGACTTGTGAACAGTGAAATGGAGATTTAGCTGAGGAGATCTCTAAGCAAAGTGTTGAAAGGAGAGGCTTGGTTCCTCCTGACTGCTTATAGTAAAATTTGAGAAGAGAGATATGAATTGAAAACAGAATTGTTATGCAAAAAGGAACCAGAACTTAAACTTACCCAAGCTATGAGGGTGACATTGCTCCCTCAGTGGGTCTGGAAAATTCTCAGCCTGTCCCTGTCCATATTACAAAACATGACAAAGCATGTTTGGAAGAGAACACTAAGGGTCTGCTGGACTATTTGACAAGGAGATTACTGTGAATGTGAACTGTGGACTTCATTAACCATCTCAACAAAACAGCAATAGCGATGGGATTGTACTGGAAATGGCACTGCTGACTGGGACTAAAGGAAACAGAGAAAATGGGACAAAATGGCTGGGCACAGTGGCTCATGCCTGTAATCCCAACACTTTGGGATGCTGAGGCGGGTGGATCACCTGAGATCAGGAGTTCAAGACCAGCCTCGCCAACATGGTGAAACCCTGTCTCTACTGAAAATACAAAAATTAGCTGGGTGTGGTGGTGCACGCCTGTAATCCCAGCTACTTGGGAGGCTGAGGCAGGAGAATCACTTGAACCCAGGAGGTGGAGGTTGCAGTGAGCTGAGATTGCGCCACTGCACTCTAGCCTGGGTGCTGGGCAACAGAGGGAGACTCTGTCTCAAAAAAAAAAAAAGAAAAAAAGAAAATGGGACAAAATGAAGGAAGATGATTAAACTTCTTAGATCCTATAGGACCAAACCATAGAACTATTCGGCTGTGAACACACACTGTTCTTCAAGATAAGGGAAGAAGAACCCTGAAGGTGATTCAGAGACCGTCCAGGTCACCACTCCCATCAGAGGCCCAGAGTACATGGGCTTAGGGCATAGGACTACCTGCACCTCCATTTCTTTTTTTTTTTTTTGAGACAGAGTCTCGCTCTGTCACCCAGGCTGGAGTGCAGTGGCACAATCTTGGCTCACTGCAAACTCCGCCTCCCAGGTTCATGCCATTCTCCCACCTCAGCCTCCCGAGTAGCTGGGACTACAGGCGCCCACCACCACGCCCAGCTAATTTTTTGTATTTTTAGTAGAGACGGGGTTTCACCCTGTTAGCCAGGATGGTCTCAATCTCCTGACCTTGTGACTGGCCTGTCCTGGCCTCCCAAAGTGCTGGGATTACAGGTGTGAGCCACCACTCCCAGCCTCCACTTCCATTTCAAAGGGTGAGACCAATGCCCAGTAGAGCGGTGGGGATGGAGGCTCCCAGCAGAGCCCTGAGGCTACAACTCCTGCCCTGACAACCGCAGCATGAGCAGTGAGTGCTGCCAAACTGTTGTTACCGGGCCGGGGGGTGGGGGTCCTTGCTTCCAGAGCTCCCAAGATGGTGGTGGGCTGCTTCCAAGATGGTGGCAAGCCTCGTGTTATCTGACCTGGGGTTCTTGGCCTCACGGATTCCAAGGAATGGAGTCTTGGGCCATGCGTGAGTGTTATAGCTCTATTAAAAGCCGTGGGTCACGGAAGAGAACCGTGGAACCCAGTGACTAGTGTTCAGCTCGATTAGGACAAACAGAGGCACTTAGCCGTGCAGGAACAATGGCAAGCCTTTAGCCCGATCGGGAGCAGCAGTGGGCGGCTTGCTGGATCAGGAGCACAGCGGACACCCTGCCGGATCTGGAGGGATGGAAGTCAGTGGCGGGTCTGCGACGGCGGCAAACAGCAGTGGTGGACTGCGAGTGAAAGCTCAGCTCGAGCCGTAACAAACACGGACCAGAAGAGAGTGCAGCTGCAAGATTTAATAGAGTGAAAACAGAGCTCCCATACAAAGGGAGGAGACCCAAAGAGGGTAGCCGCTGCGGGCTCGAATGCCTGGGTTTATATCCCGATCATTGTCCCTCCCGCTGTGCTCTCAGGTGATAGATGATTAGCTATTTCTTTACCTCCTGTTTTTGCCTAATTAGCATTTCAGTGAGCTCTCTTTACTCCCTGATTGGTCGGGTGTAAGCTAAGTTGCAAGCCCCGTGTTTAAAGGTGGATTGCAGTCACCTTCCCACCTAGGCTTAGGGATTCTTAGCCTAGGAAATCCAGCTAGTCCTGTCTCTCACTGTGAGGGTGACATTGCCCCCTCAGTGGGTCTGGCATGAGGGACTGACACCCCAGTAGGTCTGGAGGCAAAGCTTCAAGCCAAAGAAGATTACCTGAGTCTCAAGATCTCACAGAACTTCCCTTGCTAGGTTTTGGACTTGCTTGGGACTTGTCACCCCGTCCTCCTTCCCTGTTTCTCCCTTTTGGAATGGGAATGTTTATAGACCCTCTTTGCATCCCATCATTGTATTTTGGAAGCAAATACTTTGGTTTCTTTTAAGCAGCTGAAGAGGAATTTTGCTTCAGGGTGAGTTTCACCCATACCTGATTTAGATGATCTTTAGATGAGACTTTTGGCTTTAGACTTTAGAGTTCATACTGGAATGAGTTAAGATTTAGGGGCATGTTTGGATGGAATTGAATGTAGTTTGCATGTGAGAAGCACATGAATTGTCGGGGGGCAGGCAGGTGTTGGAAGGCAATGGACTGAATGTTTGTGTTTTCCTGTCTTAGTCCAGTTTCTGTTGCTTATAACAGAATACCTGAAACTGGGTAATTTTAAAGGAAATGAATTTCTTTCTTACAATTGTGGGGGCTGAGAAGTCTAAGGTCAAGGGGCTGCATCTGGTGGGGGACTTTTTGCTGGTGAGGACTCTGAAGAGTCCTGAGACAGTGCAGGGTATCACTTGGCAAGGGGCTGAGCGTGCTAGCTCAGATCCCTCCTCCTCCCTCCTGTTCCTCTTCTTCCTTTCTTTCTTTCTTTCTTTTTTTTTTTTGAGACAGTCTTGCTTTGTTGCCCAGGCTGGAGTGCAGTGGTGTGATCTCAGTTCACTGCAGCCTCCACCTCCTGGGTTCAAGAGATTCTCCTGCCTCAGCCACCCGAGTAGCTGGGATTACAGGCATGTGGCACCATGCGTGGCTAATTTTTGTATTTTTAGTAGAGATGGGGGTTTTGCCATGTTGCCCAGGCTGGTCTCGAACTCCCGACCTCAAGTGATCTGCCCACCTCAGCCTCCCAAGGTGCTGGGATTATAGGCATGAGCTACTGTGCCTGGCCTTAAAATACTTTCTAAAATGCTTAGATATTAGAGCTGCAAGGGCCCCTAGAGATCATCTGTGTCAGGGAGGACAAACCCTTTCTCTCACATCTTTATTCCTCACACCCATGCTCAGGGCAGACATTGATATTTTGACTCAACCTGAAGATTTTTCTCATCCCTCACTTGGGACAGCTATTAAGCAGCCACCAGAGTTAGCACCTGGGGTTAGATTGTTTTAAAATATAACCAAGAATCTTTAAAAATTGAGGTATGGTGAGCCCAGCAGATCACAAGGCAACTGCCATTGAAAAGATAGTTTGTTACTCACAGTTCTCAAGAGGAGGGGGCTTGCCAAGCCATGGCCATGCAAGGGCCACATGGGAGGCACCAGGGTCAGTCAGGAGTCAGGAGTGAGGAGAAAGCATGGGCCCAGAGCCTTTATTGTAGGTTTTATGGGAAGGAATGGATGAGACAGGATTGGCAAGCTGAGAAACCTTAGGACTGGATAGTTTGAATGATTTTGGTGGGCTACAGGGTGGCCCCTAGTTGTTCAGTACCTGGCCCTGGAGGGGGAATATTGGCTGGTGTGTGAGAGTTAGAAAAAGGAGGTGGTTTGGGTATGGTCTCATGATTGTTGGTTTGCATATCAAAAGCATGCTCAGAGTCAAGTTCTGTAGGAATTAGTTAGCCCTGGGAGGGACAGTCTCTCCAAGATTAGCAAGGCCCCAAGATGTCAAAGCATCATGAAATACAGAAAATTAAAAAACACGATTAATGTGCATATCCATCCCCAGCCCTGATAACTGTAACACCTTCATAACAAAAGTGGAAACCTGGGCCGGGCGTGGTAGCTCACGCCTGTAATCCCAGCACTTTGGGAGTCCCAGGCAGGCTGATCACCTTAGGTCAGGAGTTCAAGACCATCCTGGCCAACATGGTGAAACCCCATCTCTACTAAAAAAAAAAAAAAATTTAGCTGGGCCTGGTGGTGCATGCCTGTAATTCCAGCTACTCAGGAGGCTGAGGCAGGAGAATCGCTTGAACCCAGGAGGCAGAGATTGCAGTGAGCCGAGATCACGCCATTGCACTCCAGCCTGGGTGACAGAGCAAGACTCTTATCTCAAAAAACAAAACAAAACCAAGTGGAAACCTGAAACAGATGAATAAAGTGATTTGTACAAAGTGAGGCAGCCAGTTAGTGGCAGAGACCTCTAAGTGTCTCAACTCAGTCCATCTCTTTGTCACTTTTTCCATAGCAAGCTAGCTCCTTCTCCTGCTCCATCTCACTAATTGCTAGTAGATCAATTTTCTTAGGTTGGTATGTCATTCTGTGCATAATGCACAGAAATCGCCTTGCAAAAGCCAAAGTAGCTTTGATGTGACTTCTAAAACGAAACTGCTGCTGCTCAGTGGAGAATGATCTTAAAAGGCTGCCAAGGCATGCCCTTCATGTCAGAAATGTCTACCATTGCTTTTCATGCATGTCTCTGCCACTGTGCAAACTATATCTTTTGTTCTAATCAAATAATTTAATAATAAATATTGCAGAAATGAGTACGGGTTTATCCCCATCTTGTTTTATTTAATTTGGAGACAGAGTCTCACTCTCTCGCCCAGGCTGGAGTGCAATGGCACGATCTCCACTCACTGCAGCCTCCTCCTCCTGGGCCCAAGCGATCTTCCCACCTCAGTCCCCCAAGTAGCTGAGACTACAGGTGTGCACCACCACACTCAGCTAATTTTTGTATTTTTTGTAGAGACGGGATTTTGCCGTGTTGCCCAGGCTGGTCTTGAACTCCTGACCTCAAGCAATCCACCCACCTCTGCCTCTCAAAGTGCTGGGATTACAGGCATGAGCCACCACGCCCAGCTCATACCCATTTTAAAGATGAGGAAAGTGCAGCACAGAGACATTCAGTAACTGGCACAGCTAGTAAGTGGCAGAACTGGAATTCAAATCCAAGCTAACTCCAGAGTCCCCCTCTTTACCACCACACACTGCCAACAGAAATGTTGTTCTGACTGCAAAGAAATTGCTCACTTTTTAGTTTAAGAAAAAAGGATGATCAAGAGAATGAGATGATAGCCAGGTGTGGTAGTGTGCACCTGTAATCCCAGCTACTTGGAGGTTGAGGCAGGAGAATTGCTTGAACCCAGGAGGCAGAGGTTGCAGTGAGCCGAGATTGCACCAGTGCACTCCAGCCTGGGTGACAGAGTGAGACTCCGTTCCCCCCTCCCCACAAACGTGAATGAAATGACAAGCCACAATATTTGCAAAAGAGGTGTCTGATAAATGACTATTATCCAAAATTGCAAAGAGCTCTTAAAACTCAACGGTAAGAAAATGAACAACCTGATTAAAAAATGGGCAAAAGA
Organism: Pan paniscus; assembly: GCF_029289425.2. NCBI lineage: Eukaryota > Metazoa > Chordata > Mammalia > Primates > Hominidae > Pan > Pan paniscus. The sequence goes on along the minus strand of NC_073272.2, from coordinate 50,140,104 downwards.
CCTGAATAGACACCTCACCAAAGAAGGTGGACAGATGGCAAATAAGCATATGAAGATGCCCAACATCATATGTCATTAGAGACTTGCAAATTAAAACAACAGTGAGGCTGGGCGCAGTGGCTCATGCCTGTCATCCCAGCACTTTGGGAGACCAAGGCGGGCGGATCACCTGAGGTCAGGAGTTCAAGACCAGCCTGACCAACCTGGAGAAACCCCGTCTCTACTAAAAATACAAAATTAGCTGGGCGTGGTGGCACATGCCTGTAATCCCAGCTACTAGGGAGGCTGAGGCAGGAGAATTGCTTGAACCTGGGAGGCGGAAGTTGCGGTGAGCCAAGATCGCGCCATTGCACTGCAGCCTGGGCAACGAGAGTGAAACCCTGTCTCAAAAAAATAAAAAAATAAAAAATAAAATAAAACAACAGTGAGATGCCACTACACACATATTAGAATGGTGAAAACAACACACTGACAACACCAAATGCTGTCGAGGATGTGGAGCAACAGAAACTCTCATTCATGAGAATGCAAAATGGCACAGCCACTTTGGAAGACAGTTTGGCGGCTTCTTACAAAACTAAACATACTCTTACTATACCATCCAGTAATTGCATTCCTTGATATTTACCCAAATGACTTGAAAACTTATGTCCCCACGTAAATCTACACACAGGAATGTTTATAGCAGCTTTATTCATAATTGCGAAAACATGGAAGCAACCAAAATGTCCTTTGGTAGGTGAGTGGATAAATAAACTGGTACATCCAGATAGTGGAATATTATGCAGTGAGAAAAAGAACTGAGCTACCAAGCCATAAAAAGACATGGAAGAGGCCAGGCACGGTGGCTCATGCCTGTAATCCTAGCACTTTGGGAAGCGGAGGCAGGTGGATCACTTGAGGTCAGGAGTTTGAGAACAGCCTGGCCAACATGGTGAAACCCCATCTCTACTAAAAATGAGCTGGGCGTGGTGGCACACGCCTGTAATCCCAGCTACTCAGGAAGCTGAGGCAGGAGAATCGCTTGAACCCGGGAGGCGGAGGTTGCAGTGAGCCGAGATCGCGCCACTGCACTCCAGCCTGGGTGACAGAGCGAGACTCTGTCTCAGAAAAAAAAAAAAAAAAAAAAATGGAGGAAACTTAAATGCATATTACTAAGTGATAGGTTTGGCTGTGTCCCCACCCAAATCTCATCTTGAATTATAGCTCCCATAATTCCCACGCGTTGTAGGAGAGACCCAGTGGGAGATAACTGAATCATGGGGGGCAGTTTCCCTCATATTGTTCTCATGGTAGTGAATAAGTCTCACAAAATCTGATGGTTTCATAAGGGGAAAACCCTTTTGCTTGGTCCACATTCTCTTTTATCTGCCACCATGTAAAACATGCCTTTTATCTTCCACCATTATTGTGAGGCCTCCCCAGCCACGTGGAACTGTGAGTCCATTAAACCTCTTTATAAATTACCCAGTCTTGGGTATGTCTTTATAAGCAGCATGAGAACAGACTGATATACTAAGTGAAAGAAGCCAATCTGAAAAGGCTACATACTGTATGATTCCAACTATATGACATTCCGGAAAAGGCAAAACTAAGGAGGCAGTAAAAAGATTAGTGGTTTACAGGAGTTGAGGGGAAGGAGAGATGAATAAGTGGAGCACAGAGGATTTTTAGGGCAGTGAAACTACTCTGTATGATACTGCAATGATGGATATGTGTCCTTGTATCTTTGTCAAAACCCATAAAATATACAACACGAGTGAGTCATAATGTGAACTATGGACTTTGGGTGATGATGATGCGTCAATTGCAGGTTCATCAGTTGCAACAACTGTACAGCTCTGGTTAGGGGTGGTGATAGTGACAGAGGTTGTGGGTGTGTAGGGGCAGGAGTTATCTGGGAAATTTCTGCACTTTCTGCTCAATTTTGCCATGAACCTAAAACTGCTCTAAAAAATAAAGTCTTAAAAAAAAGATGAAATTTCAAAACAATGATTCCAAAGTCATTTTGGGCATGTTGGCATCCTGAGATTATAAACAAGATTATGATTATAAACGAGGTCATGGTTATGATCAGAGGAAACTATGTGCTTTGTAGCAAACTGTTTCCTTGAAAAATTTGTGAACTGTACATTTGTAAGCATCAAGCTGAATGGATACAGTATGAAAACACTGTCCACCAGCTCTTTCCAAATGTAGAGCAGTTAATGGGTAAAAAGGAAGCCACTACTCTTTGTCTTCATCCATTTCTGAGAGAGAAGAGCAATACTTAAATTGTCTTTGATGCTATTTGTTTGACACCATTAATTCTTGTCATGCAATGTTTTTCTCTTTCATTTCTCAGCATGGGAAAAAAGGTGGAACAAAGAGAACCCCAGACCTGGCCCTGTGAGTCTTCTTGGCCTTCTGTTAAATCACTGGCTTTCTAATTGGGTGACAGCTGGGGAGGATCCCTGCTGCTCCCCAGGGTTTCCTGAGGCCGCACGCAGCCTTTCCCCCCAACCTTGTAAGGGAGAGGAAATGGCATGGATCTGTCCAAGCTCTCTAACCAGAAACTGCATCTGTTAGCTCATGTCAGAGTGACCTAAAAGTTGCCTCTTGGCAACGCTTGGGCGATAGAAGAGACTCCTGCTGCCACCCTCAGGGTAAAATGAATAACTGAATTAGATACTTGAAATCAGAAGGGAAAACATATTGGGATCTTGTTGACAATTCATCCCTTCTATCCATTCCTTTATTTTATTTTTATTTTTAATCTTTTTATTTATTAATTTTGTACTTGGTTTAGCTCATGATTTCATTATTTTATTTTTTTGGGGACAGGCTTTCATTCTGTCACCCAGGCTGGAGTGCAGTGGCATGATCTCAGCTCACTGCAGCCTCGACCTCCTTGGCTCAGGCAATCCTCCCACCTCAGCCTCCTAAGTAGCTGGGACCACAGGCATGAGCCACCACGCCCAGATAATTTTTTTTATTTTTGGTAGTGACGAGGTCTCCCTATGTTGCCCAGGGTGGTCTTGAACTCCTGGAATCAGGCGATCCTTCCACTTCAGCCTCCCAAGTAGCTGAGACTACAGGTGTGAGCCACCACATGTGGCTAATTTTTGTATTTTTAGTAGAGACGGAATCTCACAATGTTGCCCAGGCTACATCTTGAACCCCTGGGCTCAAGCAATTTGCCTGCCTCGGCCTCCCAAAGTGCTGGGATTACAGGCATGAGCCACCATGCCTGGCCTCTATCAATTCCTTTACTAACAATTGACGTACGTTTGGAATCTTCCCTGTAGAAATAGCATGCATTGTAGGCACTTCATCAGCCACCGACTTCTACTGCCTTCACTTGGTTGTAGTTCCCAATGATTCCAAAGATATGAGAGATTGTTTTTCAAAAAATATGTATTAAATACCTGTTGCACATAGCAGCTTGCCAGGTAATGTGTAAGGATAATGAAACCTGCCTGGCCTCTCCTCTCCAGAAATGTATCATTGCAGAGGGGCACAGGGATGAAAAGACATCTATTTGGCCAAACCCAATGTGTATTAGTGTTAAATAAAAACACTCAATAACATTTTAAAAAGAAGAGCACAGGTGCAAGAAAAAGCAGAGTCAGAATGAACCAATACAGAGGTGGAAAGCTACTTCCCTTTAACATATTCCAGCCACAGACGCATACATTTTGGGAACAGGGTTAAGAAAGGGTAGAAAGCAAAAGAATGGGGCCAGGTGAGGTGGCTCACACCTGTAATCCTAGCACTTTGGGAAAAACAGTGTGAAACCCCGTCTCTACTAAAAATACAAAAATTGGCCGGGTGCGGAGGCTCACATCTGTAATCCCAGCACTTCGGGAGGCCGAGGTGGGTGGATCACCTGAGGTCAGGAGTTCAAGACCAGCCTGGCCAACATGGTAAAACCCCGTCTCTACTAAAAATACAAAAATTAGCCAGGCACGGTGGTGGGTGCCTGTAATCCCAGCTACTTGGGAGGCTGAGGCAGGAGAATTGCTTGAACCTGGGAGGCAGAGGTTGCAGTGAGCCGAGATCGCACCACTGCACTCCAGCCTGGGCAACAAAGCAAGACTCGGTCTCAGAAAATAAATAAATAAATAAATATACAAAAATCAGCCAGTCGTGGTGGCACACGCCTGTAATCTCAGCTACTCAGGAGGCTGAGGCAGGAGAATTGCTTGAACCTGGGAGGCAGAGGTTGCAGTGAGCCAAGATCACACCACTGCACTCCAGCCTGGGCGACAGAACCAGACTCCAACTCAAAAAAAAATAATATAATAATAATAATAATAATAATAATAATAAAGAAAGCAAAGAATAGGGCCTCTAGAGAACAAAATTTTGGCAGAAGTGGTTGGGATTAAATCCTATGTGGTTAAACAAAGCCCCATTAGCCAAGGCTCTAAGCTTTTCTACATTGTATTCTTTCTGTCATCATCATCATCACTTTTTTTTTCTTGAGACGGAGTCTCACTCTGTTGCCCAGGCTGGAGTGCAGTGGTGCGATCTCGGCTCACTGCAACCTCTGCCTCCCAGGTTCAAGCGATTCTCCTGCCTCAGCCTCCCAAGTAGCTGGAATTACAGGCACATGCCACCATGCCTGGCTAATTTTTTGTATTTTTAGTAGAGACAGGGTTTCACCATGCTGGCCAGGCTGGTCTTGAACTCCTGACCTCAGGTGATCCACCCACCTCGGCCTCCCAAAGTGCTGGGGTTAGAGGCACGAGCTACTGTGCCTGGCCTCATCATCACTTTTTAAACTGTTAAAGAACATCTACTTCCGGCAGTTACCACCTGGATAATATGTCCCTTTGGTCACCTCTGGTTCTAATTCCACTGTCCCCAGAATTCTTGTTCTTTTCTCTGTTTCTCTGTGTTTATAGGGCCAAGGGAGAAAGATGACAAGCTGACAAGCCCGGGCCACACAGCAGAAAATATAACAAAGTCAAACAGAGGACATCCACTTTCTTAGAAGTCCCCTTACCTCCCAGCAGCTGAAGATTCCTGCTGCCCACAGAACCCGCAGGCTTACCTCTCCCTCCCCATTTCTTCCTCACTCCATTCCTGAAAGATTGCCTCTGGCTGTCTGCTTCAGGCAATGCCCGGCACAAGACCCAAGTTAGAATTCTTATCTTTTTTCATTTTGTTCTTTTAGAAGATCCTCCCTTCTGCAAAGGTTGCCACTTTTTTGAGACAATAGGGAGAATATTGGTGACGTCATTATAAATTATTAAGATATGATATTTACATTTTGAAATTGTAAGAAAATTAGGCAGGGCATGGTGGCTCATTGCCTATAATCCCAGCACTTTTGGAGGCCAAGTTGGGAGGATGGCTTGAGGCTAGGAGTTCGAGACCAGCCTGGCGAACATGGCGAAATCCTGTCTTTACGAAAAAAGAAAAAGAAAAAGAAAAATTAGCTGGGTGTGGTGGTGCATGTCTGTATTCCCAGCTACTTGGGAGCCTGAGATGGGAGGATAGCTGGAGGCCGGGAGGTCAAGGCTATAGTGAGCTATGATCACACCACTGCACGCCAGCCTGGGTGACAGAGCAACACCCCGTCACTGAAAGAAAAGAAAAAATAAATTGTAAGAAAATTAATACATGATATGGATACTACCTCCCCCCCCCAAAAAAACCTAGCTGTAAACATATGTGTGTATGCATGGTGCATGGGAGAGGGGCAGAGTGTTGCCACCTTTCAATTTTGCCGAGTTTGGACATTAAACAAACTAACAAAGCCTCACTGTCTAACTATTCTTGCCATCATTTTATGAAATAACAAACATGATTTTATCGTTAAAAAGGAAAGCAGGGACACCCCATCCTCTACAGCTTCAGAGGAGAAAGAATGGATTTTTAACGTTCTCACCACACAAAAATGATAAATTGGTGAGGTATTGGGTGTGTTAATTAGCTTGACTCTCTATAATGTGTACATAAATCAAAACATCATGTTGTACTGCCTGAATAAACAAAATAATTGTAAATTTTTAAAAAATCGTAGACTGGGCACAGTAGCTCATGCCTGTAGCCCCAGCACTTTGGGTGGCTGACGCGGGAGGACTGCTTGTGCCCAAGAGGTCAGGGCTGCAGTGAGCTGTGATCACGCCACTGCCCTCCAGCCTGGATTACAGAGTGAGACCCAGTCTCAAAAATAATATATAATAATAAAAAGGGCCGGGCGCCGGTGGCTCATGCCTGTAATCCCGGCACTTTGGGAGGCCAAGACAGGCAGATCACCTGAGGTCAGGAGTTCGAGACCATCCTGGCCAATATGGTGAAACCCCGTCTCTACTAAAAATACAAAAATTAGCCTGCTGTGGTGGCACACACCTGTAATCCCACCTACTCAGGAGGTGGAGGCAAGAGAATTGCTTGAACCCAGGAGGCGGAGGTTGCAGTGAGCCGAGATGACACCACTGCACTCCAGCCTCGGCGACAGAGCAAGACTCTGTCTCAATAAGTAGGAGAAGGAGAAGGGGAGGAAGGGGAGCAAGGGGAGGAAGAAGAATGGCTGTGCAGATGTCAAGCAGGAGACTGAGAAGGAAGGAGACTTCCAGCTTTCCAGCATCTGCTGAGGGGATAAGGAAATCAGCTTGGGATACTGGTAGACTTTGGCAGACCTTTGGAAGGAGTTGGGAATTTCTTCCCCGGGACAAACAAAAGATGTTTATGATGGTGTTAAGGCCCATCAGCACTTGTGCTCCATCACTTCTTGGTGTAAGAATTGGTGTGGCTGGCCGGGTGCAATATCCATTGAACAGCAACTCCCCATTTCCCCATCCTCTCAGCCCCTGGCAACCACCATCCTAGTGTTTTGTTTCTATGAGTTTGACTACTCTGGATACCCCATATAAGTGGAATCATGCCATAGTCATACAACAAGTGATGATGTTTCTGTCAATGACAGACCACATATATGACAGTTGTCCCCTAAGATTATAATACAGTTGAAAAATTCCTATCATCTGGCCAGATTATAGGCTCACGCCTATAATCCCAGCACTTTGGGAGGCCAAGGTGGGTGGATGACTTGAGGTCAGGAGTTCAAAACCAGCCTGGCCAACATAGCGAAACCCCATCTCTACTAAAAATACAAAAATTACCCGAGTGTGGTGGCACATGCCTTTAATCCCAGCTACTCAGGAGGCTGAGGCAGGGAGAATCGCTTGAACCCAGGAGGCAGAGGTTGCGGTGAGCCAAGATTGCACCACTGCACTCTAGCCTGGGCAACAGAGTGAGACTCTGTCTCAAAAAAAAAAAAAAATTCCTATCATCTAACCATAGCATAACACATTACTCACGTGTTTGTGGTGATGCTGGTGTAAACCTTCTGTGCTGCCAGTCCTATAAAAGTACTGTAGCGAGGCACGGTGGCAGGCATCTGTAATCCCAGCAACTCAGGAGGCTGAGGTGGATCACTTGAGCCCAGGAGATTGAGGCTTCAGTGAGCTAGGATTGGGCCACTGCACTCCAGTCTGTCAATAGAGTGAGACCTTGTTTCCAATAAAATAATAAGAGTAGAATAGAATAGAATAAAATAAAATAAAAATACTGAATCGCATATACAATTATGTATAGTACATAATATTTGATGATAATAAACAACTGTTACTGGTTTATGTGTTTACTATGCCATAGTTTTAATCATTATTTTAGAGTGTACTCTTATGTACACAAAAAGGTTAACTGTAAAACACCCTTAGGCAGATCTTCAGAAAACATTCTAGAAGAAGGCATTGTTACAGGAGATGACAGCTCCATGCCTGTCATTGCCCCTGAAGACCTTCCAGTGGGAAAAGATACAGAGGTGGAAGACAGTGATGTTGATGATCCTGACCCTGTGTAGGCCTAGGCTAACGTGTGTGTTTGTCTCAGTTTTAACTAAAAAGTTTAAAATGTTAAAAAAAAATATATATAGTATATATATATTTATCTCTCTATAGCATATATATACTATATATAGCATATCTCTATATAGCATATATATACTATATATAGCATATCTCTATATAGCATATATATACTATATATAGCATATATACTATATATAGCATATGTCTATATAGCATATATATACTATATATAGCATATATACTATATATAGCATGTCTATATAGCATATATATACTATATATAGCATATCTCTATATAGCATATATATACTATATATAGCATGCCTCTGTATAGCATATATACTATATATAGCATACCTATATATGGCATATATATATACTAGATATATAGCTATATATATATATATATATAGAGAGAGAGAGAGAGAGAGAGGGAGTGAAGACAGGGTATCACTCTTTCACCCAGGCTGGAGTGCAGTGGTGCAATCTCAGCTCACTGTAGCCTCAATCTCCCCGGCTCAAGCAGTCCTCCCACCTCAGTCTCCCTAGTAGCTGGGACTACAGGTGTGCACCACCATGCCCAGCGAATTTTTTGTAGGGATGGGGTTTCACCATGTTGCCCAGGCTGGTCTCAAACTCCTGGGCTCAAGCAATATGTAAAATATTTTTAAAAATAGAAAAAACTTATACAATAAGGATATAAAGAAAGAAAATATTTTTGTACAACTATACAATGTCTTTAATTTTAGACCAAGTGTTATTACAAAAGAGTAAAAAAGTTTTTTAAAAACTAAAAAGTCCATAAAGTTACAGTAAACAAAGGTTAATTTATCATCGAAGAAAGAAAATTTTTTAAATTTCTTTTTCTCTCTTTTTTTAATTTTAATTTTTTGAATGGTACTGCTCCTTGAGAAGCAGGGCTAACTCATAGGTAGTGTGCCCAGAGTCAGCCAAGAAAAATATTTTAAATGAGCCGGGTGCAGTGGCTCACACCTGTAATCTCAGCGCTTTGGGAGGCCGAAGCGGACGGATCGCTTGAGGTCACGAGTTAGCGACCAGCCTGGCCAACATGGTGAAACCCCGTCTCTACTAAAAATACAAAAATTAGCCAGACATGGTGTCGGGTGCCTGTAATCCCAGCTACTCAGGAGGCTGAGGCAGGAGAATCGCTTGAACCCTGGAGGCGAAGGTTGCAGTGAGCCCAGATCGTGCCACCTCACTCCAGCCTGGGAGACAGAGTGAGATTCTGTCTCAAAAAAAAAAAAAAAAAAAAAAAGGAAGAATTTTTTTTTTTTTGAAACGAAGTTTCGCTCTTGTTGCCCAGGCTGGAGCGCAATGGTGCGATCTCAGCTCACCACAACCTCTGCCTCCTAGGTTCAAGTGACTCTCCTGCCTCAGCCTCCCGAGTAGTTGGGATTACAGGTATGTGTCACCTCACTCAGCTAATTTTGTATTTTTAGTAGAGACAGGGATTCTCCATGTTGGTCAGGCTGGTCTCGAACTCCTGACCTCAGGTGATCCGCCTGCCTCGGCCTCCCAAAGCGCTGGGATTACAGGCGTGAGCCACCTCACCTGGCCCAAAAAAGAAAAATATTTTAAATAAATGTAGTGTAGCCTAAGTGTACAGAATTTATAAAGTCCATGGTAGTGTACAGGAATGTCCTAGGCCTTCCCATTCACTCACCACTCACACACTGAGTCACCCAGAGCAACTTCCAGTCCTGCAAGCTCTACTCATGGTTAATGCCCTATGCAGGTATCCCATTTTTATAGGTTCAGGTCTTAACATTTAAATCCATTTATTTAAAAATAAATGTAGGCCGGGCGCAGTGGCTCACGCCTGTAATCCCAGCACTTTCGGAGGCCGAGGTGGGAGGATTACCTAAGGTCGGTAGTTCGAGACCAGCCTGACCAACATGGAGAAACCCTGTCTCTACTAAAAATACAAAAAATTAGCCAGGCGTGGTGGCGCATGCCTGTAATCCCAGCTACTCGGGAGGCTGAGGCAGGAGAATCGCTTGAACCTGGGAGGCAGAGGTTGCAGTGAGCCGGGATCACGCCATTGCATTCCAGCCTAGGCGACAGAGCGAGAATCTGTCTCAAAAAAATAAATAATAAAATAAAATAAAATGTATTTATTTACATTTATTTAAAAATAAATTTCTTTATTAAAATAATGGAATAATTAAAATAAATTCCAAATTATTTTTGTGTGTAGTGTAAGATAAGGGTCCATTTCATTATTTTGCATGTGGATATCAAATTTTTCCTATACCATTTGTTGAAGAGATTATCCTTTTCCTCTTGTGTATTCAGAGCACCTTTGTCAAAGATTAGTTGGCCATATATGTGAGGTTTATTTCTGGGCTCTTGATTCTGTTTCATTGGTTTCTATGTCTGTCTGTTTTTATGCCAGTAGCATACTGTTTTAATTACTGAAGCCTTGTAATAGATTTTGAAATCAGAAAGTGTGATGACTTTTTTGTTCTTCTTTCTCAAGATTGTTTTGGCTGTGAGGCATTTTGTAGATCCATATGGATTTTTGGATTTTTTTCTATTTCTGTAAAAAATGTCATTGAGATTTTGACAGGGATTGCATTGAATCTGTAGACTGCTTTGGGTAGTATAGACGTTTTAACTATATTAAGTCGAACAATCCACAAGCCCAGGATGTCTTTCTGTTCATTGGTATTGTCTTCAATTTCTTTAATTAATGTTACATAGTTTTCAGTGTACATGTCTTTCACCTCTGGTTAAATTTATTCCTAAGTATTTTATTCTTTTTGATGCTATTGTAAATGGAATTATTTTCTTAATTTCCCTTCCAGATAGTTCATTGCTAGTGTATAGAAATGCAACTGACTTTTTTTTTCGAGACAGAGTTTCACTCTTGTTGCCCAGGCTGGAGTGCAGTGGTGCAATCTCGGCTCACTGCAACCTCCACCTCCCGGGTTCAAGCGATTCTCCTGGCTCAGCCTCCTGAGGAGCTGGGATTACAGGCACTCAGCACCAAGCCCAGCTAATATTTTATATTTTTAGTAGAGACGGGGTTTCGCCATGTGGTCCAGGCTGGTCTCGAGCTCCTGACCTCAGGTGATCCACCCACCTCTGTCTCCCAAAGTGCTGGGATTACAGGTGTGAGCCACCGTGCCCGGCACAACTGATTTTTTAATATTGATTTTGTATCCTGCAACTTTACTGAATTTGTTTATTAGTTCTCAACAGTTATTTTGTGGAGTGTTTAGAGTTTTCTAGATATAAGATTCTATCATCTGTAAACAGGTAATTTTTTTTCTTTCTGATTTGGTTGCCATTCATTTATTTATTTATTTATTTATTTATTTAGGAGATGAAGTCTCGCTCTGTTGCCCAGGCTGGAGTTGCACCCTCTGCCTCCCGGGTTCAAGCAATTCTCTCACCTCAGCCTCCTGAGTAGCTGGGACTATAGGCGCGTGGCACCACGCCTGGCTAAGTTTTTGTATTTTTAGTAGAGACGGGGTTTCATCATGTTGGCCAGGCTGGTCTTGGAACTCCTGACCTCAAGTGATCAGCCTGCCTCAGCCTCCCAAAGTGCTGGGATTATAGGCATGAGCCACTGCACTTGGCCTGTTGCCTTTTATTTCTTTTTTTTTCTTTTTTATTTATTTATTTATTTATTGAGATGGAGTCTCGCTCTGTCACCCAGGCTGGAGTGCAGTGGCGTGATCTCGGCTAACTGCAAGCTCCGCCTCCTGGGTTCACGCCATTCTCCCGCCCCAGCCTCCCGAGTAGCTGGGACTACAGGCTCCCACCACCACGCCTGGCTAATCTTTTGTATTTTTAGTAGAGTCAGGGTTTCACCATGTTAGCCAGGATGGTCTTGATCTCCTGACCTCGTGATCTGCCTGCCTTGGCCTCCCAAAGTGCTGGGATTACAGGTGTGAGCCACTGCGCCCAGCTGCCTTTTATTTCTTTTTCGTGCCTAATTGCTCTGGCTAGGACTTCTAGTACTATGTTGAATAGGAGTGGTGAGAATGGGCATCCTTGCCTTGTTCCTGATCTTAAAGGAGAAGCTTTTAGTTTTTCACTGTTGACTATAGGATGTTAGCTGTGGGCTTGTCATATATGGCCTTTTTTTCTAAGCCATTTGCACATACAGATTGAATGAGATTAAAATAAACAACACAAAATGTATTTAAATGAGAAATTGAAACATTAAAAATAATATTAGGTGACATTAAAACTGTCATAGAAATAAACTGTATATACAACAAATAAATCAATGATTGTTAACTTTTTTAGACAGTTTGAATATCAGATTATAATGAATAGCATTATTAGCCAGTAAAAAGAGCATATAAATTATTTTAAAATTCCAAATAAAAATATTTAAAATTTTGAAATTTTGGACCCAAAATTATGTCAGTAATTTCATGAAAGTAGATCTCCAATAGGTCCTATATTCTAGACACTATGAAATGACATCAGAAACTGTCAATTAAAGTGTAACCCACAAGTGATAACTAGCTACATACAAGTTTAATTTTTGATCAATTTGAATAACTATTGAATTTAAAAGGAAATTGATGCTGAGGTTAATTTACAGAGTCAATAAAATGCCAAGAAGAAAGCATTGAGACTGAAAGCAAAGAACCAAATATCGCATAACAAATTCTACCAACACTAACTTACATTTGTAGAGAGAAAAATCTATTTTGGCCATATGTAGCTACTAATATTTTCACATATGATTAATAAACTAATCACATTCTACACATCAGTGTATCATACTGTATATTGGAGAGGGGGTGCTTCAAGTAAAGAGACTCAAGATTTCTCATAAGATGCTGATGTGTGGTAGCATTACATAACTAAAATATTTTATGTGTGCAATGTGAAAGTTTGTGCATCAAAAGTTACAAAAATCTCTAGAATGCCCAATGGGGCTGAAAGGAAAAATATCAGAACTTTCCAGGAACACAAATGAGTCAAGAAAAGATTCAAAGGCTTTATCAACGTGAGAAGCCAATGGCTGATCACAAGGCAAAATTGATAATATTGTGCCAGGTTAAGTAGAACAAACAAATATACTGATTGAAGACATTTACAGGGAAAGATCTCCCAATCATGACAGCTAAATTATAAGTTATGAAGTACACACACACACAAAATAAGCTACCACAATTTAGAGTAAGAAGAAATTGGATGCTACATAAATTAATAATAATTGGAATTGTATTTAAAATGTTTACATCAATTCAGTGATAAAATAAGAGACAAATAGTGTTTAAAGAGGAAGAAACTTTAAAATTGAAGAGCATCCATGGAAAGAGCTAACTGTAAATTGAATAAATGAGAAATAAAAATCTATAAATTCAATATACATTGTATTGGGAAACTATTAACTTAGAATAAGCTAATGAGATAAATAGTGCACTGGAAGATTAAGGAGAGAAAATCGATGCTAATAAAAGTAAAGTGATATAAGATGTAAATATATTTATAGATCTATAAAGACAAAGATTAGAAGGAATAAAGTATATTCAGTTGTTTCACTGAAATATATACAAAGAATAAGACACAAATGTAATTTTAAAAAGAAATAATTTTTTGTAAAATTAAAAGCCAGAAAAAATTCTCGAATTCAGAAGTACATAGTTTTCAAAAAAAAGGTAAATACAGGTGATCATTTATACAGAAATAATAGTCAAGCTGTATAACACTAAAAAGAAAGAAAAATCTTAAAATTAGGGAGATAAAAAACAGAGGTAAGCCACAAATTTGTAGGCACCATCCACACAGCCTTGATAGAAGCCAGAACAAGGAGAAGTAAATATTGAGTGTAAGAATTTAATATTTAGTCAAATATCTTTAATAAATAAAAATAAAACATTCTCAAAAATACGAAGACAGAGAGATTATATTACCAGGAGGATATTCTTAATATTATACTTCAAAAAGAAAGAAAAATGTTCTCTGTATTAAGGCCTGAAAATCAAAATGAAAAAGAAGACACTTGTAAACATATGGGAGTATCTATCCATCATGTATGTTAAACTAAAAAAAAACCCGCAGAGAATTGGCAGCATTTGATTCAAAAGTATTTAGACATATTGAAAGTGTAAATCCATACATTTAAGTTAAATTAAATAGCAAGTTCTGTACTACTTACGTAATTTAACTGGTGACAGAATAATCTATTTTCAATAAAAATAACTTGTTAACCCTCTGTCTCACAGTTTGTGTCACAATGATTATCCTTTTATCAGATCTGAGTAGCACCAAAAGACTGACAAGCCTCTGGACACCCAGGACAACAGGGTCATATGCCCATAGCGAGGTTGAGGTGCATGAGATGATGAAATCGACCCAGTAGATGACCACAAAGAAACTCACTAGCAGCAGGATGGTCTGAGTGGCACTTTTCTCTGGGGAAGGTCTTGGGGAGAGGCTGGTGCTGTGAAAGTATCAGAATTTCTTCTGGTGCCTGAACAAAAGGACCACCCTGTATGCACTTGAAAGCAGCATTGTTCCTATAAGAAAAACATATCTGGAGTAAGAAACAGAGTAAGAAACAGTCTTCTGATGATGGAGTTCATGGTGGAAAAGTGAACAGTCTTTACTGGTATGCAGAAGATTGCTCAGGGTCACATTAGAAGACCCCACAGTGCACAAGATGAGATTACTACTGAAAAAAAAAAAACTGAGAAAATGTAAAAACAACAAGAAATGACAGGTGAAAATGGTGGATTTATGGTTAAACCTCACCAACCAAGAGCTTCTGGGGCTGATGATTATGGTCTGAAGCACACTCAGGAAGCAGGTGGTGCAGATGGAGAAACTTCTCATCATCTTGTTCAGGTAAAAAAAATCCTTTACACTTGAAGTCATTCTGAAAATACAGTGACTCAGGCAGACCTGGAGACAACAATGACACCAGAGTAAGGAGGATCACTATGTGGATGAAGACCAGGTGATAAATGGTCAGGTCTGTGGGCTCAGGCCTGCATTACAGAAGAAGTGTGAAGACGAGGAAGAAAATGAGGAAGCTGAGGGTCAAGATTCCAATGCCAGCTTGAAAAAAAGAGGCATTTTTCAATGAAAACAGAAGTGGAATGTAATAATGTAAATTGCAAAAGAGAAGCATATTTTGAATATCTGAAAATAATAGACTTTACACCCGGCGCGGTGGCTCACGCCTGTAATCCCAGCACTTTGGGAGGCCAAGGTGGGCGGATCACGAGGTTAGGAGATGGAGACCATCCTGGCTAACACGGTGAAACCTCATCTCTACTAAAAACACAAAAAATTAGCCAGGCGTGGTGGCAGGCACCTGTAGTCCCAGCTACTTGGGAGGCTGAGGCAGGAGAATGGCATGAACCCGGGAGGTGGAGCTTGCAGTGAGCCAAGATCGCACCACTGCACTCCAGCCTGGGCAACAGAGCAAGACTCTGTCTCAAAAAAAAAAAAAATAGACTTTACCTCATAAATGTTATTTATTGTATGTTCAAAATCATCACTTTTTTATCTCATAAAATTCTTGATTAATTCTATTACATAAATTTTCAAAAGTACAGTCAGCATTATTTTTACACTATATACATAGTATATATATATATTCTAAGAATAATTGTGTGTGTGTGTGTGTGTGTATATATATATATTTTTTTTTTTTCTTTTTTTGAGATGGAGTCTCTCTGTCGCCCAGGCTGGAGTGCAGTGGCATGATCTCGGCTCACTGCAACCTCCGCCTCCCGGATTCAAGCAATTCTCTTACCTCAACCTCCCTAGTAGCTGGGACTAAAGGTGTGCACCACCATGCCTGGCTAATTTTTGTATTTTTAGTAGAGACAAGGTTTCACCGTGTTGGCTAGGCTGGTCTCCAACTCTTGACCTCAAGTGAACCACCCACCTTGGCCTCCCAAAGTGCTGGGATTACAGGCGTGAGCCACCGTGCCTGGCCGTGTATACATACTTTTTTTTGTGACAGAGTTTTACTCTTGTCCCCCAGGCTGGAGTGCAATGGCGTGATCTCGGCTCACTGTAACCTCTGCCTCATAGGTTCAAGCAATTCCCTTACCTCAGCCTCCCAAGAATCTGGGATTACAGGCACCTGCCACCATGCCTGGCTAATTTTTATATTTTTAGTAGAGATGGGGTTTCACCATGTTGGCCAGGTTTGTCTCAAACTCCTGACCTCAGGTGATCTGCCCGCCTTGGCCTCCCAAAGTTCTGGGATTATAGGCGTGAGCCACCGTGCCCAGCCCAACATAATTAAAAAAAATTTTTTTTAAATCTGACTCTCATATCACAGCATTAATTTTCTTAGCCTCTCATTCCCATTTAAGAACTTTTGTGATTACCCTAGGCTCACACTTATAATTCAGATAAGATCAGGTGCATTCAGGGTGGTATGGCTGTAGACACCAATCTCATAATTCAAATTAATCTCTTTGTTTTAGAGTCAACTGATTATCATCCTTGATTTTATCTACAGCCTCTATTCTTTGTCATATACCATAATATATTCCTAGAACCCGGGGGTTAAGACATGGGCACTTTTGTGGGGCATCATTTCATTTATCACAACTCCTATTAATTGTATTTTATTAAAATAATCCTGGCTCTGTCCAACTTTTGTTTCCATCCCAGAGAACCCTTATGTAAACTTTTTTATCTTAGAAGAAAATTGTGGCAGGGTGCGGTGGCTCACGCCTGCAATCCCAACACTTTGGGAGGCCGAGGTGAGGATCATTTGAGGTCAGGACATCAAGACCAGCCTGGCCAACGTGGTGAATCCCCGTCTCTATTAAAAATACAAAAATTAGCCAGGCATATATGGCCTTTATTATGCTTAGGTAAATTCCATCTATACCTAATTTAGAGTTTTTATCATGAAGTGGCATTGAATTTTTGTGAAATACTCTTTCTGAATCTTTTGAGATGATTGTTATCCTTCATTCTGTTAATGTGGTATATCACATTTATTAATTTATGTATGTTGACCCATCCTTGCATCTTAGGGATTAATCCCATTTGGTCATGATGTATGATCCTTTTAATGTGCTGTTGGATTTTGTTTGTTAGTATTTCGTGCAGGCTTTTTGCATTTATGTTCATCAGGGATATTGGCTGTAGTGTTCTTGTAGTGTCTGACTTTGGCATTAGGGTAATGCTGGCCTTGTAAAATGAATTTGGCAAACACAGGCAACCAAAGCAAAAATGGACAAATGGGATCACATCAAGTTAAAAAACTTCTGCACAGCAAAGGAAACAATCCACAAAGTGAAGAGACAACCCAAAGAATGGGAGAAAATGTTCGCAAACTACCCATCTGACAAGGGACTAATAACCAGAATATATAAAGAGCTCAAACAACCGTAGAGGAAAAAATCTAATAATCTGATCAAAAAGTGGGCAAAAGATCTCAATAGACATTTCTCAAAAGAAGACCTACAAATGACAAGCAGGCATAGGAAAAGGTGCTCAATATCACTGATCATCAGAGAAATGCAAATCAAAACTACAATGAGATACCATCTCACCCCAGTTAAAATGGCTTCTATCCTGCCAGGCACGGTGGCTCATGCCTGTAATCCCAGCAATTTGGGAGGTGGAGGTGAGTGGATCACCTGAGGTTGGGAGTTTGAGATCAGCCTGACCAACATGGAGAAACCCCGTCTCTACCGAAAATACAAAATTAGCCGGGTGTGGTGGTGCATGCCTGTAATCCCAGCTACTGGGGAGGCTGAGGCAGGAGAATCGTTGGAACCCGGGAGGCGGAGGTTGTGGTGAGCTGAGATCGCATCATTGTACTCCAGCCTGGGCAACAAGATGGAAACTCAGTCTCAAAAAAAAAGGGGGGGGCCGGGCGCGGTGGCTCACGCCTGTAATCCCAGCACTTTGGGAGGCCTAGGCAGGCAGATCACCTGAGATCAGGAGTTTGAGACCAGCCTGGCCAACATGGTAAAACCCCGTCTCTACTTAAAAAAACAAAAATTAGCGAGGCGCGGTGGCGGGTCTGTAATCCCAGCTACTCGGGAAGCTAAGGCAGGAGAATTGCTTGAACCTGGGAGGTGGAGATTGCAGGGAGCCGAGATCAAGCCACTGCACTCCAGCCTGGGAGACAGAGTGAGACTGTCTCAAAAGTAAATAAATAAATATAAATAAAATTGTAAAATATGCATTCACAAGTTAGCGTTACTGGAAAACTGCATGTTATGTAACAGTATGTACAGAAGTGAAAAAGTACAACCAAAATGATATATCACCAAAATTAAAAACACAAAAATTTAAGATAAAAACAAAATGACACGTACAAGTAAACCGTTTTTTTAAATTTATGTAAATATAAACATGGACATTTAGAAATATACACATTGAAAGGACAGAGATGAGAAATTATTCCTTGGGTGTTGGGTGTCTGTTTGCCATTTATTTCTACAATGTAGTTCCCTCTTTTCTGAAAAACTTGCAACCAACGTGGATGACTTTTCCAAAGAGAAGAGGGACCCAGCATGGTGGCTCATGCCTGTAATCCCAGCACTTGGGAGGTCGAGGCAGGTGGATCATCTGAGGTCAGGAGTTCGAGACCAACCTGGCCAACATGGCAAAACCCCTATCTCTATTAAAAATACAAAATTAGGTGAGTGTGGTAGCAGGCACTTGTAATCCCAGCTACTTAGGAGGCTGAGGCAGGAGAATTGCTTGAATCCCGGAGGCGGAGGTTGCAATGGGCCAAGATCGCGCCACTGCACTCCAGCCTGGGTGAGAGAGTGAGACTCCGTCTCAAAAAACAAACAAACAAAAAAACACAGAAGAGAAAACACTCTCTGAAATGAAAGTAAAGGGAATAGAAAACAATGGGAAGCTAGTAGTAGGGGAAAGGGCTATTTTCCAATGGCGAGTGACAAAACCACAAGGCAAAACTGTCCCTCCCCCTCCAACTGGAGTCCATACAGGGACGCATGCACACGGGCACACGTGTGTCCCTCTGTGAGCGTTGTATGGTGCACACTGATAGACTGATGGGAACCCTCTGACCATTCCTGTGAGGACTTGAGCCAAAAAGCTACTTCTCTCTTGGCACACCTGGCCTAGCCCAGTGTGCTTTTGAAACTCTAGGAACCATTGGAGTCCACTGGAGGGCTTCTGAAAACACCAACTGCTGGGCCCCAGGCCCACAGCTTCTGATTCAATGGGTCATGGGTGGGGCCCGGGAGTATGCATTTTTAATAGATTCCCAGCGAGGCAGCTGCTGCCTGCCAGGGAACCCCACTTTGGGAACCACTGGACTAGTGTCTGGGTCAGCGAATAGAGGAGGCCACCCGGAGGCCAGAAGGTGCCTGAGGCCCTGGGCTTCATGGCTGGTGGCTGGAGATGCCGTCCTCCAGGCCTGGAGCTTCCTCAACCTGACAACTTGCCAATAAGGGAAATGGGCGCGATCTAACGTGCCGCGAACTAGAGCAGACTCACAGCCTAGGTCGAGTAGGAATGGAATTCTAGAAATGATATATGCCAAGAGTTTGCAGTGTAGACCTCAGAATCATCTCAGATTCAAAGAGGAAACCAAACGACAGCAGCAGCAGCAGCAGCCGCCGCCGCCGCCGCCGCCGCCGCAGCAGCAGCGAACAGGTTGGCTACAGAGCCAGTGGTCACACCCGGCTGTCTGCAGCCTTTCTGGCTCCGCAGCATTTTTTTCAGAGCCTAAGGGCGGGAGGAGATGCTGTATATTTAGGGGTGGAGTGAGGAATAGCGGAGCTTTCCAGCATTTCTGGAGTAACACTGCCCCCAAGAGCAATCTGTAATAAAGCCTCAAGCTATGTGGACAAACAACATGAAAGGCGAGGTAATGAAAAAAAGATCCAGAAAGATCCAGCAGCCAACTTGACGATCCTCGCTGATTGAAGATTAAAGCACTATGAGCGCAGCTAGGTTCAAATAGCGGTTCTGCCACTTACTCACTTTGTGACCCTGGGCAAATTAGTCAACTTCCCTGTGCCTCAGTTTCCCCTACTTGTACTTCATGGGGGATTAATGAACTAATATATGGAAAGTATTCAAAGCATTTCTGCTGACTACAGAAACTCTTTACAATTCTCCCAGAAATAATCCAGGTCATCATGCATTTGCCCACATTCCATCTTTGTCAGGAATTGTAGGCCAAAATGTTCTTTTTTTATTTTAATTTAATTTTAATTTTTTTTTGAGATGGAGTCTCCCTCTGTCTCCCAGGCTGGAGTGCAGTGGCGTGATCCGGGCTCACTGCAACCTCCACCTCCCAGGTTCAAGGAATTTTCCTGCCTTAGCCTCCCGAGTAGCTGGGATTACAGACGCCCGCCAACATGCCTGGCTAGTTTCTATGTTTTTTTAGTAGAGACGGGGTTTTGCCGTGTTGCCCAGGCTGGTCTCCAACTTCTGACTTCAGGTGATCCGCCTGCCTCGCCCTCCCAAAGTACTGGGATTATAGATGTGAGCCACTGCAACCGGCCCAAAATGTACTCTTTTTTTTTTTTTTTGAGACAGTCTCGCTCTGTCGCCCAGGCTGGAGTGCAGTGGTGCGATCTCGGCTCACTGCAAGCTCCGCCTCCCGGGTTCACGCCATTCTCCTGCCTCAGCCTCCCCGGTAGCTGGGACTATAGGCGCCCACCACCACGCCCGGCTAATTTTTTGTATTTTTAGTAGAGATGGGGGTTTCACCGTGTTAGCCAGGATGGTCTCGATCTCCTGACCTCGTGATCCGCCCGCCTCCGCCTCCCAGAGTGCTGAGATTACAGGCGTGAGCCACCGCGCCCGGCCAATGTACTCGTTTTTTAAAGACAATGCTTAGTTATAGTTCTCCACAATTAAACCCAGCACAGTGGCCAGGAGTGGTGGCTCATGTAATCCCAGCACTTTGGGAAGCCAAAAGGATCACTTGAGACCAGGAGTTCGGGACCAGCCTGAGCAATATAGGGAGACACCCCCCACACACACACCCGTCTCTATTTTCAAAAACAAAATAGGCCAGGTGCAGTGGTTCAATGCCTCTAATCCCAACATTTTGGGAAGCTGAGGAGGGAGGATTGCTTGAGTCCAGGAGTTTGAGTCCAGCCTGGGCAACATGTTCAGGTCCCATCGCTACCAAAATTTTTTTAAAATTAGCCAGGTGTGGTGGTGCATGCCTGTAGTCCCAGCTACTTGGGAGACTGAGGTGGGAGGATCACTTGAGCCCAGGAAGTCAAGGCTCCAGTGAGCTGAGATCATGCCACTGCACTCCAGCGTGGGTGACAGAGCAAAGACCCTGTCTCAAAACAAACAAATAAATAAAATACAGTAAAATAAAATTATAATAAAATAATATAAAATATAAAGACATTAGTTGGGTGTGGTGGTTCGTGCCTGTAGTCTCAGCTACTCAAGAAGCTAAGGTGGAAGGATCGCTTGAGCCCAGGAGTTCGAAGCTGCACAATGAGCTATGAGCACACCAGTGCACTCCAGTCTGGGCGACAAAGTGAGACGCTGTCTCTAAAAAAATTTTTTTTAATTAAATTAAAATAAAAGAAATTTTTAAGGTCAGGTCTGGCTTTTTTTAAAAAAAAGTCATGAGTCATACTCTCAATATAGGCATAGAACACTGTTTACAGCTTTTGACTCCATAAAATTATTTTTCTGTTATGGAAAATTTCAAGCGTATAAAAAAGTAGAGAGAACAATACAATAAATCTCCATGTAGTCATCACCTAGTTCAACATTTATCAATTCACAGCCAATGTTGTTTCTTTTATGTCCTCTACCCACATCCCCACTGGATTATTTTGAAGCAAAACCCAGATATTACATCATTTTACCCATGAATCTCTCAAGATGTTGCTGTAAATGATAAGAACTTTTCCTTTTTTTTTTCTTTTTTTTTTGAGACAGAGTCTTGCTCTGTTGCCAGGCTGGAGTGCAGTGGTGCAATCTCGGCTCACTGCAACCTCCGTCTCCCAGGTTCAAGCAATTCTCCTGCTTCAGCCTCCCGAGTAGCTGGGACTACAGGTGCACACCACCACGCCCAGCTAATTTTTGTATTTTTAGTAGAGTCGGGGTTACACCATGTTGGCCAGGATGGTCTCCATCTCTTGACCTTGTGATCCGCCCGCCTCAGCCTCCCAAAGTGCTGGGATTACGGGCGTGAGCCACCGCGCCCGGCCCAAATGATAAGAGCTTTTAACAAGTTAGCAGTAAATCATGATCATATCTCAAAAATAATAATTCTTTAATCAATTATCTAGTCAGTTACTTTGTCTCTCTCTTTATTTATCAGTTTTCAGAATGAGTTGGTTCACTAGCATCCTCCAAAGGTGGCCAGGGAGATTTTGTGGCATCATTCTGCCCTGAGGGCTAGGTGATGTATTTCAATCTATTGCAGTTATTGTTCTTTTTGATGCTCAAATTGCCCCATCTTTGGCCAATGGGAGCCTTTGAAACTTGCTTGATATGACCCCAGTAATCTATAACTTCCTTTTGATATGATGCAATTTTTAAATAATACATAATTTTATATAATAATGATTATACAATGATACTGTGTTTGCATGGTTCTCAATAATAGTACAGTATATTCAAAAGATAAATAATAATATGGGCCAGGTGCAGTGGCTCACGCCTGTAATCCCAGCACTTTGGGAGGCCAAGGCGGGTGGATCACGAGGTTAGGAGATCAAGACCATCCTGGCTAACACGGTGAAACCCCGTCTCTACTAAAAATACAAAAAAATTAGCCGGGTGTGGTGGCGGGAGCCTGTAGTCCCAGCTACTCGGGAAGCTGAGGCAGGAGAATGGCGTGAACCCGGGTGGCGGAGGTTGCAGTGAGCCGAGATCACGCCACTGCACTCCAGCCTGGGCGACAGAGGGAGACTCCGTCTCAAAATAATAATAATAATAATAATAATAATAATAATATGGTATATTTAGATAAATCTAGCTTCTATCCCTGTCTCCTCAATCTTCTTCCCTCTCCCTCCACCCATAAGAAACTATTTTATCTTTTTTTATTCACCCCTTTATAAATAGCTGTTTATATATTTTTGGTTTACTCATCCATTAAAAATATGCAGACAGCTATTTTTTTAAGTAAATTTACAAAGTAAAAACAAACAAACAAAAAAAACCACACACACAAAGAGCAAATTCCTAGCCAAAAAAAAAAAAAAAAAAAAAAATCCTGGATCAAAATGTATATAAATGTAAAACTTTGATAAATACTGTGAAACTTTTTCTAAAATGCTTGCTGAATTTTATACTGCCACCTGTTATATATTATCAGTTTTCCTCATACTCTTGACAGCACTGGATATTATAAAACATGAGAGAGCTAAATCTTTTTTCCCCGAGTTATTGGAGTTTTGTGGTTTTATTTTTGTTTTAAAAAATCCAAGTTTGGCCAGACCTGGCGGCTCACACCTGTAATCCCAGTACTTTGAGAGGCCGAAGCAGGAGGATTGCTTGAGCTCAGGAGTTCAAGACCAGCCTGGGCAACATGGCAAAACTCCCTCTCTACAAAAAAATACGAAAAGTTAGCTGGGCGTGGTGGCTCACGCCTGTAGTCCCAGCTACTCAGGAGGCTGAGGTAGGAGAATCACTTGAGCCCAAGAGGCAGAGGCTGCAGTGAACCATGATCACACCACTGCCCTCTAGCCTGGGTGACAGAGCAAGACTCTGTCTCAAAAAAAAAAAAGAAAAGAAAAAAAAAAGAAAGGGAAAGAAAAAAGAAAAAGTCCATGTTTATGTTTATTGCATTATGGTCAAAGAATGTGGTCTGTATCCATCCTACTTTTTGGAATTTATTAAACTTTTCTCTGTGGCCTAATATTATGGCCAGTGATTACTAATGTTCCATAGTCGCTGACTGACTAAAAGATGTATTCATGGTTTTAAGAAAAGAGAATTTGATATAGCTTTATTAATTATACTGTTTTTGTTTTTGTCTACTAGAGCTGTCATTTGCTGACAAAGGTAAGTTAAAGCCTCCTGCTTCTGGTATATTTCCATCATTTATTTATTACATTTCCCAGAGGTTATACTTTTTGCATCTTGCCACTCTATTAATTAGTACCTACAAATTTATGACAGCTATAGCATTATTTCATTAAAAAATTTTTCTTTTTAGAGACAGGCTGAAGTGCAGTGGTGCCATCATGGCTCACTGCAGCCTTGAACATTTCTCAACCCTGGGCTCCACCTCAGCCTCCCAAGTAGTTGGGACTATGGGCGTGAGCCACCACACCCAGACATACACACTGTTCTATTTTATTTATTGATTGATTTATTTCACTTCACAATGGGTCGACACATTGTTCTAAACCTTTACCCTCCAAAAGCAAGACACTATCTCCACCACCAACAACAACAAAAATTTTTAATTAGCTGAGCATAGTGGCGTCATGCCTATAATTCCAGCTACTCTGGAGGCCAAGGTGGGAAGATCATTTGAGCCCAGGAATTTGAGGCTGCAGTGAGGTGAGATCACGCCACTGCATTCCAGCTTGCGTGACAGAGCAAGACCCCATCTCTAAAATAAATAAATTAAAATCTTCATCAGTAAATCCCAATACCTCATATGGACTCATGATCTTGTAATACATTTTGTATTTAAATTGTTTATATAGACAGAGTTCCTGCAAAAAATACTTGTCTGGGGCCCCATACATTTTAGGGGCAATGCTGTGGTCAGCCTTTGAGGTGGTCCCTGATGATTCCCCATCCTGGTGTCTGTGCCCCCCGCCTTGAGTGTGGTCTGGATTTTGTGACTCAAAACAAATAGAATATGGTAGAAATGATAATACCACCTCCGAGATTCGTTTATAAAAAGATCCCTCTCTCTGTCTCACTGGAGCCCAGCCATCAATTAGAAAGGCTATATGAAAAAAATGAGGCCCTGGAGACTGAGAGGCCACATGGAGGAGACCTGAAGCACCCCAGCCAATAGCCAACACCAGCCATCAGCCAGGTGAGTGGGCCTTCTTGGGAGCAGACACCCCCAGCCCCAGTCAAGCCTTCAGATGACTGTAGCCCTAGATGCAACTTCATGAGAGACCCTGAGCCAGGACTATCTATCAGTAATAGCAAAGCTGCACCCAGATCCCACACCTACAGAAACTAAGATAAAAATGTTTGCAGTTTTAAGCCGTTCCTAATAATTTTTTTAGACAAAAATGTCTCTAAAGATAACGATTAAGTTTATTTTTATTTATTTATTTTTTGAGATGGAGTCTTGCTCTACCACCCAGGCTGGAGTGCAGTAGCACGATCTCGGCTCACTGTAACCTCTGCCTCCCAGGTTCAAGGAATTCTCCTCCCTCAGCCTCCCGAGTAGCTGGGACTACAGGTGTGTGCCACCAGGCCCGGCTAATGTTTTTGTATTTTTATTAGAGATGGGGTTTCGCCATGTTGGCCAGGCTGGTCTTGAACTCCTGACCTCAAGTGATCCACCTGCCTCAGCCTCCTAAAGTGCTGGGATTACAGGCATGAGCCGCCATGCCCCGCCGTTTTTTTTTTGGTTTTTTTTTTTTTTTTGAGACAGAATCTCACTCTGTCTCCCAGGCTGGAGTGCAGTGGCACGCTCTCGGCCCACTGCAACCCTACCTCTCTGGTTCGAGTGATTCTTGTGCCTCAGGCTCCCAAGTAGCTGGGACTACAGGCACCCGCCACCACGCCCAGCTAATTTTTGTACTTTTAGTAGAGACAGGGTTTCACCATGTTGGCCAGGCTGGTCTTCAACTCCTGACCTCAGGTGATCCACCTGCCTCAGCCTCCCAAAGTGCTGGGATTATAGGTATGAGCCACTGCACCTGGCCAAAGTTTATTTTCAAAGACACCTGTGAATGCTACCTCTCATTTATAAATATGGATGAACACATTCTTATAGAGGAAAAAATCTTTATTTTTACTTTTTTTTTTTTTTTTTAGAGACAGGGTTTTGCCCTGTTGCCCAGGCTTGAGTGCAGTGGTATAATCACAGCTTACTGCAGTCTTGACCTCATGGACTCAAGCAACTCTCCCACCTCAGCCTCCCCAGTAGCTGAGATTACAGGCACATGCCACCATGCCCAGGTAATTTTTTGTACTATTTTGTAGAGACTGGGTTTTGCCATGTTGC
The DNA here is from genome assembly GCF_029289425.2 of Pan paniscus. NCBI lineage: Eukaryota > Metazoa > Chordata > Mammalia > Primates > Hominidae > Pan > Pan paniscus. Next base: position 50,114,139 of record NC_073272.2, on the reverse strand, counting down.
CCAGGCTGGTCTCGAACTCATGGGCTCAAGTCATTGCCCACCTTGGCCTCCCAAAGTGTTGGGATTACAGGCATCAGCCACCACGTCCAACCAGAAAAAAAAACTTGTATATAGTATATAGAAAAAAAAATTTGTATATAGTATATAATAATCCTGAGATGTAGCATGCATAATATACCAAGAATATAAAATAACGAGATTCAGTCAGTTTGGAGTAGAATCTAAACATCTGTATTTTAATAAAACCTTATGGGTAAGTCTGATGTGCACTGAGCGTCACTGGCCTAGAAGATGTCAGATTCAAATTAAAGAAGGCTGTGAGCAAGTAAGCATTTACAATAATAACCAATTATTATGACCAATAATACTCTATACTGCTGTTGTCTAATATCATCAAGCAAAGCACCACCAGGACTCTGATGAATACAGGAAAACTCAACGAAAATTTTTTTTTTCTTTTTTTTGAGACAGGGTCTTGCTCTGTGGCCATGGCACAATCTCAGCTCACTGCAGCCATGACCTCCGAGGCTCAAGCAGTCCTCCCACCTCAGCATCCTGAGTAACTGAGAGTATAGGTGCATGCCACCATGCCCGTTTACTTTTTAAAAAAAAATTTTTAGTAGAGACGGGGTCTCACTGTGTTGCCCAAGCTTGTATTGAACTCCTGGGCTCAAGTGATCCTCCTGCCTTGGCCTCCCAAAGTGCTGGGATTACAGGCATGAGCCACCGCCCTGCCCAGGAAATATTTCATAACAGTTTCATTCAGTGTTTCCTCTAAGTTGCAACATATTATGAAAAGCAAGGGCACACATCTCCAGGAACTTCCGATAAAGCATACACTTTTTTTGTTTGTTTGTTTGTTTGTTTTCTTTTTTTGAGACAGAGTCTCACTCTGTCACCGAGGCTGGAGTGCAGTGACGTGATCTTGGCTCACTGCAACCTCTGCCTCCTGGGTTCAAGAGATTCTCCTGCCTCAGTCTCCCGAGTAGCTGGGATTATAGGCGCCCGCCACCACACCCGGATAATTTTTGTATTTTTAGTAGAAATGGGGTTTCCCCATGTTGCCCAGGTTGGTCTCGAACTTCTAACCTCAAGCGATCTGCCCGCCTTGGCCTCCCAAAGTGCTGGGATTACAGGCATGAGCCACCATGCCCGGCCTAATTTTTTTTTTTTTTTTTTTTGAGACGGAGTCTCACTCTATCACCCAGGTTGGAGTGCAATGGCATGATCTCAGCTCACTGCAGCCTCCATCTCCCAGGTTCAAGCAATTCTCTCACCTCTGCCTCCCAAGGAGCTAGGACTACAGGCACACACCACCACGCCCAGCTAATTTTCGTGTTTTTAGTAGAGACGGAGTTTCACCATGTTGGCCAGGCTGGTCTCAAACTCCTGACCTCAGGTGATCCGCCTGCCTCGGACTCACTCCCAAAGTGCTGGGATTACAGGCATGAGCCACCACGCCCAGCCTAATTTTTGTATTTTTAGTAGAGACAGAGTTTCACTATGTTGGCGAGAACTCCTAGCTTCATGTGATCTGCCTGCCTCAGCCTCCCAAAGTGTTTACAGACATGAGCCACCACACCCGGTATCTAGCATCCTTTTTAAATAAAGTGAAATAACTGATCCTTGTAACTTTCTAGGATCCCTGTGTGAAATCTCCAAGATAGTTTTAGGTACAAAGGAGATCATGAAATTTAAACTTTATTTTTTTCTATATTTAGGTCTGACTTTGGGAAGATAAAAATGAAAACCTAAGCCAGGCATGGTGGCTTGGCCAGGCAAGGTGGCTCACACCTGTAATCCCAGCACTTTGGGAGGCTGAGGCGGGCAGATCAACTAAGGTCAGGAGTTCGAGACTAGCCTGGCCAACATGGTGAAACCCCGTCTCTACTAAAAATACAAAAATTAGCTGGGCGTGGTGGCATGTGCCTGGAATCCCAACTACTCGGGAGGCTGAGGTGGGAGAATTGCTTGAGCCCAGGAAGTGGAGGTTGCAGTGAGCCGAGATCATGCCATTGCACTCCAGTTTGGGCGCCAGAGTGAGACACTCCCTCTCAAAAAAAAGACCAGGCGCGGTGGCTCACGCCTGTAATCCCAGCACTTTGGGAGGCTGAGGCAGGCAGATCATCTCAGGTCAGGAGTTCGAGACTAGCCTGGCCAACATGGTAAAACCCCGTCTCTGCTAAAAATACAAAAATTAGCTGGGCATTGTGGCTCACACCTGTAATCCCAGCTACTCGGGAGGCTGAGGCAGGAGAATCGCTTGAACCCAGGAGGCAGGGGTTGCAGTGAGCTGAGGTCACACCATTGCACTCCAGCCTGGGCGACAAGAGTGAGACTCCATCTCAAAAAAAAAAAAAAAAAAAAAAGGAAAAAAGAAAAATTAAGAGTAGTTTTATACACTTGAGTAAGATATTATAGGTACCTGAGAAACAATAATGGTGACCAAAGTGACAATAAAACATAAAAATATGGATAGAGAGTAACATGATTATAAATCACTTAAGAGAGAAAATTTTTTTCTTTGTATTTCTTTTCTTCAAAAATTAAGGACATAGGGCTGGACGCGGTGGCTCATGCCTGTAATCCCAGCACTTTGGGAGGCCGAGGTGGGCGGATCATGAGGTCAGGAGATCACGACCATCCTGGCTAACACGGTGAAACCCCATCTCTACTAAAAATACAAAAAATTAGCCGGGCGTGGTGGCAGGCACCTGTAGTCCCAGCTACTCAGGAAGCTGCGGCAGGAGAATTGCTTGAACCCAGGAGGCAGAGGTTGCAGTGAGCCGAGATCGCACCACTGCATTCCAGCCTGGGTGACAGAGCAAGACTCTGTCTCAAAACAAAACAAAACAAAACAAAAATTAAGGACATAATAGGCCAGGCACGAGGCCAGGAGCAGTGGCTCACTCCTGTAATCCCAGCACTTTGGGAGGCCAAGGTGGGTGGATTACCTGAGGTCAGGAGTTCAAGACCAGCCTGGCCAACATGGTAAAACCCCATCTCTACTAAAAAAAATACAAAAATTAGCCGGGCCTGGTGGTGTGTGCCTGTAATCCCAGCTACTTGGGAGGCTGAGGCAGGAGAATCACTTGAACCTAGGAGGCGGAGGTTGCAGTGAGCTGAGATTGCGCCACTGCACTCCAGCCTGGGCAACAGAGCGAGACTCCATCTCCAAAAAAAAAAAAAAAAAAAATTGGCTAGGCACGGTGCCTCACACCTGTAATCCCAGCACTTTGGGAGGCCAAGCGGGGTGATCACTTGAGCCCAGGAGTTCGAGACCAGCCTGGGCAACTGGTGAAACCCCATCTCTATTAAAAATACAAAAATTAGCCAGGCATGGTTTCACGCACCTGTAATCCCAGCTACTCGGGAGGCTGAGGCAGGAGAATTGCTTGAACCCGAGAGGCAGAGGTGGCAATGAGCCAAGATGGGCACCACTGCACGCCAGCCTGGGTGACAGAGCAAGATTCTGTCCGCACTGCGCCCCGACCCCCCCCCAAAAAAAATTAAGGACATACTAAAGCCAAAATAAAGCACAGAAAACTATTCTAGTAAAACATTCTTTGCTCTCTAGGCAGATTAAATATAAAGTAAAGAATAACAGGCTGGGCGCGGTGGCTCACGCCTGTAATCCCAGAACTTTGGGAGGCCGAGGCATGCAGATCACGAGGTCAGGAGATGGAGACCAGCCTGGCCAACATGGTGAAACTCCATCTCTACTAAAAATACAAAAATTAGCCGGGCATGGTGGCGCGTGCCTGTAGTCCCAGCTACTCGGGAGGCTGATGCAGGAGAATCACTTGAACCCAGGGGGCAGAGGTTGCAGTGAGCCGGGATTGCGCCACTGCACTCCAGCCTGGACGACAGAGAAGCGAGACTCCGTCTCACACAAAAAAAAGAATCACCATGTATGTTGTAAGCCAAGGAAACAAACCTAAGACATGAATACATTGCATAGCTTCCTCCATAACTCAGGGGTTATCAACCAAGGCAAATAACATTCACTTTCCAAGTTTCATATCATGGAACAAACTGACACTTTACTTGAAGACAGATGTCAAGGGCCCAAAGGTCAGAACTGATTTCATAGTAATACCAAGATATGTTTTTGTTTTGTTTTGTTTTATGAGACAGGGTCTTGCTCTGTCTTCCAGGCTTGAGTGTAGTAGCAACCATCATAGCTCACTATGGCCTCAAACTCCTGGGCTCAAGCAATCCTCCCATCTCAGCCTCCCACATAGTTGGGACTACAGGTATGCACCATCACACCCAACATTTTTTACTTTTAAATAAAAATTAAAAGTAGAGACAAGGTCTCTCTATGTTGCCCAGGAAATAAAAAAAAAGTTTGATTTTCTAATTTTCCTATAATTTTAGAAATATTTGATTTGTATATGTGCTTATTTATTTCTATCAGCCAATCAGAACAGAGTTCCTTTAATTTAAGTGACTTCATAAAATAATTTATGGATACCCTCCAGAAACAGGAAAATATTGCTCACTCACCTGAGGAGTCTGACTACAGCCTCAAGTGATCCTCCCACCTCAGCCTCCCAAAGTACTGGGATTACAGGCATGAGCCACTGTACCCGGCCCTAAGATATTCTTTATGTTAAACATGTTAATGCATTTGTTATTACTATGACTCAATAAATATTTACAATTTTCTGTTTTAATTTCTAACCCAGTAAGTATCAATAGCCATAACCCACGTAAATCAAAGCTCTTTGGGGTCTTTAATAAGCCCTAAGAGATTAAATAGAACTAACTTTGACTTCACCAAGGTGTGGATAATTGTGAAATGTCATTTTAGTCAACTAGCCAAGCTCAGGGCTACACTTAAACCAGCTCCCTAGAATGGCCCACATCCCTTATATGACATCTTGATGTGGCAAAAATGGATATGTTGATTGATAGACCCCAAAACAGGGCCTCTCTGTAGCACATACAAACAAGCAGCAGGCCAGGCACAGTGGCCCACGCCTGTAATCCCAGCACTTCGGGAGGCTGAGGCAGGTGAATTGCTTGAGCTTGGGAGTTCCAGACCAGCCTGGGCAACATGGCGAAACCCCATCTCTACAAAAAATACAAAAATATGGCTGGGTGCAGTGGCTCAGGCCTGTAATCCCAGCACTTCAGGTGGCCGAGGCGAGAAGACTGCTTGAGTTCAGGAGTTCGAGACTTGCCTGGGCAACATGGTGAAACCCTCTCTCTAAAAAAAAATACACAAATTAGGCAGGGCGCAGTGGCTCACGCCTGTAATCCCAGCACTTTGGGAGGCCGAGGTGGGCAGGTCACGAGGTCAGGAGATTGAGACCATCCTGGCTAACACGGTGAAACCCCATCTCTACTAAAAATACAACAACAACAACAACAACAAAAAATTAGCTGGGCATGGTGGCAGGCACCTGTAGTCCCAAATACTCGGGAGGCTGAGGCAGGAGAATGGTGTGAACCCGGGAGACAGAGCTTGCAGTGAGCTGAGATCACGCCACTGCACTCTAGCCTGGGAGACAGAGTGAGACTCCATCTCAAACAACAACAATAACAACAACAACAAAAAACACAAATTAGCTGGGTGTGGTGGTGTGTGCCTGTTGTCCCAGCTACTCGCGAGGCTGAGGTGGGAGAATCACCTAAGCTTGAAAGTTCGAGGCTGCAGTGAGCCAAGATCAGGCCACTGCACTCCAGCCTGGGCAACCAGAGTGAGACCCTGTCTCAAAAAACAAAAAGCGAAAACTAGCCGGGCTTGGTGGCATGCGCCAGTAGTCCCAACTACTTGGGAGGCTCAGGTGGGAGGATCGCTTGAGCCTGGGAGGTCAAGGCCACAATGAGCTGTGTTCACACCACTGCATTCCAGCCAGGGCGATGAAGTAAGACCCTGTCTCAATTAAAATAAATTGAATTAAATTTAAAAATAATAATAAGAAGCAAAATTATACAAATTTAAAATTGTGCTTAGTAATCAGTGTTTCCGTTTTCTTCCTTACTTAGAAATGCTCTGGGCATCCAGTGAACATCCATTAATTAAGTCAATTGAGTATCAGTCAGAATTTTCAATTACCTAAAGATCTTGGAAGTTATCTTCAAGATGACGTACTACAAAACATAATTACGTTGAAATAAACTTATTAGATTAATGATTTATTTTAGTCAAATGCAAGGATACATTTTTTGTAATCTTCAACATTATGGAGGAGAAGTGGTAGCTTATTTGATCAGTAAACCTTCATCAATTTAGGAAAATACAAACTTAAGTAGATAAATGCACACTTGTATTATACTTAACACTAACAAATCAGAGAGAAAGCATCCATAATAATTACAGGATAATTACTTAATAATAGCATAATTTTGTTTTTGTTTTTGCTTTTTTTGAGACAGGATCTGGCTCTGTCACCCTGGCTGGAGTGCAATGGCATGATCTCAGCTCACTGCAACCTCTGCCTCCCAGGCTCAAACCATCCTCCCACCTCAGCCTCCCGAGTAGCTGGGACTACAGGCGCACACCTCCACTAATGGCGAATTTTTGTATTTTTGGTAGAGACAGGGTTTTGCCATGTTGGCCAGGTTGGTCTTAAACTCCCAGGCTCAAGGGATTCTCCCACGTTGGCCTCCCAAAGTGCTGGGACTACAGGCGTAAGCCACTGCACCCGTCCTATACTGTTTTTATTAAACTCAAATAATTAAACTAGTGTCATTTGCCAAAGATTTATCTTAATTATGAGAACTTGGATTCTTAAAGTCTCTGAATTAGTTTCTGAAGGAGGAATCTTTTTCAAGACTAGTGCATTTACGGTACTAAAAGTTCAGTTTCTTCCTGGACTACAGAGGACAGCCATTTAAAAAGTCTGATTTCCTCATTTTCCTAAATTTTAGGAATATTTGATTTGTATAAGTGCTTATTTATCTCTATCAGCCAATCAGAACTGAGTTCCTTTAATTCAAGTGACATTACAAAATAATGTATAGACACCCTCCAGAGATGGGAAAACATTACTCACTCACCCCAGGAGTCTGACTGCAGCCACAGAGGGAGCTTAATGCTTCATTTTCACACCGTTAGCCACAGGGCAAGAGATTCAAGAGACACAGGATAACATGCCTGACTCCTGCTGTTCTCTGCCAACATCCGTTCATTCATTCCCAGAAGTCACCAAATGGTCAGATCAGAAAGCCAAATTCCCAGTCATCACTGCCACCACTAGGGAATAACTCAGCTATAAACAAACCAAAACCAAAAATATAACGGGACAGACAGGGTGGCCTGGCCTCGGCTATTTGCCTTAATTTGACTCACCTAAGGGGCAGGGTGACATGCAGTAAAAAGGTCTTTTTCTATTGATTGCCACTGGAATTGCCCTTCTGAAGTTTTGCACTGATATCTCCGTGCTCCTGCTCAAGGACCCACAGTGGCTCCCTCCTTCCTGTTACCATGTGGATGCCACTGATTAGATCCTCAGCTTCCATGTCAGGCTGTCATCTGTCTGAATATGCAACGAGGCCACGGTGCTCACTGTGCGTCATGATCATTGCAAGCAAGGCCAGGGGTGACATCTGCCCTCAGTCTGGGTCACTGGGTAGATTTGAGGGGTTCTTGGCAATGTCAGCTCCCTGAGGGCAGAGGTTTTGTGTGCCTTGTTGACTGTTATAACTTGGCACAGTGCCTGGCACATGTAGGTACTCAGTCAATATAGGTCAGAAGAATGAATGGATATACTCCCCAACCCTCAACTGAGTCTTGAGGAAACTGAGGCACAGAGTGGTAAAGTGACTGGCTCAGGACCATGTGGGCGAGTCATGGGAGTAACAGGATTTTCCCTGGGTCCCCAGTTACTTACCCAGTGGCCACCCATTTCTTTCCACAGCTCCTCCCCATACCTTTCCTGACAGTGGGAGACAAAGATGTGAACCACTGGCTGGGTGCGGTGGCTCACACCTGGAATCCCAGCACTTTGGGAGGCCGAGGCGGGCGGATCACTTGAGATCGGGAGTTTGAGACCAGCCTGGTCAACATGCTGAAACCCCGTCTCTACTAAAAACAGTAGAGACGTGTGGTGGTGCACGCCTGTAATCTCAGCTACTTGGGTGGCTGAGGCGTGAGAATCGCTTGAACCCGGGAGGCAGAGGTTGCAATGAGCAGAGATCATGCCACTATACTCCAGCCTGAGCGACAGAGCAAGACTCTGTCTCAAAAAAAAAAATGTGCACCACTGAGACCCCTTTTCAAGGAAAGGCTCGCTGCGCAGCTGCAGGGAGTGCGGTGGGCAGGCAGCCTCCAGATGTCAGCTCCATCAGGGTCTGCAGAAAGTCACTTCCCCAAGCTCATGCCCTTTACCCCAAAACACTCTGCCACGCCATCCCTGCTCCAGAGCTCCCCGCTGGGCTGGCCAAGGCTTTGTGTGGCTTGCATCATACTCAGCTCTCCCCCTGCCCGCTCCTGCTTCCTCCTCCTTCCCTTTACATCAACTGATAAACCTCCTGTGCCCCAAACTCCAGCTCAAATTCTGCTTCTAAAGAGCCTGCCCTGTGACACTGCCCAGTGAAACTAAGGGGTCCCAACACTGCATCCACCAGGAGTTACCCCAGGGGAAAGCACATGAGTGGAATGGTCACTTTATCGGCTGAAGAGTAGTGGAAAGAGTCAAGAAAGCTCACCTGAGAAAACCAGAGGGCTGCAGCTCAAAGTCAAGGGTACAGGAAGTGACCCTGAGAAGGTCTCCAGCACTGTGTTCTATAAGGCTCAGCCCAACACAACCAAGCCGGTGAGTACAGCAAGAATACCCAGGACTGGCTTTTATTCAGAACATGTTTCCACCTGGTTCTGAGGGAATCAAGATATCAAAAAGCTGGGCACAGTGGCTCACACCTATAGTCCCAGCTACTTGAGAGGCAGGGGTGGGAAGATCTCTTGAGCCCAGGAGGCCAAGTCCAGCCTGGGCAACACAGTGAGACCCTCCCCCATCTCTAAGATAAAGAAGAAAGCAAAAAGCCCAAGGGAATAGCAGATGGTTTGCATGTTTCTGGAGCTGGGAAATCAGTCTATGGGGAGTTCCTGAAACATGTAATATGCAGCATAGCTCAAGAAACAGGTTGTTTTAACTTAGAAAAACTCAACAATGAAGAGTTGATAGTGGCCAGGTGTGGTGGCTCACACCTGTAATCCCAGCACTTTGGGAGGCCAGGGTGGGTGGATCACTTGAGGCCAGGAGTTCGAGACCAGCCTAGCCAATGTGGAAAACCTGTCTCTACTAAAAATACAAAAATTAGCTGGGCGTGATGGCATGCATCTGTGGTCCCAGCTACTCGGGAGGCTGAGGCACGAGAATAACTTGAGCCCGGGAAGCAGAGGTTGCAGTGAGCCCAGATGGCGCCACTACACTCCAGCCTGGGTGACAGAGCAAGATTTTGTCTCAAGGAAAAAAAAGAAGAAGAAGAAGAAGAAGAAGAAAGTGATGGTACTTGGCACTTGAATAATCTCTCGGATGCAAGAGTAAGTTATGTTGATGTGTTGAGAGCTGACCAGACCAACCCTGTTATGAAATGCTAGAGCATCACCATGGACAGATGGAGGACAAAGCCTCAGAGCCACCAGCCGGAACCTCAGTTAGCTGTGGTAGGAGGGGCTTAATGGCTTCTTCTGTATAATTGAGTACTAATTTCTAACCATGATTGCATTGTGGTCTTGAGCTTATGGCCACTATAAGTTGTTGTTTTGTTTTGTTTTGGAATTTATTATTATTATTATTTAGAGACAAGGTCTCACTCTGTTGCCCAGGCTAGAGTGCAGTGGCACGATCATGGCACATCTTTTCTATACAGATGAGGTTGTGAGGTAGAATTTGCCATCAGTGACTTCCCCTTTGAATAAGCACCTGAAAATGAACTTAGTGTAGTCATGTCAAGGTCTCATAGGGGCGCTCAACATTATACTGTAGCCACTTATATTCACTGCAAGGGAGAACACCCAAGGTCACCAAAGTATCCTTTCTTGGGTCCAGGGAGAGAAAATGGGTAAACCATGTGTCCACTTCCTCGCTTTTCCTCCATTGTCCACTAAACCTAATTGATAGGCCCATTTCAATTTTTAGTGTCTGCTGTGAAGATTCCTCAATTTGATCCGACCATATGCATAAGTTTGGCTAGGATCCAACTGGCTGTCTTCCATTCCTCTAGCTAAAGATTCGATCTCTTGTATGGAATACAGGAATTCAAGACTTGTATTTTCAATGTTGATCATGCCCTTCATCAATAAAAAGGGTCCTCTTTGACTGTCTAATGCTTTTTTTCCCTAATTTTATCTTGAATTTCTATTGCAACTGCTGTTTTCTCTGTCTCTTTACTTTTCTCATGCATTTTTATGCATCATTAAAAAAACTTTCTGAATCATATTGATTCAGATATCATTTGGTTGTTTCTTGGGAGTATTCATTCAGTCTGAGTGCCCTTGTCATTTTTTTTTTTTTTTCTGAGACAAAGTCTCACTCTTACCCAGGCTGGAGTGCAGTGGCACGATCTCGGCTCACCATAGCCTCTGCATCCCAGGTTCAAGCGATTCTCCTGTCTCAGCCTCCTGAGTAGCTGGGATTACAGGCACACACCACCATGCCTGGCTAATTTTTGTATTTTTTTGGTAGAGACAAGGTTTCACTGTGTTGGCCAGGCTGGTCTCAAACTCCTGGCCTCAAGTGATCTACCCACCTCAGCCTCCCAAAGTGCTGGGATTACAGGCGTGAGCCGCTGCGCCAACCTATCCCTGTTTTAAATTCCACTTGTGGTTACCTTTAGGTTAAAAAAATATATACAGTTGAGGCCAGGTGCGGTGGCTCACGCCTGTAATCCTAGCACTTTGGGAGGCCGAGGCGGGCGGATCACAAGGTCAAGAGATCGAGACCATCCTGGCCAACATGGTGAAACCCTGTCTCTACTAAAAATACAAAAATTAGCTGGGCGTGGTGGCGGGCGCATGTAATCCCAGCTATTCGAGAGGCTGAGGCAGGAGAATTGCTTGAATCCGGGAGGCAGAGGTTGCAGTGAGCCAAGATCACACCACTGCACTCCAGCCTGGCGATAGAGCGAGACTCCATCTCAAAAAAAAAAAACAATTGAATGTACATTTCTCTAATTATCAGCAGCAGAAATGAAAGAATATCTATTCTCTCCTTTGTGAATAGGATGTGAATTCTTCTGAGATCACACAAAGAGGGGTTTCGATGCTCTGAGAGTCACACAGGCTGGGTGTAGGCATACTTGGGATAACAGACTGGGATGTGAACCCCATGAGTCACACAGACTGCAGTTTGGAAATGCTGGGGTCAGACAGACTAGGTATAGATACTCATATCGACTGTGATATGAACACTTCTGGGGTCACACAGACAGGAATTTGGACACTTATGGGACACACAGATTGGAGTGTGAACTTACGGGTTCAGGGACCAGGATGCCAACAATCCTCAGGCCACAGAGACTAGAATGTGGACACTCCTGGCCACATACATACTGGGACATGACTACTTCTGGTGTCACACAGAGCAGGGTGCAGAAACTCCTGGGGTCACACAGTGTCAGGTATAGATCACAGGAGTGTCCATACGCCAGTCTGTGACTCCACTAGAACTCACATTTATTTCTGTGAACACTTATGTCCACACTGCAGTCTCTCACCCCATTATATCCTGACTGCAGTCTGCATTTCCTTAATAGTGACCACTCTGAAGTCCTTATAAGTCCAGTAATTTAATCTCCTATATTTGAGTTCAGATCTGAAGGCCACTAATGCTGAAGTATTTGCCATAAGCCCAGGTTTAAAGTGTAACCGAAGAGGCATGGATATAGAGACACTTAACAATTGTCCAGTCGGGTGCGGTGGCTCACGCCTGTAATCCCAGCACTTTGGGAGGCTGAGGCGGGCAGATCACCTGAGGTCAGGAGTACCAGACTAGCCTGGCCAACATGGTGAAACCCTGTCTCTACTAAAAATACAAAAAAGTAGCTAGGCCTGGTGGCGCTCACCTGTAGTCCCAGCTACTTGGGAGGCTGAGGCAGGAGAATCACTTGAGCCTCAGAGGCGGAGGTTGCAGTGACCTGAGATCACGCCGCTGCACTCCAGCCTGGGCGACAGAGCAAGACTCCGTCACACACACACAAAAATAAATAAACTCTGTCTCAAAAACAAAACAATGGTCCAAGTTCAAGGTCAGAAAATAGGGCATGGGTGATGGACTAGTTAACACATGCCAGGGTCAGTGCTTTAAAACAGGAAGGTATCAGCCGGGCATGATAGCACACCCCTGTAATCCCAGCGCTTTGGGAGGCTGAGGCAGGCGGATCACTTGAGGTCAGGAGTTCGAGATCAGCCTGGCCAACATGGCGAAACCCTGTCTCTACTGAAAATACAAAAGTTAGCTGGGCATGGTGGCGCATGCCTGTAATACCAGCTACTCGGGAGGCGGAGGCAGGAGAATCACTTGAACCCAGGAAGCAGAGGTTGCAGTGAGCTGAGATCGTGCCACTGCACTCCAGCCTGGGCAACACAGCGAGACTATCTCAAAAAAAAAAAAAAAAAAAGCCACATGTGGTGGCATGCACCTGTAATCCCAGCTACTCAGAAGGCTGAGGCAGGAGAATCGTTTGAACCTGGGAGGCAGAGGTTGCAGTGAGCCAAGATCGTGCCACTGCACTCCAGCCTGGGTGACAAGAGCAAGACTCTGTCTCAATAAAAATAAAAAAATCAAACGGGAAGGTATTGATGGTAAACTCACTAACCAAAGTCCTTGTTTAAGGGGGCATTAACAATGGTAGTTTTATCAGAGGCCTGTGTGGAAGGCAACACTACCAGAGAGGAATTTATAGTGGAAGAATGAACAGACACCATCGTTTAAAGTCAGACACGGACATTGATGTTAGGAGAGTTAATACACAGAGTTCAATAATAGACAAGAAAAGCACTGATGATAGAATAAAGACACCCAGATTTGAGGTCAAGTAAGAGGGGCAAGGAGTTTTAATTAGTTCTGCTTTAATTATTCTGTTAAATATATAGACAAAGAGGTGGGATTTGATATTGGGATAGTTAGAAAATGCTTGAACTCAGACTAGAGGAACATTCCAGGCGTAATAGTTAACACAGACCCTGGTTTAGGGTCAGACCAGAGAAAAAGGGATGAGGACAATCGAATGAATATCTAGGTTTGAGGTCAGTTCAGAGTGGACTCGAGTCTAGAATACTTAACAGAGCCTGGAGTTTGAGTTCACACTCTAGGGGCACTGGTGTTGGAAGAGATAACTGTACAAGTTCAATGACAGATCCACAGGACACTGGCGATGGAGCAGTTATCAGAGGATCAGATTCAAGGTCAAACCAGATGGGAGTTGGTGGTGTATTTAACAGAAGACTGGTTTGAGAAGGCTTGGAGTGGAAGGATTTGGGGATAGTTAAATGGCTGTGTTGGCTAACTAGACTAGTAGATCTTTAAATATGAAATAGGAAATCTAAGTCCTGGTTAAGAATCAGACAGACTAGAGAGCAAGGATAGTGGAAGAGCTCTGATTAGGGACCAGGATGATATTGAATGTGGAATGACTAGAAAAGAGAACCCAGTGGCCAGGCGCGGTGGCTCACGCCTGTAATCCCAGCACTTTGGGAGGCCGAGGAGGGCAGAGCACGAGGTCAAGAGATTGAGACCATCCTGGCCAACATGGTGAAACCCCGTCTCTACTAAAAGTACAAAAATTAGCCGGGCGTGGTGGCATGCGCCTGTAGTCCCAGCTACTTGGGAGGCTGAGGCAGGAGAATTGCTTGAACCTGGGAGGCGGAGGCTGCAGTGAGCCGAGATCATGCCACTGCACTCCAGCCCTGGCAACAGAGCGAGACTCCGTCTGAAAAAAAAAAAAAGAAAAAGAAAAGAGAACCCAGGTTTTGAGAACAAACCAGAAGAACATTGATGCTTAACAGTATACCAGATTTGAGATCAGACCAATTGACGGTGTGAGTTAAAATGGCCTACATTCAAAGTCAGATCAGAGGAGACTGAAGGTTGAATAGTTAAAAAGAAGACCAGGCATTACCCATGTGGCATTGTTGGATGAAAACTGAACCGAGGTCCAGGTTTGATCCGAGACCAGAAGGACCTTTAAGCTAGAATATCAAATGAAGGTCAGCCGGGCGTGGTGGCTCATGCCTGTAATCCCAGCACTTTAGGAGGCCGAGGCAGGAGGATCACTTGAGGTCAGGAGTTTGAGACCAGCCTGGCCAACATGGTGAAACCCCATCTCTACTGAAAATACAAAAATTAGCCGGGCTTGGCGGCGGGCACCTGTAATCCTGGCTACTCGGGAGGCTGAGGCAGGAGAATCACTTGAACCCAGGAGCAAGAGGTTGCAGTGAGCCAAGATCGTGCCACTGCACTCCAGCCTGGGCAACAGAGTGAGACTCTGTCTTAATAAATAAATAAATAAATAAATAAAGTGCCTGGGTTTGAGGTCATAGGTACTGGTGAAAGAAACATTAAGAGATGCCCAGGGCCAGGCACAGTGGCTCACGCCTGTAATCCCAGCACTTTGGGAGGCCGAGGCAGGCGGATCATGAGGTCAGGAGATCGAGACCATCCTGGTCAACATGGTGAGACCCCCGTCTCTACTAGAAAATACAAAAAAATTAGCCAGGCGTGGTGGTGCATGCCTGTAGTCCCAGCTACTCAGGAGGCTGAGGCAGGAGAATGGCATGAACCCGGGAGGCGGAGCTTGCAGTGAGCCTAGATGGCACCACTGCACTCCAGCCTGGGTGACAGAGCGAGACTCTGTGTCAAAAAAAAAAAAAAAAAAGAGAGAGAGATGCCCAGGTCTGAGATCAGACCAAAGAGTCAGTGATAGTAGACTAGTTAACAGAGGCCTGGGCTTAAGTTTAGACTCCATGGGCATTAATGGTACAACTGTTTTGTTGTTGTTGGTGGTGGTGTCGTTTGGGGTTTTTTTTGAGACGGAGTTTCGCTCTTGTTGCCCAGGGCTGGGGTGCAATGGCGTGATCTTGGCTCACTGCAACCTACGCCTCCCGGATTCAAGCAATTCTCCTGCCTCAGCCTCCCGAGTAGCTAGGATTACAGGCATGCACCACCATGCCTGGCTAATTTTGTGTTTTTAGTAGAGATGGGGCTTCTCCGTGTTGGTCAGGCTGGTCTCGAACTCCCGACCTCAGGTGATCTGCCCATCTTGGCCTCCCAAAGTGTTGGGATTACAGACGTGAGCCACTGTGCCTGCCCAGCCAGTGGTACAACCGTTAATACAGAAGTGCAGACTGGAATTGACACCATAAGGGCATTGGTGGTGAAATAATTAACAGAGGCCCAGATGTAACGTCAGGACTGAGGGTCCTTGAGGTTGGAATGGAGCAAAAGGGCACCGTCACAAAATACAGTAGTTAATAGAAACCCAAGTTCAGTTCAAGGTCAGATCAGAAGCCAATTGCTAGTGAAATATTATACAGTAGCCCTGGTTTGAGATTTGACCAGTGGTACACCAGTGGGGTAATAGTTAACAAAGGCCCAGCTTCGTTCTGAGACCAGAGAGGCTTTTTTTTTTTTTTTTTTTTTTTAGTCTCGCTCTGTCGCCAGGCTGGAGTGCAGTGGCGCGATCTCGGCTCACTGCAACCTCTGCCTGCTGGGTTCAAGTGATTCTCATGCCTCAGCCTCCCGAGTAGCTGGGATTACAGGCACGCGCCACCACACCCAGCTAATTTTTGCATTTTTAGTAGAGATGGGGTTTCACCATGTTGGACAGGATGGTCTTGATATCCTGACCTCATGATCTGCCCACCTTGGCCTCCCAAAGTGCTGGGATTACAGGTGTGAGCCATCGAGCCCAGCCATTTTTTTTTTTTTTTTTTTTACACGGAGTCTCGCTCTGTCGCCCAGGCTGGAGTGCAGTGGCGCGATCTCGGCTCACTGCAACCTCCGCCTCCCGGGTTCAAGTGATTCTCTTACCTTAGCCTCCCGAGTAGCTGGGACTACAGGCACGTGCCACCACGCCCGGCTAATTTTTTTGTATTTTTAGTAGAGACAGGGTTTCACCGTGTTAGCCAGGATGGTCTCGATCTCCTGACCTCGTGATCCGCCTGCCTTGGCCTCCTAAAGTGCTGGGATCACAGGTGTGAGCCACTGCGCCTGGCCCAGAGAGGCTCTTGATGGTAAAGTAGTTGACAAACACACAGGTTGAAAGTCAGACAAAGGGCAGGGAACAGTTAATCGAAGCCTCGATTTGAGGCAAGACCAGAGTGGAATTGATAGTGGAATGATTGACAGAGCTTCAGATCTGATGTGAAACCAGTGATGCTGAACAAGTTAACCGAGGCCCAAATGTGACTGATAACACTATTTTTATTCTTTCTTCATTATTTATTCCCCCTTAGGTGGTGAGTCAAGAAAAGTACCACCAAGATGAGTTTAAAGTAGAATGTCAAATCTGCCACCTCAAAATTTCACAAGGAGAAACCCCCAAAATCATGCACAACAATATTCACAATCAATCATCTTGAATCCAGACTCAATAGACAATGTGAAGAGTGTAAACAAAAGAAGAAAGTGTTAGCGAAAAAGGAGGTTCCTCAAAATTATCCTGCCATCCACAGACCTTGGTAGAAACTGGGCATCTGTGTGGTGTTGCACACTGTGCAGAAAAACAGTAACAGAGCAGGCCTCGACTGCGATCCTTGGAAAGGCCTGCTTCAAGGTTGGCCCTTGGGTGGTGTCTAAGAACATAGATTCCAGGAGGGTTCCCACCATTCCCTAAGAGATAAGAATGGCTCACTCAGGCCGGGTGTGGTGGCTCACACCTGTAATGCCAGCACTTTGGTAGGCCAAGGTGAGAGGACCACTTGAGCCCAGGAGTTCAAGGCCAGCCTGGGCAACATGGCAAAACCCATCTCTGCAAAAATCAGCTGGGGTCATGGTGGTGCATGTCTGTGGTCCCAGCTACTTCGGAGGATGAGGCAGCAGGACCGCTTGAGCCTGGGAGGTTGAGGCTGCAGCGAACCATGTTTGAGCCACTGCACTCCAGCCTGGGCAACAAAGTGAGACCCTGTCTCAAAAAAAAAAAAAAAGAAAGAAAGAAAGAAAAAAAAGAATGGCTTACTCTACCTAAGCTGTTTGTATAAAAAAGTGGGCCAGGAGCGGTGGCTCATGCCTGTAATCCCAGCACTTTGGGAGGTCGAGGCAGGCGGATCACAAGGTCAAGAGATGGAGACCAGCCTGGCCAATATGGTGAAACCCCATCTCTACTAAAAATACAAAAATTAGCTGGGTGTGGTGGTGGCAGGCGCCTGTAGTCCCAGCTATTCAGGAAGCTGAGGCAGGAGAATTGCTTGAACCCAGGAGGCGGAGGTTACAGTAAGCCGAGATCACGCCACTGCACTCCAGCCTGGCGACAAAGCGAGACTCCGTCTCAATTAAAAAAAAAAAAAAAAGGTGGTTTATGCTGAGCCCCTGCTTTCCTTTTGGGAGCCTGGGATTTGGGTAGGTGCCAGGCAGGGGGTGCCTATGTGACCATGCCCCAATAAAAACTTGATACCAGCCAGGTGCTCACGCCTGTAATCCCAGCAGTTTGGGAGGCTGAGGTGGGAGGATCACTTGAGGTCAGGAGTTCAAGATCAGCCTGGCCAACATGGTGAAACCCCATCCCTACTAAAAATACAAAAATTAGCCGAGCTTGCTGGTGCGCGCCTGTAGTTCCAGCTATTCGGGAAGCTGAGGCCCGAGGATCGCTTGAACCCAGGAGGTGGAGGCTGCAGTGAGCCAAGATCATGCCACTGCATTCCAGCCTGGGCGTCAGAGCAAGACCCCCCCCCCCAAAAAAAAAAACCAAAACAACAACAACAACAAAAAAAACCTCTGGGTGCTGAGTCTCTAATTGAGCTTCCTTGGTCAGCAACATTTCGCATGTATTGTCACAACCCATTACTGTGAACCGAGCACATCTTGTGTGACTCCAATGAGAGAGAAGCCCTGAAAACTTGTGCCTGGGTCTCTCTGGGAGTTGGTCCTGCACACCATTTATTTTTGCTGATTTTGCTCCATATCTTTTTGTTGTAATAAGTCAATCGTAGCCATGAATACAACCACATACTGAGTCTCGGGAGTCCTCCTAGCAAATCACTGGGCTTGGGACTGGTATTGAGGACCATGACACACACACACATACATGACCTTTACCATGGGAACAATCCAGCTCACTGATGTCCCTATCTCACCACCATGTACCCTGAGGTCTATTAGATGGAAGTGCCAGTTAGAAATGCTTGGGGTGCAAGTAACCACACTGTCAAATAACTGGACTGAACAAACGGGAGATTATTTCCCTCCAACAAGACTGTTGGTGCGAGTTCAGCAGCTCAGCAACGCTGGGCCAAGCTGGAGTCTCTACCACGCTGTGCACTGACCCTAAGGTCCCAAGATGTCAGTCGCAGTTCCAGTCAACGCATATGTGGCAACAAATGGAGCTGAGAAGGAAGGGAGGGGCCGGAGCAAGAGCCTCTTTGCTGCTTCAGGTAACTTTGACATTTTCTGGTGACGCAGGCCACTGATAAGTGATTTTGGTTATTTACCCCCATCGATACTCAAAGCTTTTTCTCCTCTCTTGGGGCTCCCCTCAAATACTTAACATCACTTTTTGGTCTCTGAGCTGTTCCAGGGCTGGAATTTGTACCCTGGATGGGGCTGGGAGGAGACAGGGGTGGTCTGAGGGATGGAGATTCCGCCACACAGCAGGAGGCCCCAGGTCAGCCTTAACTTCCGGTTGCTCCTGCACCAGCTTGGGGCTCCAGGACTCAACACCTCTGCTCCCTGCTTTCAATAAACAACACAATGCACAGAAGGGTTGGGAATATCGCCCCCTGAGGAGGCAGCAGAGTCCTGCAGCCTAACATAGTGAACCCCCTGGGGGTCCGACCCAACATTCCCCCGCCAACTCCTCCACTGTCACTACCCTGGTGCAAGTCCCCATCACTGCGCTCAGAGGGGTCTCCTGCTGGGTCCCCTGCTTCTACCCCCACCCCCAATCTGTTCCCTTCAGCAGCCAGAGGGAGCCTCTATGACCAAGTCAGATCATGTTCCTCCTCTGCTTGACACCTTCTGGTCACCCCCACTCAGAAAAAAAGCCAAAGTCCTAACTGTGGCCCATGAAGCATCTGGCCTGTCTGACCTCATCTACTGTCACACTCTGGTCCAGCAAGACTCTGGCATACACAATGATCCTTCTGGAGCGCTCCAGCCTCAGTGCCTTTAGGCTGGCTTTCTCTCTGCCTGGAATGTTCTCCCCCTACACTATGACTCCCACTCACTTCATTCAGGTCTTTAAATGTCACCCTGAGCCAGGCATGGTGGTTCATGCCTGTAATCCCAGCACTTTGGGAGGCTGAGGCGAGTGGATCGCTTGAGCCCAGGAGTTCGAGACCAGCCTGAGCAACATGGCGAGACCCCGTCTCTACTAAAAATACAAAAATTACCCGAGTGTGGTGGCGCACACCTGTAGTCCCAGCTACTTGGGAGGCTTAAGTGAGGATCACTTGAGCCCTGGAGGTTGAGGCTGCAGTGAGCTATGGTCATGCCACTGCATTCCAACCTGGGTGACAGAGTGAGACCCTGTCTCAAAAACAAAAAAGTCACCCTGTCAGGATCATCTTCCCTGATGCTGTCACCATAAAGAGCCCACTCCCCCAACTTCTGCAGCTCTGTCTCCCATCCTTGCTTTATTTTCTTCATACCACTCATCATTAGCTGGCCTGTTCCATATTTTTGTCTACTGTCTCCGCTATGATGCAAGCCCAATGAAGGCAGGCATTTCCGTCAGTTTAGGTCAGAGCAGTATCCCCAGTGCCTAGAACAGTTCCTGGCACACGGTCAGGGCTCACTAATGTCTATCGAATGCATAAGTGTGTAAAACAGTTAAGGCAGGGCCTGTAACCCAGCAGACATTCAATCAATGCTTGTGGAATGAATGAATCCGTCGATGCATGAATGCACAAATGAGTCAATGAACCCCGTTCCACCGTGTTCCTGGAGCTGCCCGCTGCCCTCTGCCCTGTCCGTCCCCGGCAGAGCTGGGAGCCGGCCCTCAGCATGACCACCGAAACTTTATTTACAACACGAGGCTGGAGTAAGAGCGGTGGGATGGAGGACAGCAGCAGGGCCGACAGGACCCTACTTCTGCTCCCGCCTCCAGACGATGACCATGCCGCTGGCGTCACTGGAGGCCAGTAGGCTCTCGTCGCAGTTGAAGCTGACATCAAGCACAGGTGCACTGTGGCCCTGCAGCTTGTTGACAGCAGCCTTGGCCGCCCGCTCCACATCAAAGAAGTGCACGCACATGTCCTCACTGCCCGTCACTGTCGGGGTGAGAGGGAGAGGCCATCGGGAGGCGCCTGGGGTGCCCCTGGTGGGAAGTCCCTGAGGTGTCTGAGGTGTTGAAGGGTGTATGTCCGAGGTGTGAGGTCCTAGCATGGCTTGGGGAGGTTTGAGGGGGCCCCATCCCTAGATGGGAGGTCACCTGGCTGTTTTGGTACTGTGTGCAGAATGCGAGGTCTCTGGGCTGTTTGGGGAGTAAGTGCGTTCAAAGTGTGAGTTTTCATCACTTCTCGGCCTTTTGGCCGAGATCAAGTGCAAACTGTGAGTTCTCTGAGCTGTTTGGAGCTGTGAGTTCCACAGTGAGGCTGTTGGGGCAGGAGGGGTCATGAGGTCCAGGAAGTCAGGGCATCGGTGTCGTGATGTCTGAGCCAGGTTGGCACCAGCCCTGGTTCCTGCCCCTCCCCAGCCACCCAGATCCCCTGTCCCTACAGGACTCACCCACGCAGGCCCCCTGGCGGAAGGACATGAGGGGACAGAAGATGCTGCGCACAGGATGTGAGCTCTGCTCGATGGGGAAGCTTCTCTTCAGCTGCAGGGTCCCCTCGTTGTCTACCACCCTGAGAGGATGAGAGAGTGGGTCAAAACACAGCCCCAGCCCTAGCAGGGAGACAAGTTGTGGGCCTGTGTCCCCACCCCTGTGCCTAAGTTCTTTACAGGGTTCATGAAACCCATATTTTTTTTTTTTGTTTTTGAGACAGGATCTCACTCTGTCACCCAGGCTGGAGTGTAGTGGTGCGATCACGGCTCACTGCAGCCTCAACCTCCTAGGCTCAAGTGATCCTCCCGCCTCAGTCTCCCGAGTAGCCGGGACTACCTATAGGCACACACCACACCCAGCTTATGAAACCCAATTCTGAGATGACTACATAAACTATAAGTAGGGGCTGATGTGTGAGTTACTGATGGTTCAGAAACTGTCTCTGTTGATATAAATGGGAGC
This sequence comes from Pan paniscus, assembly GCF_029289425.2. Classification (NCBI taxonomy): domain Eukaryota; kingdom Metazoa; phylum Chordata; class Mammalia; order Primates; family Hominidae; genus Pan; species Pan paniscus. Next base: position 50,092,803 of record NC_073272.2, on the reverse strand, counting down.
CTCTGCAGTTTCATTCACTAGTTTTTCTTTGTAAGGGTCTCTAAAAGATCCTGGTGTTAAGATAAGCACAAAGAGAGGAAATGAACACACCATGGTATGCCCACACTGTGGAAAACTGCACAGCCCTTAGAGAGAATAAAACTGTCCCCACAGGTAACCTGGGGGGTTTCCACAAGGCATTGCCTGGTGAGAAACTCGAAATGTAGGAAAGGCCATTTCTTTTTTCTTTCTTTTTTTAAGAGATGGAGTCTGGCTCTGTCACCCAGGCTGGAGTGCAATGGCACGATCTCGCCTCGCTGCAACCTCCGCCTCCCAAGTTCAAGCAATTCTCCAGCCTCAGCCTCCCAAGTAGCTGGGATTATAGGCGCCTGCCACCATGCCCAGCTAATTTTTGTATTTTTAGTAGAGACGGGGATTCACCATGTTGGCCAGGCTGGTCTTGAACTCCTGACCTCAGGTGATCCACCCGCCTTGGCCTCCCAAAGTGCTGAGATTACAGGAGTGCGCCACTGTGCCTGGCCGGAAAAGGCCATTTCTTTAAAACGTCTTTCTTTCAAAACTGTGGTGGGAGCTAGGCAAGGTGGCTCACGTCTGTAATCCCAGCACTTTGGGAGGCCGAGGTACAAGGATCACTTGAGGCCAAGAGTTTAAGACCAGACTGAGTAACACAGCAAAACCTCATCTCTACAAAAAATAGATTAAAAAGGTTGGCCGAGCATGGTGGCGTGTGCCTGTAATCTCAGCTACTTAGGCTGAGGTGGGAGAATCGCATGAGCCCAGGAGTTGGAGGTTGCAGTGAGCCATGATCATGCCACTGCACTCCAATCTGGGTAACAGCAAAACCCTGTCTCACAAACAAACAGAAACATACATGGATATATGTACACGCCTAGGATTTATGGAAAGAGAAGGATATGTGGAAAGATGTGGATCGTTAATGGGCTTTACTGTGGCAGGAGGAGGCCAGAGGTGGCAGGAGGAAGAAAGGAGAGGCTGTGGGAAATGGGCAAACTTAAGGGTACACTTAAATTAAAAAATTGTTAAGTATATATACAGAAATTGTTTAAAAAGGAGGAGAGAAATAAAGGGGTAGAATAAAAAGCATCCTGTTAGGCAGTGGTTTTCAGGACTGGCCAGACATTGCTTAGGGAATTTCTCAATCTACCAATGCCCAGGCCCATCCCAAAGCTTCTGAAATTACTGGCCTGTAGAGGGGCCCAGACAGGAGTTTTTGAAGCTCTTCAGGTCATTCCAATGTGTGGCCCAGGCTGAGAACTGCATTTGGGTAACATGACAGATGTGAGTGGGGACAGTAACCCCCACACTACTCCCCGCAAAAAAAAAAAAAAAGGAAGGAAGGAAGAAAGGAAAACAGGCCTCTGCTTTAAGTAGCCCTAATCTATTTTATGCTTCAGTTTGCTCACCTGCAAAATGGAGATAATAACAGCACCTACCTCACAGGTCGGTGCAAGGATTGAATGTGGTGATACGTGGAAACTGCTTCGAACAGGGCCTGGCCACAGTGATGGCTGGAAACGCGCTCACTACTGCTATTACTGTTACTGCTACTACTGCTCCCTCAATTAAATTAACCTGATGGAGGAGATGAGCTACTGTCCCAGTGTGCTGGAGGAGGCAGGTCCTCCGTCTCCAGGAGGCCCTGATGGGGGACCCACCTGTAGAGCAGCAACTTGTTGAGGCAAGCATTGATGAGCAGTGAGGGATCCCGGGCCTCGCGGCTGACCCAGGACCGGGCTGAGATGCTGGTCACAGGGCTCCCCTCATGCACCACCAAACGCTTGGCTTTGGTCAGCTTCCCTGCAGCAGCAGAGGGAGGGAAGGCAAAGGTGAGGGTGAGGGCTGTGCCCTGGGAGGGCTGGAGGGCGAGCACCCAGATGCAGGCCTGCTGTCTGCCTACCTGTGGCCATATCAAAGAGGAAAGAGAAGACACTGCCACGGTCATCACCCGCCCAGAGCAGCCGGCCAGGGGCATCAAAGGACAGAGCAAGGACACGGCCTGTCAGCTTGCTGGAGCCCCCCTTCACTTTCTTGCCTGTGGAGATGTTCATGACATGCACGTTGTGCTTGGCGTTCCCCACCTGTGGGGAGAATGCACAGACCATCATCCTGCTTCCAGCCAGGCCCTCCTTGAGTCTGACCACAGTGGGGCTGCTGTTGATGCGACTGGCTGGTCCCTATTAGAGTCTATTCACAATAGGGCTGTGGCAGGTAGACAAGGTGACCAGGCATGAATCCACCTCCCTAGCCAGCCCCTTTTGCAATCTGCCCAGAGTAGGCCACCTGCCTATGGGACTAAAGGGCCTTCAGAGCCATCATGCTGCCCCTTGGCCAGTCCTCCTACAGTGTGAGAACCATAGGGCCTGCCTAGGCCTGTGATCCCAGCTTTCCCCTGCTCCCTGGCTGCTCCTTTCTGGAACTTGTGGGGCTGCTGCTAATGCGGGGAGGATCCCGGCCCACAAGCTCACTCTTGGTCTGTTCCTCTGCAGTTCACCCCACTACACCCCGGGCCACGCCAGACTTTCTAATGTCCTTCCCCTGCTCTCTGACCAATCTACCCTGGAGTCTGACACGGTGGGGCCACTGACAGACCAGACGAGGCTCAGCCTCATCATCCTGCTCCTCAGAGGTAGCCCCTGCAGTTGGAAAACTGTAGGACTGCAGCTGATGGGACCAAAGGGGCCCCAGAGCCAGAACCCTGACCCTGGCCCATGCTCCCTGGAGTGTACCACAGCAAGGCCATCCCAGACCAAGAACGGCATTCCCCTTTTTTGGGGAGGTGGGGGCGGAGTCTCGCTCTGTCGCCCAGTGGTGCCATCTCGGCTCACTGCAAGCTCCACCTCCCAGGTTCACGCCATTCTCCTGCCTCAGCCTCCCAAGTAGCTGAGACTATAGGCGCCCGCCACCATGCCCGGCTAATTTTTTGTATTTTTAGTAGAGACGGGGTTTCACCGTGTTAGCCAGGATGGTCTCAATCTCCTGACCTCGTGATCCGCCCGCCTCCGCCTCCCAAAGTGCTGGGATTACAGGCGTGAGCCACTGTGCCTGGCCCACTCCTGTCTTCTGATCTGCTTCCCTTTTAAGTCTGACCACACTAGGACTGCTCTGACGAGATTGGGTGGGGGGTGGGGGGGTCCTAGGCCCCCCTGGCTATCCCTCCTTATACTCTGATTCCCTCAGATAGCCTTCCTGACCCAGCCCACCAGCCCTTGGTGAGTGGGTGTCCTGGAGCCTGACCACAGTGAGGTTGTTGTTGACAGGCTGGAAGGTGCAGCAGAGCAGTTCAGCGCTATCGGGGTCAGGGATCTCCCGGATGCAGCGACCATCCTCAGAGGCCCAGATGCGCATGGTGGCATCCAGTGAGGTGGACACGAGGATGTCATTGGAGAGGGACCAGGCGAAGTCGGAGACACCACGGGTGTGGCCCCGTAGCACGCGAAGCACTGTGGGTGGGGCAGGCACCAGCTGGCACAGGGAGATGCTGCCGTCGAGTGAGCAGCAGGCCAGGCGGTGTCGGTCATCATTGGCGAAGCGCACCCTTGGGACTGCAATGCCAAGAAGCCATTAGTGGGAATCTGCACACTCACTGGGCACTTTTCTCTCTAAAAGGCTCTGACGTGTGTGCCTGGGGCTGGGGCTGGGGCCCCACTGCATGAGGCACAGTGGCCTCAGCAAAGGGCTTTCCTTGGCTGACAAAGGGAACTGTAACCCCTGAAGACCCTCTGCCAAAGCTCCCTAAGTCTTAGCAGCTCCTTTGCAGATTGCAAAATTCTTCTGCAACATGAAAAAGTTCCTGTCTTAGCGAACACTTTATAATCAAGGTCTTGGCAATTTGCAAAACCCTTGACACTGTAGCCCACTCTGCCCTCTGCAAGGGGATTTATCATCAGCAAAGGCTTTGAACTCTTCCAAGTGACTCAGGAACCCAGGCAGCCTGCTGCAAAGGGCTCTCTCTTAGGCTTCTGAGGCCCTTTCCAGTAGACGAAGCACTGACCACTTTGCAGAGGGATTTTCAGTCTACAAAAGGCTTTATGGATGGTCATTCCTCCTTTGGAGTGTGCCAGGGGCCTTGGATTCAGAAAAGGATGCCTTGGTTGGTTGTCACAGTTTGGGAAAATGCTTGGTGATGGAACCCGCTACCCACTGGCTCACCTGCCTCATCCACGTGCTGGTCAAAAACATGATACATGCCCGCAAAGGCATAGTTCTCGCTCAGTGACGTGTCCCCGGCCATGGCCCGACTTGCCTCTGCTGCTGACGTGGGCACCACGCTGCCAGGGGGCCTGGGCCCCAATAGGAAGTGAGGGGTGACAGGAGGTAGATGCGAGAGTGTTCAGTCTGCCATTGCCCCAGGGCCCCTCTCCTCCTCGCAACCCGCCCCCCGCCTTGGCTGCCTCTGGTGCATACCTGTCCTCATAGACGGCACGGTTCATCTGCGCCTGCAGCTGGTAGGAGCCTCTGCTGACAGAACGACGGTGCCCACGGGCCCCCAGGGCCCGAGGATCATCCTCAAAGTCCTGCAAATGGAGAGGGTCAGGGTGGGTGCATCTTGCAAAAAGCCCGAGAACCTTTGAGGTGTGGAGCCCTGAAAATCTACCTAGAGTCAGATCACTTCTCACTGTGTCCCCTGCCACCACCACCGCTGCCCACTTGTACTACTGCAGTGGCTTCCTCACGAGTTCTGCTGTTCCTGCCCTCCCCGGGCTCAGCAGATACTAAAGACAGGGCTTGCTATATGTTTACTGACCTGTTTACAAAGTTTGTGTGTTTACTGGTTTACTTGGCATATTATTTTTTTGTCCTCTGCTGATGCAGAACAGTGCCCAGCAAAGAGCAGGTGCTTGATGAAAGTCAGTGGAGTGAATGTGTGCAGGCAGGGTATGCCCAGGGGGTGAATGTGGCCAGAAGCTCACCTCCATGCGGTCAAGAGTAGTGCGGCTACTGCGGACGATGCTGTTGCTATAGGCACGAGCACTGCCTGGCTCGGAGAGGGGCCCGTAGCGTTGGCCCAGCAGCTGCCCCCGAAGCCTCAGGTACTGCCGACGCAGCGCTGGGGGGTGCCCAGCCTTGGCATTCTCCCGCAGCAGCTGGCTGCGCCGGCGGATATACTGCGTCCGAAACTGTGGAAACGTTGGTGTGCGGTACGCGTTGTACCTGCAGGGTCAGGATGCAGGGCAGGCAGCAGGCACAGGACAGAGGGAATCAATCAGCTCGGGGGGGGGGGTACGGCAGGAGAGTGAGGTGTGTGGCAGTGACTGGGGCCTAGGTGGTAAGAATGACTAGCAGTGGTGATGAGGGACCTCTTGGTCCTGTGGTGGGAGTGAGTCTGCAGTAATAATGAGCATGGTCATGAGGTCAGTTTGCAGACAACAGAGTCAGTCTGCTGCCGTGCTGGGGTCCCTACGGGGTGACTGGGTCAGCGCAGACAATAATTAGGGTCAGTATACCAGGGCGACAGAAGTCAGACTGACATTATGGGGGTCAGCGTTGGAAGGTGATGGGGTCAGAATGGGGAAGTGATGATGTAAAAAAAAAAAAAGTCTAGGGGACACCCATAGGGGATAGGATGTCACCTGCCTGAGCCCCACCTCCCTCTCACAGGTAGCCGCTTTGCGCATGCCCACATCTGACCACATTTTCCCAGCTTGCTGTTTAGAATCCTCTCCGGCCCAGCCAACTCACCGCGGGCGTGCCCGCCCCCGCTACTGCGCATGCTCACCTCCGGCATGCCCACGCAGCCGCATAAGGCAAGTTCTCCGCCCAGCCTCACTTATCGCCATTGCGCATGCACCACAGTAAGTTCTGCTCCCATGGGCGTTGACCCCACGCCTCACCTCGCGTCCACTGCTAAGACTTGCTGCCACACCGCGGCCATTCCCCGGCCTCCTCCTCTGGCGTGTCCGCCCGCGGCAGCCTGCAGGACAAGGGCCTGGAATGTGAGCGTCCCGAGCGAAGGGATCTAGTTCCGTCCCTTCCACCAGGCGACCATTGCCATAGACATCGAGTCCCTCCGCGCCGGAGATGTCACGAACTCCCACCCGGGTGTTACCATGGTCATCACCCCAGCCCTGCCCTTCCTGGGCAGCGCCCGGGTGACACACAGCGATTCAGAACAGACACCGCCCCTCCCCAGTCGCCATAGCAACGCCCCTCCCCCGCCTAGCATTCCCTGCTTGACATTCTCCACCCATCTTGTCCCCGCCGCCCTCCGCCTTCCCGTCTCAGATCCAAGAGCATAGCCCGGGATCGGGGACCACCTCCGGGGCTGCCTCCGGTTCTTGAGGCCCCCCGGAGCGGCCCTGAGACCACTATCGCCGGTTCCTTCTGTCTCTCCTCCCTTTCTCAGGCTCCAGGCAAGATGGCTGCCTGCTATCAGAAAGAGCTGCCGAGCCCAGAGCGAATCGATAGGCATCCTTCCCAGGGCGTGGGAGTCTCGCAGGCGCATTGAAGGACATTGGCTTCAAGCCCAAGGACGGAGGCTCCACCCCTTGACTTCTACCCACTCGTTAATTGCACTTTTTGTATATACAAGGATAATGTCCAAGGGACATAGCGTCAGGGGTGAGTTTGCTAATCATTCCCTAGAAATCAGAAGTACAACATTATAAAAAAGAGAAGAAACACGACTTTTAAAAAGTGGTGTAGGGCCGGGCGCGGTGGCTCACGCCTGTAATCCCAGCACTTAGGGAGGCCGAGGCAGGTGGATCACTTGAGGCCAGGAGTTCAAGACCAGCCTGGCCAACATGGTGAAACCCCGTCTCTACTAAAAATACAAAAATTAGCCGGGTATGGTGGCGGGCGCTTGTAGTCCCAGCTACTCGGGAGGTTGTGGCAGGAGGATTGCTTGAGCCCAGGACGCGGAGGTTGTAGTGAGCTGAGATCGCGCCACTGCACTCTAGCCTGGGCGACGGGAGTGAAACCCTGTCTCAAAAACGAAAACAAAAAAAGTGGTGTAGGCCACTTTTTAGCAGCACAATTTTGTCCAAGCAAAACTTGAATAATAGAATAAAAAATCATCATATATGCAAAGACGCCTTGAAAGTTCACCAGTTCTTGCAGTGGGCCTCTGCACACCCCTGGGATGAGTAAGGTCGGTTGTGTGTGTGTGACTGGGATGGTTGGACTTGGATGCCCCCAGAAAGCTTGAGGCTTGAGTTTCTTTCTTTCTTTTTTTTTTTTTTTCTTTTTGAGACGGGAGTCTCGCTCTGTCGCCCAGGCTGGAGTCCAGTGGCGCGATCTCGGCTCACTGCAAGCTCCGCCTCCTGGGTTCACGCCATTCTCCTGCCTCAGCCTCCCAAGTAGCTGGGACTACAGGCGTCCGACACCACGCCTGGCTAAATTTTTGTGTTTTTAGTAGAGAGGGGGTTTCACCGTGTTAACCAAGATGGTCTCAATCTCCTGACCTCATGATCCGCCCGCCTCGGCCTCCCAAAGTGCTGGGATTACAGGCGTGAGCCACCGAGCCCGGTCGAGGCTTGAGTTTCTAAAGACAGAAGATAGAATTAGGCAAAAGAAGCTTTGGGGTTTGGATCCAAAGAGGCTATCTGAATCATCTCTATTTCAACTTCCAGCAGGAAGCTGCTTTCAAACTGTTCATCTTAATGTTATCAGGGTAAACTTCCTGTTGGATCTTAACATCAACTGACATAAAATTCAAAGCTGTTATTTTCCACATTATTTTTATAACAAATACAATCAATTCAACAATGTTTTAAAGTCACCGAAAGATCACACTGTATTGTGTTGACTCAGCATCTCCCTTGTCCCTGTAACAAGCTTATCAGTGTCTTTTCATATTAAATACTCTTTTGTAACATGATTGATAAAGAATAAACTCTATTTCGCTGCACAAACGTGTAACCTTAACAAGAACAACTAATATTTATGAGACAATGTGCTGGGTACTGTTCAAGGTATTTTATACATATATTAATCTATTTAATCTTTTTTTTTTTTTTGAGATGGGGTTTCACTCTGTCACCCAGGCTGGAGTGCAGTGACACGATCTTGGCTCACTGCAATCTCTGCCACCTGGGCTCAAGCAGTTCTACCTCAGCCTCCCGGGAGCTGGGACCACAGGCATTTGCCACCACGCCCGGATAATTTTTCTATTTTTGGTAGAGACGGGGTTTCACCATGTTGGCCAGGCTGGTCTCAAACTCCTGAGCTCAAGTGATTCGCCCGCCTCGGCCTCCCTAAGTGCTAGGATTACAGGCGTGAGCCACTGTACCCAGCCAATTTAATCATAATAACTGAAGGTTGCGGGTCCTGTTACTATCCCCATTTTACAGATGAGGATATCTGAAGCCCAGGGAATTCAAGGGTGACATTTTATTGAACTGGTTCCCTTAAGTTTTTTTTTTTTTTTTTTTTTAAGACATGGTGTCAACTGGGCGTAGTGGCTTATGTCTGTAATCCCAGCACTTTGGAAGGCTGAGGTGGGAGGATCACTTGAGTCCAGGAAGTTGAGACCAGCCTGGGGAACAAAGTGAGACCCCATCTCTACCAAAAATTAGGCATGGTGGTACATGCCTGTAGTCCCAGCTACTCGGGAGGCTGAGGCAGAAGAATTGCTTGAGCCTGGGAGGTTAAGGCTGCAGTGAGCTGTGATCATGCCACTACACTCCAACCTGGGCAACAGAGCGAGACCCTGTCTCTTAAAAAAAAAAAAAAGAGGTCGGATGTGGTGGCTCACACCTGTAATCCCAGCACTTTGGGAGGCTGAGGCGGGCAGATCACCTGAGGTTAGGAATTCGAGACCAGCCTGGGCAACATGGTGAAACTCTGTCTCTACTAAAAATACAAAAAATTAGCCGGGCATGGTGGCAGGAGCCTGTAATCCCAGCTACTTGGGAGACTGAGGCAAGGACAATCACTTGAACCCTGGAGGCGGAGGTTGCAGTGAGCTGAGATCGTGCCATTGCACTCCAGCCTGGGCAACAAGAGCGAAACTCCATCTCAAACATAAATTAATTAAAAAAGAGCGACATGGGGTCGGCTGGGCATGGTGGCTCGTACCTGTAATCCCAATACTTTGGGAGGCCAAGGCAAGAAGATCACTTGAGTCTAGGAGTTTGAGACCAGCCTGGGCAACACAGTGAGACTACATCTCTACAAAAATAAAATTAGCTGGGTGTGGTGGTGTGTGCTCATAGTCCCAGCTACTCAGGAGGGTGAGGTGGGAGGATTGCTTGAGCCTGGGAGGTCAAGGCTGCAGTGAGCCATGCCACTGCACTCTGGCTTGGATGTTAGAGTAAGACCCTGTTTTTTTTTTGTTTTTTTGTTTTTGTTTTTTTTAAAAAGAGAGAGATATGGGGGTATCTTGATATGTTGCCCAGGCTGGTCTCGAACTCGTGGCCTTGAGGCATCCTTCCACCTCAGCCTCCCAAGGAGCTGAGATTTACAGGCATGAGCCACTGCACCCAGCCCTGAACTGGTCCCCTATTTGTGACTGGCATTGGGTTTATTTCCATGTTCTTTTTTCGCCATAAAGAGTGTTGTGATAAATACCTTTCCCATTCACTTCCACCTTCTCTCAACAGAGCCCTGCCCCTTCATCCCACCACTCTGCTTCCAAAGAAATATGATGGAATGAAATAACAGAAGAGTCAGGAATTCGAGTCAGGGATACCTGGGAAATTCTGTTTCACCATTGGAATGAATTCTTTTATTGTTGTTTTTCAATATTAACGTATTAAATTTATAAAAATTATTTTTAAAACCTCTTCCTATAAGGCTATAAGATACTAGACAAAACAAGCTGATGAAAGGTTTGTTGGCTGGGCACTGTGGCTCACGCCTGTAATCCCACCACTTTGGGAGGCTGAGGAGGGTGGGTCACTTGAGGCCAGGAGTTAGAGACCAGCCTCGCCAACATGGGCACCTCTGCCTCCCAGCTCAAGCGATTCTCGTGCCTTAGCCTCCCAAGTAGCTGGGACTACAATCGTGCACCACCATGCCTGGCTAATTTTTGTGTTTTTAGTAGAGATGGGTTTCACCATGTTGGCCAGGCTGGTCTCGAACTCCTGACCTCACGTGATTTGCCTGCCTTGGCCTCCCGAAGTGCTGGATTACAGGCATGAGCCACTCAGCTGGTTTTTCTTGATTAAACATTCCTCTGCTTGTTACAAGCTTTCGGTTAGTTTTCAAAGTTTGAGACCTGCCTGACAGCATGGTGAGACTCTATCTTTACAAAATAAAAAAAAATAACCAGGCATGATGGTGTACACCTGTAGTCCCAGCTATTCAAGAGGCTGAGGTGGGAGATCACTGGAGCCTGCGAAGTTGAGGCTGCAGTGAACCGTGATCACACCACTGCACTCCAGCCTGGGCAACGCAGTGAGACCCTGTCTCAAAAAAAAAAAAAAAAAAAAAAAAAAAACAAGAAATGCAAAGGAATGCAGTGGACCACATTGGCTGTGTCTGCTTTTCATTGCTACCACAGGCTGAAATAAAATCTCAAGTTGGGCCCCAACTTCAGGGGACAAAGTAAAAGTGTAGGTGGGAAAGTGTAGGTGGTTCAGAGTACAGGTGTGCTGAGAATCAAGGCCAGAGAGAGAAACGGGAGGAGCCATGGAGCTGAGGTGTAATTGGAGTGGAGACACGGAATCCTCATTCACTTATCTCATCCCTGAAGTTTCTTCCTAAATGGGGTGAGTGGGGGTTGGGATATGAGTTCATAACTTTCATCATTTCCTGATGGGAAAACATTTGCCTCTGAAGCCAAAGTTCTCACAACCCCCAAATGGGGGTTGGTGACAACTCTCTATGCCCTAAGTCAGAAATAAAATTTCTGCCTTTGGAAAAAGCCTCAAACAGAGCACTGTGCGGTCCCCAGCATGCTGAACTAGCAAGCCAGCCTTCTGACAGATACTTCTTCAGTCCCTGGAGCTACGATTCTAACTGCCAAGATCAATAGTAAGAAAATAATAATGTAAGAAATTGGTAAACTTGTAAATGAAATAGTAGTTTGGCCGGGCATGGCGACTCATGCCTGTAATCCCAACACTTTGGGAGGCCGTGCGGGTGGATCACTTGAGGCCAGGAGTTTGAGACCAGCCTGCTCAACATGGTGAAACCCCATCTCTACTAAAAGTAGAAAAATTAGCTGGGCATGGTGGTGGGTGCCTGTTATCCCAGCTACTGAGGAGGCTGAGGCAGGAGAATCGCTTGAACCTGGGAGGTGAAGGTTGAAGTGAGCCGAGATCACGCCACTGCACTCCAGCCTGGGCAACAGAGTGAGACTCTTCTTAAAAAAAAAAAGAATAGTAGTTTGGTTATTGTTGCTGGGGGGCAGGTGTGAAAAATAAATTTGAACTGAAACCAGAATGCACAAAGCCTTGGACTGCTGAGCGTCAGGATAAGGCGGACGTTAAAGCCTGTCGGCCACGGATTCAGAGCCAGCGGAAATCACTTCACAGGGGTAGGACTAGGATCACTCTGGTCTTAAGATCTCAATTCAGCTTGCCCAGTGAGGCATTCAGGGCTAGATTGCAGATCTGGGAGTGTTTAGCCCTTGCATCTGATATCACAGTCCCAGGCAATTACAGCCCTTGATTCTCTTTCTTTCCTGCTAATATGTTGAACTACATCTCATGCTTTTCAAATGTCAAGCCACCCTTGCTGTCCTGGGATAGGTCCCACCTGGTTGTGGTGATAGCCTGCATTACTGAGTGCTGACTATACTGATCTTATATGTACTGTCACAAACCTAAGGAGGTAGGTATGACATTTAAGCCCCATTTTGAAGATAGGGAAAGTGAACTCTAGAGGGGTTTACTGCCCATGGCCACAGATGTAGACAATATTAGAACTAGTATTTGGACTCCAGTGGGAAGTCGAACTGTTTTTTTTTTGTTGTTGTTGTTTGTTTTTTACTTTAAGTTCTGGGATACCTGTGCAGAACATGCAGGTTTGTTACATAGGTATACATGTGCCATGGTGGTTTGCTCCACCTATCCACCCATCATCTAGGTTTTAAGCCCCGCATGCGTTAGGTATTTGTCCTACTGCTCGAACTGGACTGTTTCTTATCCTGGACACCAGAAACCACCAACCCCTGGTAACCAGCCAGCATTGTTGACAATAATGCCCCGTCCTTCTCCTAGCTCTGTGCACCCCCAGCACTAAGTCCCAGATCTAGTTCTGTTCCTGGTCTCTTCTGACCTCCAGGACTGCTCTATGCACCAAGGTCTGCAATGGCGTCCAGCTACCGTGAGGGGCTGATCTCCTCCTAGGCTTCCTCTCCAACCTCACCTCTTGGCACTCTTACTCCATCAGGTTATGTTCCAGCCACGCTGGCTTCCTGTCACATGCTTTGAAAACTGTACAAAGTGTTCCTGGTATCTGGAATGCTCTTTGCTATGACTCACTTCCCTGACACTTCTCATCCCGTGGTCATGTCACTAATAACAAGCACTTTATTTATGCCAGGCACTCTTTGAAGCACTTTATTTATTTATTTATTCATTTTAATTTGTTATTTTTTTGAGACAGAGTCTCACTGTCATTCAGGCTGGAGTGCAATGGCGCAATCTCGGTTCACTGCAACCTCCGCCTCCCGAGTTCAAGCAGTTATCCTGCCTCAGCCTTCCGAGTAGCTGGGATTACAGGCATGCGCCACCATGCCTAGCTAATTTTTGTATTTTTAGAAGAGACGGGGTTTCTCCTTGTTAGCCAGGCTGGTCTCGAACTCCTGACCTCAAGTGATCCACCCACCTCGGCCTCCCAAAGTGCTGGGATTACAGGTATGAGCCACTGTGCCCAGCCTGAAGCACTTTACATTAATAGAAAACCTTGTGTAATCCTTACAACAGCAGTCTTGTGAAGTAGATACTATTGCCATCTCATCTCACAGGTGAGGAAATGAAAACAAAGAGAGGAAGTGACCTGCCCAAGGTCACACAGCCAGTAAGCAATGGAACTGGATTTATATGTAGGCCACTTGGCTCCGAATCCCTGTTCTTAACCACAACACTAACACCAACTGTCAAGTTACTTTTTGTGAGCTCATCTAGTGTGGATTCCTAACAAGTACTTTGTCATCCCGCCCTCGCTTTGCTTGATCTGTCAGCAAACCCTGTGAGTTCCACCTTCAGAATATGCCAGAATCCGAGCTCTCCTCTCGGCGTCCACTGCCGCCACCACCATCACTGGTTTGGATGACTGCAGCAGCCTCCTCACCACTGCCGTCCTCGCCCCCTCTCCTCAATCTGTCCTCACAGCAGCCAGAGGGATCCTGTTGCAACCCAAGTCAGCCCAGGGCCCTCCTCTGCTCAGAGCCCTGCCGTGGCTCTCATCTCTCTCAGAGAAAAAGCCAAAGTCCTCTCCGTGGCCCACGAGGCCCTCCGGGCCCTCCCTGACCTCACCACCCACCACTGGCCCCTGGCTCACTCTGCTCCTGCCCCGCTGGCTTTCTTGCTGTTCCCCACACACCAAGCAAGCTCCTGCCTCAGGGCCTTTGCACCTGTTTGCTTTTCCCTCTGCCTTTAATTCTCCTCTTCCAGATGTCGAAGCAAGGTAAGGCTGACAGGTTTGGCTGGAAATGAAACAAGCCCTAGTTACATTCAGATGTTACTTACGTGGACCATGAAAGCAAGAACATCCACAGATTCTGGTTCATGTCCCTTGTGCCGGGCAACACCGAAATGAAAGGGGCGAGATGACCACACACCAGGTGGCAGGACACCTTGTTGCTGAGGAGCTAATTTCATGCTGCAGCTAAGCAGTTCTATAGCCCAGAGGTGAGGGGTAGAAAGCCTCAAACCCCACCAGAACCTCAGGAGGTGGGGAGAAAACTGTCTCACAACAGGCACCTTGGTAGATAGGGAGGTGAATGGTAAATGGCCTCGTGAGAACTCCCCACAAACCTTCCGTGCTCTGTGTTCCGAGGATTACAGGGCGTTCTGCCAAGACTTACATCAGCTTACCTACGTGGCCCATGTGGAGACGTGCAACGGAGCCAGAGCGCTGTGGAGGAACCATTCCCACGAACTAGACCACTGGATATCCTCCTTGACTGCTCTCCCTGGAACATCGGGTCTCTGTTGAAAGGCACCTTTTCAGAGTCACCTTCCCTGACTGCCATGTGTAAACCATCACATCTCACTCTCCACCCCCACCCTGCTTTATTTCCCTTAATGCTTCCCACTCCCTAACATTACATTACACGGCAATGTTTTAGCTTATTGTAGGTGGACCCCACCAATGCATGATATAATGAAACTTCACAAAATCAAGTTTTAACAAATTTAAGAAGAATGAAATCATATCAAGAGCCTTTCTGACCACAATGGTATAAAAGTAGAAATCAATAAAAGGAGGAAAATCAGAACACTCACCAATATGTGGAAATTAAACAATACACTTCTGGCTGGGCACGGTGGCTCATGCCTGTAATTCCAGCACTTTGGGAGGCCAAGACAGGAAGAGCTGTTTTTTTTTTTTTTTTTTTTGAGACGGAGTCTCACTCTGTCTGGAATGCAGTGGCACTCTCTCTGCTCACTGCAACCTCTGCCTGCCAGGTTCAAGCGATTCTCCTGCCTCAGCCTCCCAAGCAGCTGGGATTACAGGCGCCTGCCACCACGCCTGGCTAATTTTTTGTATTTTTAGTAGAGAGGGGTTTCACCATGCTGGCCAGGCTGGTCTCAAACTCCTGACCTCAAGTGATTTGCCCACCTCGGCCTCCCAAAGTGCTAGGATTACAGGCATGAGCCACTGCACCCCGCCAGGAAGATCTCTTGAGGCCAGGAATTCAACACCAGCCTTAGCAACATAGTGAGACCCTTGTCTCTACAAAAAATAAAAGAATTAGCTGGGCATGGTGGTGTGCGCCTGTAGTCTCAGCTACTTGGGAGGCTGAGGTGGGAGGATCCCTAGAGCTCAGGAGGTGGAGGTTGCAGTGAGCTGTGATCTTGCTAATGCACTCCAGCCTGGGTGACAGAGCAAGACCCTGTCCCCCCCCCAAAAAAAAAGAAAAAAGAAATAAAAGAAATAAAGATCTCAAATAAACAACCTAACTTTATACCTCAAGGGACTAGAAAAATAATGAAGTCCAAAGTTAGCAGAAAGATGGAAATAACAAAATCAGGGCAAAAATAAATGAAATAGATGAAAAAAATATAAAAGATTAATGACACTAAGAGTTGGTTTTTTGAAAAGATGAACAAAGTAAATAAAATCAGAAACATTACAAGTGAAACGACAGAAAAACAAAGGACCTGCCAGGCACAGTGGCTAACGCCTGTAATCCCAGCACTTTGAGAGGCTGAGGTGGGAAGATCACTTGAGGTCAGGAGTTCGACACCAGCCTGGCCAACACGGCGAAACTCCATCTCTACTAAAAATACAAAAACTAGCCAGGCATGGTGATGTGTGTCTGTAATCTCAGCTATCCAGGAGGCTGAGGCGGGAACGATCACTTAAGCCTGGGAGGTTGAAGCTACAGTGAGCCGTGATTGTGCCACTGCACTCCAGCCTGGGTGACAGAGTGAGACCCTATCTGAAATAATAATAATAAGCCTACTAAACACTACTATGAACAGTTGTTACACAAATTGGATAACCTAGAAACAATGGACACATTCCTAGAAATATACACTCTACCAAGACCGAATCAGGAATAGAAAATCTGAACAGACTGATAACAAGTAAGGAGATTGAATCATTCATCAAAAATCTCCCAACAGGACGGGCATGGTGGCTCACGCCTGTAATCCCAGCACTTTGGGGGGCCAAAGTGGGCAGATCACCTGAGGTTAGGAGTTGAAGACCAGCCTGGTCAACATGGTGAAGCCCCGTCTCTACTAAAAATACAAAAATTAACCGGGCATGGTGGTGGGTGCCTGTAATCTCAGCTACTCAGGAGGCTTAGGCAAGAAAATTGCTTGGTCGTGGGAGGTGGAGGTTGCAGTGAGAGCCGAGATCAAACCACTCCAGCCTAGGCGGCAGAGTGAGACTCTGTCTCAAAAAAGGAAAAAAAAAAAAATTGAAGAAGAGGGAACACTTCCAAACTCATTTTATGAGAATAGAATTACCCTGATACCAAAGTCAGATAAATGGTAGTGGGGGTGGGAGGAGGTGGGGATGGTTAATGGGTACAAAAAATAGAAAGAATGAATAAGATCTAGTCTTTGACAGGACAATAGGGTGACTATATCCAATAAAAATTTAATTGTACATTTAAAAATAAATAAAATAAGCTGGGCGCGATGGCTCACGCCTGTAATCCCAGCACTTTGGGAGTCCGAGGTGGGCAGATCACCTGAGGTCAGGAGTTCGAGACCAGCCTGACCAATATGGAGTACCCCCATCTTTACTAAAAATACAAAATTAGCCAGGCGTGGTGGTGCATGCCTGTAATCCCAGCTACTCGGGAGGCTGAGGCAGGAGGATTGCTTGAACCTGGGAGGCAGAGGTTGTGGTGAGCCGAGATCACGCCATTGCACTCCATCCTGGGCAACAAGAGTGTAACAGTCTCAAAAAAAAAAAAAAAAAGCTGGGCATGGTGGTGTGTGCTCATAGTCCTAGCTGCTGGGGAGGCTGAGGTGGGAGGACTGCTTGAGCCCAGGAATTTGAGACTGTAGTGAGCTGTGATTGTGTTACTGGATTCCAGCCTGGGCAACAGAGCAAGACCCTCTTTAAACACACACACACACATGCACACACACACACACACACACACCCAGTGGAACAGAATCAAGGGCCCAGAAAATAGGGAGTCTCTCTGAGCCTACTCTGGCTTGGGAGGCTGCCTGATAAAAACAAAAAACAAAAACCAACCCCCAAAACCCAAGAGAGCCCAGAAATAAACCCACACATACAATATAAACTAATCTTATCCCCCGCCACCCAAGACGGAGTCTTGCTCTGTTGCCCAAGCTGGAGTGCAGAGGTGCGATCTCGGCTCACTGCAACCTCTGCCTCCTGGGTTCAAGCGATTCTCCTGCCTCAGCCTCCCAAGTAGCTGGGATTACAGGCATGTGTCACCATGCCCGGCTAATTTTTTTTTTTTTTGTATTTTTAGTAGAGACAGGGTTTCACCATGTTGGCCAGGCTGATCTCAAACTCCTGACCTCGTGATCCGCCTGCCTTGGCCTCCCAAAGTGCTGGGATTACAGAGGGGAGCCACCGCGCCCAGCTATTATCAACTAATCTTTGACAGAAGTGCTATGAATACACAATGGAGGAAAGACAGTCTTCAATAAATGGTGCTGGGAAAAATGATGGACCCTTATCTTACACCATACACAAAAACTAAAAATGGATTAAAGACTTAAACATAAGATCTGAAGCCATAAAAGTCCTAGAAGGAAACCAAGGGGGAAAACTCCTCGACATTGGTCTTATCGATGATTCTTTGGACATGAAACCAAAAGCACAGACAACAAAAGCAAAAATAAACAGCCAGGTGTGGTGGCTCGCGCCTGTAATCCCAGCACTTTGGGAGGCCGAGGTGGGTGGATTGCCTGAGCTCAGGAGTTCGAGACCAGCCTGGCTGACATGGTGAAACTCCATCTATACTAAAAATACAAAAATTAGCCGGGCGTGGTGGTGCACACCTGTAGTTCCAGCTACTCAGGAGGCTGAGGCAGGAGAATCGCTTGAACCTGGGAGGCGGAGGTTGAGCCAAGATCGTGCCACTGCACTCTAGCCTGGGCAAGACTCTGTCTTAAAAAAATAAGCAAGTGGGACTACATCAAACTAAAAAATTTCTGCACAGCAAAGGAAAAACAATCTACAAAATGAAAAGGCAACCTATGGAATGGAAGAAAATATTTTCAAACCATTTATCTTATAAGGGATTAATATCCAAAATATATAAGGAACTCATATAACTCAATAGCAAAACCCCAAATAAACTGATTTTAAAATAGCCAAAGTACCTGAAAAGACATTTCTCCAAAGAAAACATACAAATGGCCACCAGGTATACAAAAAGGGGCTCAACATCACTAATCATAAGGGAAATGCAAATCAAAACCACAATGAGATATCAACTCATACCTATTAGGATGGTCACTATAAAAATGAGGAAAGGACCAGACATGGTGGCTCATGCCTGTAGTCCCAGCACTTCGGGAGGCCGAGGCAGGTGGATTGCCTGAGCTCAGGAGTTCGAGACCAGCCTGGCTGACGTGGCAAAACCCCATCTCTACTTAAGGTACAAAAATTAGCTGGGTGTGGTGGTGGGCACCTGTAACACCAACTACTCAGGAGGCTGAGGCAGGAGAATCGCTTGAACCCAGGAGGTGGAGGTTGTAGTGAGCTGAGATTGCACCATTGCACTCCAGCCTGGGTGAGAGAGTGAGATTCCATGTCAAAAAAAAAAAAAAATAGGAAAGATAACAAGTGCTGAAGGGAACCCCTATACACTATTGTAGGAATGTAAATTAGTACAGCTAGTAGGGAAAATTGTGTGGAGGTTCCACAAAACATTAAAAATAAACTACCAAGTCCGGGCATGGTGGCTTATGCCTGTAATCCCAGCACTTTGGGAGGCCGAGGCGGGCGGATCATGAAGTCAGGAGATGGAGACCATCCTGGCTAACATGGTGAAACCCCGTCTCTACTATACAAAACATTAACCGGGCATGGTGGTGGGCGCCTGTAGTCCCAGCTACTCGGGAGGCTAAGGCAGGAGAATGGCGTGAACCCGGGAGGCAGAGCTTGCCGTGAGCCAAGATTGCACCACTGGACTCCAGCCTGGGCGACAGAACAAGACTCTGTCTAAAAAATAAAAAATAAAAAATAAATAATAAACTACCATAGCATCCAGCAATCCTACTTCTGGGTATATATCCAAAAGTTATGAAATTACTATCTCAGAGATATATGCATTTCCATGTTCATTGTAGCATTACTCACAATAGCTAAAACGTGGAAACAACCCAAATGTCCATGGCAGATGAGTGGATAAAGTAAATGATGTGTATATGTACAGTGGAATATTATTCAGCCTTAAAAAAGGAAATTCTGCCATTTGCAACATGGATGGAGGACATTATGCTAAGTGAAATAAGCCACTCGTAGAAAGACAAGTACTGCATGATCTCACTTGTATCTGCAGCCTAAAAAAAGTCAAACTCATAGAAATGGAGTACAATGGTGGTTACTAAGGGCTGGGGGAATTTTTGGTCAATGGGTACAAGCTTTCAGTTATAACATGAATAAGTTCTGGAGATCCAATGTACAGCATGGTGACTATAGTTAATAACACTGTGGTGTATACTTGAAATTGTCTAAGTAGATGATTAAGTGTTCTCATTTCACTCACAATAAAGGTAACTAAGGTGATAGATGTGTTAATTTGCTTTATTGTAGTGATCATTTTAAATTTGTATATTTATCAAACACCCTGTTATACATCTTTTTTTTTTTTTTTGAGATGGAGTCTTGCTTTGTTGCCCAGGCTGGAGTGCAGTGGCACGATCTCGGCTCAGTGCAACCTGCACCTCCTGGCTTCATGGAATTTCTCCTGCCTCAGCCTCCCGCGTAGCTGGGATTACAGGCATGCGCCACCATACCTGGCTAATTTTTGTATTTTTAGTAGAGATGGGGTTTCACCTTGTTGGCCAGGCTGGTCTCGAACTCCTGACCTCAAGTGATCCACCCACCTCGGCCTCCCAAAGTGCTGGGATTATAGGCGTGAGCCACTGCACCTGGCCTATACATCTTAAATACACTTTTTTTTTTTTTTTTTTTTTGGTTAACCACACCTCAAAAGAGCTGGGCAAAAAATTAATGTGAAAAGTTTCCATCAAAAAAGGACTAATAATCCAGAAAAGATTTGCTAAATAAGACTGGGCATGGTGGCTCACACCTGTAATCCTAGCACTTTTGGAGGCCGAGGTAGGAGGATTGCTTGAGTCCAGAAGTTTGAGACCATCCTGGACAACATAAATATAGTGAGACCCTGTCTCTACAAAAACCAAAAAAGATTATTGGGCATGGGTGATGCATCCCTGTAATTCCAGTTACTCTGGAGGCTGAGGTGGGGGGATTGCTTAAGCCTGGGAGGTCGAGGCTAGAGTGAGCTGTGATCATGCCACTGCATTCCAGCCTGGATGACAGAGCAAGATGTCATCTCAAAAAAAAAAAAAAAGTAAAAGAAAAGATTTGCTAAACAAGCTTATAGTAGGGGCATTAATTGATCTTATAGTGTGAATATTGACAGATGGACTTATGCGGTTTTGTTTTGTTTTGTTTTTTTATTGAGACAGGGTCTCACTGTTACCCAGGCCAAAATGCCACTCACCGCAGCCTAGACCTTCCAGGCTCAAGCAGTCCTCCCACCTCAGCCTCCCAAGTAGCTAGGACCACAGGCGTGCACCATCACACCCGGCTAATTTTTATTTTGGTTTAACAGGGGCAGGGGGCAGGTGGCGGGTGTGCCTCACTGTGTTGCCCGGGTTGGTTTGGAACTTCTGGGCTCAAGCGTTCCTCCTGCCTCAGCCTCCTAAAGTGGTGGAATTACAGGTGTGAGCCACCGCACCCAGCCCAGATGTACTTACATTTAAAAAATATAGACATTTGTTCTGAATGTGATCACCTGTAACAGAAACATGTCCTTTGGGGCCACTGCTATGAGAAGGTGGGCAAGGACACTGCAGAAGTCAGACGACAGATAGGGAAACAAGAGGGCCCTTTTAAGGCTCCCACTGTAGAGACTATGGTGTTGTACATGGGAGCGACGCTGTCTGAACAAGATCAGGGTGAGGATCATAGAACGAGACAGGAAGCAGCCATCCTGGTTCACCCACAATTAACACCAATGATGTTAAAAGGTTAAATTCACAGTAAATCATTTCTCCTGAAATAGAGGAAGATTGTCTTTATGTTGTTGTGCTTGTTTTTAAATCATCAATATAGTTTAACACATTCTAAGCAGTTTTGTGTGGGATAATTTGAAGGACATGGGTAAACTCTAAAAAATCTTTTCATGTTATCTATGATAACTAGCAAGGAAAATGGCTGGATGATGAGTAGGTGAACTTGCTTTCTCAAGTAGGCACATTCCCTAAGTAAAGGTTTTTGTATGAGTTAAGCCTCATGGTAGATAAACTTGGATAGCAACATATAAACTGATGTTAAGTTGCAAATTCTTCATGTTTCATGCACTGTGCACTTTGGATACCATGGAGTCCAAGCCAGCACACAAGGCAACCAAGTCCCATAAACCGGATGATTTCAATGCAGGCTGACACTGAACTCCCCCGTCTAGGACTCCACTTTCTCCTTTACCAAATGGTTTTCCTTTTTTTTTTTGAGACAGAGTCTCACTCTGTCACCCAGGCTGGAATGCAATGGCGCAATCTCGGCTCACTGCAACCTCTGCCTCCCTGGTTCAAGCAACTCTCCCACCTCAGCCTCCCGAGTAGCTGGGATTACAGGTGCCTGCAATTAGGCCTGGCTAATTTGTGTACTTTTGTAGAGATGGGGTTTCACCATGTTGCCCAGACTGGTCTTGAACTCCTGACCTCAGGTGATCCACCTGCCTGGGCCTCCCAAAGTGCTGGGATTACAGGCGTGAGCCACCGCACCGGGCCCCAAATGATTTTTTGAGTAGCGCATGCCCAATTACCTTTTACAAGACAGACTCACATGCTGATTTTCCAGCCTTCAGCAAGAGTGTGGAGACAAAAGTTACTCCATCTTGGATGCCAATCCACCACGTTTACTTCTGACTAGCGCCAGTCCTGTAAATGCCTGATTCCTCCTTTGCCATCCCTAGTTTAAGAGCTTGTCAGGGGCCGGGCGCAGTGGCTCACGCCTGTAATCCCAGCACTTTGGGAGGCCGAGGCGGGTGGATCACGAGGCCAGGAGATCGAGACCATCCTGGCTAATACGGTGAAACCTCGTCTCTACTAAAAAATACAAAAAAATAGCCGGGCGTAGTGGCGGGCTCCTGTAGTCCCAGCTACTCCGGAGGCTGAGGCAGGAGAATGGCATGAACCCGGGAGGCGGAGCTTGCAGTGAGCCCAGATCGCGCCACAGCACTCCAGCCTGGGCCACAGAAAGCCCAGATCGCGCCACAGCCAGGGCCACAGAGCGAGACTCCGTTTCAAAAAAAAAAAAAAAAGAGCTTGTCAACTTTTACATTATCACACAAATTAGATGATGATGCATAGAGTATTATGCCTGTTCTGGAGTTGCCTTCATCTTGCTGGAGCACACTTTCCCTATGGTATGTAAGCCGTGGGTTGAAGAGCAACAGCATGGTTATCTTGCTGCCACCCAAGGCCATGCTTATTTTTGAGACAGTTGTGCTCTGTCGCCCAGGCTGGAGTGCAGTGGCGCGATCTGGGCTCACTGCAATCTCCACCTCCTGGGTTCAAGCCATTCTTGTGCCTCAGCCTCCCAAGTAGCTGGGATTACTTGGTGTGCGCCACTACACTCGATTAATTTTTGTATTTAGTAGAGACGGGGTTTCATCATGTTGGCCAGGCTGGTCTCAAACTCCTGACATCAGGTGATCCACCCACCTCGGCTTCCGAAAGTGTTGGGATGACAGGTGTGAGCCACTGCGCCCGTCCCGTCATGCTTCTAAGTCCCCCCAGTAAAGAACCCTTTACTAACAATTTTTGTCTGCCTTGTTTCTTGGCTCCTTCGGCATTTGGAGGTTTGCATACAAGGCTCTTTCATGGGAACAATGAGTAAATGGATATATGCATTAAAAAAACGAATATACTCTTTCACAGCATATTAGAAATGTTTATTAAGAATAATGGCATGAACTGCTTTTAACAATTTAGAAAAGACCCATTCCCCCCGCCCCCCCCCCCCCGCCCCCAGATCCAGGGCACTTCCTCTAAGTAAACACAAATATTTCTGTAGTGAACTGTATGCATATTCCCACTGAGTAAAGGTTATAAGAAGCCTCAGGTCAGGTCTTACCACCAAACTTGAAAACACTTGGAATGCAGCTGGGCAGGGACTTGAGCAGGTTTTATCTTGATAAGCAGGTAAGAATGGCAGAACACTGGCTTATTGTCAGCCAATGTTTTTTTATATACCTGAAGTATTCACAGCAACTTATTTTAAGAAGCTTTTTAAAAGTTCTACACCTCCACCCCCACAACTCCCCAATCCAGAACATGGAACAAGGGTGTGGAGGTGTTTGATGGACTTGGTCTGTTCTTAACATTTAACATTTAATACTCTTAAACCCTAGGCCAGGTGTGGTGGCTCACGCCTGTAATCCCAGCACTTTGGGAGGCCGAGGCGGGTGGATCACTTGAGGTCAGGAGTTCAGGACCAGCCTGCCCAACACGGTGAAATCCTGTCTCTATTAATACAAAAATTAGCCGGGCGTGGTGGCAGGCACCTGTAATCCCAGCTACTTGGGAGGCTGAGGCATGAGAATTGCTTGAACCTGGGAGGCGGAGGGTACAGTGAGCTGAGATTGCGCCACTGCACTCCAGCCTGGGAGACAGAGTGAGACCCTGTCTGGAAAAAAACCAACAAAAAAACACTCCTAACCCCTGTGTGAGGTGGGTATTATTATTTCCATTTTATGGATGTTATAACTGAGGCAGAGAAGAAATTAAACTAGGAAGCAAGGATCTGAAGTGATTTCTGCCTAGGTGGGATAGGAGGGGTGGGGCTTAGGACTTGAAAGCCTAATTGAAAACCAAAAGCCAATCTCTTAATTTATTCTGGCCCTTGACAAGAGATTTGGTGAATGGTTCAGAAAGATTTTTGGTATAGACAAGTTCCAGGGCTTGAAAGTGAAAAGTAGTTACAGGCCATGTGTTTGGTCTTTGCAGGTCTTGGGATACATGTTCTCAAGGTACCTTGAGTGTTTGGGGGGTTTCTAGCCTCAGTGGGTTCTTGACAAATGTGCATCAGTTGGATGCTGAAGACAAACCAAAGTAGGAGACCAACATGCACTTTAAGGGTGGTCGGGGGTTGACCTCAAATCTGGAACTTTATTCATCACGGACTATGGCACTATAGAAAACTGTGGGCTCTCTTCCTTAGAGCAGATAGACAGCCAGAGACTGGGACTCCCTGGGCTGGATGATCACAAAGCACATTGTAAACACAGCAGAGCAGAGCAGGTTTAGAGTTGTTATACAAATAAATTTTGGTCTTCATTGATTCCACTTAGGAACATTTTGTTGCAGGAATATTACTGATTATGGATCCTACCTCAGCTGACACTGGGGGTGAGAGGTACATTGCCATCCTGAGAGACAGGGAGCAGAGGACCCCCTCCAATCCCCCGACCTACAAGGCATTCACAGCAGTCCTCCTGCCAATTCTCACTGCCTTAGCTCCCTAAAGGCCCAGAATAAGATGCCTCCTCAGACCAAGTATCCACCTGGTGGGGTTAGCCACAATGCCCCATAGCCTGGG
The DNA here is from genome assembly GCF_029289425.2 of Pan paniscus. Lineage (NCBI taxonomy): Eukaryota > Metazoa > Chordata > Mammalia > Primates > Hominidae > Pan > Pan paniscus. The sequence goes on along the minus strand of NC_073272.2, from coordinate 50,068,428 downwards.
CCTGGCTTAGTGGGTGAGGTGGAAGTTCCCAAGTCTCCATCCACCTGCCAAAGCAAATTCATGACTGGGTTACAGGAAGAAGGGATATTGGGGCCTGTCCCAACTAGCTGGGAAACTCAGGAGGCAGGCCTCCAGGACTGGAACTCATAATACAGGGTTCCACAACGCACCAGCAAGGGAATAGGCAGCTCAGGACAATAATGTCCTGGAGTTTGCAACCTGGTGGTAACTTAGCTCAGTATTAGCCAGGTGAAAGCCATGAATACAACAGAGTTTTCTGTTCCAAACTAGAACCAATGGAGGGATAACACCCATGGGGCCTCAATACAGCCACTAGAAAGAACCATGACTAAAGGGAGCAGAACTGAGGAACTAAGACCAGCTAGAATTACAAAATTACCACCACTTTACCACCCAAGACACACACACACCAAAAAAGATCAAATCCCCGTGACTGAGAGCTTTGCCAACTCTTCTCAGTGGCTTTATATGCCAATTAACCTAACCCTCCACAGAAAATGGAAAATGGCATAAGGCTGAAATTAAATGACTCACCCGAGGTCAAATACCTGGGAAGTAGAAGAGCCCCTACATAAGTCCTGGAATCTGAGCTCTTAGCATTGTTTTCAAACCAGGCCTCTCTCATGGCCCTCATACACAAAGATGAGTTCAGTGCATCTCTGCCCAACCCCCATCATTTCAGGGGAAGGAATGAACTGGTACCACTATTTATGATAGGGATTAGCTCACGCCATGAGATTAGGTGCTTATGTTTTCAGAACAATGGGACTAAGATAAGAGACCAGTTAAGGAAACCCAATTCCAGCAGGCCTCAGGCCTCAATGTACACCTAACCCTCTGGCAGTCCCTGCCCACCCACCAACCAAATATTCTCCAAGCCTCCCTCTCGTTGATGTGCCATTTTTTTTTTTTTTTTTGAGACGGAGTCTTGCTGTCACCTAGGCTGGAGTGCAGTGGCACAATCTCAGCTCACTGCAACTTCCGCCTCCTGGGTTCAAGCAATTCTGCCTCAGCCTCCCGAGTAGCTGGGATTACATGCACCCGCCACCATGCCCCGCTAACTTTTGTATTTTTAGTAGAGACGGGGTTTTGCCATGTTGGCCAGGCTGGTCTCGAACTCCTGACCTCAGGTGATCCCGCCCACCTCTGTCCCCATTTTTAATTTGCAAAATGGGCTAAGAAAAAAGCAGTTTGTTCTCAGGTTTCATCTTTTTAATAAGCTCTGTGAAAGACATCCTAAGCACTGTATGAGACACAACAGAATATTTTTTCTTCCAGTATTAAAAAAAAAAAAAGACATTTGCAAACATTTTAAAGCCAACTCTTCTATATAATCAGTTTGATGATCTGAATTAGAAAATACCCCTGGATAATCATGTTCTTGATACACATTTCCTTTTTTTTTTTTTTGAGATGGAGTCTCGCTGTTGCCCAGGCTGGAGTACAGTGGCGCGATCTTAGCTCACTGCAACCTCCGCCTCCCGGGTTCAAGCGATTCTCCTGCCTCAGCCTCCCAAGTCACTGGGATTACAGGCGTACACCACCACGCCGGGCTAATTTTTTAATGTTTAGTACAGATGGGGTTTCACCATGTTGGTCAGGCTGGCTTGATGCACATTTCTTATAGGTACATTTGGAAAATTGCTTCCTAACCACAATAAACACTGTGTACAGGTTTTTAAAATGTCCCTGGATACACAATAATTTTTTGAAGTCAGTCTGGCCAAACTTGCCAGAACCAATTATTGCTAGCTCCAATAAACCTAAGAGCTCAAACTAAAAAACTGGTAAAAAGAAAAATACTCAGGTTCTACAAACGTCCCATAATTTGTCTTTAAATAGGCAGAAAAAATTAAAAAAAAAAGATGGAACTGTCTAAAAGGTCTTCAGCTACCTTGGCAGGTCAATTTAAAAACAAAAGGTTGATATACTATAAAGTAAGATGCTTCAGTGCGACTCCAAAAACCTTTATAAATACAGCCATTTGGAAGGACGATCCTGGATCAGAAATTATTCCTTGTGTATCTGGGAAACAGCAAGAGGGGGAGAATTGTGATGTCATGAAGTAACAGCTGACAACATGCTCACCTCCTAGAGCTGATGAAGATGCTGAGGGTTGGACAACAGGGACACACCTTCATTTCCTCCATCCCACACAAGAGTAGAAGATTATAGGAGATGGGTTTTCAGATCCCACCCCCTAGCAAACTTGCTCTGATATGCACCTGAGAGCAAGGAAGGCCTAGCTAGGACTGTTTGGTAGGTTGGCTGGGTGAGGTATGAGGGCAGCAGAAATGCAGAGCAGTCTTGCCAGAAAAGGTGAGAGGGTCATGACAGAGTGTGACAAACAGGTTCACTCAATGCCGATATCCAAGTCTCACCTATATTATGTGCATGTCTCATTTCAGTTGTCATAATTGTCTCTGTAATTTCCTCCTGAGTAGCGGTCATAACCACCCTGGTTTCTGGGGGGAAAAAAAAACACACAAAAGTTTTCTGGGACTGCATTATATATACCACTGTAATTATATGCGTCATGTTTTATAGTATGGGTCATAACATAAACCTTACATATCAAAAACAGGATATGTTAAGCATATGAGTATCACAGTAAACAGTTTTATGGCATACGATTTATATGCAGTATATTAAATCATATTACATGTTAAAGCAATATAGTTATATAACCCACACACCACAACATATATAGTATACTTTACCATGTCGCAACTATATGACCACACAATTAACTTAAAATGCTAAATTTCATACTCATTTTAGGTACACATTAGTAACAGCAAGGTGTGGTATGCATGAACACCCAGGCGCTGAGTTCTTAAGGAGAGGGAAGCAATAGGAGAACATCCCAGCCCTTTGGCTACCCACCTGCCATTATAGTCTCTGGAACGTCCATATCCATATCCATACCCTCCAGGTCGACTGTCATAATACCTGCCACTCCCATAGCCCTGGTCCCCACCACCTAGAGCAGAAAAATATTTAAATGGCAGTTGTCCACACATAGGCAACTCTCCCTCTCACCCCATGATCAAAACGATCACTGCACTCACCTCTAGAGTAGCTGCGACCACGCCCATGGGCCCCAAAGCCACCTCCTCTGGTTCCCCGAGCAGACTTGCCTGCATGATCCACACGGATCTGACGACCATCCAGAGACTAAGTGTGGGAGACACAAGGATGATGGGTTGGCAGTCAGTCAGGGCAATGGTGAGGGAAGAGGAGGCAAGGGTAAGTGGGCAAAAGAGGCCAAAAATTCCTGCTGGGCACCAGGTTCTGGGTGCCATGTTCCAGAATAAGCTCCTTTACCCCAGAATGGCTTCATCAGGAGCTATAGAATCCCACACAAAATGACCTGAATGCACCATGTTCCCCTTGCTACTACTTACATCTTGACTGAACTCAGGCTGAGTTCTCCTCCCCACTCCTCTAAGCTGCCCGACTATCAGGGCTAGACAGACACCTCTCTTGGTTTGAGGCTTCAGAGTCCATGTCAGAAGACTCACGAGGTCCTCTCCGGGCCAGGCCCACAGGTCTGCAGACTCTACTACCTAAGCCCAAGGCAGGTCAACCATCCACAGGTGGCTTCTCGGCCTCATGCAGGACCAGTCGTCGCCTCCCAGGCGGCCAGGCTCTGTCTGCCGCTGCCCTCCACCCCCTAGAACAAAAGGCAGTCATGCTCCTGTGAGTGGGCACTGCGGGGCTTGGTGGCCACGCTGCCCCGAGCAGACACAGAGGGAAAAACAAAAAGAATGAAGGAAGCCGCAGACGGGGACAAGGTCCCTCTGCAGATAGGAGGCCCCACCTCTCCATTCATGGCTCTCATGGCAACTGAAGCATGCTCTGGGTTGGTGAAGGTGATGAAACCAAAACCCCTGGACCGCTGAGTCTCCCGGTCCTTGACAACGACCACTGTGAGAGGGAGAGAAGATGGAGCAATGTGGACCAGTCAGTACCCCAAAGGTTAAGTAGCAAAGGGTGGCCGGAAAAGGAGATGGCATAGGTAGGGAAAACGGAGCCCTCCCACTAATCCCAAAGACGCTTCCCCTCATCCTTAGTCTACACCATAGGCTTAGGAAGAAAAAGAATTTGGAGGCGTGGGTCCTAACTTTTCAGTTAATACTCCTTGAAATGCAAGGATCCCAGACTTTCTCTCACCAACCCCCATTGTGAGTATGGCCCGTCTCACCCTCAGAGATAGGTCCGAAACTGCTGAAGTGGTCTTCCAGTGCCTGCTCGTCGGTGTTAAAGTTGAGCCCTCCCACGAAGAGCTTTCCTTCTTCAGAGGACATGGCACTTCAAGTCCTGTGGGAAGAACATGAAGAATGGTGGCAGGAAGGAGAAAGAAAATGGAGATGTGAGAAAATAGCGAGACGGAAGGCAGAGAAAAAGCACAGAAAATAGACAAGAAAGAGGAACAAAATATGGGTAACTACAGAAAAGCTGAGAAAGGCAGCCAATAAGGTGGTAATCTGAGGAAATGGCTCAGCGCAGCCACCATTAGGGGGCCACATTGCGCATGCTCTCACATTCATAGCCGCCACGCCCGTCATTTTGTGCCACTGCGCAAGCCCAGAACATCCCTGCGTTCCCTTAACGCCGGCAGAACAAGATGGCGGCGGCCACGTGGGATAAGGAAAGTAAGTGTCGGCTGTCGCGTGGTCACTGCCACCACCGACGCCATCAGTCCCTCCCGGTAGGCCTCACACTCAGATACAGCGCGCCGGCCTCCCACCAACCGAAATGTTTCACCTCCGAGCACGGGACCCGCCCGCCCCAGAGAAAGCCAAGCCTACGTGTCAGTGGCCATTACTCTCCCCACTCGCTATTCCCCGGTCACGGCCGGCGCGGCGCGTGTGTGGCGAGGAGCCGCCGTTCCGCAGGACATACGCAACTTACCTGGAAATTAAAACGTAAAAAACCCGGACGAACAGCGAGCTCGGAAGAGCACAGAAAACAGGGACGGAGCTGCGCCGGAAGACGATTGATAAAGAGTACGTAGCGAGAACGTCCCGGAACGTTCCCCTTGCGCGTCCCGGCGTGCGTGCTGATTGGCTGAGGCCAGCAGGGGCGGAGTGGTGGGGAGAGGAAGGGACAGCAAAGCGAAGGGAGCAGTGTTCTCCGCGAAATGGGGTGTTTCCGGAAATGGGCTGTTTCCGGAAATGGGGTCGACTTTTGAACAGCTGGTGCACCCTAAACGTCAGCATCCCCCCCACAACCGGCTGAGCTGCCTTGATCCCTTCCACAAAGGAACCTTCTCAATCTCATACTACTTGCTGTCCCTGACATCATCCTCCCGTCCTTGCCATCATTTCCCCCGCTGGATCGGATGTCTTCCTCACCATCGTAGTCGTCTTCCTCTAGGTCCCTGCCATTCTCTGATGTTAACCTCCTTCACCTTCTAGTTCTTTAACCTCATACCCTTTAAAGGCCTGACATTTTATCCCCCACCGTCACTGATGTCATCACCCTTCACAGTCCATGATGTCAGACCCAACGTTTTAAGGTTTGACCCTGACTCCTACTCTTTCTCCTCTGTGCTCAACATCTAGCCGCCTGTCATGGGACCCTTTTCCCTGGCGTCATTCCATCTCATCTCTGACTTCAGCCCTCACCCTTGTCTGACTGCTGGCGTGAAGCCAGCCCCTTAATTTTCTCACCAATAGACTGCCTGAGATGGCTTTTACAAAACAGGATGCTGGCCGGGCGCGGTGGCTCACGCCTGTATTCCCAACACTTCGGGAGGCCAAAGCGGGCGGTTCACGAGTTCAGGAGTTCAAGACCTGCCTGGCCAACATGGTGAAACCCCATCTCTACTAAAAATACAAAAAAAAAAAAAGAAAGAAAAAAAAAATTAGCCGGGTGTGGTGGCACGTGCCTGTAGTCCCACCTACTCGGGAGGCTGAGGCCGGAAAATCGCTTGAACCCGGGAGGCGGAGGTTGCAGTGAGCCGAGACCACGCCATTGCACTCCAGCCTGGGTGAAAACAAAACAAAACAAAAGAGGATGCTACGATCTTCAGAGGTTGTAAATCCCAATCCATAGAGCAATTTTTGCTCTCTTCGAAAGTAACTGAGCCCTTGCCGGGCGCAGTGGCTCACGCCTGTAATCCCAGCACTTTGGGAGGCCGAAGTGGGCAGATCACAAGGTCAGGAGTTCAAGACTACCCTGGCCAATATGGTGAAACCCTGTCTCTACTAACAATACAAAAAAAAAAAAACAATTAGCCGGGCGTGGTGGTAGGCACCTGTAGTCCCAGCTACTCAGGAGGCTGAGGCGGGATAATCGCTTGAACCCGGGAGGTGGAGGTTGCAGTGAGCTGAGATCATGCCACTGCACTCCAGCTTGGGCGACAGAGCAAGACTCAGTCTCAAAAAAAAAAAAAAAGTAACTGAGCCCTTGATTCACAGAAGGGACTTTCGCAATACACAATAGACTTATCCCAATCAAGTAGTGTCTGAGCCCACTGTTCACAATTTGGTCTTCAGTGTCTTGGCCACCTTTACAATAAATGGATTTGACAGATTTTTCACTTCTGAGCGCCACATCAACGAAGAATAAGTTAGTTTTCCCTCAGAGGCTAAATTTCTTATCCATAGAATGAATTTGCCCAACACAGGCCAAATTTGCTAACATACAGAATACAGTACATCCATATTCCTGTTGGGGTAATTCCCATATTTATCTTCCTGTTATTGTCAGGGATCCCTCACATAGTCTAATTATTAATCCCTTAGGTGTTGGAAATAGCCTCTCCAGCTCTGGCATTTGTGTTATTAACTTTGTAAGCAGTAAACTTAGTTGAATAAAGATCCATAATTTTGATATAATCATTTTTCCCCCTATGGTCTGTGCTTTTTTCTGAGATGGAGTCTCACTCTGTCGCTCAGGCTGGAGTGCAGTGGCGTGATCTCAGCTCACTGCAACCTCCGCCTCCCAGGTTCAAGTGATTCTCCTGCTTTAGTCTCCTGAGTAGCTGGGATTACGGGCGTGTGCCACTATGCCCAGCTAATTTTTGTATTTTTAGTAGAGATGAGGTTTCACCATGTTGTTCAGGCTGTTCTCAAACTCCTGACTTCATGATCCGCCTGCCTCGGCCTCCCAAAGTGCTGGGATTACAGGCATGAGCCACCACGCCCGGCCTGGTCTGTGCTTTTAAAGAAATCATTCTCTTCCCCAGGTCACAAAATGTTCCCCTACAGTTTCTTTCTTTCTTTCTTTCTTTTTTTTTGACAGAGTTTCGCTCTTGTTGCCCAGGCTGGAGTGCAATGGCACTATCTCGGCTCACTGCAACCTCCGCCTCCTGGGTTTAAGCAATTCTCCTGCCTCAGCCTGCTGAGTAGCTAGGATTACAGGTGTGTGCCACCACACCTGGCTAATTTTGCATTTTTAGTAGAGACAGGTTTTTGCCATGTTGGCCAGGCTGGTCTTGAACTCCTGGCCTCAAGTGATTCGCCTGCCTCGGCCTCCCAAAGTGCTGGGATTACAGGCATGAGCCACCGCACCCGGCCACATTTAGGTCTTTAATCCATGTAGAGTTCGTCCTTGTATATGGTGTGAGATAGAGCTCCAATTTTATTTTTCTCTGTGTCATGAGCCAGATGCCCCATCACCATCTATTAAGCAATCTGTCCCATCCCTGTGTGTGTTTTACCACCTCTATCATGTATCAAGTTCCATAGATATATGGGTCTGTCTCTGAGGTGGTTTGTTGCTGGTTTTGTTGTTGTTATTGTTGTTTTTAAGAGATGAGCCCAGGCTGACTCCTGGCCTCAAGCATTCTCCCCAACTCAGCCTCCTGAGTAACTGGGATTACAGGGGAGCACTATTGTACCTGACTTCTGAGCTGTTTTTTTTTTTTTTTTTTTTTGACAGAGTCTCACTCTGTCGCCAGGCTGGAGTGCAGTGGCGCGATCTTGGCTCACTGCAACCTCCACCTCCTGGGTTCAAGTGATTTTCCTGCCTTAGCCTCCTGAGTAGCTGGGACTACAGGCGCGTGCAACCACGCCCAGCTAATTTTTGTATTTTTAGTAGAGATGGGGTTTCACCATGTTGGCCAGGATGGTCTTTTTTTTTTTTTTTTTTTTTTGAGACGGAGTCTCGCTCTGTCGCTCAGGCTGGAGTGCAGTGGCGCGATCTCGGCTCACTGTAAGCTCTGCCTTCCAGGTTCACGCCTCAGCCTCCCGAGTAGCTGGGACTACAGGCGCCTGCTACCGCACCCAGCCAATTTTTTTTTTTTTGTATTTTTTAGTAGAGACGGGGTTTCACCGTGATCTCGATCTCCTGACTTTGTGATCTGCCCGCCTCGGCCTCCAAAAGTGCTGGTATTACAGGTGTGAGCCACCGTGCCCGGCCTTCTCTTCTAATTGGTCTACTTCTTAGCTCTTGGGCCAATATAGGTTTGTTGTTTTTTTTTTTTTCCCTTTTATTACTAACGCCTTTAATATGTCTTAATATCTAGTGGGCAAATCCCCATCATAACGCTTTCTTTGAAGGCTGTCTTAACTGTCCATGATTCATTACTATTCTAAATTCTAATGTAAGTGTATTGCAGTTCTAACAAAAAGAAGTAATGAGGTCAGGCATGGTGGCTCACGCCCAAATCCCAGCTACCTGGGAGGCTGAGGCAGGAGGATCGCTTGAACCCAGGAGTTGGAGCCTGCAGTGAGCTATGATCGTGCCACTGCACTCCAGCCTGGGCAACAAAGTGAGACCCTGTTTCAAAACATTAAAAAAAAAAGTAATGGAAGTTTTATTGAGAGTGCATTGAATTTTTACATTTTGGGAGAAATAACGTCTTTTTTTTTGAGATGGAGTTTCGCTCTTGTTGCCCAGGCTGGAGTAAAATGGTGCAATCTCGGCTCACTGCAACCTCCGCCTCCCGGGTTCAAGCAATTCTCCTGCTTCAGCCTCCTGGGTAGCTGGAACTACAGGCACCCACCATTATGCTCGGCTAATTTTGTATTTTTAGTAGAGACGGGGTTTGTCTATGTTGGTCGGGTTTGTCTATGTTGGTCAGGCTGGTCTCAAACTCCCGACCTCAGGTGATCCACCCACCTCGGCCTCCCAAAGTGCTGGGATTACAGGTGTGAGCCACCATGCCCGGCCAAAATAACATCTTAATAATATTAACTGTGGAGGTTTTAAGATATGGTCACACTCTGATACTGTACTTGTCAAGAGTTGGAGCCTAACTTCCTTCCACTTGCATGTGTGCTGGACTTTGTGACTCAATTGTAAAGCACAGAATGAGGTGGAAGTGATAGTGTGTCATTTCCAAGACCAGGCTGTAAAAGGCACATCTGCTTCCTGCTCTCTGTCACACAGACTGCTCATTCTGTGGGACATTAGCTGGTATGTCATGAGCAGCCCTATGGAGGGATCTAGGTGGCAAGAAAGTAAGGCCTCTTGCCAACAGCCATGTGAGCAAGCCTTCTTAAAGGTGGATCCCAGCCTTCAGATAACTGCAGTCCTGGCCAACATCCTGATTGTAGCCTCATGAGAGGCTCTGAGTCAGAACCACCCAGTTAAGCCACTCTCAGAATCCTGACTCTCCGAAACCATGTGAAATAATAAATGTGTATTGTTTTAGCCACTAAGTTTTGGGATAATTTGTTAAAAATAACTTACATATTACCAAAATCTTTCCAGCAAAGAGCATAAAATGTCTCTCTTTTATTCAGATCGATTTCTATTGTTAGAGTTTAAATTCTTTAAAATAGAGGTCTCTTGTATTAAATTCATTCCTACTTTTTTTTTTGTTGGTTATTGCTGCTATACAGAAATGCTTTTGATTTTTACAGGTTGATGTTGATTTTGTATTGGGAAACCTTGCTGAACCCTTTTTTTTTTTTTTTTTTTAAGATGGAGTTTTACTATTGTTGCCAAGGCTGGAGTGCAGTGGTGCGATCTCGGCTCACTGCAAACTCCACCTCCCGGGTTCCAAGTGATTCTCCTGCCTCAGCCTCCTGAGTAGCTGGGATTACAGGCACGTGCCACCACGCCCAGCTAATTTTTTGTATTTTTAGTAGAGATGGGGTTTCCTCATGTTGGCCATGCTGGTCTCGAACTCCTGACCTCAGGTGATCCACCCGCCTCAGCCTCCCAAAGTGCAGGGATTACAGGTGTGAGCCACCACGCCTGGCTGCTGAACTCTCTTATTAGTCCTATTAGTTGTTTTTGTCATTCTGTTTGTTTTTTTTTTTTTTTTTGAGATGGAGTCTCGCTCTGTCACCCAGGCTGGAGTGCAGTGGCACAATCTTGGCTCACCGCAAGCTCCACCTCCCGGGTTCACACCATTCTCCTGCCTTAGCCTCCTGAGTAGCTGGGACTACAGGTGCCCGCCACCACACTTGGCTAATTTTTTGTGCTTTTAGTAGAGATGGGGTTTCACCGTGTTAGCCAGGATGGTCTCCATCTCCTGACCTCGTGATCCGCCCGCCTTGGCCTCCCAAAATGCTGGGATTACAGGTGTGAGCCACCGCGCCCGACTCTGTTGGTTCTTTAAGGTAGTCACTCATATAATTTGCAAATGAGTTTTATCAATTCCTTCTACAATGTATACCTCATTTATTTTTCCTCATAGCATTAGCTGGTTTTATATTAAAGAGTAGTATTGAGTGAACATCCTTGCCTTGTCCCTGATCTTAAAGGGAAATGCATTTAAAAATTCTCTATTGGCCAGGTTTGGTGGCTCATGCCTGTAATCCCAGCACTTTGGGAGGCTGAGGCCAGTGGATCACCTGAGGTCAGGAGTTTGAGACCAGCCTGGCCAACATGGTGAAACGCTGTCTCTACTAAAAATACGAAAATTAGCTGGGTGTGGTGGTGGGCGCCTGTTAATCCCAGCTACTTGAGAGGCTGAAGCAAGAGAATTGCTTGAACCCGGGAGGCGGAGGTTGCAGTGAGCCATGATTGTGCCATCACACTCCAGCCTGGGCAACAAGAGTGAGATTCCGTCTCAAAAAAAAAAAAAATTCCCTATTAAGCATTTTTTGCTGTAATATTTTGCTATGTATGAAGTTAAAGAAGTTTTCTTCTACTTTTGTTTGCAAAGAGTTCTTTTTTTTTTTTTCTTGTAGTGATGGGGTTTTGCCATGTTGCCCAGGCTGGTCTCAAACTCCTGGGCTCAAGTGATCCACCTGCCTCAGCTTCCTAAAGTATGAGGATTACAGGCACGGAGCCACCATGTCCAGCCCCCTTTTAAATATCATAAACAGGCACTGAACCTTATCAAATCCTTTTCTGCTTTGAGATTATCATATAATTTCCTCCTTTATTAATATGGTAAATTGCATTCACTAATTTTCTTTTCTTTTTTTTTTTTTTAGACGGAGTCTACCTCTGACACCTAGGCTGGAGTGCAGTGGCATGATCTCGGCTCACTGCAACCTCCGCCTCCCAGGTTCAAGCGATTCTCCTGCCTCAGCCTCCTGAGTAGCTGGGATTACAGGCGCCTGCCACCACACCCAGCTGATTTTTGTATTTTTAGTAGAGACGGGGTTTCACTGTGTTGGCCAGGTTGGTCTCGAACTCCTGACCTCGTAATCCGCCCGCCTCAGCCTCCGAAAGTACTGGGATTACAAGTGCGAGCCACCACACCCGGCCTGCATTCACTAATTTTCTAATTTGGATCAATTGTATTCCTGGGATAAACCCTACTTATGATTTAAAACAAAACGCACTATTGAATTCAGGTAGCTAATATTTTATTAGAATTTTTGCATCTATATTCATAAGTCCAGTGGGTCTATAAATTTACTGTTTAGTATTTTCCTTATCTGGTTTTAGAATCAAGACTATTTTAGCCTCATAAAATGAGGTGTATGGCTTTTTCTCTTTTCCTATCTTCTGGAACAATTTGTATAAGATGGGAATTACAGTTCCTTGAAAGTTTGATAGAACTATAATCTGCAAAACCGTCTGGGGCTGGGCCTGAGGCTGTTTATTACAATAAGATGGGGTATCTTTGATTATCATTTTAATTTTTCCTAAAATTTATTGTATATTCAAGTTATATTCAAGCTTTCTATTTCTTTTTGCATTCATTTGAGCACATTTTAATGTTTCCTGAAATTTTTGTTTTTCATCTATGTTTTCAAGTGTATTAGCTTACAATTGTAGCCTTTTTGTATCTATAATTTTCCTTTGTTATGCATTTTGCATTGCATTGTTTTAAATCAGTCTTGGCAAAGGTCTGTCATTATTATTTTCAAAGTACCAGCTTTTTTTTTTTTTTTTTTTTTTTTGAGAAGTCTCGCTTTGTCACCCAGGCTGGAGTGCAATCTCAGCTCACTACAACCTCTGCCTCCCAGGTTTAAATGATTCTCCTGCCTCAGCCTCCCGAGTAGATGGGATTACAGGTATGCGCCACCACACCCGGCTAATTTTGTATTTTTAGGAGACGAGGTTTCTCCATATTGGTCAGTCTGGTCTCGAACTCCTGACCTCAGGTGATCTGTCCACCTTGGCCTCCCAAAGTGCAGGGATTACAGGCGTGAGCCACCACGCCCACCTAATTTTTTTTTGTATTTTTAGTAGAGACGGGGTTTCACCATGTTGGCCAGGCTGGTCTCAAACTCCTGACCTTCAAGTGATCCACCTGCCTCGGCCTCTGAAAGCACTGGGATTACAGGCCTGAGCCACTGTGCCTGGTGTTTTTTTTTTTTTTGAGATGGAGTCTTACTCTGTCACCCAGGCTGGTGTGCAGTGGCACAATCTTGGCTCACTGCAACCTCCGCCTCCCAGGTTCAAGCAATTCTCCTGCCTCAGCCTCCTGAGTAGCTGGGACTACAGGCATGCACCACCATGCCTAGCTAATTTTTGTATTTTTAGTAGAGATGGGGTTTCATATGTTGGCCAGGCTGGTCTCGAACTCCTGGCCTCAAGTGATAGGCCTGCCTTAGCCTCCCAAAGTGCTGGAATTACAGGTGTGAGCCACCGCACCTGGCCTATTCTGTTAATCTTTATTATTACTTTACAGTTCTCTATTGTATCTTTTTCCTTCCTCGTATTATTTCCTCCATGACTCAATCCTTTGGGTTTGTTCCTCTGCTCTTTTACCAACTTTTTTCTTTTTGAGAGTCTCCATCTGTCACCCAGGCTGGAATGCAGTGGCATAATCTCAGCTCACTGCAACCTCCGCCTCCTGGGTTCAGGCGATTCTCCTGCCTCAGCCTCCTAAGTAGCTGGGATTATAGGCATATGCCACCATTCTAGGCTAATTTTTGTATTTTTAGTAGAGACGGGGTTGCACCATGTTGGCCAGGCTGGTCTTGAACTCCTTGCCTCAAGTGATCTGTCCGTCTCGGCCTCCCAAAGTGCTGGGATTATAGGCAAGAGCCACTGCAGCCGACCTATTTTCTTAGCTATTAGGATAGCTATCTTAGCTTTCTTTGGGCTTTTAATGTGCCATATCCTTTCTTCATCTTTTTGTTTTTTGTTTTTTTTTTTGAGACAGAGTCTTGCTCTGTCACCCAGGCTGGAGTGCAGTGGCCTGATCTCGGCTCACTGCAAGCTCTGCCTCCCGGGTTCACGCCATTCTCCTGCCTCAGCCTCCTGAGCAGCTGGGACTACAGTGGAACTAGAGGCATCCGCCACCACGCCCGGCTAATTTTTTTTTTCTTTTTTTTTTGAAACGGAGTCTCGCTCTGTCGCCCAGGCTGGATCGCAGTGGTGCAGTGGTGCGATCTCGGCTCACTGCAAGCTCCGCCTCCCGGGTTCACGCCATTCTCCTGCCTCAGCTTCCCGAGTACCTGGGACTACAGGCGCCTGCCACCATGTCCGGCTAATTTTTTGTGTTTTTAGTAGAGATGGGGTTTCACCATGTTAGCCAGGATGGTCTAGATCTCCTGATCTCCTGACCTCATGATCCGCCCGCCTCAGCCTCCCAAAGTGTTGGGATTACAGGCGTGAGCCACTGCGCCCGGCCATCCTTTCATTTTCAACATTTCTAAATCTTTGTGTGTGTGTATGCTGTTGGACTTTTTTTTTTAATCCAATGAGGGTCTCTGTGTTTCAAATATTTTTGTAATTACTACTGGGGCATCTCATTCCATATTCTCCATTTACAGTTTTTTAATTTGTATTATTATTTTTTTGAGACAGGTTCTTGCTTTTGTCATCCAGGCTGGAGTGCAATGGCACGATCTCAGCTCACTGCAGCTTCAACCTCCTGGGCTCAAGTGATTCTCCCACCTCAGCCTCCCAAGTAGCCAGGGCCATAGGGGTACACCACCACACCCGTATTTTATGTAGAGATGTATTTTATGTAGAGATGGGATTTTGCCACGTTGCCCAGGCTGGTAAACTCTTGAGCTCAAGTGATGTTCCTGCCTCGGCCTCCCAAAGTGCTGGGATTACATGCGTGAGCCACCATGCTGGGCTGTTTTGTTTTTCTCTACCATCATACTCACACCTAACATTTTTGGGGGTCCTTTTTATAATCTCTAGTTCCTGTTTTGTATTCTAATCTTTTTTTTTTTGAGATGGCGTCTCGCTGTGTCGCCCAGGCTGGAGTGTAGTGGCGTTGTCTCGGCTCACTGCAACCTCCGCCTCCCAAGTTCAAGCAAGCGACTGTCCTGCCTCGGCCTCCCAAGTAGCTGGGACTACAGGCGTGTGCCACCACACCTGGCTAATTTTTTCTATTTTCAGTAGATACGGGGTTTCCCCATGTTAGCCAGGATGGTGTCATCTCCTGACCTTGTGATCCGCCCACCTTGGCCTCCCAAAGTGTTGGGATTACAGGCGTGAGCCACCACGCCCAGCCCTATATTCTAATAGTTTTTATTTATTATGTTTATTTAAAATTTTTCATCTGTCTCAATACTTCTGCTTCAGATATTATATGTTACCCAGTGTAGGAGGCAGCCTCCAATATAGCCCCCCATGATTCCTGCCTCCTGGTATTCACACCCTGTATAGTCCCCTCCCATGTTGTGCTAGGGTTGGTCTATGTGACCAGTAACACAGCAGAAGTGATGGTCTGTCTTTTCTGAGGTTAAGGTAGACATTGTGGCTTCCGTCTTGGTCACGGTCTCACCTGCTCGTTAGGATGACATGTTGTGAGGAGCCCCATGGAGATGCTCAGGTGGTGAGAAATTGAAGACTTTTGCCAACTGCCCGATGAGTGGGCCATGTTGGAAGTGGGTCTGTCAGCCAAGTGAAGCCGTCAGCTGACTGCAGTCCTGGCTGCCAACTTGAGTAAAACGTCAGGAGAGACCATGAGTCAAAACTACCCAGCTAGGCTGCTTCCAGATTCCTGACCCTCAGAAACTGTGATGGTTTTTATTGTTTTTTTTTTTTTTTTGGAGGCAGAGTCTCACTCTGTCACCCAGGCTAGAGTGCAGGGTCACAATCTTGGCTCACTGCAACCTCCGCCTCCCGGGCTCAACCGATTCTCTTGCCTCAGCCTCCCAAGTAGCTGGGACTACAGGTGCGCCACCATGCCCAGCTAATTTTTTGTATTTTTAGTAGAGACGGGGTTTCACCATGTTGGCCAGGCTGGTCTCAAACTCCTGACCTCAGGTGATCTGCCCGCCTTGCCTCTCAAAGTGCTGGGATTACAGGTGTGAGCCACCACACCCAGCCCAGAAATTGTGATGTTTTAAGTGGCTAAGTTTGGGGTAATTTGTTATCCAGCACTAGAGAATGTCCAGTTTATTTTTTCTTTGGTGGAAGTCATACTGCCCTGGTGTCTGGTTATTTTGGCGGTGAACTTACATGCCCCTGAAATTATCCGCTCTCCTGGCTGATAGAACGTACTGAGGAAAGGCTGAAGGCCTGACTCGAGTCAGCTTAATGACCTGGAGCTCCAGGGGTAAAAGGATGTGTGGGAGAGGAGCCAGAGGCTGGACAGCCACAGGTACCACAGAAGCACAGTTATCCCGCTCACTTGCCCTTTGGACACCTGACAATCCCCCTAGCGTGGGGTTCATCTTTAAACCGTCGGAGGAAAACCGCTTTAAGAGGTGCCAGTTTTGGCCGGGTGCGGTGGCTCACGCCTGTAATTCCAGCACTTTGGGAGGCCGAGGCGGGTGGATCACCTGAGGTCGGGAGTTTGAGACCAGCCTGACCAACAAGGTGAAACCCCGTCTCTACTAAAATACAAAATTAACCAGGCATGGTGGCAGGCGCCTGTAGTCCCAGCTACTCAGGAGGCTGAGACAGGAGAATTCCTTGAACCCGGGAGGCGGAGGTTGCAGTGAGCTGAGATCGCGCCACTGCACTCCAGCCTGGGTGATGGAGCAAGACTCTGTCTCAAAAAAAAAAAAAAAAAAAAAAAAAAAGAGGTGGCAGTCTCCTTAGGTGTAATCCACCAGCCCGGGTGTCTGGAGGGAGACAGGTGGAGGACTGATTTCCTCTGGCTGCCTATTTCTTTCCCCTGCAGGGCCCTTGCTGCCCTGATCCTAGTCCCCCAGACATGTGTACCAGTGGTTTGGATGATTAATGCAATGAAGGGGGCAAACAAGGACCTCCCCAAGGCAATATAGGGGAGAGGTGAGAGCCAGAACTTAAATATCTTTTTCCCTAACCTATCCTCTATTTACTGCCTCTGGCCATCCGCCCGTCAAAACACACACCAGTTAAAGACAGCCTTCCATTTCCCCATGGGTCCCTCATTGCTATGTTGCAATTTCTGGAACCCATGTTTCCCTCTCTAGTTTCTCCAGAGTTGGTTTCGGGCAAAGGAATCAGTAGCTTGTGCTGTCTGCCATCTTTGCAGGAACCAGAAACCCCAAGTATCCTAGAGGAATATTAGAGGTTTCTGCCTTTCAGGGTATCTGAGCCTCCTATTCACAGAAAGGACTCTTCTATCTCTCAGAGGTCCCAAACTACTATCCACAGAATTGGCTTGTCTGGTCCTTCAAACACCTGAGCTCATAAATCACAGAATGCATCCCAGAGGGTATTAGCTGTTTACTGACAAAAGAGACATTTCAGGACCTCAGAAGGCCAGACACTCCCATAGGTTGGATGGCCCTTCGGGGAGTCTGAGCCCATTTCCACAAAATGCATTAGTTAGACCCACACACAGTGCTTGAGCCCCCTAGACACAGAATAGTCTTGTCCTGTTCTTCAAGTGACTGGGCTATCATCTGAGGAATAGTCAGCTTCCCCCCAATACTGGGGGTGACGGGAGACTTTTAAGGGTCATCCCCAGGTTTGTATGGCATTCTTGGGGCAAACAGCAGAAGGGATGACTGCCCTGATGCCTCCTCATCTCTGGCAGCATTGCCTAGTGCAACAGCTCTGGCCAGAACCCAGCCTGGTCTACAGCCATACCATCCTGAACATGCCAGATCTTGTCTGACCTCTGAAGCTAAGCAGGGTCAAGCCTGGTTAGTACTTGGGAGAAGCTGGTGTGGCTAGACCGTGACCTGAGGACCCCAGTTATTTCACCCATCCTTTGTGGATGACAGCACCTGGCCTGTGAGAGAATCCCACCCTCTGAGCATGTCAGTGGGAAAAAGGACCTTTTTTTGATCATTATCCTCCAAATAACGAAGTGAATTCTATTAGGGCCTGCGTTTTATCAGTGCTTGTTGTTTGTCCATATTAGTGAGATGGAGAAGGTAAATAAGTGGTTTCTACTGCTGAAATGGTTAAGACAGGTGTTGTGAGCTGGAATCCCAGTTTAGGGCCGCTAGGCATGGGCTAGGCCAGTCTTTCAAACTGGCTCCAAAGCAAGTGACAAGAATAGGAGCCCTAGATCCTTTTGTAATTCAACAATGTGATGATTGGGCTTTCACACTTGTGTGAGATGCGCCTCGCTCAAACCTTGTTAACATCTGCACGGTACCTGTCTGAAGTGGAAAACAAAAAGGAGGCCGAGGCCCCTGCCCAGGGCTGCCAGCATTGGTGCATAAACCTCACAGAGAGGCCAAGATCCTAGAAATGGTGACGTGTGGAATGCCAGGGGTGGCTGCTCCAACGTTTCTGAGTAGCCCATGCTTCCCAATCTCAGTAAAGAATCTTGTCCTTTTTTGAGCCAGGAACTCTCTTATCTCTCATCCAGGGGGCTGTCCTGAAAACATATATTCACAGCCATAATAAAGACCCTTACAGGCCGATGGATGTACCAAAAAAACAGATTCAGGCCTTCCTCAAGCAGTGCTCCACCTGGGCTCACCTTTGGGAACTGATTGTCAGCATCCACTCTCCCCATCACAAGGGGGAAGCTGGAGCCTCTCTCCACCAAGTGAAGTATTTCCCCTCCATCAGGTAAAGGGCCCCTGAGGACTCCATCTACAGCAAAACCCAGGGAGGAGGCACAGAAACACACAAACCAGTGACCCTCATGTGTGCAAAGTATAGTTGTTAAAAACAAAACAACAGAAACAGAATAAATAGGCGTGGCCTCTGCGGGGCAGTGCCAAAGCAGAGCTCCACATACTTAGGCCTGGGGAGGAAGGGCTCTATGCTCCAACAAGTCTAGGGCTGGCAGGCAGGGAGGGAGGTGGGGTCTCATGTGTTGGCCCTCATGGCAAAGAATGGAGATCTGGTGGGGCCGATGGAGGGCTTGAGAAAGCCTGATCAAGATGCGGCTGTGGCCTCAGCCCCCTCCTCTGAGTCCCACACCTCCGACTGCAGGTAATCAGCAAAGAGAGCCCTGGCCCGGCGCAGGACGCGCCCCAGGTGGTGTTTTCGCACAAGGCGGTCAAAGTGCATGGCTAGCTCATTATAATCCAGCCCATTGCGCATGATGTGGTCGCGGTGCTCCAGCAGGATGGCCAGGCAGAGGAACAGCATGAATGGGTTCCCCCGGCCAAACTCCTGGGGTGGGGGCAGGCCCATTGGTGGTACAGGTGGCAGGGACTTTCCAGGGTCTTTCAGGGAGCCTACCTCTTGCATCAAGGGGGATCCTACAGCCATATCACCAGTGGGAGAGGCCTCCTGGGTGGATGGTGGAGATGAGGAAGATGGGGAATCAGGGTGGGAAAAGGAGGAGAGCAGTGGGTCTGGGGAGTTCAATAAAGGCTCAGAGAGGGACTTGGAGCTGATAAGGGCAGCTGGGTGGGGCAGCTGGACCAGAGGGTCCCTCCTGGAGCCCATGTTATCCCTGAGTTGCTGGAGGCCATCCAAGCTGGCCTGTCTCAGGAGACGCCCCCCACCACCAGGCCCCTGAC
This sequence comes from Pan paniscus, assembly GCF_029289425.2. Lineage (NCBI taxonomy): Eukaryota > Metazoa > Chordata > Mammalia > Primates > Hominidae > Pan > Pan paniscus. The sequence continues at coordinate 50,049,262 of NC_073272.2, read as the reverse complement.
TGGCTGTGGCCAGGTGGTCAACAGCATCTTCAAAGGTACTACCTCCTCCACCAGCAGGCCTCAGCATGTGCCTCTGTCGCACGGGCCACCCCCTGTGGCCACCAAAACCAGTGTCTGCCACTTGGCTGGGGGGTCCAACCAGCTCTACCTCATGTTCAGGAGGATCAGGGGGCAGCGAACTCCAAGTGACCTCAAGCATGCGGAGGGCATCGTCGAAGGCGAACTCACGCTTGAGCTCCAGCAGCAGCCAGCGGTAACAGAAGAAGAGGTCATCAGCGCCTGCCTCTTGCAGGTATTGGTAAAAGTCAGGGTCAGCGTGTCGCAGCAACAGCTTCAAGTGTGCAAACTTGGTGGCCATGGCGCGGCCGTCAGGGTGGAAGTTGGCGGCCAGGCGTTTCATGATGCCACAAAAGCAAACAAAGGCATGGCCCTCATGGTCCATGACAGCGAGGATGGGTGAGGCAAGGTCACTCATGCCCTGGCAGTAGGACACCTGTGGGTGGGTAACGGCATAGGTGGTGAGCAGGTCGTGCAGCGCCCGTAGATGTGGGCCATCCTCAGGTCCCGCATAGTAGGGGTGGGCCCGGTCAGTGCGCAGTACATCCTTGAGGACCGTGCTGCGGATGAATTCCAGGTCCTCAGGGCTCGCTCGCTGGGCCCACTCGCTCTTGAGCTGCTCATACTCGCGGCTCTTGCGTTTCATGTAGTCCATCCGCTCTCGGCCTGTCAGTCCATCTGGATACACGTTCAGCAGGTACCGCCACACCACCTGCCCAGGGGTGAAAGGGATGAGGCTGGAGTTCTCCAGATAAACCATACCCCAATGTCTATCAGTTGCCACCCACCCACCCCCCTTGGGCCTCTGTCTTCCTTCTAAGTCTACTAGGCCTCCGACTGCTCGCCCCTCCTTAAAGAGAACTTCATGCCCTGGAACATCTCCACCCTTGCCCACAGCAGTGTGGCTGACTGCATGTGTCTCAGGAGCTGTTAATGAGTGCAGCAGTGATGGACCCAACAGATGACTGAGGATGCTCACCTTTCGCAGCGAGGGCTCCACACCGCCATGATAGATCCGCAGGCGCAACTCCTCGGGTCGGGAGAGCTGGCCCTCGTGGTTCAGGTACGTGTGAAACTCAGCATCGCTCAGGGGTGGCTTGAAGGGCTTGACATCTTCCCCATACGACCAGCTCAGCACTTGTTGGACCTTAGACAAGGTACGGCCCACCTATGAGGAGGGAGGGAGGCCACCATCAGCTGTGTGGACTAGGGGCAGATGCCAACCAGCATGCTCAGAACCAGGGTGCCAGGAAGGCTCTGCCCTCCAACCACAGCTGGGTCCCCAGGGTCCCTGAAAACACCTGAGTGAGGATGGACTGTGTAAAGGGCAGGGCGGCAGTCGTCAGTGATGACCGTTTCTCAGCCAGCAACACGTCGGAGCCAATGACATCTTTGGGGCTGATTATGTCCCAGTCTTCTAGCAATGGGCCTGGGCAAACAGAACAAAGTGCTATAAGAATGGGGATGATAACCCAGACCTCAGGGCCGGCTTCCTCTCCTTCTACTGAAGCCGGGCTACCTGCAGGGGAACAAACAACTCCCAGTCCCTCTTCCTGTATCATCCAAATCATGTAAAAAACAAAATCAAACCATGAACAATTCTTTTGTAGTAGATGTCTCAGGAACTGGCTGGGCAGCCTCTAATATTTTAATGATATAAAGTAATATTTATTGAGCAGTTACTATGTGCCAAGCACTAGGACAAGCGCTCAACAGCAATATAAGAAATAATAATACTAGCTAATGCTTCCACAGTGCTGTATGCCAGGAACTATTCTGAATTCTTTGCCAATACTGACTCATGCAATAGTCACTTCAGTCCTATCGGTTGAGTACTACTACTACCATGACTCTCTTTGAGGAAACAGGCACAGTCATGATAAGGTACTTGCCCAAGGCCCCTTAGCTAGTGAGTGAAAGAGTGGAAATTTGAAGGCCAGGCCCAAAGCTCAAGAGCCCAAACTCCTACTCTCATATTTTTGCCAGTCCTCCTCCCACAAACAGTGCACACTAATATTACCATTCTCATTTTACAGACGATGCAAAAAGGTTTGGAACAAATAGTAAGTGACCAAGATTCTACAGCCAGGAAATAGTAGGGCTGGGATCTGAACTTCATTCACTCTAGTCCAGAGCCCAGACATACTTTAGAAGTAAAATATTTGTGCAAAAGTGGAACAGGTATGCCGTATATGCTTTTTTTTTTTTTTTTTTTTTGGAGACGGAGTCTCACTCTGTAACCGAGGGTGGAATGCAGTGGTGTGAACGTAGCTCACTGCAAACTCTGCCTCCTGGTTTCAAGTGATTCTCCTGCCTCAGCCTCCCGAGTAGCTGGGATTACAGGTGCCTGCCACCATGCCCAGCTAATTTTTGTATTTTTAGTAGAGACGGAGTTTCACCATGTTGGTCAGGCTGGTCTTGAACTCCTGACCTCACGTAATCCACTCGCCTTGGCCTACCCAAAGTGCTGGGATTATAGGCGTGAGCCACCGCACCCAGCCTCTTTTTTCTTTTTTTTTGAGACGGAGTCTCACTCTGTCGCCCAGGCTGGAGTGCAGTGGTGCAATCTTGGCTCACTACAAACTCCACCTTTTGGGTTCAAGCAGTTCTCCTGCCTAAGCCTCCCAAGTAGCTGGGATTACAGGTGCCTGCCACCAGGTCCAGCTAGTTTTTTTTTTTTTTTGAGGCGGAGTTTCACTCTTGTTGCCCAGGCTGGAGTACAATGACGGGATCTCGGCTCACTGCAACATCCACCTCCTGGGTTCAAGTGATTCTCCTGCCTCAGCCTCCCGAGTAGCTGGGAGTACAAGCATGTACCACCATGCCTGGTGAATTTTGTATTTTTAGTAGAGACGGGGTGTCTCCATGTTGGTCAGGCTGGTCTCGAACTCCCGACCTCAGGTGATCCACCTGCCTCGGCCTCCCAAGGTACTGGGATTACAGGCGTGAGCCACCACACCTGGCCTAATTTTTGTATTTTTAGTAGAGATGAGGTTTCGCTATGTTGCCCAGGCCGGTCTCGAACTCCTGACCTCAGGTGATCAGCCCGCCTTGGCCTCCCAAAGTGCTAGGATTACAGGCATCTTTTTTTTCTTTTTTTGAGACAGTCTTGCTCTGTCCCCCAAGGCTGGAGTGCAGTGGTGCGATCATAGCTCACTGCAGCCTCAAACTCCTGGGCTCAAACGATCCTCTTGCCTCAACCTCCTGAGTAGCTGGGGCTACAGGCGTGTGCCACCATGCATGGATGATTTTTTTTTTTTTTTTTGGTAGAGATGGGATGTTACTATATTGCCTATGGTCTTGAACTCCTGGGCTCAAGAGATCCTCCTGCCTTGGCCTCCCAAAGTGTTGGGATTACAGGTGTGAGCCACTGCACCTGACCGTTTCTCTTTCTTTTTCATTTTGCCCCGCATTCTTTCTTCCCACCTCACATAAGATGTGGTGGTTGAAGCAGCAGTGGCCATCTGAGAGTAGGTTCGAGAGGATCTTCAGAGATCCTCTCCTACAGCCCTGATACGAGAGGGCTACTAAGCCAACAATGGCAATGTCCAGTGGCTTTCTTTTTTTTTTTTTTTTTTTGAGACGGAGTCTTGTTCTGTCACCCACACTGGCGTGCAATGGTGTGATCCTCGCTCACTGCAACCTCTGCCTCCCAGGTTCAAGCAATTCTCCTGCCACAGCCTCCCGAGTAGCTGGGATTACAGGTGCCTGCCACCACGCCTGGCTAATTTTTTGTATTTTTAGTAGAGATGGGGTTTGCCAGGCTGGTCTCCAACTCCTGACCTCAGGTGATCCACCCGCCTTGTGTGGGGAAAAGAAAGAGAGATCAGATTGTTACTGTGTCTATGTAGAAAAGGAAGATATAAGAAACTCCATTTTGATCTGTACTAAGAAAAATTGTTCTGGTTTGAGATGCTGTTAATCTGTATGTAACTTTAGCCCCAACCGTGTGCTCACAGAAACGTGCTGTATTGAATCAAGGTTTAATGGATTTAGGGCTATGCAGGATGTGCCTTGTTAACAATATGTTTGCAGGCAGTATGCTTGGTAAAAGTCATCGCCATTCTCCATTCTCTATTAACCAGGGACAAAATGCACTGTGGAAAGCCACAGGGAACTCTGCCCAAGAAAGCCTGGGTATTGTCCAAAGTTTCGAACCTCACTGAGACAGCCTGATATATGGCCTCGTGGGAAAGGAAAGACCTTACATCCCCCAGCCCGACACGCATAAAGGGTCTATGCTGAGGAGGAGTAGTGAAAGAGGGAGGCCTCTTTGCAGTTGAGATAAGAGGAAGGCTTCTGTCTCCTGCTTGTCCCTGGGAACGGAATGTCTCGGTGTAAAGCCGACCATTCATTCCATTCTGAGATAGGAGAAAATTGCCCCGTGGCTGGAGGCGAGATATGCTGGCAGCAATACTGCTCTGTTACTCTTTGCTACACTGAGATATTTGTGTAAAGTGAAACATAAATCTAGCCAACATGCACATCCAGGCACAGTACCTTTCCTTGAACTTATTCATGATACAGATTCCTTTGCTCACATGTTTCCCTACTGACCTTCTCCCCACCAACACTCTGTTGCCCTGCCACACTCCCCTTGCCAAGATACTAAAAATAGTGATCAATAAATACTGAGGGAACTCAGAGACCGGCGCCGGTGCAGGTCCTTGCATGCTGAGTGTGCCGGTACCCTGGGCCCACTGTTCTTTCTCTATACTTTGTCTCTGTGTCTTATTTCTTTTCTCAATCTCTCGTCTCCACCTGACGAGAAATACCCACAAGTGTGGAGGGGCAGGCCCCCTTCACCTTGGCCTCCCAAAGTGCTGGGATTACAGGCATGAGCCACTGCATCCGGCCCAAGTGGCTAACTTTCAAACTCTTTTGTGTGAAACCAATCAACTTCTATTTGTTTAAGCCACTGTCATTTGCAAGCAAATGCCATCCCTAAACAGCATTCCCATGGAGCCCAATTCTCCCATAGAGCTGAGGGGGAAACAAACCCTAGGCCATGTTTGCATGTCACTGCTTTTCCCTGGATGTCTCATGGGGTACTGCAAACCTAAGGGGTCCAAAGAGAGGAGCCCAAGATCCACTCTAGACATGGCCTCCTCCTCTACTCCTCATCTCAACAAACAGCATCTCTATCTGTTCAGTTGTTTAATAGACCAGAAACCTGAGAGACATCCTTGTCCCCCTCCCACTCTCTTAACTCCCAGGTCCAAACCACCGCCAAGTCCTACGGCTACTGCATGTAAAGCATTCCTCCATCCTAACTGTTCTCTCATCTCCATCTTCTCACCCTGTCTGAGCCACCATATCTCTCACCTGAAACTGCCTCCTAACCAGTCCTCACTTCCTCTGTATTCCTCTCCAATCTCTCCCAACAGCTGCCAGAATGGTCTTTCTAAAACATTAATCAGAGCATTAAAACACTTAACAGGTAAAATGAAGAAGGTCACATTATGAAAAATCAGTAATGGTCTGAAAGTCTGAACAGAAGAACCACTGCAAGGCATGGAGCTAAGGTTCAATGATTTGAGTGAAAAAGTAGAGAGACCTGGATGCCAAGTCCAGGAGACCAAATATGGAAATAATAGGAAATGCAGGGGGAGAAAAGGGATCAGGTGGAGATGTCAGAATTAAACAAGTATGAAAGAAAATTTCCCTGAGATGAAGGAATGGCTCACCAAGTCTTAGATAGGATTAATTAACTAACAACACACAACAGGCCCCCCACCAACCCTATTCTTTTTTTTTTTTTTTTTTTTTGAGATGGAGTCTTGCTCTGTCACCCAGACTGGAGCACAATGGTATGATCTCGGCTCACTGCAACCTCCGCCTCCTGGGTTCAAGCCATTCTCCTGCCTCAGCCTCCCAAGTAGCTGGGATTCCAGGGGCATACCACCACGCCCGGCTAATTTTTGCTAATTTTTGTATTTTTAGTAAAGACAGGGTTTTGCCACATTGGCCAGGCTGGTCTTGAACTCCTGGGTTCAAGTGATCTTCCTGCCTCAGCTTCCCAAAGTGCTGGGATTACAGGCGTGAGCCACTGCGCCCAGCCCGAAATGCCCAAATTCTAAGAATAAAGAAAAACTCTTAGGCTGGGCGCAATGGCTCATGCCTGTAATCCCAGCAATTTTTTTTTTTTTGAGGCAGAGTCTTGCTCTGTTGCCCAGGCTGGAGCGCAGTGGCGTGATCTTGGCTCACTGCAACCTCCGCCTCCCGGGTTCAAGCGATTCTCCTGTCTCAGCCTCCCAAGTAGCTAGGACTACAGGTGTGCGCCACAACACCTGGCAAATTTTTGTATTTTTAGTAGAGACGGGGTTTCACCATGTTGGCCAGGCTGGTCTCGAACTCCTGAGTTCAAGTGATCCGCCTACCTCGGTCTCCCAAAGTGCTGGGATTACAGGCATGAGCCACCATGCCCGGCCTAATCACAGCACTTTGGGAGGCCAAGGTGGGCGGATTGCTTGAGCCCGAGAGTTCAAAACCAGCCTGGGCTGAACATGATAAAACCCTGTCTCTACCCAAAAATATAAAAATTAGCTGGGCATGGTGGCGCACACCTGTAGTCCCTGCCACTCGGGAGGCTGAGGTGGGTGGGAGGATCGCTTGAACCTGGGAAGCAGAGGTTGCAGTGAGCTGAGATCACGTCACTGCACTCCCGCCTGGGAAATAGAGACCCTGCCTCAAAAAAAAAAAAAAAAACAAAGAAAAAGAAAAACTCTTGCAGCTTCCAGAGACAAAAAAACGGCTGCTTACAATGGAAAGAAGGTCAGACAAGCAACAGACTTCTGCTTCACAACCCTGGAGGCAATAAGACAGTAGCTCACAGCACCTATGGAGCACTAAGAAGAAAGACCTGAGATCCAAGGGCCCCACACCCAGCCAAGACAGTACAGATCTATTCAGCCAAATAAAAACATTTTTGGCCATTAGAGTACATCTAACCCATGCACTTTTGGAGGAGAACAAAGAAGTTCTCTGAGCAAATGACTCCTGCATGACTAGAAGGGCTTAAGATAGGGAGAGACAAAGGGGAAGGTAAATGGTAATATTTATATATTATATATTATATTATATATATTACATATTTAATATTTATAGTTAAAATGACAACGATAACATGATTGGGGGTTTGTAATATTATATGTTACATTAGGATTCCTGAAACATAAGTGACTTAGTGTGTTAGTAAGAAAACAGAATGATAACCTGGAATTTAAAAAGAAAAAAAATTGGCTGGGCGTGGTGGCTCATGCCTGTAATCCCAGCACTTTGGGAAGCCGAGGCAGGCAAATCACTTGAGGTCAGGAGTTCAAGACCAGCCTGGCCAACATGGTAAAACCCCATCTCTACCAAATGTAAAAAAACTAGCCGGGTGTGGTGGCGCGCTTCTGTTATACCAGCTACTCGGGAGGCTGAGGCAGGAGAATTGCTTGAACCTGGGAAGAGGAGGTTGCGGTAAGCTGAGATTGTGCCATAGCACTCCAGCCTGGGCAACAGAGCAAGACTCCATCTCAAAAAAAAAAAAAAAGTTGTCTAAGCAAAAGCTAGAAGTTAAGGGTTAGGGACCAGAAAACGAATAAGAATTACAAGTGTTCCAAAGCTCCATTTTAAAGGCCAGAAAAAGTGGGAGAGATTAAAGGAGAAAAAGTAGCCTAAAGATTTCACTGTTGGGGCGGGGTGCAGTGGCTCACGACTATAATCCCAGCACTTTGGGAGGCCGAGGCAGGCAGATCATGAGGTCAGGAGATCGAGACCATCCTGGCTAACACGGTGAAACCCCGTCTCTACTAAAAATACAAAAAATTAGCCAGGTGTGATGGTGGGCGCCTGTAATCCCAGCTACTCGGGAGGCTGAGGGAGAATTGCTTGAACCCAGGATGCAGAGGTTGCAGAGAGCCGAGATCGTGCCACTGCACTCCAGTCTGGGCGACAGAGCGAGACTCCATCTCAAAAAAAAAAAAAAAAAAAATTAGCCGGGCATGATGGTGTGTGCCTGTAATCCCAGCTACTCGGGGGGCTGAGGGAGGAGAATTGCTTGAACCCAGGATGCAGAGGTTGCAGCGAGCTGAGATCGTGCCACTGCACTCCAGTCTGGGCGACAGAGCGAGACTACGTGTCAAAAAGAAAAAAAAAAAGATTTCACTGTCAGTTGCCTTAAAAAGCATAAATTCTGCTATGACGTTTTTACGAGAGGTATGAGAGACATACCTAAAACTAGGTGACACAAAAAGGTTAAAAATTAAAGAATCCTAAAGGTATATCTGGTAAACACAAACAGAAAAAAATAGTAGCCATGAGAATGTCAGAAAAAGCATCACTCAAGGCCAAAAGCATTTAACACAAAGAGACATTTTATACTGATTAAAAAAACAACCCCCTCAATCCCACTAATAAAACAGGCAGAGGCCAGGCGCGGTGGCTCACGTCTGTAATCCCAGCACTTTGGGAGGCTGAGGTGGGCGGATCACAAGGTTGAGACCAGCCTGGCCAACATGGTGAAACCCCATCTCTACTAAAAAATACAAAAAAAAAATTAGCCAGGTGTGGTGGCAGGTGCCTGTAATCCCAGCTGCTTGGGAGGCTGAGGTAAGGAGAATTGCTTGAACCTGGGAGGCAGGGGTTACAGTGAGCTGAGATCGCGCCACTGCACTCCAGCCTGGGCAATAATGCGAGACTCCCTCTCAAAAAAAGGAAAAAGAGGCCGGGCGCAGTGGCTCACACCTGTAATCCCAGCACTTTGAGAAGCAAGGCGGGCGGATCACAAGGTCAAGAGATCGAGACCGTCCTGGCCAACATGGTGAAACCCCGTCTCTACTAAAAATACAAAAATTAGCTGGGCGTGGTGGCGCGTGCCTGTAATCTCAGCTACTCAAGAGGCTGAGGCAGGAGAATCGCTTGAACCTGGGAGGCAGAGGTTGCAGTGAGCCGGAATTGTGCCACTGCACTCCAGCCTGGCAACAGAGTGTCTCAAACAAACAAACAAACAAACAAACAAAAAACAGGCAAAGAATGTCTACAAACACAAACTCACCTAGTAGCAAAACCTGATCTGAACTGACAGGAGACTATATATAGTCTTTATATAACCCACGTAGTGTGAATATGCACACATTTCCCTGAAGAAACATCCAACTGTTTCATTGTGGGCTGCTGGGCTGCTGGCCCAGACCCTGCTTGTGGTATTACATAATATTCATGATACGCGCATTTCCTTATCATAAAATTGTCAAACTTCCCAAACCCTAAATTAATATATAAACTCAGTGCAATGCCAGTCAGAAATTGAATGGGGGTTTTTCCTGGAACCGGATAAAATTATCTTAAGGTTTCTATAGAAGAATTCACATTTAAGAATAGCTAAGACAGGCCGGGCGCGGTGGCTCATGCCTGTAATCTCAGCACTTTGGGAGGCCGAGGTGGGTGGATCACGAGGTCAGGAGATCGAGATCATCCTAGCTAACACGGTGAAACCCTGTCTCTACTAAAAATACAAAACATTAGCCGGGCGTGGTGGCGAGCGCCTGTGGTCCCAGCTACTTGGGAGACTGAGGCAGGAGAATGGCGTGAACCCAGGAGGCGGAGCTTGCAGTGAGCCAAGATTGTGCCACTGCACTCCAGCCTGAGCGACAGAGCAAGACTCCATCTCCAAAAAAAAAAAAAAAAAAAAAGTTAAGACAAAGAACAGTGGGAGGATGGCAAAAGCTTATCGCCTGTAGTCCCAGCTACTAGGGAGGCTGAGGCAGGAGAATGGCGTGAACCCGGGAGGCGGAGCTTGCAGTGAGTTGAGATTGCGCCACTGCACTCCAGCCTGGGCGACAGAGCGAGACTCCGTCTCAAAAAAAAAAAAAAAAATTTGACCACAAAACCACTGTCATAAAAATAACATGGTGTTAGCACAGCAGTAGACAAATAGAGCCCATTGGTAGAATGCAATAGAAAGCCCAGAAATAAATCCAAGCTTGTATATATGGGAACTGAATATGTGACAAACGTGGCATTTCGAATCACTGCAGAAAAGGTGATTATTTAATAAATGATGCTGGCAGGCCGGGCGCAGTGGCTCATGCCTGTAATCTCAGCACTTTGGGAGGCTGAAGTGGGTGGATCACCTGAGGTCATAAGTTCGACACCAACCTGGCCAACATGGCAAAACCTCATCTCTACTAAAAATACAAAAATTAGCTAGGCATGGTGGCGGGCACCTGTAATCCCAGCTATTTGGGAGGCTGAGTCAGGAGAATTGCTTGAACCCAGGAGACGGCGGCTGCAGTGAGCTGAGATTGTGCAACTGCACTCCTGCCTGGGCAATAAGAGTAAAACTTCGTCTCAAAAAAAAAAATTAAATTAAAAAAAATGATGCTGGCATAATTGACTATCTTGATTTTTTTAAAGCTAGGTCTGCTTATCACAATGCTGACAGAGAAAAGATTTATATGTAAAAAAGAAAACAATAAGCATAGTAGAAGAAAATATAGAATATTTGTATAAGCTTATGGATGGGGAACATGTTCCAAAGTAAGAGGAGAAACTCAGCCAGGCACAGTGGCTCATGCCTGTAATCCCACCACTTTGGGAGGCCCAGGCAGGTGGATCACTTGAGATCAGGAATTCGATACCAGCCTGACCAACATGGTGAAACTCCATCTCTACTAAAAATACAAAAGTAGCCAGGTGTAGTGGCACATGCCTGTAATCCCAGCTACTTGGGAGGCTGAGGCAGGAGAATCACTTGAACCCAGGAGGCGGAGGTTGCAGTGAGCCAAGATCGCGCCATCGCACTCTAGCCTGGGCAATGAGAGTGAAACTCTGTCCCTCCACCTGCAATAAAAAGGAGAAACTCAGAAATCATAAAGAAAAAGATAGATATCTGTGTAGGCGTGCAATCAAATGTTTAATTTTGATAGGACAAAACAGATCCATCCCGTAAGCAAAGCCAAAAAACAAAAGATCAACTGGGAAAAATATTTGCAGTACGTATGATAGAAAGGAGGTTGGGGGCTGGGCACGGTGGCTCCCGCCTGTAATCCAAACACTTTGAGAGGCCGAGGTGGGTGGATCACTTGAGGTCAGAAGTTCGAGACCAGCCTGGCCAACATGGCAAAACCATGTCTCTACAAAAAATACAAAAATTAGCTGGGCATGGTGGTGCACACCTGTAGTCCCAGCTACTTGAAAGCCTGAGGCAGGAGGAGAGCTTGAGGTCAAGGCTGCAGTGGGCCATATTTGCGTCACTGCATTCCAGCCTTGGTGACAAAGAGAGTCTCAAAAAGAAAAAAAAAAAGATTCATATCGGAAAAGTACAAATTGGTCAAAGGTCTAGGCTTTGTAATCTCCCAACTGTAGAGGTGACAGAAACTGGCTTTTTCCCAGAAAGAGGGACTGGGCCATCCAAACAGTCCCAACATGTCTGTTGCTTTCACAGCCATGAAAATGATCATGAGAATGCCATTAATATGTCTAATGATAGCTCCATATATTGGACACTTACATATTAATGTGTAGAATACCTTATGTTAAACACATACCATTTATGTGTACAGACACACAAATATGAATATACTCACATATGTGGATAAATGTGTGTGTAGGGAGTGTAAATAAGTAAAGGACATGCAAAGTTACACATCAAACCGATTCCTTCAGGGCAAAAAGGGTAGGGTAGGGGATTGAGATTAAGCATAGCGTTCCCAGGAGACTTCAGCATTATTTAAAATGCTTTTATTTTTAATAAGAATGTATTTACTGGGTAATGAAAGATTAGTTTCTCTTAAAAATATGACTCCAATCAAATTCCCGTCAGGATTTTAATGGAATAATAAGCTAATTTATTAAATAAAAAGAACAGTAAGTGAACAAGAATATTCAAGAAAATTTTTTAAAAAGGAAAACATGAAAACATATCATAAAACTATAATGATTAAGGCTGGGTGCGGTGGCTCTTGCTTGTAATCCCAGCACTTTGGGAGGCTGAGGCGGGCAGACTGCTTGAGTCCAGGAGTTCAAGACCAGCCTGGGCAACACGGCGAAACCCTGTCTCTACAAAAAATACAAAAATTAGCTGGGCATGGGGGCATGTGCCTGTAGGCCCAGCTACTCAGGAGGCTGACGTGGGACAATTGCTTGAGCCTGGGAGGCGGAGGCTGCAGTGAGCTGAGATTGGGCCACTGCACTCCAGCAAGGATGACAGAGTGAGACCCTGTCTCAAAAAAAAAAAAAAAAAAATCTCAAAACCAAACAAACAGAAAACAAACTACTACAATGATTAAAACAACATAGAATTGGCTTAGAATTTAATAAATAGATCAACGTAAGAGAATCAGGAATTCAGAAACAGACCGATGTTGTGCAGGAATTTGGTAAATAAGACAGAGGGCTTCTTTTTTTTTTTTTTTTTTTGAGATGGAGTCTAGTTCTGTCACTCAGGCTGGAGTGCGGTGGCACGAGCTCGGATCATTGCAACCTCCGCCTCCCAGGCTCAAGCAATTCTCCTGCCTCAGTCTCCCGAGTAGCTGGGATTACAGGCGCCTACCACCACGCCCGGCTAATTTCTGTATTTTTAGTAGAGACAGGGTTTCGCCATGTTTGGCCAGGCTGGTCTCGAACTCCTGACCTCAGGTGATCCACCCGCCTCGGCCTCCCAAAGTGCTGGGATTACAGGCGTGAGCCACGGCGCCTGGCCTAAAAAGATAACCTTTTGAAGATGTATTCCTGCCAGACTGCTGGGTGTCTTTCTGTCTGTCTCTCTGCTTTACTGGCATTCGTCCCAGTTCTCATGCACTTGGGGTTTTCTCCACATGTTTCGTAGCCATGCAGATTTGATTTTTTTCCTGAAATAGTGCTGTGTCTCTTTAACAGGTGAGGAAAACAAGGCCCAGGGAATTAAGTGACTGACATAAGCACATATGGCTACTCAGTGGCAGAGGTTCCTGTGTGTCTGGCTACCTGGCTTTTCCTATTGGCTTCCTGCCCATCTCTGTCACTATCTTTCCCTCTGACTCTTGTTTCTCTCTCTCCTCTGTCTCTCTTTTGCAAAGCTGCCAATTTTAACAAGTCCAAAATGTTGTAGAGTTAAATGGTTAAGAACAAGGACTCTGGAGCCAGTTCAGCCACTGCCTGAGTTCAAATCTTGCTCTTCAACTTACTGTCTGTATAACTGGGACGAGTCCTGTCACCTCTCTGAGCCTCAGTTTCCTCATCTATAATATGGGGGAAATGATTGTCCCTACTCTATAGGATTATTTTGACAATTCAATGAAAAAATATTATGTGCACAGAATGGCCCTAAGTGTTCACTACACATTAGCTATTTATATGTTATTATGACATCAATAAAGTGCTCGACTCATCCCAAATGGGCACGTGAGTTCCCTGAGGCTGGGAACCACATCTTCCACTCCACAACTATTTAAAACAATTTTGAACCTACAATAAAGTTAAAAGAATACACTGAACACCCATACATACTTCATCTAGATCCTCTATTAACATTTTTTTGGGCCACATTTGCTTTATCTCACTCTCTCTGTATATAAACACATTATTTTTGCCAACTTATTTGCAGACATCATGACATTTTACCCCTTCATACTTAACTGTGTTTTTCCCAAGAACAAGGATATTTTCCTTCAATAGATATGATACCACTACCACACTGCTATGGTTTGAATGTGTCCTTCCAAATTCATGTGTTGCAATTTAATTACCAATGTGATCATATTAAGAGGTGGGGGCCTTTAAGAGGTGATTAAGTCCTGAGGGTAGAGCTCTCACAGATGGGATTAGGGCTCTTTTTTTATTTTTTATTTTATTTATTTTTTGAGATGGAGTCTTGCTCTGTTGCCCAGGCTGGAGTGCAGTGGTGCGACCTTGGCTCACTGCAAGCTCCGCCTCCCGGGTTCATGCCATTCTCCTGCCTCAGCCTCCCGAGTAGCTGGGACTACAGGCACCCGCCACCACGCCCGGCTATTTTTTTGTATTTTTAGTAAAGACAGGGTTTCACCGTGTTAGCCAGGGTGGTCTCGATCTCCTGACCTTGTGATCTGCCCGCCTCAGCCTCCTAAAGTGCTGGGATTACAGGCGTGAGCCACCGTGCTCAGCCTCTTTTTTTTTTTTTTTTTTTTGAGATGAAGTCTCGCTCTGTCACCCAGGCTGGAGTGCAGTGGCAAGATCTTGGCTCACTGCAACCTCTGCTTTTCGGGTTCAAGCGATTCTCATGCCTCAGCCTCCCGAGTAGCTGGGATTATAGGCATGTGCCACTACACCCGGCTAATTTTTGTATTTTTTTTCGTAGAGACAGGGTTTCACCATGTTGGCCAGGATGGTCTCGAACTCCTGACTTCAGGTGATCCGCCTGCCTCAGCCTCCCAAAGTGCTGGGACTACAGGCATGAGCCACCATGCCCAGCGGATTTGGGCTCTTATAAAGAGGTTGAGGGTGTGGGCTCACTCTCTTCTGCTCTTCTGTCATGTAAGGATGCAGCAAGAAAGCCCTCACTAGACACACAACCTGCCAGCACCTTGATCTTGGACTTCCCAGTCTCCAAAACTGTGAGAAATAAATTTCTCTTCTTTACAAATTCCTCAGTCTGTGGTATTCTGTTATAGTAGCACATAACGACTAAGACACACACCCAGGAAATTTAATACTGATACAATTATCTAATGTATGGTCTGTAATCAAATTTTGAGACCACGTCCTAATTTATCTGTGTGCTCGCAGGGACCAGAATAGGCAAGAGTGGAAGAACAAAGATGAGAAGAGAAAAAGTGGCTGAGAGGTCAAGGGAACAAATGAATGAGTGAGCAAGAATACAAACAAATGAATATGGGTGCAGAATGACTGAATGAATAAACACAACTAGCATTATTATAATACGCATTGTTATATTTAGGTATTATAACTGAAATACATAATGCTAAAGCTATACCGTTATAATATATTATAAATCTGCATTATATCTAATTATTACATACATTACTCGGTTATATGTTATAATAGTATAATACAATATAATTATCATTATTAGAGATAACACTTTCTGAGCCTTCATTATGCAGTCATGCACTGTTCCAGGCATTTTATATGAATTTCCCCTCACAATGGTTCTAAGATACAAGGCCTCACAATGGTTCTAAGATACAATTATCTCTTTACAAGTGAAGAAACTGTGGCCTAGTGGCTGAGCCAGGATCTATAGCTAGGATACCTTGCTACCCATCCCACCATGAGGGAGTGTACTGTGAGGGGTAGCATCACCCTATGGGGTAAAGGGGTTCCAGAGCAGTGCTCCTGGGGGCACTGAGTACTCACTGTCCTCCGAGGGCCGAATATCTACACGCAATTGCAGGTAAGGTTTGGAGGCAGTGGCAAAGGCTGTGCTGAGGTCCCAGTCAGATAGAAGTGAGAGGTAAACTTCCTGTCCTAGCCGGTCCCGGCCCAGGTAGCTGATGCCAAAGTTCTTCTTCCTGGACAGGGGATACGAGGGAGCTCTCAGGGCCCCTGGTGCCCTGGAGGCCTCAGGGACAGTTTCCAAAACAAGGAGGGTAATATAGAAGGTGTTGAAAACAACTTCCTACTATGTGCAAGGTACTGTGCCAAGGATTATGGGCAGCCTGAGATCAGGTCATTTATACCCACTTTGTTACACAAACACATACAAGCAGGTACACACCTGCCTGTATCTGGAGGTCACATTGGAAACTGGTAAAATGTTGGCCGGGTGCAGTGGCTCACGCCTATAATCTCTGCACTTTGGGAGGCCGAGGTGGGTGGATCACCTGAGGTCAGGAGTTTGAGACTAGCCTGGTCAACATGGTGAAACCCCTTCTGTACTAAAAATACAAAAAAAATTAGCTGGGTGTGGTGGCAGGTGCCTGTAATCCCAGCTACTCAGGAGGCTGAGGCAGGAGAATCGCTTGAACCTGGGAGGTGGAGGTTGCAGTGAGCCAAGATTGTGGCATTGCACTCCAACCTGGGTGACAGAGCAAGACTCCATCTCAAAAAAAAAAAAAAAAAAAGTTGGTCCCCTCTGGGGTAGATGTGGGACAGAAGTGGGAAGAAAGCAGCCTTCTTACTACATAAAAAAAAAAAGCAATCTGTGTTTGTTATTTTTCACAACAAAAATGTTTATGTAAGAAAGTCTAATAACAACTAAGAATTTTTCAGCTATACTTGTGCAACTATGTAAAGAAGTTTGTTGCGTGATGCTCATCATAACCATGGAAACATCCTAAATACCCAACAATTGTGTACTGTTTGAATTTCTTACCATGTGTATGTATTCCTCCAAAATCACCACCACAACAAAATGACTATCACATCTGCCCCCAAGAGACACCACTTTTCAGCTATCAGATTGGCAAATTTTGCAGTTTTACAGTAACCAGTGTTTGCGAGGGTGTGAGGGAAACAGGCATTTATGTGCTGCTGATGAGATCATAAATTCGTTTGTTCTTTTTTTTTGAGACGGAGTCTCACTCTGTCGCCCAGTCTGGAGTGCAATGGTGCGATCTCGGCTCGCTGCAAGCTCCGCCTCCCGGGCCCATGCCATTCTCCTGCCTCAGCCTCCCAAGTAGCTGGGACTACAGGCGCCCACCACCACGCCTGGAGAATTTTTTGTATTTTTAGTAGAGACGGAGTTTCACCGTGTTAGCCAGGATGGTCTTGATCTCCTGACCTCGTGATCCACCCGCCTCAGCCTCCCAAAGTGCTGGGATTACAGGCATGAGCCACAGTGCCCGGCTGAGATCATAAATTGATAAAACCTGTCTGGAGAGCATTTTGGAAACACCCATTAATAGTTCAAAAAGCAGGCCAGGTGCAGTGGCTCATGCCTGTAATCCCAGCACTTTGGGAGGCAGAGGCGGGTGGATCACGAGGTCAGGAGATCGAGATGATTCTGGCCAACACGGTGAAACCCCATCTCTACTAAAAATACAAAAATTAGCCGGGCATGGTGGCGCACGCCTGTAGTACCAGCTACTCAGGAGGCTGAGGCAGGAGAATTGCTTGAAATCAGGAGGTGGAGGTTGCAATGAGACGAGATCACACCACTGCACTCCAGCCTGGACGACAGAATGAGACTCTGTCTCAAAAAAAAATTTTTTTTTAAAGCAAATACCCTTTTACCTGGCAATACCACTGCTAGGAATTTATCCTATGACTAGATGTTTCCAAATACAGTAGTCCCTCTTTATCTACAGGGGATACATTCCAAGACCCCCCGAGTGGATGCCTGAAACTGCAGATAGTACCAAGCCCTATATATACTATGTTTTTTTTCATATACATACATACCTATGATAAGGTTTAATTGATAAATTAGGCACAGTAAGAGATTAACAATAATAGAACAATTATGACAATACAGATGCTTCTTGACTTATGACAGGGTTATGTACCAATAAACTCATTGTAAGTTGGAAATACTGTAAGTTGACAATGCATTTGGCTGGGCGCAGTGGCTCACCTGTAATCCCAGCACTTTGAGAGGCTGAGGCGGGCGGATTGCTTGAGCTCAGGAGCTTGAGACTGCCCTGGGCAACATGGCGAAACCCTGTCTCTACTAAAGATACAAAAAATTGGCCGGGTGCAGAGGCTCACGTGCCTGTAATCCTAACACTTTGGGAGGCCGAGGTGGGCAGATCACTTGAGATCAGGAGTTTGAGACCAGCCTGACCAACCTCATGAAAATTAGCTGAGTGTGGTGGTGCACACCTGTAATCCCAGCTACTCTGGAGGCTGAGGCATGAGAATCACTTGAACCCGGGAGGCAAAGGCTGCAATGAGCCAAGATCGGACCACTGCACTCCAACCTAAGTGACAGAGTGAGACTCTGTCTCCAAAAAAAAAAAAAAGAGAAGATCAAAAAACTATCTGGGACTGGGTGCGGGGGCTTACACCTGTAATCCTAGCACTTTGGGAGGCCGAGGTGGACAGGTAACTTGAGGTCAGGTGTTCGAGACTAGCCTGACCAACATGGTGAAACCTTGTCTCTAATAAAAATACAAAAATTAGCAGGCGTGGTGGTGCGTGCCTGTAATCCCAGCTACTTGGGAGGCTGAGGCAGGAGAATCACTTGAACCCGGGAAGTGGAGGTTGCAGTGAGCTGAGACTGCGCCACTGCACTGCAGCCCGGGGGACAAGAGCAAAACTCCGTCTCAAAAAAAAAAAAAAAAAATTATCCGGGCATAGTGGTGCATGCCTGTAGTCCCAGCTACTTGGGAGGCTCTGACAGGAGAATCACTTGAACCTGGGAGATGTCACTGCACTGCAGCCTGGGTGACAGTGAGACTCCATCTCAAAAAAAAAAGAAATAAAAAGGAAAATGCATTTAACACATCTAACCTACCAAACATCACAGGTTAGCCTAGCCTACCTTAAACGTGCTCAGAACGCTCACATTAGCCTACAGTTGGGAAAATCATCTAACACAGAGTCTGTTTTACAACAGTGTTGAATATTTCATGTAATTTATTGAACACTGTACTGAAAGTGAAAAGCAGAATCGCTGGGCACTTGCAGTACAGTTTCTACCAAATGCGTATCGCTTTTGCACCATTGTAAAGTTGAAAAATCCTAAGTCCAGTTATTGTAAGTTGGGGACTGTCTGTAAACTGTAATAAAAGTAATATGAATGTGGTCTCTCTCTCTCTCTCAAAATATCTTATTGTATGTAATATTTGCAGACTGAGGTTGACCATGGGTAACTGAAACTGCAGAAAGCGAAACCACAGATAAAAGTAGACTACTGTGCTCCAAGACATGCATACGTGGCTGTTCACTGTGGGATTATTTGTAGTAGTAAAATAAACAAAAACCCTACCAAACAAAGGCCAGATAGCCACTGTAGAGGTCGGTGGCCCACTGGCCAGTCCCCAGCATCTTCCCACTCACCCACTCAAATCAAAGGCTCGGATGAGGATGTGCTGCAACACGTCGAGCGAGGTGATCTGGGGATCTACAGCAAAAGAGCGGAACTCTGGCGGCAAGACGCTCTCACATTTCTGGGGAGAGAAGACATGGGGTAGGCCACCAGGGGCCCCATCACCATGCTGAAGAGTGAGGTGCAGAGTGGTAGAAGGCAAAGTCAGAGAGGTGCCAGGGGCCAGATCAAGGCAGGTGTTCTGGACCACAGGGTCCAGTGAGGAGGAGGCTACTGCAAGGGTTCAGGCCCCCAATCCTTCTATATCCCTTCAACTATGGTTGCCAGAATCACCGTGTCCAGTCTGGCTCCTGTTAAATCAGTCCTCTATGGTGCTGTAACCAACCTAACACATCTACCTACAACACTCCCATGCTTAAATCTCTTCAATGGCAACCCTAGAGTCCCAGCAAGCGGGCCTATGGGGCCCCAGCCAGCCTCTCACCAGGTTTTTTGAACTTTACACTCTAGTAGTACCAAACTGTTAGAAGTTACCTTGAAACCATCCTGACTCCAGGCCATTGATTGTGCTGATCCCCTGTCTGGAACATCCCTCCCACTTTCTTCACGTGGTTCACGCCCAGCTCAGGCATCATCTTTTTTCTGAATGTCAAACTTCTACCTTAGAGCTCTATTACACTGAAGTGATGTGTGGACCCTCTTAGCACTGCCAGTGCCACTGGTTGGTCGGAGCCACCATCATTGTTTACTGGAACTATGGCAACAGCGTTCTTCCTCAGCATACACACCAAAGGCCCTTGGCGATCTGTCTCTGTCTTAGCGCTCTGATTCACCTCCTACCACTCTTCCCCTCATTCTCTCCACTCCAGCAATCAGGAACCTACGGGAACATGCCAGGCTCATTCCCATCCTCTAGTCTTTTCCCTTGCTATTCCTTCTGCCTAGAATACTCTTCCCTTCTAATATGCACATGGCTGACTCCTTTTATTCGGGTCTCTGCTCCTTCAATACCTCCTCTGGGGATTTCCCTGTACAACCTTGGCTAACGTGACTCCCTATTTCATAACCTTTTTCATTATTTTAGTGTCCGAAGCATCTCATTTCTTTAGTTGTCTCCACCCACGAGCCTGTCAGCTCATCAAAGTGGGAACTTGCACATAAGTGCACTCTCAACACATGGGTTGACTGACTCCAGAGCCAGCACCTTCTCATTCCTCAGAGCCCCACCCTCAACTACTGCGGCCCCTCCTCCAGCCCCATAGCCCCTCCCCTTTGTCTATAAGCTCCACCCATTCATCCCGTAGACCCCCGCCTCGTCCCTCCATTTTCAGTCCCACGCCCCAAGGTACGTCGCTAACGCTCTCAGGCTCTCAGGCCCTCCCTACCCCTCGCCACCATCACTTGGCCCTCAAGCTTCGCCACTCAGGTTATGTCCGAAATCTCAGGTCCCGCCCTCCATCCTATGACAGCCACCGCCTCCCCCTCCCCCTCCCCTGGGATGCCTCGGCGGCTGGGCCACCAGCCTCACCTTGACTCGGACCCGCACCACCTCTCGCTCCTCCTCCTCAGCGGCCGCCGCCGCCTGAGCTCCCACACCGGGCGGGGGCGCTCCGGAGCCAGACAAGTCCGAGGCCCCGGAGGCTGTTGCCATCCCGCCGCCGCCCGTCTCAGGGTGACGGCTGACCGTTGCCCCCCAACCCGGCGCACACTCTACTGTACTGACGCCCGCCGCCCCACCTCGTGCCGGGGCGCAGGCGCAGAGGGCGCCGCGCGACCCTACCCCCCCCCACCGTCCCTCCCACCTGGCCCTGCCTGGAGGTCGCCTCTGCGCCTGCGCCTAGAGTGCTGTTGCCAGGAGCCCCGCCCCCAAAAGTCGGGCATTTTGCTCTATTTCAGCTAGCGTGCAGACGCCTACTGAGGCCCCGCCTCCCCCAGCCCCGTGGTTTGGTTGTTTTGACAGCATACTTCCGGATTCACGGAGGTGTTAAACTGACACCTCGTTCGCCAAGAGAAGGGGGCGGGGAAAGGAAGAGGCTGCGTGATGACGTCAGGCCCACACCCCGCCTCAAGTTGCCTCACGCCTCTGCTGGCAGATGATGTCATCTATTTCAAATACCAGTGGCCCTCGCTTCAAATGAATCCACTGAACAGAAAAAATTCCTTTTTTTTTTTATTTTTTTAGGCAGGGTCTCGCTCTGTCATCCAGGTTGGAGTGCAATGGCGCGATCACAGCTCACTGTAGCCTCAAAGTGAGCTATGATCAAGCGATCCTCCTGCCTCAGCCTCCCAAGAGCTGGGACTACAGGCGCGTGCTACCAAGCCCAGCCAATTTTTGTGTATCTTGTATAAACAGGGTTTAGCCGTGTTGCCCAGGCTAGTCTCGAACTCCTGACCTCAAGTGATCCACCCGTCTTGGCCTCTCAAAGTGTTGGGATTACAGGTGTGAGCCACAGCCCTCGGGTAAAGTGTTTTTAAAAATATACTCAGCAGGGTGCAGTGGCTCACGCCTTATAATCTCAGCACTTTGGGAGGCCGAGGCGGGCTGATCGCTTGAGCCCAGGAGTTCTAGACCAGCCTGGGCAACACAGCGAGACCCCGTCTCTAACAAAAAATTAAACAATTAGCTGGACGTGGTGGCGCACACCTGCAGTCCCAGCTACTTGGGAGGCTGAAGCGGCAGGATGGCTGAGCCCAGGAAGTCAAGGCTGCAGTGAGCGGTGATCACACCACTGCCCTAACCTGCACCACAGAGCAAGGCCCTGTTTCAAAAAAAATTAATAATTTATACCCTGACTTAGTAAGGTCAGATAAAAAACAGGAAAATGGTTTACACATTGTGAAAATTCATGGAGATTTTGTACACTGATGATTTTTGTACTTCCTGTATGAATGTTATACTTCATTAAATAATTTGCCCCCCAAAAACACTATTATGCTCTCTGGAGTTCTAGCTTTTTAGTTTGCCTTTGTCTGAAACTTGACGAGATCATACTTTCCCAAGTTTATACATCTAGGAGGCAAACTTCCAGGTAATTCAACTCCAGGAAGGACACTAATGCTTCTAATTGAAACCCAGGAAGAAGTTAACAATCAAGCCTTCAGAAGGCAGAAAGCGAGACAGACCCAGGGAGCTCAGCAGCATATCTCTAAAGCTCTGCCATTATTGAACCAGCTCAAAGGATCCCCGGTCTTTGTGTCCCTTTTCCAAGTTTCACATTCTCAGATCTTGGGGAATCACTGAATCACTGGAAAAGCCCTCTGTCCAGCTTGGTCTAGAGATTTCTTTGAAACCTGACTAAAATGTTGGTACTGACTGCCAGGGACCAATTGAAAGAGAAGTGGCCAGGCTCAACTACGAACCAATCGATGGGGCCCAAATGATACCATCTATAAAAGATCAGCTTTCTGGGGTCCCAGAGCAGGGTGGATAATGGATCCGGAAGAGCAAATGGGGAATGCCCAGCAGAGCATGCAAAAGGCTCAGCAATGTGCTGAGCACATAGTTAGTGATCAAAACAATGAATGGAAGAAGCCAAGAATAAATGAAGAAAAATTTTAAAAAATAAACTGAGTCAGGCACAGTGGCTCACACTTGTAATCCCAGCACTTTGGGAGGCCGAAGTGGGAGGATCGCTTGAGCCGGGGAGTTTGAGACCAGCCTGGGCAACATAGGAAGACCCTGTCCCTACAAAATTAAAAAAAAAAAAATTAGCTGGGTCTGATGGTGCGCACCTGTGCTCCTAGCTATTCGGGAGGCTGAGGTGGGAGGATTACTTGAGCCTGGGAGGTCCAGGCTGCAATGGAGTTGTGATCACGCCACTACACTCCAGCCTGGGTGACAGAGTGAGAACCTGATTAAAAAAAAAAAAAAAGCCCACAAAACTTTGCTTTTGTCTTACCTAATATTCATAACATGTTAAGGTTGGTCCTGTTCTTAAATGGTGTATGTCTACTAGATATTGGCTGAATTATTGAATATATCTTAGACTCTTCTGAGAAACTTTATACGTGGCAAAATGCAAAAAGGCAGTCTTCCCACTTAATTGCACAACATCCGTGCGGTTTGGACAAAATACAGGCTGCACTTACAAATGTTATTTCTGGCCGGGCACAGTGGCTCACGCCTGTAATCCCAGCACTTTGGGAGGCCGAGGCGGGCGGATCACGAGGTCAGGAGATGGAGACCATCCTGGCTAACACGGTGAAACCCCGTCTCTACCAAAAATACAAAATAATTAGCCAGGCGTGGTGGCGGGCGCCTGTAGTCCCAGCTACTCGGGAGGCTGAGGCAGGAGAATGGTGTGAACCTGGGAGGTGGAGCTTGCAGTGAGCCGCCACTGCACTCCAGCCTGCACTCCAACCTGGGCAACAGAGCGAGACTCCGTCTCAAAAAAAAAAAGTAAACAAAAAACAAAAACAAATGTTATTTCCAACAAAGGAGTCTTGTAAGATACTAGCACTCCAACTATTGTGTCCGTGTCATATGGATGCAACCCTCAAGGTTAACTTTTTAGGTAAGTCTGCAATTCTATTTTGGTGTCTTTTAAGACAACATGTTGCCTTGGTATTAATATTAAATAGATATCTCTATTTTTAGAAGGTATAAATAATGGGGATTTTCTCTGAAAGCCAGAAAAGGATTATTGGCATGTCTCTCTTGCCCCATGTGTTTAGAGTCAAAATCACTTATAGCACTGCTGGATTTTCTGATGGAAACAAGGAGTAAGAGCCTGCTTTTCATTTATCATAGGGTGGGATGTGCAAACCATTAGCCTGGAGTTTGGAATCGATCCTAAGGACACTGGGGCAAAGGTTTAGACAGGGGTATGATGTGGTCAGATGCCTCTGTCTTGGTCCTGGGGAGAGCTTTGGATGGAAAGATACTGGAAGCAAGGAGATCAAAAAGGAGGTCCTTGCCATAGTCCTGGGGAGAACTTTCTTTTTTGTTTATTCATTCTTCCATTCAACAAATATAAAGTATATGCTAGGCAGTCTACATAAATTAATTCTTATAATCTGCATAAAAACCCTATGAGGTAGTATCTTAGTCCATTTTTCTGTTGCTATAATCAAATACCCAAGACTGGGTAATTTATAAAGAAATTTGAGAGGCTGAGGTGGGAGGATTGCTTTGAGGCCAGTTCAAAACAGCCTCAGCAACATAGCAAGACCCTGTCTCTACAAAAAAATTTAAAAATTAGCTGAGCGTGGCAGTATGCCTGTAGTCCTAGCTACTTAGGAGGCTGAGGCAGGAGGATTGCTTATGCTCAGAAGTTTGAGGCTGCAGTGAGCTGTGATCATGCCACTACACTCTAGTCTGGGTGACAGAGTGAGACCCTGTCTCTAAAAACAACAACAACAACAACACCCCCCCCCCCCACAAAAAAAAAAGAAAGAAAAGAAATTTATTTCTTACAGTTCTGGAGGCTGGGAAGTCCATGGTCAAGGAGTCACATCTGGTGAGGGCCTTCTGCTGGTGGGGCCTCTCTGTGGAGTGGCGAGGCAGAGCAGGGCATCACATGGTAAGGGTGGTGACCTTGCTAGCTCAGATCTGTTTCTCCTCTTAGAAAACCACTAATGCCCCACCCTTATGACCTCATCTAATCTAATCCTAATTACCGCTCAAGGTCCCATCTCTCAAATACCGTAGTCAGATTTCCCACCTCCTTAATACTGTTAAAATAGAGATTTAGTTTCAACATGAGTTTTGGAGGGGAGAAACATTTGAACCATAGCAGGTAGGTGTTATTACTCTAAGCCTTCTACAGATTAGAGTACTGAAAGCCAGGGAGAAACAAGCTCAAGGTCAAAGGGGGTAGTGTCACAGAGAGTAGGCAGTGCAATGGATGGAACTTGGGGCTATGCCTGTTGTGTTTGAGAAAAAGCAAGGAAGTCAGCATGCCTTTAAGTAGAGTGAATGATAGGTGAGTGACAGCAGACGAGGTGAGAATGGAGTGAGATCATGCAGGGCTTTGACCTTAATAGTGAGGCATTTCTCCAAAGCTATATACTGTAGGCCTAAGCAGAGCCAGGATTTGAACTGAAGTCCACAGGTCACTTGATATTTCTTTTTTTGAGACGGAGTTTTGTTCTTGTTGCCCAGGCTTGAGTGCAATGGTGCAGTCTCAGCTCACTGCAACCTCTGCCTCCCGGGTTCGAGTGATTCTCCTGCCCCAGCCTCCCAAGTAGCTGGGATTACAGGTGCCTGGCACCACACCTGGCTAATTTTTTTGTATTTTTAGTGCAGAAGGGGTTTCACCATGTTGGCCAGGCTGGTCTCGAACTCCCAACCCTCAGGTGATCTGCCCGCCTCAGCCTCCCAAAGTGTTGGGATTACAGGAGTGAGCCACTGCGCCCGGCCTTACAGAGGTCACTTGAAGCCAGTCTACAGGTATCTGTGGTTTTATTATTTATTCTTTTCCATCTCTTCAAAACTTCTCAAGTACCCAATTGTTTTATGATGGAGGGTCTATAAGGTAATGATAGACAGCAGGATGAGTGATGGGGGTCTGTAGAGTAAGTGAGGGGTGTCTGTTGGGTGAATGATAGCAGGTCTGTGGAGAGTGACGGAGGATCCCTGGGGTGGATGGGAGTCTGTGGGTACATGATAGGTGCACTATGAGGTAAGTCATGGGGGTCTGAGGGGTGAATGATGGCATCTGTGGGTGAGTGATGGGGTGTATATGGTGGATGGTGGAGGACCGTGAGTTGAGAGATGGGATGGTGGTGTGAGTGATAAGGGGTCTGTGGGATGAGAGATGGACTCTGTGGGTTGAGTGATGGCTTCTGCAAGGTGAGTTATGGGATGCTTATAGGGTTAGTAAAGGGGCATCTGTAGGATGAGTGGTGGGTCTGTGGGGTCAGTGATAGGGGTTGTTAGGGTGACTGATGAGGGGCTTCTGGGGTGAGTTATGGGATCTTCAGAGTGAAGATTTTGGGGGTGATAGGGGCCTGTGGGGGTGAGTGATGGGGTTGAGGTCTGTGTGGTGAGTTACGGGGTTTCTGTGGGGTCAATAATGGGCAATCTGTGAAACGAATGAATGTGTGTTGGTAGGGAGAGTGATGGGTATCTTAGGAGTTGATGGGGTATGTGGGAAGAGTGATGGAGGATCTGTGGGGTGGCTTATCAGAAGCCAAGAGGCTGAGTGATGGAATATATGTGGTAGGAGTGTTGGGGGCTCTGTAAGGTGAGAGCTGTGGCATCTGTGGGGTGAGTGATGGGGAGTGTTATGAACTGAATGATGTCCTCCTCCCCAAATTCATATGTTGAAGCCCTAATATCAGGGGAACCAGCCCCCAATATTTCAACGTAATGTCACTATATCTGAAATAGAGCCTTTAAGGAGGTAATTAAGGTTAAATGAGATTATAAGGGTGGGGCCCTAATTCAGTAGAACTGGTATCCTTATAAGAAGAGGGACACTGGGCATGAATGCACAGAGAAAGGGCCACGTGAGGACACAGCAAGAAGGTAGCCATCTGCAAGCCAAGGAGAGAAACCCCACCAGACACCAACCCTGATGGCACCTTGCACTTGGACTGTCCAACCTCCCAAAGTGTGAGAAACTGTTTGTTGTTTAAGCCACCTGGTCTGTGGCATTTTGTTACGGAAGCCAGAGCCGACTAACACAGGGGAGGATTAGGGTCTGTGGGGTTAGCGATGGGGCCTCTCTGGAAGGTATGATCAGGGGACAATAAACTGAGTAATAGGGATCTGTGGGGTAGTGACGGGGTCTGTAGGGTCATGAGGAGCCTGTGGAGTGAATGGGGTATTGAGTGGCGAGTGGCAGGATTCTGTGGGATTAATGATGGGGGCTGTGGGGCAAGTCTGTAGGGGGAGTGAAGGAGGTCTTTGAGGAATGGGGGATCTGTAGATGACTGATGAGGATCTATGGGGTGACGGAGGCATCTGTGGGGTGGGGGAATGACTGGGGGTCTGTAGGGGTGCTGATGTGCTAGCTCGTAAGGTGAGGGGGCTTTGTGGTGTGAGAGATGGAGGGCCTGTGAGATGAGTGGGAGGCACCTGTGGGGTTAGTAATGGGGTGTCAATGGGATGAGTGATTAGAGCTCTGTAGAGTCAGTGATGAGTGAGTCTGTAGAGTGAGTGAAGTGATTAGGGGCCAATAAGCTGAATGATCCAGGGGTGGAGTCTGTTGGATGAGTAATGTGGCTCTGTGAGGTGAATGACGTGAATATGTAGGGTTCACGATAGGGCCTGTGGGGTGAGTGATGGGGGATCTTTAGGGTTTGTGATGGGAAGTCTATAGGGTGGGTGTTGGGGGGGTCCATGTGGCAGCAATGCAGGGGAATCTGTGGGCTGAGTAATCAGGGCATGTGATGGGGGTCTGTGGGGTGAATGATGGAAGATCTGTGAGGCTAAGTATTGGGGAGTGAGTGGGGTGAGCACAGAGCGATATTACTGACTGAATGGTATCTCCCCAAAATTCATGCTGAAGCCCTAACCCCCAATACTTCAGAATGTGACTGTATTTGAAAATAGGGCCTTTCAAGAGGTGATTAAGTTAAAATGAAGTTGGTGAAGGCGGGTCCCAATCCACTCTGGCTGGTGTCCCTATAAGAAGAGATTAGGACACCGACATGCGCAGGCAGAGGGAAGACTGTGAGGACACGGCGAGAAGGTGACCATCTACAAGCCTCAGGGGACACTAAACTGGTTGACACCTTGAACTTGGATTTTCCGCCTCCAGAACTCTGAGGAAATAAATTTCTGTTGTTTAAGCCACCAGGTATGTGGCATTTTGTTATGGCAGTTTTAGAAAACTGACACAGAATTTGGTCCTGGGAAGTGGGGTACTGCCATAATAAATACCTAAAACATGGAAGTAGCTTTGGAACTGGGTAATGGGTAGAGGCTGAAAGAGTTTTGAGGTGCATGTTAGAAAAAGCCTATGTTGCTGCTATGATCTTAATATTTGTGTCCCCCCAACCTCCAATTCCTATGTTGAAACCTAATCCCCAGTGTAATGATATTAGGAGGTGGGGCCTTTGGGAGGTGATTAGGTCATTCCCTTAGGTCATTCCCTTATAAGGGATGAAGGGACCGGAGTTCTACCCTCCCACCATATGAGGGTACAGAGGGAAGGAGCCATCTGTGAGGAAGCAGGCCCTCACTAGACACTGAATTTGCCAACACCTTGATTTTGGACTTCCCAGACCCCAGAACTGTGAGAAATAAATTTCAGTTGCCTATAAGCTACCCAGTTTATAGTATTTTGTCAGAGCAGTCCAAATGACTAAGACAATTATCTTGAAGGCTACTGGTAGAAATATGGATGTTGAAAGTGCTTCTGGTGAGGCCTCAGAAGGAAATGAGGAATATGTTATTGGAAAACGGAGGGAAGGCAAAGAACTTGGTTAATTGTATTCTAGTGTTTTGTGGAAGGTAGAACTTGTGAGAGGCGAACTTGGGAGATTTAGCTAAGGAGATTTCTAAGCAGCATATTATGTGGCCTTTTTCTCCTTGCTGCTTCTAGTAGAATGCAAGAGGAAAGAGAGAAATTGCAAAAGAAATTGTCAGGCAGAAGGGAACTCGAATGTGAAGATAAAAAAGTTCTCAGCCTATCCAACACTGCAAAAGCTGAGAATGTGTTCTGGTGAGAAGACAAAGGGTGTGGCTAAACAATCATGCCACAAAGAGATCATGGGTGTGACTCACTGACCTAATCAGCCATCTTGGCAGAAGCCAGGAATACAGATGGGTAATACCAGCAGAAACACGGCCAGCTGGGACTAAAGAGGACAGAGATGGGACAAAATGAAAGAAGACTGTAGGACTTCTGGGATTCAACAGGACACGACAACAGAGCTTTCTGGTTGTGAACATGCATTATACTTCAAGAAAAAGGGAGAATGATCCCAAAGGTGGGGCTGTCTCCTCCTCAGTTCCAGAGGGCAAAGAGGCCTCCTCTGTTTCAGTGGGCCAGGCTGCCACCCAGGGCTCAGGGAGAGACACCGCCTCTCCAGTGAACCAGGAAAGTGGGGCCCCCAATCTGGTGGGCCCAGAGGACAGAACATAGAGCCAAACAGGATTATTCTCAAGCCTTAAAAATGTAATAGAATTTGCCCTATTCGGTTTCAAACTTATTCGGAACCTGTGATCCCTGTTTTTTCTCCTGAGACAGGGTCTTGCTCTGTCGCCCAGTCTGGGGTGCACTGGTGAGAAGAGGGCTCACTGCTGCCTCGACCTCCTGGGCTTAATCAATCCTCCCACCTCAGCCTCCCGAGGAGCTGGGACTATAGGCATGTACCACCATACCTGGCTAATTTTTTAGTTTTTTGTAGAGACGGGGTTTCACCATGTAGCCCAGGGTGGTCTCAAATACCTGGGCTCAAGTGACCCTCCCATCTCAGCCTCCCAAAATGCTGGGATTACATGCGTGAGTCACCACGCCTGGACTGTGATCCCTTTCTTCTTTCTGATTTCTCCTTTTTGGAATGGAAATATCTATCTAGCTTATGCTTGTCCTACCACTGAATTTTGGAAGCAGATGATTTATCTGGTTTCACGGGTTCACAGCTAGAGAAGAATTTTTGCATCAGGATGAATCATACCTCCAGTCTCATTTACACTTGATTTGGATGATATTTAGGTAAGACTTGGGACTGAAAGTTAATGCTAGACTTGATTAAGAGCTTTCAGAGTGGCTTATGGCACAGTGAATTATGCCTATAATCCCAACACTTTGGGAGGCTGAGGTGGGTGGATCATCTGAGGCCAGGAGTTCAAGACCAGCCAGGCCAACATAGTGAAACCCTGTGGTTGCAGTGACCTGAGATCGTGCCGTTGCACTCCAGCCTGGGCCACAGAGCAAGACCCTGTCTCCAAAAAAACAAGAGAGTTTTGGGCTGCTGGGATGGGGGTGAAGGTATTTTGCATGCAAGGACATGAATTCTGGGAGGCCAGAGAGAGCAGAATGTTATAGACTGAACTGTGTCCTCCCCAAATTCATATGTTAAAGCCCTAACCCCCAATACCACAGAATGTGACTATATTTGGAGATAGGGACTTTAAAAGGGTGGTTAAGTTAAAATGGGACTCATAGAGTGGGCCTAATCCAATACAAATGGTGCCCCCCACTTTTTTTTTTGGGACAGAGTCTCACTCTGTTGCCCAGACTGGAGTGCAGTAGTGCCATGATGTTGGCTCACTGCCACCTCAACTTCCCAGGTTCAAGTGATTCTCCTGCCTCAGCCTCCCAAGTAGCTGGGATTACAGGCATGTGCCACCATGCACGGCTAATTTTTGTATTTTTAGTAGAGATGGGGTTTTACCATGTTGGCCAGGCTGGTCTCAAACTCCTGACCTCAGGCGATCCACTTGTGTCAGCCTGGGATTATAGGCATGAGCCACCGTGCCTGACTGGTGCCCACCCCCCACCTCCTTTTTTTTTTTTAAGACAGGCTTTCACCGTGATCATGGCTCACTGCAGCCTACACCTCCCTAGCTCAGATGATCCTCCCACCGTGGCCGCATGATGCCCAGCTAATTTTCAAAATTTTTTTTGTAGAGATGGGGTTTCACCATGTTGCCCAGGCTGGTCAAATGGTGTCCTCATAAAAGGAAATTTGGGCTAGGCATGGTAGTTCACACCTGTAGTCTCAGCTACTTGGGAGGCTGAGGTGGGAGGACCACTTGAGCCTAGGAGTTTGAGATCAGCTTGGGCAACATAGTGAGACCCCATCTCTACAAAAAATTGAAAAAATACTGCCGGACATGGTGGTTCACACCTGTAATCCTGGCACTTTGGGAGGCAGAGGCAGGTAGATCACCCGAGGTCGGGAGTTCGCGACCAGCTTGACCAACATGGAGAAACCCCGTCTCTACTAAAAATACAAAATTAGCTGAGCATGGTGGCACATGCCTGTGATCCCACCTACCCGGGAGGCTGAGGCAGGAGAATTGCTTTAACCCAGGAGGCAGAGGTTGCGGTGAGCCAAGATCGTGCCATTGCACTCCAGCCTGGGCAACAAGAGTGAAACTCCGTCTCAAAAAAAAAAAAAAACAAAACAAAAATTAGGTATAATGGCATGTGCCTGTTGTCCCAGTTACTTGGAAGGTTGAGGTGGGAGGATCACTTGAGCCCAGGTGTTTGAGACCAGCCTGGGCAACATAGTGAGAGTCTATTGCTATAAAAAAAATAAATATAGCCATGTGTGGTAGTGCACACCTGTAGTCCCAGCTACTTAGGAGGCTGAGGCAGGAGGATCGCTGGAGCCGGGGAGGTAGAGGCTGCAGTGAACCATGATCATACCACTGCACTCCAGCCTGACACAGAGTGAGGCCCTGTCTCAAAAAAAAAAAAAAAAAAAAAAAAAAGGAAATTTGGACACACAGAGAGACACCAGGGACAGGGACGCTAGTTCATAGAGACCATGTGAGGACACTGACAAGGTGGCCACCTGCAAGCTACAGACAGGGGCCTCAGGAGAAGTCAAACCTGCTGACACCTTGATCTTGGACTCCAGAACTGTGAGAAAATGAACTTCGGTGGTTTAAGCCTAGTCTGTGGCATTCTGTTATGGCAGCTCGAGTTAAGACCAGGGGACTGTGGGGCCAGTGATAGGGTCTGTGTAGTGAGTTATGGGGTCTGGCGGGGGGTCAGTGATAGGGGTTTGTGAGGTCAGAGGTGGGAGGTCTTTAGATGCTGATGGGGGTCTGGAATAAGTGAATGATGGTGGGATCTGTGGGGTCAGTCATAGCGCATCTCTGGGGTTAGTAATTAAGGATCTCTCAGTGTTAGAGTCAAGATCTTTTATTTCCTGATTTTAAAAATCGTCACCATCACAGACCTCCTGGCTTCTCTTGTATCTGTGTTCTAATGGCTCCCAGCAGTGCCTTCACACAGCCCCTTTATTCCCCTTCTTGTGCCTGCCCATGAGCCTGAGTGTGACAGATCAATTAGCTTTGTCCCTCCAAACTGTGGGAGCAGGACTAGACTCTTCTGGCAGGCAGAGAGCTCCTCCTCGGCCAGTGTTCGAGCCTGGTCCACCACTCCTCAGTTCTTCTTGCTCTTGGCTTTTGTGGCCTTGGCATCCAGCGTGCTCTGGGCATGAGTGAGGTGCTTCACAGCATCAAGCACAAGGACTCCAGGCAGCACCAGCCACAGGGCATTCATGAAGACAAAGTAAAACCAGAAGTAGAGAGGGTGGCCCAGCTCTCCGTGCCGGAATCCGTCGCGGTGCTCTGTCAGGAAGTAGAGCACATCCCCATAGATCTGGCCTGTGGGTGGCAGGAGGGGAAGGAGAAGCCCCAGTGAGGAAGGGGACACTTTCCCCAATTCTCTATTCCAAAGCACTTTCCAAGTCATCATTCACGGTCTCAGAGCTAAGTATTCTGAAATCACAGAGCTGAAAATCTGAGAAATCAGAAAAGTGAGATTCCAGACACCAGAGAGCTGAGAATTTCAGAACTCAGGAGAGCTCACACCTTCAGATTTAAGGAAGTTCAAAATCCTCAAATCCAAGACAGCTTAGGATTCTGGGACTAAAGATAACTCATATCGCTAGAACTAAAGAAAGCTAACAATTTAATAACACAAGATGACTGAGGCCGGGCACAGTGGCTCACACCTGTAATCCCAGTACTTCGGGAGGCCAAGCCAGGAGGATTGTTTGAGCTCAGGAGCTTGAGACCAGCCTGGGCAACATGGCGAAACCCCATCTCTACTAAAAATACAAAAGTTAGCCAGGCACGGTGGCACATGCCTGTAGTCCCAGCTACTCAGGAGACTGAGGCAGGAAGATCACTTGAGCCTGGGAGGTGGAGGTTGCAGTGAGCCGAGATCACACCATAGCACTCTGGCCTGGGTGACAGAGCCAGACCCTGTTTTAAAAAAAATATGACAGAATCTTACATGAAGGGATCTCAGAGCCCTGATCCTGGAGGTTCCAGGGGCTTCTTGCCACCCTGGGCCACCTCATGTAACCTTCACAGGAGACTTTGTGATGGAGAAGGAGGAGGAGGAAGAAAAATGAACCCTCCCCACTTGAGAGTGCAGGCTCAGAGAAGGGCACAACCTTTCCAGAGCCTCAGGGGGTTTGTCATTCAGTCTGACTTACCCCTGGAAGGGCACCGTTGAGAGATCCCACCCACAGGGATACATCTGTGTCTGTGGATCCCCCATCAACCCCTCTAGTGCCCAGTGCCCCTCTAGTGCCCTTTCCTTACCCACAGAGACCACAAGCTGTAGAATGAAGCGGAGGGGATGCTGGCGGAGAAAGGCGATCACCACCCACAGGCTGAGTGGTCCCCACAGGCAAGCTGTGATGGTTTCCATGCACACTGTGAAGTTGTCACCCCTGCAGGAGAAAGCATGAGGGGACACTGGTATCGGTGTGCTCTTCCTACAGGTTAGCCCATTAATGCTCCCCAACTCACCACCCCCCGAAAACCAATGCCAGTCTCCATTGACAGAGGCAAACACTTACAGGATGTATCGGCTGTCTCCCTTGGCATACTCTTTCCCTGAAGAAAAGAAGAGAGAGATATGAAGAATAAAGGCAGTGAAAGGAACACACACTTGTGAGAGCTGGGGGTCCCTGCAAGAAGACAGACTTCATAACCTTCCTATGCGTCTGCTTCCTCATCCGTGAAATGGGGTAACTGTTTGGATTCTAGTGGTTTATTTCTCTAAAACAAGGTAATATGTGTAAAGCCTGACACAAAACAGTGTGGCTGTGATTGGTACTCAAGAAGTGTGTGTGGTATAAAAGGAAGCAGGTGTAGATGATGGAGTGAGTGAAGTAGCCAATGAGAGAGAGAGAATGTAGGTGAACAGATGAGTGAATACAAGAGTGAGCAGAGAATCAGAAAGAAAAAGACCGCCGGGCACGATGGCTCATGCCTGTAATCCCAACACTTTGGGAGGCTGAGGTGGGATGATGGCTTGCATAAAGGAGTTCAAGACCAGTCTGAACAATATAGTGAGACCCCCAACTCTATAAAACATACAAAAATTAGCTGGACGTGGTGGCACGTGCCTACCGTCCCAGGCTGCAGTGGGAGGATGTCTTGAGCCCAGGAGGTTGAGGCTGCAGTGAGCTATGATAGCACCACAGTGCTCAGCCTGGACAACAGGGTAAGACCCTGTCTCAAAAAAAAAAAAAAAAAAAGAAAGAAAGAAAAAGATCATCCAATATAAAATAGGCAGAAGACTTGAATAGGTTCTTCACAAAGAGGATTTCTAAATGGCCAATAAGTATATGAAAGATGTTCAAACTTCCATTAGTCACTAAGGAAAAGCAAATTAAAACCATAATGAGATATCACTCACATCTACTGGAATGACTAAAATTTAAGAAACATCTGACCAGCCGGGCACAATGGCTCATGCCTGTAATGTTTTTTTTTTTTTTTGAGATGGAGCCTTGCTCTTATCGCTCAGGCTGGAGTGTGCAGTGGCGCAATCTCAGCTCACCTCACCACAACCTCCGCCTCCCGGGTCCCAGAGATTCTCCTGCCTCAGCCTCCTGAGTAGCTGGGATTACAGGCGCCTGCCACCACGCCCAGCTAATTTTTAGACTTTTAGTAGAGACGGGGTTTCACTATGTTGGCCAGACTGGTCTCAAACTCCTGACCTCAGGTGATCTGCCCGCCTTCGCCTCACAAAGTGCTGGGATTACAGGCATGAGCCACTCTGCCCGGCCTTGTTTATAATGGCAGAAGATTGAGGGAAAATGCCCATCAATACTACACAAGTCAAGTAACTGTACAATGTCCATGCTTCGAAAGCTCTTTATGAAATCATGAGGAGTGACCTCATTAAAAAAAAGCAGCTGGGTGCGGTGGCTCATGCTTGTAATCCTAGCACTTTGGGAGGCTGAGGTGGGCAGATCACTTGAAGCCAGGAGTTGGAGAACAGCCTGGGCAACAAAGCAAGACGCCATCTCTTAAAAAAAAAAGTTGTTAAAAAAAAAAATAACTTGGTGGGGTGGCACATGCCTATAATGCCAGCTACTAGGGAGGCTGAGGCAGGAGGATTGCTTGATTGCCCAGGAGTTCAAGGTTGCAGTGAGCTATAATCATGCCACTGCACTCTAGCCTGGGTGACAGAGCGAGACCCCGTCTCAAAAAAGAAAATGGCTTCTTTGGTTTTCTTGTAAGGAAGGAAAGAAAAAGAGAAAAGATTAGAAGTATATATAGCATATTACCATTTGTGTAAAAAGGAAAAAGTGCAAATAATGATAATAATAGTGAACAGTTACATGGCAACCACTGTTTGCCAAACACTGTTCTAAGTATCTTACATATAGTTGGTTATTACTATTATCCTCCTTTTACAATTGAGCAAATTGAGACTTACGTGTGTAAATAAACTGAAAAGAAACATAAACAACTATCAACAGTGCCTAACAGCGTTTGAGGAAACTTAGTGGATAGAAAGCAGATTTTCACGGCAAATCTCTTTAAATGGTTTTTTGACCCACGTGAATATACATGCAACAAAAAAGTTAAATAAGGCTGGGTACGGTGGTGCGCACCTGTCATCCCAGAATTTTGGGAGGCTGAGGTGGAAGGATTGCTTGAGCCCAGGAGTTAAAGAACAGCCTGAGCAACATAGCAAGACCTTGTCTCTACAAAAAAGTGAAAATATTAGCAAGGCATAAAGGTGTGCACCTATAGTATAGTCCCAGCTACTGGGGAGGCTGAGGCAAGACGATCGCTTGAACCCAGGAGTTGGAGGTTGCAGTGAGCAATCATCATGCCACTGCACTCCAGCCTGGGCAACAGAGCAAGACCTTGTCTCAAAAATAAGTTATCTACCAGTTTTGGAGAAGGGCAAAAACCAAAAAGAATAATAATAACAATACATAATAATTTTTTTTTTGAGACGAAGTCTCACTCTGTTGCCCAGGCTGGAGTGCAATGGCATGGTCTTGGCTCACTGCAACCTCCGCCTCCCAGGTTCAAGCAATTCTCCTGCCTCAGCCTCCCAAGTAGCTGGGATTACAGGCGTGTGCCACCACACCCGGCTAATTTTTGTATTTTTAGTAGAGATGGGGTTTCATCATCTTGGCCTGGCTGGTCTTGAACTCCCGACCTCGTGATCTGCCTGCCTCGGCCTCCCAAAGTGCTGGGATTACAGGCGTGAGCCACCACGCCTGGCTAATTTTTGTATTTTTAGTAGAGATGGGGTTTTGCCATGTTGACCAGGCTGGTCTCAAATTCCTGACCTCAAGTGATGCACCTGCCTCGGCCTCCCAAAGTGCTGGGATTACAAACGTGAGCCACTGCGCCCGGCCTATAATAAATTTTTTAAAAGATTAAATAAAAATTTAAAATAAATCAATGGAAGAAGAATAGGTGGATAGGTAAACATGCAAGCCAATCCCTGCCCAGCAAATCCCATCCCACAGCATATGAAAGAAATCAGGACTCACAGAGTTGAGATAAGAAGGCTTGGTCTCCAAGCAGGTCTTCGTAGTAGAGAACGAACCAGCCCTCGATCACCAGGTGAATGAACCCACACACTGCAAACCAGCACAGGGACAGTCGCCGCCAAATCCCCAATGGGACAACCGCAGCACGACCTGACAACAGCCATGTGGTCACGACTAAGACCCCTGTGACAGAGAAGAGGCCAGCCAGTATATGCCAGGTGGGGCGGTCATTAGGTACAAAGTTGTCCAGTCTTAGGTGCTGAGGCCAGTATGGGTGCAAGGGGCCCGCGTTGGTAGTCATGTCTTTGTGGGTTGATGGCTGCGTGTGTATAGGCAGGAAGTTAAAAAAAAAAAAAAAAAAGGAACAGAAAAACCTGGACAAATAGAAAGTACAGAATGAGATAATAAAATCAAATTCAAATAGTTTATTATCATGAGAAATGTAAATGGACCGAATTTACCAGTTAACAGACAGGACTGTAACACTTCTAATTACATTCCGTTTTTTTTTTTTTTTCAGACGGAGTCTTGCTCTGTCACCCAGGCTGGAGTGGAGTGGTGCGACCTCGGCTCACTGCAACCTCTGCCTTCCGGGTTCAAACGATTCTCCTGCCTCAGCCTCCCGAGTAGCTGGGACTACAGGCGCCCGCCACCACGCCCGGCTAATTTTTTGTATTTTTAGTAGAGACGGGGTTTCACCGTGTTAGCCAGGATGGTCTTGATCTCCTGACCTCACGATCCGCCCGCCTCAGCCTCCCAAAGTGCTGGGATTACAGGCGTGAGCCACTGCGCCCGGCCTACATTCTGTTTTAAGACCATGACTAAAGGCCAGGCACCGTGGCAGGTAATTCCAGTGCTTTGGGAGGCTGATGCAGGAGCAGCACCTGAGGCCAGGAATTCAAGTCCGGCCTGGGCAACACAGCGAAACTCTGTCTCTAAAAAAATAAGAAAATCAGTCGGGTGTGGTGACAAAGGCCTGTAGTCCCAGCTAGTAGGTAGGCTGAGGCAGGAGGATCGCTTTGAGCCCAGGACTTCAAGGCTGAAGTGAGCAGTGACCACATCACTGCCCTCCAGTCTGAGACTCTGCCTCTAAAAAAGAAGGCCGGGCGCGGTGGCTCACGCCTGTAATCCCAGCACTTTGGGAGGCCAAGACGAGTGGACCACTTGAGCTCAGGAGTTCAAGACCAGCCCGGCCAACATGGCAAAACCCCGTCTCTACTAAAAATACAAAAATTAGCCAGGTGTGGTGGCGTGCGCCTGTAGTTACAGCTACTCAGGAGGCTGAGGCAGGAGAATCGCTTGAACCTGGGAGGCAGAGGCTGCAGTGAGCCGGGGTCATGCCACTGTACTCCAGCCTGGGCAACAGAGCGAGACTCTGTCTCAAAATAAAATAAAAAAGAAAAGAAAAAGAACGTGACTGAAACACAAGGCCACAGAAAGACTGAAAGCTTGTTCCAGCCCTTTAGAAACCATATTATGATGTGGTAGAAACAGTCCCGGTCTCAGCCCTCGGGGGTCAAAGTCTGATCCCAGCCCTCCCTGGTCACAGTCTGGCGAGGGAGATACAGGACCAGGCCTGGTGTCTTCCTTCAAGGGTCACAAACTGCTCACGACCACCAAACCCAGTCCTGTGCTCCGGGGTCACGGTTTGGTAAGAGACACAGGAACCAGGCGTGGTCCGGTTGCACAGGTCAGCGTCTTAAACCGTTCAACAAAAAGCTATTCCCTCCCCTACGTAGTCCTGAAAACTGCAACTGGGGGACAGAGGAAAGAAAACGAATCAGAACTACAACCCTCGGTGCCAGCGTTTGGAAAGCCAGAGCCTCCCCGCGAGAGCGTGCAACGCCGTCAACCTGCAGGGAAGAGACGGATATTGAAAGGCCGGTGTCTGGCGTGCAGCGCTAGAACGGAACACAAAGCCGGTCAATCCGAACCAGAACCCTCCAGTCCCGCTGCCCAATGAGAAGGCGGATCTTCTGTCCTCTGGACAACCGTGCGGTAGCTGGGGGTCTCGCGCAGGCGCAAAAGGGCGGTGGCGGGGCGGGGGGCGGGTGGCAAAGGGTCTCGCGCTGGCACGCCGAGGGCTGGCCGCGTAGCCGGGGAGAGCTGGGGGAGGGAGCAGGGGGCCGGGTGGAGGGCACTCACCAAGGCGCGCGACGGCAGCGGCCTCCCACGCTGGCTCCGGGATCTCTCTAGGCTGGGTCTCGCGCTCTGTCACATCCCTAGTTCGGGCTCATCCCCCAGTGGGTTCTCTTGCCTTACGGAGCGAGCCAATGGTGAAGCGAAGAAGGCGGCCCGTGCCGCTCCCAACCAATAGGCACTCTCTTTGTACCTCTGGCCCCGCCCCCGCGCGTGGCGCCATTTTCACCTGAGTCAGGTTTGGGGTGGAGACTGGGACGGGCCAAGCTTAGTGGGCGTTTTGGATCCGTAGCCAATCTGCATCGAGTCCTGGCTTCAATTTCCCCATTCCCTTATCAGTCGATCAAAACGGGGACTCATTAAGGTCTGTACCCGCTTCTTCCGCTGGTGAAATTAGCGTTGCGTTGCATCCTTTCACCTCCGCCCTTTTCTAGGTAGAGTAACCCTTAGTATAATGCAACGAAACTGTTACAAGCAGATCACACGCTATACACTGCAACCACCCCCTCCCCAGCTCTTCAGTGCTCAGAACTCCTCAGTCCTAATAGCAGCGGTCATTCTCTCTTCTCCCGACCTCAAGTCAGAAGAACTAGTTAGAACCCAGGTCTCTCAGTCCTACTGACCAATTGGCATGAAGACCCTCAATCTCCATATGCCAGTTCTAAAAAGCCAATCAAACGCCTAACCACCAGTGGGCCCCCAGATGGAGCAATCAATCAGAATCCAGACCCATCCCAGACCTCCCATCCAATTAGAACCCACAACCCTCAGTCCTAAGGATAAATAGGCACCAACCCTTCATCTCTCTTGCTTTCTCTCCTCTGTGTCCCACTCAGAGCAACCAATCAGAATGGGGATCCTTCAGTTTTCCAGCCAATCAGGCCTCCCCCACATCCAACTGTGCAATCTGTCCCTGCCCTGATCAAACCAAGCAGGACCAGGATCCTGCCATCTTCAGGCTCATCATCTAATCAATCATAAACTAACCATGAACCAATCACAGTCTGCTCTCTCTTCATGGTTTCCAGCTTCCAAACCTTTATCCATGCTGTGCTCCCTTCCTCACTCATTCCTATTCCCCTCTGAGCAGTGAAGAAGAAGCCTATTGAATATTTCCTACTTTTATTTGACAATAACAAATTGTATATAAAAAGGAAGAAGGAAGGCGGGGAGGCCCTGGATCTCCCCCTCTCTGTTTCCCCAAGCATCCCCCTCTAGGCCCCAGCAGGCACCACCCCCTTCCTGCCTTGTGGTGGGGTGGGGATTGACAGGCATGAAAATGGTGTGATTTTGTGTGTGTGTGTGTGTGTGTGTGTGTGTTGAGGTGTTGGGGGTCAAGGATGGAGGGGGTCAAGGAGTAGAGAGAGGGCCTTCCCTCATCCCCCATCAGTGGCACCCTGAGAGGGGTCTTAAGAGGGTTATGAGGGTCCACAGATGTGCGTCAGCCTATGAGACGGTAGAAGATCCAGCATCCAAAAGTGACCCAGTGACTGGCCCAGCTGAGCTCTGACCACTTGTGGACGGTGTATGCCATGCCGTAGCCCTGTGGGAGAGAAAGAGGTGATGGTCCCACTTAGCAAGGACAAAGAAGTTCTTAGGAAAACCCATCCTTTGCCCAAGGACATTTCTGTGACTGCTCTAGGCGAGGCCCCGCAGAAGGGCCTAGGTACATATGAAAGGTGACCAGATATAGTTTTTGTCTTCTTCTTTAAAAATCATTTTAAAAACAAAGTGATCCCATTCTCTGACCTGTTATCTCCCTAATATATAAAGAGCTCCTAAAAATTAATTTTTTGGAAAGAAAAATTGCCAGAGAAGGTGAATAGGTCATTCCAGTAAAGGAAAAACAAATGGCTCTTAAACATATGAAAAGATGCTCAGCCTCATTAATAATCTTCCTCATTTTATTTATTTTCTTTTTGAGACAGGCTCTCATTCTGTCACCCAGGCTCGAGTGCAGTGGCACGATCTGAGCTCACTGCAACCTCTACCTCCCAGGTTCAAGAGATTATCCTGCCTCAGCCTCCTGAGTAGCTGGGATTACAGATGCTGCACCACCATGCCCAGCTAATTTTTGTACTTTTAGTAGAGATGGGGTTTCACCATGTTGGTCAGGCTGGTCTCGAACTCCTGACCTCAAGTGATCTGCCTGCCTGGGCGTCCCAAAGTGCTGGGATTACAGGCATGAGCCACCCCGCCCGGCCATCTTCCTCTTTACTGAAGTGGCAAACATATCCAGGAAGTCTGAGAGGCACTCTGTACTGGTGGGGCAGCAGGCACGTTCAGGCATTGCTGGTGGGAGAGCACAAAAGTACTACTCCATTGAGACTATCAACAGATCCTACAGATCTGTCCACACCTGTGTGGATCCACTTGGGTACAGAGTTCCTGCTGCAGCATCACTTGCAATAGGAAAGGACTAGAAATTACCTGATGTCCACAAATAAGAGAAAAAATAAACTGTGTCACTTCCTCATAGTGGAAAAAATGAATGAGGACACTATATCCTGATGTGGAAGATTTTCAAAAATTGCAGAACAGTATCATTCATGTGTTATCTTTAGGGTAAAAACTGGCAAGGGGGTAGAATTAAAATATATTTTTATATTTGATATGCTTAAATTTTGGAAA
The DNA here is from genome assembly GCF_029289425.2 of Pan paniscus. Lineage (NCBI taxonomy): Eukaryota > Metazoa > Chordata > Mammalia > Primates > Hominidae > Pan > Pan paniscus. Next base: position 50,008,143 of record NC_073272.2, on the reverse strand, counting down.
GATATTTTAATAAAAGGATAAAAGTGGGCTCAGTGCGGTGGCTCACGCCTGCAATCTCAGCACTTTGGGAGGCTGAGGTGAGTGGATTACCTGAGGTCAGGAGTTTGAGACCAGCCTGGCTAACATGGTGAAACCCCGTCTCACCATGTAACCTGTAAGAGGGTAGGGGGCAGAGGGTGGGAGCAAATCTTTTCTCTGAATATCTTGAATACTGTTTGGTTTTTGAAGCACATGATAGGCATTCACTATTTAAAAATATTTTAATGAAAACAAAACAAAAACTTTATTTAAAAAGAAGCAAAAAGCCAGGTGTGGTGGCATGCATCTCTAGTCCCAGCTACTTGGGAGGCTGAGGTGGGTGGACTGCTCGAGCCTGGGAGTTTGAGGCTGCAGTGAGCTATGATTGTGCCACTGCACTTCAGCCTGGGTAACAGAGTGAGACCGTGTCTCAAGAAAAAAAAAAAAAAAAAGCAAATCCCAGATTTTGCACGCTTAACCTGAATTAAAAACTTTTTAATATCAAAAAACACAAAGTTTTGTTTTTGACTGAAACCTAACTAAAAGAGAAGCAAAAACCTGGATTCTGCAAGAGCCATATGAATAAATGTTATTTTTAAATTGTTCTTAATTTAAAAAGGAGTAAAATCTGGTATTTGCATACTCAACATGAACAAAAATAGTGCATACATTTTAACGCAAAATTTTAAAGTGCAGAATCCAGGGTTTGTACACTCAACCTAAGTAAAATAAAATATATATTTTTTTGGCCGGGCGTGGTGGCTCACGCCTGTAATCCCAACACTTTGGGAGGCTGAGGCGGGTGGATCACCTGAGGCCAGGAGTTCAAGACCAGCCTGGCCAACATGACGAAATCCCATCTCTACTAAAAGTACAAAAATTAGCCCAGCATGGTGGTGCATGCCTGTAATCCCAGCTACTCAGGAGGCTGAGGCAGGAGAATTGCTTGAAACCAGGAGGCGGAGGTTGCAGTGAGCTGAGATCGCACCATTGCACTCCAGCCTGGGCAACAAGACCAAGACTCCGTGTAAAAAAAAAAAAAAAATATATATATATATATATATATATATATATATATATATATATATATATATAAATTAAATAAAACAGGGTGCTCATGCCTGTTATCCTAGCACTTTAGGAGGTTGAGGCAAGGGGATTGCTTGAGCCTAGGAGTTCAAGACCAGCCTGGGCAACATAGGGAGACCCTGTCTCTACAAAAAAAATTAAAAAAACATTAGCCGGGCTTAGTGTCATGCAGCTGTAGTCCCAGCTACTCAGGAGGTTGAGGCAGAAGGATGGCTTGAGCCCAGGAATGTGAGGCTGCAGTGGGCCGTGATCACACCACTGCACTTTAGCCTGGGTGACAGACCTTGTCTCAAAAAAAAAAAAAAAATTAAGAAGTCTTGCAAATTCTACCTAAACAATAATGAAGTGAAATAATTAACACAAGTAAAACCTGGATTTTCCACTCCATCTCTATAAAATGATTTTTTTTTTTTTGAGAGAGTCTCGCTCTGTTGCCCAGGCTGGAGTGCAGTGGCATGGGCTCACTGTGACCTCCACCTCCTGGGTTCAAGTGATTCTCCTGCCTTAGCCTCCCGAGTAGCTGGAATTACAGGCGCATGCTATCACGCCTGGCTAATTTTTTATATTTTTGGTAGAGACGGGGTTTCGCCAGGTTGGCCAGGCTGGTCTTGAACTCCTGACCTCAAGTGATCTGCCCACCTTGGCCTCCCAAAGTGCTGGGATTGTAGGCGGGAGCCAGCATGCCCAGCCTAAAAGTTATTTTATAAGTAAAATAAATAAACATATTTTGCACACTTCACCCAAATAAAAGACCTAACAGTGTGACTCAAGCAGAGGGACTATGGGAAAGGACCGAGGAGCACTGGCTGCCCAGGCGAAGCAGCACAGTCTGAGGAGCTCAGGCCTCAGCTTCCCAGCCTTTGTCCTCATGGTTTCCCCCCGCCAGATAGCGCCACCCTTGGTTAACCACACAGCCCAGGGCCCCACCTCACCTGCTCCTCTGTGGTGTCGTCCACATCGACATCAAACAGGGAGCCCAGGTAGGCCAGGTGGAAGATGGCCAGAGCTCCAAAGAGCAAGTTTAAGGCTCGCACCCCCAGGCCCTGTGGGGGACAGATGGATATACTTGGCAACTGGACCTACTCACTGTGTCCCACCTCCTCCTGCACGGGGGAGCCCAGGGGACACACAGGGCACAGTGGGTTCCAGGACTGAGGATGCCCAGGGTACCCCCTGAGATAGGGAAGAGATGGTTCAGGGAGCCTCCTATGCAGAGGCATCCAAGATGAGGGTACTGTTCACAGTGAGGGCATCCTGGGTTGGAGGAGGTGCGAGTCTCCAGGCAGAGGAGGAAGAGTGGCAGGGCTTTGAGTCAGGGCTTTATAGTAATGAACGGGAGTCGGGTGGGAGACAAATATGAAGTTGTCTGTACTTCTTATTGCAAACAGAATGAAAAACACACAACAAAACCAAATCCCCACCATGATCTAGAGGGCCCATGCCTCCCACCCATCTCCCCTCCTCACCCTACCTCTGCTCAAGCCACCCTGGCTGCCTTGCTATTCCTCAAAGATTCCAGGCCCTCTCCTACCTCAGGGCCTTTCCACTGGGTGTCTCTCTGCCTGGGACGTTTCCCTCTCTCACCTCCTTCAGTTAAAGGCCTCAAACATCACCTCACCAGGGAGGCTTCTCTGACTTCCCTATTTCAAACGGAAATCACCCCCATACTTCCCGTCCCCTTTGCCCTACACATTTTCTCCTTAGCACTACTTGCAATCTGACACACTATTATTAGACTTTACTGACTCATTTTTTATCTACTGTCTGCCCGGTTAAAATGTTTGTCCCATAGGGCTGGGACTTCAGTCTGTTTCATTCACCGTGTCTCCAGCACCTACAGCACCAACAGGCACTCAACGGATGTTCACTGGGGGAAACGAATGCCAGGTGTGTATACAGCAGATGCTTGATAAATGCCTGTTAGGGAAACGGATGCCAGCGAATAGAGGAGAGGTTATGGGGATGGCTCAGGCACCAAAAGAAGAAGGTGGGCACCCTGAGACACATACAAGATAGAGATAGAAGGAACATTTTTGACAGGGAGTGTTGGGCACAAGGTTGCCCAGGCTGAACCCTCACCAAGCGATGCTGGTGCAAACAGTCTGGCGGGCACCGCTTTGACAAGACACAGGCACTGAGGATCCGAGCCAGGCGCTTCCGGAGGACTGGGGTGGTGGGGAGAGGTAAGGGGGTCAGGTTAGCCTCAGGGGAGGCTGTCTCCAGCCCCCCCACCAACCTTCTATCCAACGGCTGGGCTGGGCCCTGCACTCACCATGCTCCACGTAAGTGATAAAAGCCAGGGACAGCAGGACCGCAGCCAGGTGGAAACTGAAGCCCTGGGGGAGTGCAGATGACAATGAAATGAGTGAGGAAGAGGCCCTGCCACCCGCCCCCACCCAGCTTCCACCCTGATCCTGCTCCACCCTGCTCACATGTAGGAGGGCGCTGGCTGCATAGGTGACCAGCACAGCCGAGAAGGTCCCCAGGCGGAGAGCATTCTTGAAAACATCTGGAGGGGAAGAGATGTGGGATAAAATTCTCCTGAGAGTCCCCCAGCCCCTCCTGGAGGGCCATCAGCAGGATGAGAATACCCACAACCTGTTGGAGCCCCCAGGATAAAGTCCTTAGATGGCCTCAAACTTCACATGCCCAAAGCCCAGCTCCCGATCTTCCCAGCCTGCTCCTCCCAGTCTCATCGAGTTCAGTCAATGTCAACTCCACGTTTCCAGTTCCTCAGGGCAAAAACCTGGGAATTACCCTTGATTTGCCCTCCCCAAACTCCCACATCCAAATTCAGCAAATTGTGTGAGTTCCACCTTCAGAATATGCCAGAATCTGAGCTCTCCTCTCCACATCCACTGCCACCACCACCATCACTGGCCTGGATGATGGCAGCGGCCTCCTCACTGCTGCATCCTCGATCCCTCTCCTCAGTCTGTCCTCACAGCAGCCAGAGGGATCCTGCTGCAACCCGAGTCAGCCCAGGGCCCTCCTCTGCTCAGAGCCCTGCCGTGGCTCTCATCTCTCTCAGAGAAAAAGCCAAAGTCCTCTCCATGGCCCATGAGGCCCTCCGGGCCTTCCCTGACCTCACCGCCTGCCACTGGACCCTGGCTCACTCTGCTCCTGCCCTGCTGGCCTTCTTGCTGTTCCCCACACACCAGGCAAGTTCCCGCCTCAGGACCTTTGCACCTGCTGTCCCCGCATCTGTTACACTCCTCCCCCATATATCTGCACTCCCTGCTCCCTCACCTGCTTTGCATCTTTGCTCCAATGTCACCTCCTCAGGGAGACTTGCCCTGGCTAATTTTTTTACAATTGCAATACCCTCCCCTCCCCACTCCTATCTCCTGCCAGCACTCCTGGATCACCTTTACCTGCTTTAAAAAAAAAATTTTTTTTTTTAACCATAGCACTTATCAACACCTGAGCTATTATGTATTTTTTTTTCTCGTATTTATCATCTGCCCCCCCAGGAGAACTGCAGCTCGACAAGGGTAGGGATTTTGGGTGCCTAGCACACAGAAGGTGCTCAGTAAATGTTGTATGAATGTATGAAAGGGCCTGGATTACCAAACACAGCTGGAGTGGTGACTTGGTGACTCACAGTTATTTAGCCAATAAGACATGGGCAGGTTCCAGCTTGTGACAACTTCCACCATTGACCGAGGCAGCTCCACATTCAGTGGCTTGGACACCGTCAGGTCCCTGTGGGCAGAAGAGATATGCAAATCCATTTGGGATCTCAACTCATCTGACTGCCACACTTCTGTCTTGGCCGTTCCCTCCCCTGGGAGCACCCGCCCTCCTCCCTGCAGCTCCTCTAGGCAGCACCCTGTGGGAGAGGGGGTCCCCAAGCCCCCCCACCATTCCAGGTGATCCTTCTCCTCGGTAAAGCCAGCCCCCGCCAACGTGGCCGTGGCCTCGGAAAGAAAGCCCACAAAATAGTTGCTGAAGTGGAAGGAGACAGCACTCTCGTAGGCTCGCAGCCACCTGGGGAGAAAGGGGCAGGGGTGAGAGGCATCACATTCAGGTCCCAACATGATACCCCACCACATGTCAGCATCCTGGGCCCCGCTCTGTAGACTCACCTTACCATGGTGCCCCTAGGGCCCCCAGGGGTCAGGAAGGCAGCAGAGAAGAAAGAAGAGAGTCAGAGAGGCCCTGGAGGCTGGTCTGAATTGTTCAGACAAGACAGACGAAATGTAGCCGCAAAAAAGGTGAACTATGATAGTCACACACAGACATCCACCCTCAGGCAGTTAGTCTTATGTGGCTCAAATGGATGCATGAGCTGTCCTATAATATGGCATGGCCCTGCAGGCTCATGTGGCCAGACGGCCAAAGCTAGCCACCATCAGAGGCCCGACTTCACAGACCTGCACCCTCTAACAGCCAGACACAAATCTTATCAGACTCCCAGCCTTGCAATGCTCTAACCTGACTCAGCGACTACAGGACAGCCAAAAATCCCTGAGCTGGGCGCAGAGACCATCAAACACCCTGCTGTGCACACACACACCCCCCCTACTAGTTGTAATCAGACATGGTCAAAAACAGGCAGCATCCTGCGTTGGAAAAAGCATAGGTTCTGAAGTTAGGCCTGGGATTCATGCCTGGCTGCTTAGCTGGGTGACACTGGTCAAGTCACTTGACCTTTTGGAGACTCATTCGGCATTCGGCATTAGACCTAATCAGCAGCCAGGGAGTAGGGGAGGGGCCATACAACCAAAGAGCCAGATCAAACCCTATAGTCAAACTAGAGGCAGTCAGTCCTGCAGACAGGCACAGACCAGAGTCGGGTACAACCCCTCAGCTAGACAACACCAAGCCATCAGGGAAGGCAGACACACAGGCAGAGGTAGTCCATGAACTCCACAGACAGGCATATGACATGCCACAGTCAGACCCATTCCTGGCCAAAGCTACAAAAAGTCAGAATCTTGAACACAGATTTATCTTATCCAATGACAGCCACATACCCTATCACTGATGATGGCACAGCCAGACAGCCACTCACAGGCTTACATTCGGGGGTCAGTGGCCAATAGACAAACATACATCATACATATCCCTAGACAGAGTCACTGACAGGTTAAAGTCACCTAACCAACACATACTTGTCACTCTCCATGACAGTTAATATGACTTGCTTCTAACAGCGAGACAGCTGAACAGATGGACAGCCAGAGACAGTATGTGTTGGAGTGTCAGTCAAACAGAGTCACAGAGCCAAGCTTCGTCAGCCAGCCAGCCAACCACAGTCTCTGTCTAGTCATGGAGTTGACGGTCAGACACACTTGGACACACAGAACCCATTGGTCATGGGCTCTGCCCCCACTCATGTCAGCCCCACTCCACGTGCCCTCACACCTGCCCTCATTTACCTGGCTTTGCGTTTCTTGCTGTAGTAACAGAAGACAGAAAGAAGCATTAAGAGACAGGCTCAGAACTGGGGAAACCGCGGGTCCCTACCCAACCCCCTCATTGCTGGGCAGGGGCCTCGAAGGCTGTGCTCACTTGCGAAGGAGGCGGTCACCGTCGAGGGGGATGAAGTACGGGAAGAGGTAGGGGCCCACGCAAGTGGACAGCACAAGGCACAGCAGGGCCAGTGCCAGGCTCCGGGCCACCTTCTGCAGCCATCGGCAGCTCTGTAGGGATCAAGCACTCCATGAGTGCTGCCCCAGGGTGGCTCCCACAGTCCCTGCCCACCCATCCACTCAGGACCTCACCAGTGGGCGGCCTTGGACAGCTTGTAGGTAGCTGTGGAAGGATATCCAGGGCCCGAAGACGATGGTGCCCACGAAGTAGAGGTAGCCCATGAACTCCACTGGCGAGGGCACCGTACCCACCTCGCCCCGGTCCAGGTCGAAGCCCAGAGACACTGCCTTCATGGCCACAATCATCTGTGCCCCTATGTGTGGTGCCCATGGTCAAGTGGATGGGCAGAGAGCAGATCAGCATGGCAAGGAGGAGGTGCACCAGGTGAGATGTGGGAGGAAAAGCGGGCACAAGGATGGATAGGTGGGCATGGGACAGATAGGCAGGTGGGCAAGGAAGCCCAGGACAGATAGATGCCCTTACTCCGGAGAGTCAGGCACATACATGACACGAGACAGACAGACTTCGGGAAAATGCACGGTGGAAAGAGACACGGACCCGAGAGTAATGTGAGGTCTGCACGTCCAGTGGGGTGGGCAGGTGAGGGAGAAAAGCCGGGGAGGAAAGGCACAGGGTGGGGGCAGTTAGGAGACGAGGAGTGGGGCAGGGGGGTTGGGCAGGTGAGAGGGGCAGGGCTACCTACCTCGCATCTTGTGCCATGTCACGGTGTCTACCATGTGCATCTCACTGAGGAAAAAGGTGCTGGTCTTGGTCCCATGACACTCATGGCCTCTGAGACCACGGGGGACAGGGGAAGGGGGTCCAAGGTGCCCAGAGGGTTCTGCCTCCTCCTGTCCTACAACAGTCTCATGGCGGAAAAATTCTCCCAGGCTCCCTCCTCCAGGGGGAGCCCATGCCCAACCTGTCCCTTACAGTCCTGTGAAAGGACAAATCTCCCAGATTCCCTTCTCCAGGGACACTCCACGTCCTACCTGTTCTGTGTCTCCTCATAGGCAAATGATTCTCCCAGACTCCCTTCTTTCTCCGGGGAATCTCACCACCCTCCCTGTCTTGGACAACTTCATCTGGGGCCTGGGGACCCACCCATGCGCTTCAGCCAACAGTGTGCGGATAAGGATGCATACTCATACCCCATGAGTAAGTAGATGAGGATGGTGACGGATAGGAAGACGCCTCGATGGGAGGAATGTCGGCAGAGGAACAGCACGAGGTAGCACAGGAGGCTGAGCAGCACGACCCAAACCATGTGCAGCTGGAAGAAGTGGTAGAGGCTGAAGAACCCGCCTGCCACGGTGCTTGCATGCTTCAGGTAGGATGGCAACCCTTTGGGTGAAAGGGAGAAAGAAAGGGAGAGAGAGAACGAGAAAGAGAGAGAAAGAGAGGGAGTGGGAGGAAGGGAGGAAGGGAGGGAGGGAGAGAGGGAGAACAAGAAAGAGAAGGTTGGTGGGCTAGTAGGAAGGGGAGGATGACCTGGGTAGAGGGCGTAGCCAGGGCAAAGGCCTTCAGGCTGGAATGTAGTGGGATTGGAGGGGCCCAAAGCAGGTGTTGGGGAGCTGGAGAGGGTGGCAGGGCCTGGGTTTAAAGAAAAGAAACATCTATAAAGGGCATTTGGGGGACCTTGGAAGAAATTCAAATATCAATTTATATAGGATAACATTATTGTATCCAGATTCAATGTCTTGTGGGGTGATGGTGGAGGATGTGGTTGTGGGAGATGATGTCCTTGTTCTCAGGGGCCACACACTGAAGGATGTGGGGTACAGTGTCATGATGTCAGCAGGTTATTCAGGCAATTCAGGAAGATGATAGATAGATAGATAGATGGATAGATAGATAGATAGATGGATAGATATACAGATAGATAGATAGATAGACAGATAGAGCCAGCTAACATGGCAAGATGTTGACAGTTAGAGAATCTGGTGATGCATACGTGGGTGCTCACTGTACTATTTTTTCAACATTTCAGTAGCTTTGAAAAATTTCAAAATAATAAACCTGGGAAAAAATAGAACATCCATTTAAAATTAAAAAAGAAAGAAAGAAAAAAGAAAGTGTAGAACCTTCGGATCTCAGATTTCCAGAAATCTCCGCCTCCTATAGGAATCTTGGGGACTTGGAATCTTTCATTAAGATACAGGCCTGCTATGACTGTGGAAACATTTCAGAATCCTAGAATCCAGAAATCGCATCATGCCCTGATTATAGAAATCCACAACGCCAACATTTTAGAAGTCTAGAATGTGAGAATTTCAAATTGTCAGAATCTCCAAACGCTGTAATCATGGTACTTTGGGATTCCATAACCCTGTGACATCAGCATGCCAATGTCTTATAACCTTGGGATGTAGACATTTCAGAATCCCAAGATCCAAGAATCTCAGCTTTCTGGAATCCCAGAACTCAGGAATACTGAAGGGCATGGCTTGGCATGGCAGGATGTGGCTCGGTGTGGCATGGCATGGGGTGGCTGGCATAGTAGGATGTGGTATGGTGGAATGGGGTTTGGCCTGGTGGGATGTGGTGGGGCTGAACATGTTGGGGTCCAGCTTGGACATGCTAGGGCCTGGCAGGATGTGACAGGGTAAGGTGTGGCTCGATATGGATGAATGTGGGAGGTCTGATATGGCCTGGCATGGTGGCACACGGTATGGCAGGCACTTACCGAGCCTCCAGAGGAGGCGGCAGGCGAGGCAGATGGCAAGGAGCAGCCAGATCTGGTCAAGGCCCTGCTGGGCAGTAGGCAGGAGACAGCCTTGTAGTAGCTGCTGGAAAAATTCCTGGCGGCTAAAGGTGGCCATTGCAGACCCCCACGGATGGATGGCCAGATGGATAGATCTGTCAAAGCAGGGACACAGAGGGAGCGGGTGTCCGTGGGGCAGACCTCGCTTAAAGGATGCACTCTGGCACTCACATTTCAGTTTGGGGCTGCCCAGCCCATGTAGAGGCACGGTACTGGAGGACTGGGGGAAGGCGTGAGAAGTCAGGTACATCAGACTGAGCCACCAACTGTGTGCATGTGGGTGTTCGGCATGCACACGCACAGCCTGTGACCTGGAGTGAATGAAGGACCTCTGTCTCTCCAGTGCTGTGAACAGTCCAGTCCGATGGTGATGGAATGGCATACATTTCAGGCCCATATATCAAATGGGGCGGGCGACGGGAAGGGGAATCCCTGGTTTCCAAGGTAGAGTCGCTCTGAGTGGAGGGCAGAGAGGGGGATTCTGTGACACTTGGGGGCCGTGTGCATCTCTCCTTGTATGGATGCGGCGGCGCGGGGAGGGGGGGTGTCCTGTATCCTCCGCGCCCCTCATCTCATCCCCACCCGGCGAGAGGCCGCCAACAAAGTCCTGCCCAGGTCCGGGGGCTGCAAGGAGGTGGTGGTAGGAGACATAGCCTGAGGGAGAGTCGGAAAGGTGATGGGGAGGGGGTCCTAGCACTCGCGCTACAGATCCGCCTGGGGAGGCCGGCCCAGGGATGGGAGCTGGGGAGCCGCGTGCGCACTACTGGCGACCTACCTGGCAGGAAAGAAGCCGTGGTCCTGGGGACCGAGGACGCGCTGCCGCCGCCGCTGCCTCCTCCGGGCAGCCTCCCCCGCAGGCCGCAAGGCCAGGACCAGCAGCGGCTCCCAGAGCGGCGCGGCGAGCGGGCCCTTTAAATCCCGGGGCGGCCCGGCCGCCGGCTCGGCCAATGGGAGAGCAGGAGGGGGGCGGGGACGGGGACGCGGAGGAGGGGAGCAGGAGGATTGAGGGGAGACCGGCGCGGGGGGACGTCGGCGCGCAGGACGTTCACGCCCGCACCTTTCCGGCCTGTGGCGGTTTCAGCCCCAGACCGTTTGCGTCCGGAGGATTTCTGGCCATCCAAGAACAAACTTCCGAATCTCCAAATTTCCAAGCCTTGGAAGTGAGAAGGGAAAGATGGGGGAGGGAGGAGGGAAGCCGCTGCACCCCCAAATAGTCACCCGCGCACGTCCTCTAAATACCGTGGTGTCCCCGTTTCACGGATGGGAAAACAAACCGAGATCTCTCCTTCCCCAACCTTTGAGAGAACCGAAGTAACTCCCAACCCTCCCACCTCCTGGGACCGGCCAGGAACATTTATAAGTAATGACTGTGTCACCTAGGAACACAAATTAGGCGCCTGTGCTTCCCCTGGGGACGAGCTGTGAGCACTTGGCGTGTCGTCGTTGAGAAGTGATTTGCATGCTTAATTCCCCAGCAGACTCTTTGATTCGAAGGTGACCCCAGCGACTAGTAAATGTTCTCTGTGAACTAGAGGGAGGCTAGTACCGAACACTTAAAAGGGGGGCATTTATAAAGCTCTTAAGGGCCAGGCTCGGTGGCTCACGCCTATAACCCCAGCACTTCGGGAGGCCAAGGGTAGGAGGATCGCTTGAGGTCAGGAGTTCGAGACCAGCCTGGCCAACATGGCGAAACCCCGTCTCTACTAAAAATACAAAAATTAGCCAGGCGTGGTGGCGCACGCTTGTAATCCCAGCTACTCGGGAGGCTAAAGCAGGAGAATCAGGAGGCAGAGGTTGCAGTGAGCCAAGATCGCGTCATTGTGGGCTACAAGAGCGAAACTCCGTCTCAAAATAAATAAATAAAGACTGGGCGTGGTGGCTCACACCTGTAACCCAGCACTTTGGGAGGCCGAGGCGGATGGATCACCTGAGGTCATGAGTTTGAGACCAGGCTGGCCAATATGGCGAAACCCTGTCTCTACTAAAAATACAAAAAAATTAGCTGGGCGCCTGTAATTCCAGCTACTCTGGAGGCTGAGGCAGGAGAATCACTTGAGCCCAGGAGACGGAGGTTGCAGTGAGCCGAGATCACGCCATTGCACTCCAGCCTGGGTGACAAGAGCAAAACTCCTTCTCCAAAATAAATAAATAAATAAACAAGAGCGAAACTCCTTCTCTAAATAAATAAATAAATAAAATAAAAAAGAAAGCGCTTACACTGGCCCCATCCGCACCTCTATCTGCACCAACACTAAAGATTTATGTAGCACCCGCCTTCTACCTACCCTACTGCTGCAGTTTCTAGGCATTCCCCTTTGTACCTAGGCTGATGAAGGGCCTATTTTTCCAAAAGAGCACTTACTGGGCACTTACTGCACTACATGCTTAGCTGTGACGTGGAAGGGAGAAGGAAGCCCAGGTCAAACTGGACTCCACCCTGACCTGGGCAGCCAACTGAAACAGATTTTAATCAGATTAACAATGGCCTGTATGGAGCTGGGCAAGTCATGTTCACTCACCCGTCTCCATTGTCCTTTTCTGTTAAACAAAAGAGTGGGCTTGGCAGGTTTTTGCTGGGAAACACCAATGGTAATTGAAGAGAAATGTATATTTTCTCTCTATTTTAACATGAAGTTAAATGGAGTTCTAGCTCATAAATTAGTATTCATGTATTACAAACAAAAAACATTTAATACGGTAAGAATATGTATATATAAGGAATAATAGCTTAGACCAGATGCACAAATATCAATTCTTTTCCTTAACAGCAGAATACAGGACATACATTTTATGAATTAAATTTCATTTTAATTTTTTTCTCAGTTGTCAAACCCACTCAAGTTGAGTCAACAATGACCCACAGCACCTACCAGAAATACTTCCCTCAATTGCAAGACTTGGCATTTAAAACTGGAAGATTCTTACCACATGTGCTCCTGGGCTTTGCGGACTTGATTGTTTCCATCTAGGCTTTTGACCTGTGTCACAAAGAAGTAGGATCTAGGTTTTAGGATATATAACGAACATCTACAAATCCGAAGAGGACAAACAATACACTTGGCAATAGACATTGGGTACAAATAGGTAATTCACAGCAGAAGAAACCTAAAATGGTCAATATGTATAATATATGAAAAGATAACCCAATCTCTTTACTGCTCAGGGAAATGTAAAATTAAAACAACAGTGAGATATAATACCATTTTACATCTACCAGATGTTGTGTTTCATATTTTTATCACTGGAGCTTAGTAGAGGGTGGACACTCAATAAATGTCTGTGGTCATTCTAGGTTGTGGTTTCTGGGGTGTTTTAGATGACCCTCTCCATAATTAAAGAGATGCAAATTAAAAACAATGATATACTATTTTTCACTTATGGGACTGACAAAAATGCCAAGCCTTATAATGATAACATATTTGCTCTCTCTCTGTCTCTGTCCGTTTTTTTCTCCCCATGTATATACATATGTAATTTACATATATATAATTTTTCTGAATGATATACAGTGATTTTTCTGAATTATTTGTTAGTGGTTGCAGATATGACACCCTTTTAACTAAACACTTCAGTATGAATATCCTAAGAGCAAGGACTTTTTTTTCTTTTTTTACATTGCTACCAGCATAGTATGAGGTTTCCATTGCTCCACATCCTCACAAATACTTGTTATCTGACTTTTTGGTTCTAGCCACCCTGGTGGGCATGTCAATAGTGTCCTTGTATAGGAAAAGGGAATCATAGGGTCACAAGATACATTCTGTTATCAGGTTTTTTTAGTCTCCTCCAATGTGGAACAATGTCTCCATCTTCACTTAACTTTCATGATCTTGATGTTTTGGGAGAGCACAGACCAGTTCTTTGGAAGAATGTCCTTCAATTTGGGTTTATCTGATGTCTCCTCATGATTAGATTTGAATTCTGCATTTTTGGCAGGAATTCCACAGAAGTGACGCTGTGTTCTCAGCGTTATCAGGAGACAGGAGGGTTCAGTTAGTCTCGAAATTGTTAGTATTAGCATTGATCTTTTGCTTAAAGTGGTCTTCTAGTTTTCACCAGTATAAATTTACTATTTTTCCCTTTGTAATTTTTTTTCTTTTTTTTTGGAGACAGGGTCTTGCCCTATTACCCAAGCTTGAGGGCATTGACGCAATCATGGTTCACTGCATCTTTGAACTCCTGGGCTCATGTAATCTTCAAGGACTACAGGTGTGAGTCACCATGCCCGGCTAATTTTTAAATTTTTTGTAGAAACAGTCTCACTATGTTGCCCAGGCTGGTCTCGGATTCCTGGGCTTAAGCAATCCTCCTGCATTGGCCTCCCAAAGTGCTGGGATTACAGGCATGATCCCCTTTTGTAATTAATAAGTAGCTTTTCGGGAGATACTTTGAGACTGTAACTCTGCAATTTTTTTTAAATCAAACTTTTACTCACTACTTTAGCATTCATTGGTGATTCTTGCCTGAAGCAATAACTACTCTGATGGTGGCCAAATAATGATTTTTCTTTTACACATATACCTGGGATTTTACTGTGAGGAAGAGCTTTGTCTCTCTCTCTCTCTCTCTGGGACTCATAAGATTCTTATTTTATTTTATTTTTTATATTTATTTATTTATTTATTGAAACGGAGTCTCGTTCTGTCACCTAGGCTGGAGCGCAGTGGCGTGATCTCCACTCACTGCAACCTCCACCTCCTGGGTTCAGTGGATTCTCCTGCCTCAGCCTCCCGAGTAGCTGGGATTACAGGCACCCGCCACCACACCTGGCTAATTTTTGTATTTTTAGTAGAGACGGGCTTTGCCACGTTGGCCAGGCTGGTCTCGAACTCCTGACCTGAGGTGATCCACCCGCCTCAGCCTCCCAAAGTGCTGGGATTACAGGCATGAGCCACCGTGCCCGGCCAGATTCTTATTTTGTTGATTGACTGATTGATTGTTAGGGTCTCACTGTGTTGCCCAGGCTGGAGGGCAGTGGCTCAATCATAACTCACTGCAGCCTACAACTCCTGGGCTCAAGTGATCCTCCTGCCTCAGCCTCCTGAGTAGCTGGGACTTTTAAAAATTCTTTTCTGGGCCGGGCGCAGTGGCTCACGCCTGTAATCCCAGCACTTTGGGCTGAGGTGGGTGGATCATGAGGTCAGGAGATCGAGACCATCCTGGCTAACATGGTGAAACCCCGTCTCTACTAAAAATACAAAAAATTAGCTAGGCGTGGTGGTGGACACCTGTAGTCCCAGCTACTTGGGAGGCTGAGGCAGGAGAATGGCGTGAACCCAGGGGGCGAAGCTTGCAGTAAGCTGAGATCGCGCCACTGCACTCCAGCCTGAGCGACACAGCAAGACTCCGTCTCAAAAAAAAAAAGAAAATTCTTTTCTGGCTGGGCACAGTGGCTCACGCCTGTAATCCCAGCACTTTGGGAGGCTGAGGTGGGTGGATCACCTGAGGTCAGGAGTTTGAGACCAGCCTGGCCAACATGGTAAAACCCCATCTCTACTAAAAATACAAAAAAATTAGCCAGGTGTGGTGGTGGGCGCCTTGTAATCCCAGCTACTCAGGAGGTGGAGGCAGGAGAATCGCATGAATCTGGGAAGCAAAGGTTGCAGTGAGCTGAGATCACCACTGCACTCCAGCCTGGGTGACAGAGCTAGACTGCAATACTCCGTCTCAAAAAAAAAAAAATTCTTTTCTAGAGATGGGGTCTTGCCATGTTGCCCAGCCTGTTCCTGAACTCCTGGCCTCAAGCCATCCTGCCACATCACAAAGTGCTGGGATTACAAGTGTGAGCCACCATGCCTGGCCCCACGCTAGATCTCGAAGAAAAATTATGAGAACTCAAGGTCAAGAAAGGAAGGGAGGGGGGTTCTAGGTAGCTCGCCTGACCTGGGCAAATGCAGAGGGAAATTGAGAGATGGGAATGAGGTGCTACTGGTGACAGGGTCTGTGAGGGTGCACACTCTGGGACACAGCAGCTGGACAGGGAAGATGAGGCTCCTTTAAGCTGAGACCTCAGTGTGTGAGCGTCCTTGAGGGTAGCCCCGGTGTGGGGATTCCTTTATCCCTCAACCTGGGATCTCACTGCCCCATTCTACAGAGAGAAAGGCAGGACAGGGAGAGAATGAAGCCATCCTTCAGAGATGCGCATGTGCGTATCTTGCCGGTTAGTTCTGTGGCCTGTGCAGGGAGAACACTGTTGTGGCCAAGGGGAGCTTGGGGACGGGTTCTATGTCTGCTGGACATACCTCACCTTGGGACCAGCAGCCACAGTTTCCAGTTCCTACCCAGCTGTTGGCTCACAATGGGACTTTGAAGAAGTCAATCTCTCTAGACCTCGGTTTCTCCATCTGTTTAATGGTATTACTGATGCTCTAGACTCAAGGCCACTTAATTAGGAGTCTGTGGACTAGGGGCATGCAGAGATGGGGTTCCAAAGAGTCCTTGAGCTTACAGCCAACTCTGTAAGTGCTGTCAAAGTCCTCTAGCCAAAACCCCCCAGGAACACGTGTGTGGTTGAACAAGTTGGGTTTATTGCTCATTGCAACAAGGGAGGGTGTACACTGTGGGGAACCATGGGGTGTCTCAGTAAAAGGGAGTTAGAACTTATAATAGGATTGGGGCTTGTGTTCAGTGATTTGGGGGATGGTTTAAGGAAGCAGGGCTTTGCTCTGGATAGGAAGTGGGGCTAATTCTATGATTGGATATCACAATAAATTTTATCTAGAAGGAGGGCAGACTAACTAGAGTGGAGGCTAAAGTTGTCATTGGCCCAAAAAAAAAAAAAAAGTGCATTGTATAGCCAAGTCGGGGAATACTTGATCATTTTTGTGGTTTGGACAATGTATTCATGTGTCTGTGCTAAGACAAGATGACATACTGATCTTGTTTTTGTCTCGATCCATCACAGTCAGAGTGGCCTTGTCTGATACTGATGTTTTGTGAAATTGTCCATGTTCAACAGGAGGGCACTAAGGTCTAGCCGTGGGTACCAAGCCAGCTCTGGGATGTCAGGGGCTGCTTGTCTCTTTCTCAGCATGTTCCTAGGGAGCGAGCTCTCAGCTTTCATCAGATTTTCTGGGAAATCTGGAATCTCACAGAGAACCAAATGCTTAGTCTCTAAAACCACTTGTAGCCAGACAGGTGCCGCCCATTTTACAGAGGCTACAACTGAGGCTCAGATGGGATAAGCAGCTCCTATGGCGATGTGAGGTCATGTGTGTGTGTGTGTGTGTGTGTGTGGCGTAGGCACCAGCAGAGCCTGTGACAATGGTGAAATTAAATCACTCTGTAAAAAACAGTCTTTGTGAAATTAAATGCCTCAGTCTTAAAACCAACGCAGACTATTAGATGTCAGTAAGAAAGACTATTTGGTTTCTTTTGCAAAGATCAGCTTTTCTTATTTGTGCTTTTTAAAAAGTCATTTTTATAACCCCGATGAAGGGGAATTTGACATCTAACAAAAATGCATATTTTTCTTTTGCACCAGCGCTCCCACTTCCAGCAATTTACCCTGAAGATACTCCCCCAGACACTGTGAAAATACAAATGCACAAGGTTATTCATTGTGGCACGGTTTATAATTGCAAAATATTGAAAACAATATCACTTCCTATACATAGGCAGTGATTGAATAAACTGTGGTGCAGTCACACAATGGAGTTCTGTGCAACTGTGAAATGATTGAGGAAGACATCTATGAACGGATGAGGAATGATTTCCAGGACATACTGTTTTTTGTTTGTTTGTTTTTTGAAACAGAGTCTTGCTCTGTTGCCCAGGCTGGGTGCACTGGCATGATCTCAGCTCACTGCAACCTCCGCTGCCCGGGTTCAAGTGATTCTCCTGGCTCAGCCTCCCAAATAGCTGGGGCTATAGGTGCACGCCTCCACACCGGGCTAATTTTTGTATTTTTGGTAGAGATGGGGTTTCTCCATGTTGGCCAGGCTCTTCTTGAACTCCTGACCTCAGGTGATCCTCCTGCCTCGGCCTCCTGAGTAGCTGGGATTACAGGCGCCTGCCACCACGTCCAGCTAATTTTTGTGTTTTTAGTAGAGACGGGGTTTCACCATGTTGGCCAGGCTGGTCTTGAACTCCTGACTTCAGGTGATCCACCCAGCTCGGCCTCCCAAAGTGCTGGGATTACAGGCATGAGCCACTGCACCCGGCCAGGACATGCTGTTAAGTGGAAAAAGCAAAGTGCAAAAAAGTAAATATAGGATGCAAGCATTCATGTAAGAAACAAGATGATATAAGAAAACATACATGCATTTGTTTATCTTTACAAAAAGAAACATTGGAAGGATAAAGCAGAAACTATTGAGATTGGTTTCCTAGAGGGAATGGGTGAGAGAGATAGAACGGAGAAGTGACAGTGACACTTCTCTGAGTAGACTTTTTGGCCTAGTTCTGACTTTTGAAACCATCTTGTTTCAAATACCTTAAAAATAAATAAAATCAACAAGGATAGGGGAAATTACTGTCAGTGGGGATGTAAAATGGTGCAACAGCTGTGGAAAACAGTATGGAGTTCCGGCCAGGCCAGGTGGCTCATGCCTGTAATCCCAGCGCTTTGGGAGGCCAAGGTGGGGGGATTGCTTGAGGCCAGCAGTTTGAGACCAGCTTGGGCAACACAGTGAGACGACATCTCTACAAAAAATTTTTTTAAAAATTGGCTGCGCACAGTGGCTCATGCCTGTAATCCCAGCACTTTGGGAGGCCAAGGCGGGCAGATCACTTGAGATCAGGAATTCAAGATGGCCAAGATGGTGAAACCCCATCTCTACCAAAAATTAAAAAAAATTAGCCAGGTGTGGTGGCACGTGCCTGTAATCCCAGCTACTCGGGAGGCTGAGGCATGAGAATCACTTGCACCTGGGAGGCGGAAGTTGCAGTGAGCTGAGATTGCACCACTGCACTCCAGCCTGGACAACAGAGTGAGACTATCTCAGAAAAAAAGAAAAAATTAACCAGGCATGGTGGCATGCACCTGTAGTCCCAGCTACTCGGGAGGCTCTAGCGGGAGGATTCCTTGAGCCTAGGAGTTCCAAGCTGCAGTGAGCTGTGATTGTGCCACTGCACTCCAACATGAGTGACAGAGAAAGACCCTGTCTCTAAAATAAAGCAAAAAAAGATCCAGTTTGATATCACTTCCCAGGTCGGGGAGACCCTTCCTACCTCTTGCTTCTGGTATTCCCACACCCTGGGCAGACCCTATCTTCATAAACCTTATCACACAAAAGTGTCTGTCTCCCCACTAGGCAGTGCTGCATCTCTGCTGTCTGTGGCCTCCAGTGCCTGCACTAGGCTCAGCATCTAGACGATGTCTGGCAAGCGTTGACTACAGGACTCCATCAACCAATGAATAGCAGGGGTGACGAAGGGCTGGGTGCTGGCCTCTCCCTGCCTGGAGAGTGCTTGAAATGGGGCCGCCATAGGACTTTTGGGTTTTGGGGGGCTCCTCCTCACCCTGCAGCCCTGTTGTCCTTGGTTCTCTCTCTCTCTCTCTTTCTTTTTTTGAGACAGAGTTTCACTCTTGTTGCCCAGGATGGAGTGTAATGGCGCGATCTCGGCTTACTGCAACCTCTGCCTTCCAGGTTCAAGCGATTCTCCTGCCTCAGCCTCCCAAGTAGCTGGGATTACAGGCATGTGCCACCACGCCCAGCTAATTTTGTATTTTTAGTAGAGATGGGGTTTCTCCATGTTGGTCAGTCTGGTTTCGAACTCCTGACCTCAGGTGATTCACCTGCCTCAGCCTCCCAAAGTGCTGGGATTACAGGCATGAGCCACCGCACCCGGCCGCCCTTGGTTTTCTACCCCATCCTACCTGCAAACTGCTGCCCTTCTTCCTTCTAGAGCCAGCTGAGGTCTCTCCACAGCTCCTGGCACCCTAGGGCCCCCTGGCATATCATCTGCTGACCCAGTTTCCTCTGGCACCCTGAGATCTGACTGCACTACTCTCACACCAAGCTATCAAGGCTGAGGACTTTTCCTGACCAAGTCTGACACCTGGAAGGCTGGCAGCCCTGGGCAGAGGGATTGGTTCACTACTGAGCCCCATCCCCTGCCCGGGGTGTCATTCTTAGGACACATCCTCAATTGTCCTCCTGGCTCTTACTCCCTGTGAAGGACAACATCATTCGACAGAGCTAACAGCACCCAGTGCTCCTGGCAGAGGTCTTGGGATGGTTTCTTAGCATAAAGATTCAGCTACACTCAGGAAAATTCAGAAGCTGCTGCTCTTGAGGAAATTCTTTTTTTTTTTTTTTGAAGACAGAGTCTTGCTCTGTCACCCAGGCTGGAGTGCAGTGGCGCACAATCTTGGCTGACTGCAACCTTTGCCTCCCAGGTTCAAGCAATTCTCTTGCCTCAGCCTCCCAAGCAGCTGGGATTAAAGGCACCCGCCACCACGCAAGATGAATTTTTGTATTTTTGTAGAGACGGGGTTTCACCATGTTGACCAAGCTGGTCTTGAACTCCTGACCTCAAGTAATCCACCTGCCTTGGCTTCCCAAAATGTTGGGATTACAGGTATGAGCCACCGCACCCGGCCCCCTTGAGGAAATTCTTAGAGTCCCAACTGGAAGTGGCTTTGACCTTCTGGCCCTCTTCCCTCAGCAACGTGGCCATGCATCCTGCAAGCCCTCCAAGCCCTGCAGAGCCAGGTAAATTGGGGTGCACATGCCTGATTCCCCTGACCACATTGTTTCCCTGGTATGTGTCCCCAAAGCGTGTGGTGTGGACCAGAGTTTATGCTTGGATCTGTACACCCACCAGACATCTCAGCATCCCACTGTCCATCTGTCCATCCATCTCAGGGACAGTTTCTGTAAATGGCGTTCTTCCTGAAGTCTTTTTCTTTCTTTGAATTGCAGGCTGGGGGTTGGCACATGTGTCTCTTTGGGGCCTGGAGCAAAAGCGGGCTGGCTACCCCAGGCCAGCTACCCCAGGCCTCTGGCCACACTCTGGGTGCTGGCTCTTTTGCTCAAAAGCCATCCCTGGTACCCCAGGACTAGGAATTAAAGCCCCTGCTCAGCTTCCAAATGCCAGCTTCTTTTATTTTATTATTATTTTTGAGACAGTCTCACTTTGTCGCCTAGGCTGGAGTACAGCAGCATGATCTTGGCGCTCACTGCAACCTCTGCCTCCCGGGTTCAAGCGATTCTCCTGCCTCAGCCTTTGGAGTAGCTAGGATTACAGGTGCCCGCCACCATACCCGGCTAATTTTTGTATTTTTAGTAGAGATGGGGTTGCACCATGTTGGCCAGGCTGGTCTCGAACTCCTGGCCTCAGGTGATCTGCCCGCCCCAGCCTCCCAAAGTGCTGGGATTACAGGCATGAGCCACTGCACCCAGCCCAAGTGCCAACTTCTTCTGCCTCAGCCCTTCATCCACCCTGTGCTTTAACCACACTCATTCTCTCTTACACCTCCCAGGGTTTATCTACGCTGTTCCCACTTCTAGGAATGTCCTTCCTCCTCCTCTCTCCTGGCAACACCAAGAGATCTGTCAGCACTCGGCTAAAATGTCAGGGTCATAATCAAATGCTCCCTGGGGTAACCACAGCATTGATCACAGAATCATGCAGCGAGATTTGCCTGTGGATGTCTCTCCAGTTAAACTGGGAGGGCTGAAAGAGCAGGAGGGGATATGACTCATCTCTGTGCTCCCAATGCATGGCACAAAGCTGGAGCCACAGCAGTGATCAGTTATGTGGGTGTGCGGATGGGTGGCTAGATAAACAGATGAATGAATAGTGGGTAAGTGGGTGAATCATGGGTGGATGATTGGGCGCAAGGCTAAGTGAGTGGTTGAGTAGATGAACTGTGGGTATCTACAAGAAAGAGTGGGTTGATAACAATTCTAATGTTCTAACCTGCTCCATCTGCTTCCCAATCCTCTTCTCTGACCCTCTCACACAGAACTCATCCTTAATGGTTGGATGAACTGACTTCTCTCTGCCAAGAAATCAGTGTTAGGAACAGACACTCGATGAATATACACCTACACAACAGCTTTGCAGCAGAGCTGAACTGACAGGCTGATAGCTAGACAGACAGGTCCCTCAGAGGAGGGGAGCAGAAGAGCCGGGAGCTCAGATGCGCCTGGGAGGGCCATCTGCTCTGAATGGAGACAGAACATGGGAAGGAGGTTGCTCTCTCCTCCCGGGGCTGCCTTTGAGCTGCCTGGTCCATTGAGTACTTGGCACACTCCCTGACATCTCCCCATCCTTTTGCCACACGGCCCTAAATCTCACTAGAAGATTAAGTCACATCCAGCGAGGCTTTGCCTTCTTCAGAATCTGGTAGTCATTGACATTTTATATAAATTGCCTTTTAATCTGTCATGGGAGGCAGAATTTCCGAGTTTAGGAGTGATGGGGTAACTTTACAGCATAAAGCTGAGCACCTGAAAGTGGTAGGCAGAGAGGGACTAAGGCTGCCAGTGGTTTTACTTAAGGATTCAGCGGTGGCCTACTGTATTGGGCAGGCATTCCTTTTACCAACTCAGCACCTCTTTCCTCTTCTATGAAAGACCACCTTCTTTCTTTCTTTTCTTTTCTTTTTTTTTTTTGAGACAGGGTCTCATTCTGTCACCCAGGCTGGAGTGCAGTGGAGTGAGAGGTGCAGCCTCTCACTCCAGTGCTCAAGAGATAAGCCTCCCAAGTAGCTGGGACTACAGGCATGCACCACCACACCAAGCTAATTTTTGTATTTTTTGTAGAGACGGGGTTTCACTATGTTGTCTAGGCTGGTTTTGAACTCCTGGCCTCAAGTCAGCCTCCCAGTGTTCTCGGATTACACATGTGAACCATCATGTCTGACCTCCATTTTCTTTTTTTTCTTTTTTTTTTCTTTTTGAGATGGAGTCTCGCTCTGTCACCCAGGCTGGAGTGCAGTGGCATGATCTTGGCTCACCGCAACCTCTGCCTCCCGGGTTCAAGCAATTCTTCTGCCTCAGTCTCCCATGTAGCTGGGATTACAGGCGCGTGCCACCACGCCTGGCTAATTTTGTATTTTTAGTAGAGATGGGGTTTCACCATGTTGGCCAGGCTGGTCTTAAACTCCTGACCTTGTGATCCGCCCGCCTCAGACTCCCAGAGTGCTGGGATTACAGGTGTGAACCAACACACCCGGCTGGACCTCCATTTTCTTTTAGCAACCCCCTTCCTCCTCACCTCACTCCAGTGCATGTTGTTCTTGTGGGGCTAACTCCCCCACCTCCCTGCTCCCACCTATATCTTCAGGAGTGGACTCATGACTAGACCAGCCAATCAGAGCAATCTGTCATTGTGACCACAGGGTCAGGAATGGGTGTGACTCAAGCCAGGCCACATGATCTAAAGCTGGAACTGAAGGGAAAGAGGCTTTGCTGTCCTCTGGGACTCCTTGCTGTTTAGGGATAGGCGAGGCAGCCACCACCTGGGAGAGCCTGCCGAGGGCCAAGCTCTCAAAGATAAATCAGACCTCCTGGACAGAGAGAGAGAGTCCTCAGACACGCTGTGCATGGCCAAAGCTCACTCTGTCCCAGGTCTCTTCCATTACCTGAGTAATTATTCCCTTTTACCTTAAGCTGGTTTGACTGGAGTGTCTGCCACTTACAACTCACAGAACCCTGAAGAATACATCCACCTTCCTGCCCTCTCAGCCCACATGGGGTTATCGTCCCATTTTGCAGATTGGACCTCTGAGGTCAGAGCATGCCAGCCACAGAGGAGAGTCTGGACTGGAAGGCACCCCACAGGCCACTGAGTCCATCCCCCCGACCCAACCCCCACAAGTTCCCCAGGTAGGCCTCAGGAGTGGTCTGGCTGCAAACCTCCCCTTCACTGGCCACAAAACTTGGGCAACTTGACTCTCAACTTGCTGGGCAGCTTCCCATGCTGTGGTGGGGACTGGGTTTTGCCTTTGTGTGGCGGGAACTAGGTTTTCCCTTTGTGTCTGGTGTACTTTGTCTCTAATGGCAGGGCCTGGGCTGGGAAAGGGTCAGCCTCCAGCCGTTACACCCTTGGAGAACATTTGTTCTTCCCTAAAAGGCGGCTTCAAAGGTCCTCAGCAACTCACAGCTCCGAAGTGCCCATTGTACAGATGGGGAAACCGAGACCCTAAGAGGTGATTTCTCCTAGGGCACCCCACCATTTCCTGTCAAGAACTCACCACTCCTTGTGCTCCTCCTCGTTTGTGCCTTGGGCTTCAGGATCTCCTGGATGGCAACATGGGGGTTCCAGAGTGCAGGTCAGGCCTGTTTTCCCTGGCCAGGAGTCTGAGTTCCCTGATCCATCACCCGGGGAACACTTGTTGGGTGTTTCATCCAAGGATGGAGCAGCTGGGTCCTGCTAGGCCAGCATCTCGAGGGGGCCCCAAGCATCCCTTCAAAAATGTCCACCACTGGAAGTTCTGCAAGTCAAACAGACCTAATGACTAACAGCTGATATATATTGAGCGTTTACTCTGTGCCGGGCAATTTGAAGAGCTTCGTGTCCATAATCTCATTTAATCTTCTCCACATCATATAAGGCAGGAACTGGAACTAACTACATTTTATAGATAAGGAAGCTGGGGCCCAGCAGTTGAAATAGTATACCTAGAATAAAGCTTTCCTATGGTCATCACCAGCATAGCAGTTCAGGATGGCAATGGGGGCATTTCAGCACTTCCCCTGGCCAGGACCACCTGGGGTGGGGTGGACGGCTGGTTGTGTCGTGGGTCTGAATCAAGGCACAGCACAGAGGGCGGGACCTGACAGATGACCCCCTCATCTCAGAAGGTCACTCCATATCCCCATGGTGGAGGTGTGTCACAGCCCTCCATTCCATTCCACACCTGGGCACAGCATATCCCCCTCCTTCCAGGAGCAGGGCAGCACCCAGAGTAGCTTGAGTTCAGCTCTGCCTTCCAGTCCCAGTCCATGAGGGTCACTTCAAGCAAGTCCCTTCTCCCCCAGCTTGGTGATCTCATCTGTACTGTGAGCTGGTAGATGCAATTAAAAAATTATTTCCAAAATGGTAACATCACGACTCCTACAAATATAAAGTGAACATGTGTCAAGGATTTTTAGATCATTTATTTATTTATTTTTGAGACAGAGTCTCACTCTGTCGCCCAGGCTGGAGTGCAGTGGTGCAATCACAGCTTACTGCAGACCTTGACCTCCCTGGGCTCAGATGATCCTCCCACCTCAGCCTCCTGAGTAGCTGGGACTACACATGCTCACCACCACTCCCAGCTAATTTTTGTACTTTTTGTAGAGACAGGGTTTTGCCTTGTGGCCCAGGCTGCTCTTGAACTCCTGGGCTGAAGTGATCCACCCGCCTCGGCCTCCCAAAGTGTTGAGATTACAAGCATGAGCCACCATGCCTGGCCCAGATCATTTATGAATGAGGGAACTGGTAATATGTTACACTAGGCTCAGAGGAGAATCTGAAGAACAAGCATATATAAACTCCTAGAGATACTGCAATGGATTTGCCAATAGATGCAATATAATATCTGGAATAATCTTTTTCTACAGGATAGAGATCAGCTGTATCTCTACAGGACAAAATTCATTTATTATGGATGGGAATTATCAGTCCTGCACAGGTTAACTTTTCTCTACAGAGGTGCAAAATGGCCCAGCCAAAGACAAAAGTGCAGCCCGCTATAGAATCAGATACGCCATAAGGGGCTTGGGTAGACCACATCCAGTGTTCCATTGAAAGGACACCTTGGGAATAGTTTTGTGCATTTAAAAGTTTTTTACAATTTTTCCTGATAAGCATAGGGCTGCGCTAGACAATGGCTGAGTATTTTTTTCCAGCTCAGAGACATCCCGGGTGAAGGTATGCCTGGCTCTGGGGCCATGTTCACTTTCTGCGCATGTCCAGATTTCCTTTGCCTTTAAAAACCTGGACACTGAGGGGCGCCACTAGCTCACATAATGCCTGCGTGAACTTTAGAAAAGGATGCCCCTTCCTCCTGATGGACGCGGCCCCAGGCCAGGCCCCAGTGATGCTAGAGGAGCCCAGGTTGCATTCCTGCTCCCAGTGTCCTCTGTGGCCAGGCAACTTTTGTTAGAGCACAGCCTGCACAACTGTGCCCAGTGGCCTGTGGCTGCCTGACGTTCTGCAGTCAGTATTGTTGACCTTCTGGAGGATCTAAAAGAAAGCCATTGGCTCAGAGCCAGGTGTGGTAGCTCGTACCAGTAGCTGAGGACGGAGGATCAGTTGTGAGATCAAGGCTGCAGTGAGCTATGATTGTGCCACTGCATTCCAGCCTGGGTGACAGAGTGAAACCCCTCCACCCCAGTCTCTGAAAAAAAAAAAAAAAAAAAAAGAAGCCATTGGCTTGGGGTTGAAGTGGGGGCACAAGAAGGTCTTGACTCTGCACCTGGGAGCTTTTTGGGGTGAAGCTGATCAGGACTGGGGTGCCATGACTGGAAGGGGAGATTTGTGTCCATGTACCCCTAGGGGCCCATGCATGGGAATGCTCATGTTTTCAGCTGTGCCAATGGGCTTGGATCTTGGTGTCTGTGCAAGTATACCCTTGGGGGACCACTCTACATCTGGGCCAGCTTGGAATTCAGGAGCAGCAACATCCTTCTCCAGCTGGGGTCAGGAGGAAGGTTGTGGGTTCCTGTGCCTCCCCTGCTATGGTCGGGTGGGTTGGTGGGGGACCAGGGTTCGTGATGGACGTGCCCCCTCCTAGCCCAGGGTTTCAACCCCACCAGGCTTCCCCCATGCTGACTGGCCTGTGGCCATGGCTCCCCCAGCCCATTTCCAAGCTTTGCCTCTGGGGCAGGGTGTAAAGACTCTGAAGTGGCAGAGGAGCAGGAGGGTGGCCCAATCTTGGGGAGCAGCCAGCTGCCTGCCCACTGTCCATGGGCTCCTCTCTCAGGCTAAATGCTTCCCGGGGCCTGGGCTGCAGACAGGCAGGCCATGTGACAATGGAGAAGACCGAGGCCCAGAAAGGGCAGGCAGCTTACCCTGGGCCCCAGGGGCCCGTGGAATCCTGGACAGTTCTTTCTTTTTTTTTTGAGACAGAGTTTCACTCTTGTTGCCCAGGCTGGAGTGTAATAGCGTGATCTCGGCTCAATGCAGTCTCCTCCTCCCGGGTTCAAGCAATTCTTCTGCCTCAGCCTCCCAAGTAGCTGGGATTACAGGCATGTGCCACTGCGCCTGCCTAATTTTGTATTTTTAGTAGGGACGGGGGTCTCTCCATGTTGGTCAGGCTGGTCTTGAACTCCCAACCTCAGGTGATCCGCCTGCCTCGGCCTCCCAAAATGCTGGGATTACAGGCGTGAGCCACTGCGCCCAGCCTGGACAGCTCTTTAAGCCTAAACTGCCTGTTACAGGGACAGAGAGAACTACCCCCGCCCCCAGCTCCAAACTCTGGTTCATCTCTGGGCTCCTCCCAGGCCTGGGTACTTGGTCTTCTACAAATGATAAAAGAGCTGGATGCAGCTTCCTGGCTGAGCAAACACTGTTTTCCCACTCCCAGACATTAGTCTTCTGAGTGCCCCTTGTCGTCTGTCCCCCTACCCCATCCCTGCAGTCCAACTCCTCTCCATTGCTGTGGGCCCTGTCACTGCCTCTTCCTACCCCTCCCCTCTAGGAAGCCTGCCCCGAGCCTCCAGGCCCAAGTGTTTTCTCCCTAACCCTAACCCTAAGCCTTGCTCCCAGGGATTTCCTGACCCTTCTGCTTCCTATCATGGTGACTCACAAGCATTGCTCATCTTCCCAGCCCTCCAGAGCCTGGCCACATTGTCTCTGGGGGCTGAAAGAAGGAAGTTCTAGCTTTCTCTCAGATAACAAGGTTTGAGACAAGTAAAATGGCCCCAAATTTCACTCCCTTAGCTCTGCTGAAACCTGGATTCATGGAGGTAGCGCATCCCTTGATTTTCTTTATGATCCACAGCCAGGTGTAGGTAGAGGTAAATCTGCACACAGATCCCTCCATGGTGCTACATATGCATGCATGAATGCCATCTGTGGTCCCCCAAGGGTACACATACACGGACACCAAGATCCAAGGCCATTGGCACCGCTGAACACGTGAGCATACTCATGCATGGGTTCCTAGGGATACATGTACACACATGCCCAGACCCAGGTCCTTGGACACACTTGAAGCCATGCGCACACACATGCATGGACCTCCAGAGTTACACATGCACACATGCACACGCACACACACACACGCACGCACACACACACACGGGCACCCTGAGGTACCTGTACACAGACACCGAGGCCTGGGTCCATGGGCACACCTGATCACATCCACACACCCGTGCACGTTCACACAGGGTATATGTTCACAAATACCAGACTGAGGCCCACGGACAAATATGCACCTGCAGTACACACTCACACCTTTATGGGCATCCAGGGGGTATATGTACACAGCCAGACCTGAGCCCATAGGCACACTTGCACTTTTGCACACACACATGCATGGTGCCCAGAGGTACATGTGTACAGACACCACAATCTAGGTTCCTGGGCACTTGTGCATCTGTGCACACACACACGTGGGAAATCCCTGCAGCCATGCATACAGCATGCCCACGCACAGGGTCCCAGGGGTACATGTGCACGGACATCTACGCCCAGGCCCTTGTGTACCTGTTCACTCACACTTGCACGGGGCGGGGGGGGGGGGCGGTGCCCAGGGGTATACATGCATAAGATACTAGACTTACCAGCTTGGGCCAATGTGCTCCCCTTCACTTACGCACTCACACACAGCCATGCATGTGCATGCTGGCATACACATGTATATACACAGACACAAACACTCAGGCTAGCACCCACGGACATAGGGCTTTGCACATAGAATCTCATACATAAGTACACCCTCACACATATGCACAGTTGCTTTTCACAAACACCCCTGTCAGGGAACAGGTCCCCATGTGCCTGCTACACCCTAGCATCTCCATGAGAATTCACACTTGAACTTCTGTTGCCCATATGCACTTATAACCATACCTGCATTCAAAACAGCAAAGCATGAATGCACACACATGTACCATGTATGCATGCATGCACAAAAGGACTAATGTGCACACACACGGGCATAAGCACACCACGCACTCCTGCATAACTTCACACGTACTGGTACGCACACACCTATGTGCGGGCATGCATACCAATTATCCCGAGGCTCTTCTCCACCAACCCTGCATAACTGGTGATGGCTCCCAGCTCTGGCATCGGGCAGAACTTTCTTGTGAGGTACGGGCTGTGACTCATAATTCACTCCAGCTTTCCTCAGCTCCTGTGTCATCTAGAGAGACTCAGAACACTTGCCCCTTCCCTTGGGCTGCCACCAAGCCTGAGATGACACCACACCTATTCTCCCAAACCAAGGCATCGAGCAACCTGGCATGAACCAGGTGTGGGTGGAGTGTTAGAGGAAGCCTCGGGGCAGTTCTGAAAGCTCCCCAAGCAATTATTAGTCATTTTGTTATGTGGCAGAGGATATTCCATGGACACCGCCCCCAGAACCTGCAGGAGTGCCACGGATTTCATTCCAGGCTTGCCCTGGGCCCCTCCTGCTGCTCCAGAGCCCCCTTCAGCTAGACGAGGAGGATGTGCTGAATTTTCCTTCCTTCACTTGAGCACTGGCTCCCCTCATACCTGGTCAACACGAGTCTCCTGAAATCAGCCTTGAAACTGAGAGCCAATTAGCTGCTCAGACTGCCTTAACAAAATACCTCAGACTGGGTGGCTTAAACCACAGACGTTTATTTTCTCACAGTTCTGGAGGCTGGAAGTTCAAGATCAAGGTGCCGGTAGGGTTGGTTTCTGGTGAGGCTTCTCTTTCTGGCTCGTAGACAGCCACCTTCTTTCTCTGTCCTCACGTGGCTTTTCCTCTGCGCGCCCACAGGGAGAGAGGGAGGGAGCTCAGGCATCTCTTCCCTCTCTAATGAGGACACCGGTTCTATCAGATTAGGACCCTGCCCTTATGGCCTCATTTAATCTTAATTACCCCCATCTCCAAATACAGTCACATTGAGGATTAAAGCTTCAACAAAGGAATTTGCTGAATTCACAATTCAGTTCACAGCAGACAACAAAGGGAGCGCTACCTTGAGCAGTTGAGGGAGGCCCCGGCTCCCTCCTTTTCCTCAGGTGCATTCCTGAGATGTGTTTGTGCAGAAAGGAGAGGGGTAAGGACAGGCATGAGCACAGCCTCTCTTGCAGAAATAGAAATCTTTATTGCTTGCAAAGTACTGCACTTTTTTTGTTTTGTTTTGTTTTTTGTTTTTTCTTCAAAACAGGGTCTTGCTCTGTTGTCCAGGCTGGAGGGCAGCAGCATGATCTCAGCTCACTGCTGCCTCAATCTCCCAGGCTAAAACGATCCTCCCACCTCAAGCCTCCCAAAGTGCTGGGATTACAGGCATGAGCCACCATGCCTGGCCAGTACTGCACATTTTCCAAAAGTTATAACTTAAATGTAAAGAGTTATAATTTACATACGATAAAGTTCACCCTTTTGGCATACAGTTCTCTGAGTTTTGACAAACAATAAAAGTTGAGTAGCCGCCACCACAGCAGCCAGAGGGATCCTGTTGCAACCCAAGTCAGCCCAGGGCCCTCCTCTGCTCGGAGCCCTGCCATGGCTCTCATCTCTCTCAGAGAAAAAGCCAAAGTCCTCTCCGTGGCCCACGAGGCCCTCCGGGCCCTCCTTGACCTCACCGCCCGCCACTGGCTCCTTGTTCACTCTGCTCCTGCCCCACTGGCCTGTTCCTCAAATGTGCCAGGCACCTCAGGGCCATTGCCTCAGGGCCCTTGCCTTTCTTTCTTTTTTTTGAGACAGAGTCTTGGCCTATCACCCAGGCTGGAGTGCAGTGGCACAACCTCAGCTCACTGCAACCTCCGCCTCCCAGGTTCAAGTGATTCTCCTGCCTCAGCCTCCCAAGTAGCTGGGATTACAGGTATGTGCCACCACGCCTGGCTAATTTTTGTATTTTTAGTAGAGACGGGGTTCACCATGTTGCCCAGGCTGGTCTCAAACCCCTGACCTCAGGTGATCCACCCACCTTGGCCTCCCAAAGTGTTGGGATTACAGGTGTGAGCCACCACATCCGGCCCTTCGCCTTTCCCTGGATCACTCTTCCTCTAGATACACCCTCCCAGCTCACACTGACAGGGAAGAATGCACTCCCAGGTTTACACTGACTGCTATAGGGACCTTCCCAGGGTCACACAGCCTGGGGTGTGGATCCTCTTGGAATCACACAGGTGAGGGTGTAGACACTCATGATGTTACTAGATTTTGGAGTAAGAAATCCTGAGGTCATGCTGATTGTGGTGTAGCCACTCCTGGGGTCACACAGAGTAGGGTGTGGCCACTCCTGAAGCATCACAGACCGGGATGTGTTCTCTTAGGGTCATACAGATTGGTGTGTGGGCAACACTGGAGTCACGCAGACTGGAGTGACTTGGATCACCGAGTTTGGGGTGTGGACACTTAGGGTCACACAGTCTGGAAAAAGGACATGGCTAAGGATACATAAACTGGGAAGTCAGCACCACTGTGGTCAAGTGACTGTGATGTGGACACTCCTGGATTCCCATAGGTTCGTCTGGGGACACTCCTGTGGTTACACGACTTGTGAAGTAGACTCTGCTGGGGTCACACAGACCCAGCTGTGGATATGCTTCGTCTGTGTGACTGGGGGGTGAATGTCCCCTGAGTGACAAAGATTGGCGAAGGGACACCCTTGGGCTCCCAAGACTTGGTGTAGATCCTTCTAGACTCCCACTGACTGGGGGGAGGGACACTCCTGGAGTCACACAGACTTTGTTGTGGACACTGTTGGTGTCATACCCACTGGAGTATAGACACCTCTCAGGACATGCAGATAGGTGTGGACACTCCTGTGGTCACACAATTTGGTGTGAACATTCCTCTGGTCACACTGACTGGGGAATTGACTCCTGTGTGTTCACAGACACTGGGGTGTGAAGACTCCTATGGTCACACAGACAGGGCTGTGCCCTCCCCTGGGTCACCCAGACTGGAATGTGGACCCACCAGTAGTCACTGGCACTGGAGTTTTACACTTCTGTGGTCACAATGACAGGGGAGTCGATAGTCTTCTGGTCGTACAGATGGGGGAGTGCACCTGCCTGAGGCCGTCAAGATGGGTATAGACACACTAATAGCCAGAGACTATGGGGTTTGGACAACACCAGGGTCACATATGCTGGGAACTGGACATTACTTGTGTCATAAAAACTTGGGTGGGGACACTCCTGAGGTGGCTGGACTGGGGCAAAACCACTCCCAGGACACCACAGACTGAGCTGTGGACTCCTCTGTGGTCACAGTTTGAGGTACACATTTATGGCACCACTAAGATGGCTATGGAAACTCCAAGCCATTGCCACTGCTGGACTCACAGAACCTGGCGTGAGGACACTCCTGAGGTCTCACAGGCTGTCGTGTGAACGCTGCTGAATTTGCACTGTAATGGGTGTGGCTACGCCTGTGGTCACACGGCCTTTTGTGTGGACACTTCCGCCATACATTCTTGGGCTGTGCATATTCACAGATTGGGGTGTGGGCATTCCTGTGGTCACACTGACTTCGGTGAGAAGACTCCTGGGTTAAGTCACCATGGTGTGGACACTCCTAGACTGACACAAACTGGGGTCTGGACATTCCTGGAGTCACACAGACTGGGGTGTGGTTATTTTCGTGGTCAGAGACCGGAGTGTAGACATGCCTACGAACACATGCTCCAGAATTTAAACACCATTTCTGACTGGAGATTGGACAATGGTTGTCCCAGACTTGAGTGTGTATACTCCTGGGGTCACACATGGTAACTGGGGTGAGTCACAGTCAGGTGTGGAAACAGCTGGGGTCGCAGACTGGTATGTGGATACTCTTGAGGTCACTGGACTGTGGCGTGGATAGTCCTTGGATCACAGAGTACGTGAATTTCTAAGGACACAGGATTAAGCTGTAGAAAACAGTTCTGTTCGTGTAGCTGGGGAGTTTCTGTCAGCTCCTGTTCATTAAGTTATAGAAATTTAGGACTGCAGTCCAAGTAGACTTTCTGACATTGCTTTTTTTTTTTGAGACAGAGTCTCACTCTGTCGTCCAGGCTGGAGTGCAGTGGCACGACCTCGGCTCACTGTAACCTTCATCTCCCGGGTTCAGGTGATTCTCCTGCCTCAGTCTCCTGAGTAGCTGGGATTACAGGCATGTGCCACCGCACCCAGCTAATTTTTGTATTTTTGGTAGAGACGGGTTTCACTATGTTGGCCAGACTGGTCTCAAACTCCTGACCTCAAGTGATCTGCTTGCCTCAGCCTCCCAAAGTGCTGGGATTACAGGCGTGAGCCACCACGCCTGGCCCTGACGTTTCTTTAAGACAGGTTTTTAACCTAAAAAATTTGTTATGAAGTCTGGGTGCAGTGGTTCACGCATGTAATCCCAGCACTTTGGGAGGCCGAGGTGGGTGGATCACCTGAGGTCAGGAGTTCGAGACCAGCCTGGACAAAATGGTGAAACCCCGTCTCTACTAAAAATACAAAAATTAGCCAGGCGTGGTGGCGGGTGCCTGTAATCCCAGTTACTCGGGAGGCTGAGGCAGGAGAATCGCTTGAACCCAGGAGGCAGAGGTTGCAGTGAGCCAAGATCACACCACTGCACTCCAGCCTGGGTGACAGAGCGAAATTCTGTCTCAAAATAAATAAATAAATTTGTTCTGCAGAACCCTTTGGCATCTGGTTAAATCTGTGAACCCCTTCACAGAATATTTTTAAAAGTATATACACACACATACACAATTACAATGGAAGCCAATTACATTGAATTACAATTATTACTATATATTAAATTGAAACAAAATTGAGATGCAGTAATATATGGGCTTTTCAATTAATACATCAACTTACAGGATTTGCTATCATTCCAAGAGGTGACAAATATGAACAATACTTCAAGATGCCCTTTTTATGTTACATTACAGTTGCTGTAACTGGTTTGTATTGGTGGGAAAATCCCAGGTACTGCTTTTACTACTGTGATTTGTTGCCAGCATTTATAACTTGGGAGTAAGGCTAAATTTCAGTTTTATTGCTGAAAATAAAGATGTAACATTTTCTTCCATCAAGTTCATGGTTACCCCTGGCTTCTATCCAGGTTAAGAATCCCTGCCTTTAGGGAAAATTCTGGATATAATCAGGACACTCCTGAAGAGGTTTAAAGAAGAGGTAAGACCTCACTCAAGAATTCCCACTGCAGTACAGACAGACTTTCATGGTTTCTTTCCTTGTTGTCTTCAGGGTTGTTGCAGATCCCTCCTCAGGGCTTGTTTGTCCAGGCCTCGTTGATGAGATGATATTTTGAAAACAAGTTCATCAACAAGTTCCGGTTTTCCTGACATTGAGCAGTTTCTGAGTTGTATCAGTTTGCCAGCTAACCAAAAGTCAAAGAAAGTTTTTTTGTTTTGTTTTGTTTTTTTAGAGACAGGGTCTTGCTCTGTCACCCAGGCTGGAGTGCAGTGGAGCTCCATCATAGCTCACGACAACCTTAACCTCCCAAGCTCAAGTGATCCTCCCACCTCAGCCTCCCAAGTAGCTGGGATTACAGGCAGGCATGTGCCACCACACCTAGCTAACTCTGCTGCTAACATTTTTGTGACATTTCCTCCTACTTTTATGGTGAACCATGACATATAGAAAATGCATAAAACCTATATATGTTCAGTTTAATGAATAACTACAAGGTGTTATTTGGTGTAATTGCAGGATGTTCACTGTCATTGTTGTACAGTTCTCCACGGTGAATGTACCACGATTTAATGGGCATATACTATAGATAGTGCTGCTAGCAACACTCTAGGACTCACTTCCTTTTTTTTGAGATGGAGTCTGACTCTGTCACCCAGGCTGGAGTGCAGTGGCACGATCTCAGCTCACTGCAACCTCCACCTCCCAGGTTCAAGTGATTCTCCTGCCTCAGCCTCCTGAGTAGCTGGGATTACAGGTGCCCGCCACCATGCCCGGTTAATTTTTGTATTTTTAGTAGAGATGGGGTTTTGCCATGTTGGTCAGGCTGGTCTTGAACTCCTGACCTCAGGTGATCCACCCACCTCGGCCTCCCAAAGTGCTGGGATTACAGGCGTTGAGCCACGGCACCCGGCCTCTAGGACTCATTTCTTAGGAGTGGAACTGGCACACATGCAGCTTTAGTAGGTAATGCCTAAGTTTTCCACAGTGGCTGCACCATTTTACCTTCCCAGTAGCATGTACGAGGCTTTCAATTGCTGCATATCCTTTCAAATACTTAGTGTTGTTGATATTTTGAGTTTTCACTTGCATTTTCCTGATGAGCAGCTTTTCATGTGCTTACTGGCCACTCTCATGTTTTTCCTTATTGATTTACAGGACCCTTTAAATATTAAAAACTGTAAATCTCTTTCATACAATGATTTGCTGTTTCAATTTTTTCTTAAGGTGGCTTCTTGTGGCCAGGTGTGGTGGCTCAGGCCTGTAATCCCAGCACTTTGGGAGGCCTGAGGCAGGCAGATTTTGTGAGGTCAGGAGTTTGAGACCAGCCTGGCCAACATGGTGAAACCCCGTCTCTACTAAAAATACAAAAATTAGCCGGGTGAGGTGGGAGCACACGTCTGTAATCCCAGCTACTCAGGAGGCTGAGGCAGGAGAATCTCTTGAACCCGGGAGGTGGAGGTTGGAGTGAGCTGAGATAGTGCCACTGCACTCCACCCAGCCTGGGCGACAGAGCGAGACTCTGTTCTCAAAACAAAACCAAAAACAAAACAAAAAAGGCCAGGTGTGGTGGCTCACACCTGTAATCCCAACACTTTGGTAGGCCGAGGCAGGTGGATCACCTGAGGTCACGAGTTTGAGACCAGTCTGGTCAACATGGCAAAACCCCATCTCTACTAAAAATACAAAAATTAGCCATGCATGGTGGCGGGCACTGTAATCCCAGCTATTTGGGAGGCTGAGGCAGGAGAATCGCTTGAACTTGGTAGATGGAGGTTGCCGTGAGCTGAGATCATGCCACTGCACTCTAGCCTGGGTAACAGAGTAAGACTCTGTCTCAAGAAAAAAAAAAAGGTGGCTTTTTGTGATGGCTGACTTAGTCTGAATAACCTGCTATGCCATTGTCAGAAAGGGCCATCCTCTAACATCGTGATTTTAGAACATTTGGCTATGGATAAACTTTCCTCCCATACCACGTGCAGTTCCACCTTTGGGACATGGCTATTTCCTTTACCCAGAATGCTCTTCCCTCAGATAAACACATGGCTTCCCTCCGGCAGTGCCTTCAGGTCTTTGCTCAAACATTACCTCTGAGGAATGTCTGAGGCCTTCTATGACAACCCTTTTAAAAAGTGCAAACTGGCTGGGCGCAGTGGCTCATGCCTGTAATCCTGGTACTTTGGGAGGCCGAGGACGGCAGACTGCTCGAGCCCAGTAGATCGAGACCAGCCTGGGCAACATGGCAAAACTCCATCTCCCCTAAAAATACAAAAATTTGCTAGGCATGGTGGTACATGCCTGTAGTCCCAGCTACTTGAGAGGCTGAGGTGGGAGGATTTTTTGAGCCCGGGAAATCACACCACTGAACTCCAGCCTGGGCGACAGAGTGAGACCTTGTCTCAAAACAAAAACACCAAAAGATGAAAACTGCCATGCCTAGAATTCCTGATTCTCTTCACCCTGCTTTACTTTTTTCTATTTTTTATATCCCATATTACTCTTATATATTATATATATTGCAAGATATGTAAATTGAGAAATGCAAGCTATATAGTATATGTGTGTATGTAAACTCTTGCACTTACAGACTGTTTTGATTGTTGCCTCTTTTCCAAACTGGAAGTACTGTGAGAGCCAAGATATTTCTGTTTTGCTCCCTGCTCTATCTCCAAACCTAGAACAACGCCTGGCATACAGTATATGCTCAATAAATGTTTACTGAATGCCTCAAATGTAAAATGCTTAAAGCAGTTCCTGGCATACAACAACAGATGTTTAGAAAAGGGTTTGTTGATTAAAATCTTATCAGTTGACATAAAAATTTCAAAGGTGAAATTTTACTGAGGTTTTTCATAAAGGTTGCCCTTACTCAAACTCTTAGATAACAAGGCAAACTTACCGTAATGGGTTAAGGTGAACAACTCATTTCATTGTCTTCCATCTACCCAAGAAAAAGAAAAGTGACTCACATATTTGGCGAAACTTTTCCATTCATTATGCTTGGCTTTACCAATTTTTTATAGCTATTGGGAGGCAGGAAAGGGAATTTTGGCCCCAGAAACCATGAGATTTGGGTCAGAAAAAGGCACACGGGGAAGGGGTCAAGGCAGGCTGAGAGTCACATTTCCAGACCTCAGGGGCCAGCAGGGTGTGGCACTGAGGGGCGGCCAGGGGCTGGGGAAACGTGTCCACTCTGCTGATGGGGCAGTCCTGGGGGCGGATCTCCTTGGCCAGCTGCCCCTTCCTCTTCAACGTGCAGGCCTCCTGGTATGGTGGCGAGATGGGGGGCTGTGTGGGTGGAGTGTACTTGTACTCTGAGCCGCCCTCTAGCTGCAGGGACAGAGGGGTAGGGAGATGGTGAGGACCTGGTAACCTAGGACAGCCTCCCTCCCACCCACCTACTGTTGGTTGGGCACTCACGTCCAGTGGGTAACTGCGGTCCGAATCATAGGAGCTCAGGTCCCCACAGGTCACAAAAGGCACAATGATGCGGGTGGGACCATCCAGCTGGTTGAAATCTGGGTCTTAGGAACAGGGGGAGACAACTGAGGACAAGGTCAGGATGCCTGGGGCCAGTCATGACACAGGCGGCGGTATGGCTGCCAAACCCTCCCCACATATCCACCAGCTACTCTCTTCCCACCCCACCAGAAATCCTTCATTTGGTTCAGATCACCTCCTCGGGGAGGCCCTCCATAATCACCCCTTCTAAAACATCGGTGCCCTGCTCTTTTTCACTGCATTTATGTCCACCTGATATTGGATTATATGCTGCCTGGATGACGTCTCCCTCACTCAAATGTCATCCCAGGGGCAGGCTCTGTCTCTTCCTGCTAGAGGCTTAAGGGGCAAAAGTTTCACACCGAGGAGGTTTCCACCTGGGGCATGACTGAGATCTTCCTAGGAGAGAATGTCCTTAGGCAGGTGGAGTCTCCACTGGGGCAGGGCTCAGGATCCTCCTGGGATGGAATTTTCACCAGGCCCAAGAGTTACCACTAGAGGACTGCCTGGGCTGAAGCTCCTCCCGGGACAAAATACCCATAAAGGGGTGGGATTTCCATCAGAGAATGGGGCTAAGGATCCCCTTGGGAAAAAAATTCCCATGAGGGGACAGAGCCTCCCCCAGGGGGTGAGACTGTGGGCCCTCGTGGGACCTAGATTGCATAAGGTGTGGCAGAGTCCCCCAGGGTGGCCCATGCTCCAGCTCTCACCGTAAGAATGGTCCAGCAGGGGTTTGCTCAGGTCCGGGATGAAGCCCTCGGGAGGGTCATAGCCCTGACAGACAGCGAAGGCCTCTGCCAGGGGAAGGTGGAGTGAGGCATGACTGCCGCTTCCTCCTCGTGCAGTCGGTGTCCCAGAGATCCCCCTGTGCCTGCCTGGCCCCTCCACCCCACTGACCAATGCTAGAGTTCCGGCTGCTCCTGGGCTTGGCACACAGCACGCTGGAGAAGAAGACCTGCAGCTGGCTGTAGAGGAGCGTCACATCCCGGCCTCGGAATATCTGCAGGGTGAGAAGGCAAAGACAGCGGGTAAGGGTGGCCCTCAGCGACCTCTCTCTACTCCACCAAGTTCCTTGAGACTTACCTTGGCCACAAAGCAGCCCCCTGGCTTCAGGACATGTGTAGCAATGTTCAGAGCCTGTGGGCAGGACAGACGGCTGAGGCTGAGGTGGAGACAGCCAGGAGGGGGCCAAAGTGGGTCAGGGGTGGCCAGGGTTACTCACAGCTAGGAGGAGCTGGGCCTGCATATACTCATCAACATCATGGAGACCGGTTACTGTGGCAAGAGGAACAGCGTTAGGGGGGGCCCATCTGGCTCTGTGCATCTTCTTGTACCACACAGATCAGATACTAAATACATTTTCCAGGCTGTCTTACTGCTAAGGTTCCAGATGCAAATTACTGTCTGCCAACTGGATGCATATTCTGAGCTCCTAACCCTTAGGAACTCATTTCAATTCTAAAACAACCTCACACACAAGCATCATTATCATTTCCACCTCCAGCCCAGACTGTTCCTCTGAACTCCAGATTCACAAATCAGATTCTACATCTCCAGTACATCCACAACCAAACTCCTGACCTACCTCCCCAAACCTGCTCCTCCCACCATCCTCCCCATCTTATCTGAGCTTTCTAATTGTTCAAATCCAAAACCTTAGTCACCTCTGATGCTCCCCCCGCATCCTCTCCTCACACCCACATCGAAGCCATTAACACATCTACTTTCAAAAGATCTGACTTGATCTTCTCCTCTCCACCACTGCCCTCACCCATTATCACTTGCCTGGACTACTCCACCCCGGAGCCCCTGCTTCTGCCCTTGGCCCTCACACAGCTCATAGTAGCCCAAGCCCAGCACAGTCCTCTTCTCCTCACAACCCTCTCATGGTTTTCTCCAAGCTCTCATCTCGGTGAAAATGCCAACAGCCTCACCATGGCCCACGAGGCCCTATAGGATCTGTCCCGTTACCTCTCTGATGTTACCTTTTACCACTCTCCCCCCCTCACTCTGTTCCAACCACAGTGATCTCCTTGTCATTACTCATACATAGCAAGCACCCTCCTGCCTCAGGACCTTTGCACGGGCTGCAATTTTTCCTGGATTGCTCTTCCTCCAGACATATCCATAGCTTACTCCCCCACCTCCTTTAGTCTCTGCTGTTAAGTCAGTGAGGCCTTCCCCATCCACTTGATTTAAAATTCTAACAGGTACTCCTGCTTTCCTCCTGCTCAATGATTTCCCTATGGTACCCATCCCCCACCCCACCTTTTTTTTTTGAGACGGAGTTTCGCTCTTGTTGCTCAGGCTGGAGTGCAATGGTGCGATCTCAGCTCACTGCAACCTCCGCCTCCCGGGTTCAAGCGATTCTTCTGTCTTAGCCTCCCAAGTAGCTGGGATTACAGGCACATGACACCACACCTGGCTAATTTTTGTATTTTTAGTAGAGATGGGGTTTCATCATATTGGTCAGGCTGGTCTCGAACTCCTGACCTCAGGTGATCTGACCACCTCAGCCTCCCAAAGTGCTGGGATTACAGGCGTGAGCCACTGTGCCCGGCCTCCTCACCCCGTTTTTTTAGAGAGAGGGTCTCACTCTGTTGCCCAGGCTGGAGTGCAGTGGTGCGATCAAAGTGTACTGTAACCTCGACCTCTTGGGCTCAAGTGATCCTCCCACCTCAGCCTCCTGAGTAACTGGGACTATGGGCATGCATCACCATGCCAGCTAATTTTTTAAGACAGGGTCTTGCTATGTTGCAAGGCTGGTCTCAAACTCCTGCCTCAAGTGTTCCTCTCACCTCATCCTCCCAAAGCACTGGGATTACAGGTGGAAGCCACCATGCCTGGCCCCATCCCCTTTTAATGGTACAGAGCTGAATCATTTATTTTCTTTCCCATTTGCTCCCACTAGAACATCAGCTCCATGAGGTTAAAGATTAATGGAATTTTATTCATGAATGTTTTCCCAACACAATAGGTGCTCAGTAAATGTGTGTTGAATGGCTGGCTGGCTGAAAATGAATGAACAGTGCAACGGAATTGGACAGTTGCAGAGAGATGAGAGCAGGGAAAGGTAGACAACAGACATGAAACTCAAAGGGTGGGGTGCAAGTGGGAGGAAGAGAGAGGCAGAGAGAGAGCAGGCAGCAGAGGTAGGGAGAAGTTGCCAGATGTGGGAGAAAGCTGAGTGCGGAAGGGAGAGGCAGGGAGTAACTGAAGAGGTGAATAAGTCAACCAAGGTGGGAGATACAGAGAAGGACACACACAGGGGCCCCCGCCTGGCCTCCCACTTTCTGTTGCTATTTACCATCAGGAGCCCCGTCACACACCACTAGGTCCGCAGGGCAGCCCTTAAAGTGCTGGATGATCTCCTTGGCAGTGGACAGCTATGGAGAGAGGGAGGATGAGTGGCCCCACGGCCCTCCACTGCTGCCCTCAGATCCCGCCTGCCCATGGTCCTGGCCCACAGCCCCTGGGTCAGCCAAATTCCCAGGCTTTGCCTCTCTAAGACTGGGCTCCATCTCTGGGGACCCAGCATCATCATTTTCTGCTGTGTCTGTGCAATGATGACCTGCTGGCTGTTTCTCCATGGTTACTCTCTCATTCTCTTTCTCTCTCTGTTTCTATCACCTCTCTGTTTCTCTTCCACTCTGCATAGACCCCAGGTAAGGGCCTTCACCCAGGATATACCCCAACACCCTCAGCCATGCTCTTACCTGGGTGATGTCCCCCTGGATCTGTACCACACCTGGTAGTGGAGCCATAGCCTGCAGGTCCACAGCCACCACGTGGCCGGACCCTTGGCCCCTGTGGACAACATGGCCCACGTCAGCCTAGTTTCACTCCCGGGCCCCTCCCACCCAGCCGGCCCTCCTGGGTCTCCCATCTGGGACCCCCACACTTACCCGATCTTCTGGCTCAGCACCTGGCTCCAGCTGCCCGGGGCTGCACACAGGTCAACTGCCCGTGTCACGCCTGGGCATACATAGTGAAAGCATCCTGATCAGCTGCACCCACTTCTCCAACCTGGAGACCCTTGCAAAATTCACCCCTCTCCCCTGGGGAGCACCCACATATCTCCATTGCCCAGGTGCCCAACTCCTCTCCGGTATTCTGCCTATCTTCCTGCCTGTCTCCCTGCCCCAGAGACCCTCTGAGTCAGCCCACCTACCACAGGGAGCTCTGCAGACCCAGCCTACTTGTTTACCTCCTGTGCCCACCTCACCGCCCAGTGACCTGCCCACCAGTCAGGGACCTTGGAAGAGTTGGAATTCCTTATCCAGTTGTAGCAGTTTGAAGGCGCTGCGAGCACGCCAGCCATTCTCCTTGGCCAGGCGGTAGTAGACATCCCGCTTGTCCTTTGACGTCCGTCCCATTTCACACACCAGTTGCTCAAGGACCTGCCGACAGTCCGCTGATGCCGGCCAGTATCAGTAACCAGATGAATGGGCTACCACCTACCTCTGTAGGGCGGAGAGAACCACACAAACTAAACTGGGCTCATCTGACCCACATGACAGCTCACACAGAAGATGGGCTGACCGAAGCCCTGGCACTGACCCCACTGACCTTATAGGGCCTGAAGGACCCTATCACTGAACTCTCAGGCTCCATTGCTTATCACACAGACCCTCCTCGCCCCCATCACTTACCCCACAGTTCCCACAAAAGACCCCATAAACCCAACATTCATCCCATAGATGGCCCACTTGTGAACCTGTCCACCTCCCATCACTGTCACCCACACTCCACACATTAAACCCTGTAACTGTCACTATCAACCCTTCTCTGCCCATGTCATGCCCATTAAAATCTCACTGACTGTATCCCCAGTTGTCCCCATTGCCCCTAGATTCATATAGTCCTATTAGCCCCCATTAATCCCTTGCTTTCCACCTTTATCCTAATACTACTTCATTGTACCTCCCACTCCCTATATCTCTCTCGTTTCACCCCATTCGCCATTAATCCCTTAGATGATTAGGCCCCCTTTATTACTACATCCTTATGAACCTCTAACAATGCCTGGAGAATCATGGTCTATTAGCTCCCCATTAAGCATTCAATTACTGATTTATCAGCCCCCATTAACTCAGTTTTCTCCAATAGACCCTTCATAGATCACAGCACTAGCCTCCTGCCCTGTAACTCTTTCATTAACAAACACGTTAACTGATCACACATCAGTTCCCCATTCTCCCCTCACTGTCCACCCTGCTCTCCATGGATCCATCACTGGATGATCACACTCCAACAGTTTACTATTCACCTACTATGTATCAACAGAAGTTAACCCCCCCAACCCTAGTTTACTATTGCCCTCTCTTTGCTCACTCTGTCCCCTAATTCCTCGACGGTCATGCCACCATAGCCCAACTACTGACTCTGACTACAACACCATCAGCCTCTCATTATCTTTTCTTTCACCAAGGTCCCTTGATCATGACCTCCATCCATCTATTATTCCCCCCACAACCTCACCATCATCCTTGCCATTACGATGCCCCATCACTTTCCATTAACCCGTTGAATATCATACCTCCATCAATACCTGGGGGATCATTTTCCCATCCATCACTCGTTATATTCTAGTTGCTTACTCTGCCATCCCCTCATTAATCAATCAATGAACAACACTTCGACTAAAATATTCTTATTAGCCCCCACTGATTCCCCAGTAACACCCCACCCTCACGCTCCACCCAACCTCCCAAAACAGCCTTCTGACCACACTCCCCGTCCCTCCTCATCAATACCTCAAAGATCATAGCTCCATCGGGACCACCGGGTACCCCTCCAGGCGGCTCCGACCGCTGCGTCCCATGTCCCCACCTCGAATCCACCCCGTCTACTGGTCCCCTTCTGCAGACAAACCTTGGGTGTAGAACCCACCCGGTGCCAGCCGCCCGAACCATACACAGCTGCGGCGCCCAGGGCGGACCTCCCTCCTTTCCCCGCAGGCGGGACAGTGCAGGCGTGCCTCAATAGCCTCCGCCCGCATTCCTGTCCTCCGCGCCCCAGGGCCCACCTTAGTTTTCGGAGCAGGGTGGTCCGCGAGCAGCCTGTGCCTCGGCGAGAGCGCAAACGGGCGACAAGTCCTAGGGCTTCAGTTTGTGTTCGTAGTCCACCCGAATGCCCGGGGGGGCAAGCCTATGGGCTGTCGCAGCGTGGCAAACTCGGCATCGTGGATCGCCCAGGTTCCGGCGGGCCGGGACCTGATGTGAACGTACAACGTGAGTCCCGTCATCTATTGTCGACGTATCCGGGGCTCGCGAACTGCGTTTCCCGGCATGCAACGGGCACGGCCAAAGCGGCTGAATCCACACACTGCGTGGCTGCAGCGACGCGACGCGCAAGTTGCCAGCGATTCTTTGTTCTTTTTCTTCCGAGGCCAAGATCGATTTGCTCCCCCGCCCCTCCCTTCTTGGACCGTGCTTGTTATTGAGCCTGTAAACTACATTTCCCAAGATGCCACGCGCACGATGGCGCCCATTCATTTTTCGCGTGCCTGGAAGCGAAATTACCACTCGGGGCATAAACGTGACAGTAAGGAAAATGCGTTCTTGAAGTGCGCGAGCGCGCGGAGGCTGCTCGGCTGCAATTTCAGATCGCACTACAGCTAATGCATGGCGCTGCCTGAGTTTTACTGCCTCAGAACTTCAGTTTCCCTGTCTGGAAAGTGGGGATAATCAATAGTATAGACTTAACAGCATTATTGGGAGGGTTAAATAGGTGTAGCTTAGCCACTCTCTGGACTTTTGTAATTCTGTGATCTTCAAATATTTTAAATTCCATCCCAGACACAAAAAAAGACTATACATCCTGACCCAGTGGACAAACGGAAAAATAATGAAAACGTTTATCATAGTGTTTACCATGTGCTAGGCTCTAAATGCCCTCAGTGGTGTGCTGGTAAATGGTTAACCACTGGCTGGGGCGGGGGTGGTGGCGGGGAGGGGTGGGGGGAAGGGAGGCTGGTTTCTAGCATTTACCAATTTCCATGGCTTAGGTACAATCTTCTTGTTAGATTTCAAGGTACCGACCTGTGGTCACTGAACAGGGAGTTTAAAAGAGATGCAGTAGTGCACTATCATGTATTATTTTTACCATACAGATAAAATGGGGGTAAATGACCTC
The DNA here is from genome assembly GCF_029289425.2 of Pan paniscus. NCBI lineage: Eukaryota > Metazoa > Chordata > Mammalia > Primates > Hominidae > Pan > Pan paniscus. Next base: position 49,963,808 of record NC_073272.2, on the reverse strand, counting down.
AAGAGCATAGAGAATAGTGGAATGTGGTAAAATTAGGAAGTTACCAGTTTTGAGTAAGTTTATATCATTTCATTTTTAACCATAGCTGTTTAACTTTAGGGGGCTGAGGTGGAAGGATCGCTTGAGTCCAGGACTTCAAGACCAGCCTGGGCAATATGGTGAGATCCCCGTCTCTACAAATAATAAAAATAGCCGGGCGTGGTGGTGTGCGCGAGTAGTTCCAGCTACTTGGGAGGCTGAGGTGGGAGGATTGCATGAGCCTGGGAGGTCAAGGCTGCAGTGAGCCTTGATCGTGCCACTGCACTCCACTGTGGGTGACAGAGTGAGACCCTGTCTCAACAAACAAACAAAACCAGTTGTTAAACCAGCTGTTTAACAACCAGTTTGCAAAATTTCTGAAAATTGAACAGCTCCTCCCAACCTGTACAAGTTGGCTCCAGCATGTCCTTCCCTTTGTTCATTCATTTTAATCCTGACAACATGCATATGAGTATTAGCCAGGGGCGGCGGCATGCGCCTTTAGCCCCAGCTACTCCAGAGGCTGAGGTGGGAGGATCCCTGGAGCCCAGGGGTTTGAATCTAGTCTGGGCAACATAGCGAGAACCCATGTCTCTTTAAAAAATAAAAGGGCTGGATGCAGTGGCTCACGCCTATAATCCCAGAACTTTGGGAGGGCGAGGCGGGGGGATCACTTGAGGTCAGGAGTTGGAGACCAGCCTGGCCAACATAGTGCAACCCTGTCTCTACTAAAAATACAAAAATTAGCTGGGCGTGGTGATGCGCACCTCTAGTCCCAGCTACTCAGGAGGCCAAGGTGGGAGGATCACTTGAACCTGGGAGGTGGAGGTTGCAGTGAGCCGACATCGTGCTACTGCACTCCAGCTTGGGCGACAGAGTGAGACCCTGTCTCAAGAAAAGAAAAAAAAAAAACAGAATGATTGATTCCTTAGCACACGAGCTTCACCAGGCAGGGATTCCTGTTCTGTCATGTTCACTGCTGCCTCCCAGTGCCTGGAACAGGGGTGGCGCACAGTTGGTGTTCAATAAATGTTGGTTGAATTCATCCTTTTGTTGCTTCGTTCCTTAATTTTTTCCCCAGTGGTGCGTCCTGCATTTCTATGGAGCCCTGGGTGGAGGCGTAGAGACTCTGAGAACCAGGGAAGAAGCCAGAGCTTTGTCAGCAGAACTCAAGGGCATTGTGGGACTGTGGGAACATGACTCCCCTGCAGAGGCGAGCGAGTGTGAGAAAGGAAGGGTTCGAGCCACCAGGCCTCCGCTCCACAAGAGAGGAGGGGGTGCCAGGCATTGGGGGCCCATGTTCACCCTGTGGGACGCTTCCCACGTCCTGTTTTCTTGTCGCTCACGAAGAGGATGTTTAACTTTTAGCAAAGAAACTTGCTTCCTCCAGCAGGGCCGGGGGTTTGGGGGACAGGAGCCAGGCTCTGAACTCTCCAGGCTCTTCCCGAAGTAGGGTGTCGGCCTGCAGCTCCCACCCGGCACCCCACTGAGTGTAAAGGTGTCCTTCCCTTGGCCTCCTGGAGGGGTCAAGGAAGGGGGAGCTGCCAGGCCAGCTCTTTCCCGGTGGGGGCATCTTAGCAGTGTGAGGGAACGAGGGGGGTGGCCCAGGGGCAGGGGACTAGGACTTTGCTGCCCAGGGGCTGCTTTGAGGAAAGGAAGTGACTGGAGAGAGTTACTCCGTGGGGAGCCTGCATGAAAGGACAGATCGGAATCCCATATGCAGCCAAGCAAGTGGGACTTTGCTTTTGCAGAGAAGAAATCATTAATTCCTCCCACAAATATGTATTGAGCAATAACTATGTGTAAAGCATTGTCTTAAGTGCTCTGCCTGTGTTAATTAATTCAATTGTCTCGATAGCCCAATGAGTTAGGCGTTATTAGGCCTTTGAGGAAGCTGAGACTCAGTGAGGTTTAGGAATTTGCTTGTTTAGCCACACAGCTAATAAGTGGCAGAGCTGAGAAAGCTTTTGCTGTTAACTGCTTCACTGTGTCCCTCCCTCCCCTGGATGCTACCGGGAAGTGAGCTGTTTTCATCAAATGTCTCCTTAGAACTGATGATAACCCAAAGTGACTTTTAACAGATTTCACGGGACTCCCATGTGTCACACAAGGGTCTGGTTTACTGAACCAACAGAAACCTTAAATGACCCTGAGAAGGAGCCCTACTTTGATGAACTAACAAAGTGTTCTTATCCCTGGCACAGCCTCAAGGCCTCGGTCCTGCTTAAAGACATCTGTTCCTTCTAAAGCAAATTCCTCTAAGCAGCCAGATCACACTTTCCCTTTGTTTTCCCGCTGCCATACCGGCTTATGTTGAGCACCTGCTATCTGCAGTGCCCTGAAACTTAGCAGAGCTGTGGGGTTCTCAGAGCTGGATGGAGGTTCATCTCTCCCGTAGAAGAGTTCCTTTGGCAGAAATAAAAGTAATGATAATAATACGACATTAGATAAGTGGCCTTTGTTGAGCACCTGCTGTGTGCCTGGTAGCCCTGTGTTGGTCCATGTTGGAAGGCCAGTAGGGGCAGGCCCTGGGAGGGAAGGGGAGCAATCAGAGCAGGAGGCTGTGGCAGGGAGGCGGCGAATGGATGCAGAGGGGAGGGGGGTTGTCTTTTTTTTTTTTTTAAATCCAAATAAAGTATGCTAGTTATTTGGACGGGACACTTCAGACTTGAAATATGGATACCTGCATCCCCCCCACCCCCCGACCTTTAGCCATCTGGGTCAAAGCCTCTAGTGACAGGTGTCTCTTTCCCTGGCCAGCTGGTAGCACAGATGTGTAATGGCTCTGGGTGGGGGAGGGGTATGAGGGGAGAGAGAAATCAGAGTAGATAGGAAAGGAGACAGAGGCTGGAGGAGGTTGGGCAGGAGTGTGTGCGCACGTGTGTGTGAATATACTGAGTGTATCTCACCTGCCCGTTCTCAGCCACAGCCACACGTATGTGAGCTGTGCCTGCGTCTTCCTATGTAACTTGCCTGGTGCTGCGTTCTGTCTATGGCCGCCTGCCCAACTTGTGCTTTTTTTTTTTTTTTTTTGAGATGGAGTCTCACTCTGTCGCTTGGGCCGGAGTGCAGTGGCGCGATCTCGGCTCACTGCAACCTCCGCCTTCCAGGTTCAAGCAATTCTCTTGCCTCAGCCTCCCGAGTAGCTGGGATTACAGGAACCCGCCACCACGCCCAGCTAATTTTTTTTGTATTTTTAGTAGAGACGGGGTTTCGCCACGTTGGCCAGGCTGGTCTCGAACTACTGACCTCATGATTCACTCACCTTGGCCTCCCAAAGTGCTGGGATTACAGGCATGAGCCACTGCACCCGGCCCAACTCATACCTTTTTTTTTTTTTTTTTTTTTGGCAACCGTGTGCATTGGTACTGTCTGTCGGTGCAGTTCATCTATATGTTGTTGTGTGTGTGTGTTGCTTGGGTGTTTGTCTCCTTTGTAATGGTTGTGGGTGACAAGTGTGTCAGAGTACTTGTCCCTCCTATATGTGTATCTATGCGCACGTATCTTTCTTTGTGTGTCTGCTGCTGTATTTGTGTCTCTTCTTAGCGAGTGGCTGCAGGTATGTGTGCCCTCGGGGTGTTTCTTCTGGTGCCATGGTATGAGTACTATCTGGTTCTCTTGTTTTTTCCTTGTGTAGCTTTCAGTGTGGTTTCTGGATTTTTTCTTTGCAACGATAGTAAGCGTACTCTGCATTCCTGTGCTTTGTGTTTGTGTGCAGGTATATGCTTTCCCTATATGTTTCTTTTCTGACTTGATTTGTGACTAGCTGTGTGTGTACACGGCTGTGTGCAGCCATTTGCTGAAATGCAGTTGTGTGTGTGTGAGTGTGTGAGAGAGAGAGAGAGAGGAGAGAGAGAGAGAAAGAAAGAGAGAGAGAAGGAGACTATGGCTTTTCTGTTTGTACAAAAATCATGTCAGCCTATGAGTGCCTCTCTCTGTGACTGGAGCTGTATGTGGTTACATGTGGTCACAAGTGCACATTCAAGTTCACATACACAGAGATATCATTTTAGGGCTTGAACCTGGAAGTTTGCCTCCAGGGTCATCTGAACCTGGATTCAGGTTCAGATCCAGGGCCATCTGAACCTGGATCGTGTGTGTGGGAAAGACCCAGGACCCACAAACAATGTCATCAGCTGTGTGTAATTGTGTGCTCTGTGTGTGGCTGTGAATCTGTGTGTGTGATTTGCCTGTTGATTGTCTTTGGCATGGCTGTGGGTCCACGGGCGATGATGTTCAGGAGTCTCGAGTGTCTGGAAATCGGCACAAGCCTATCCCTGTGTTAGTCTGTGCTCTCTGTGAGTGGCTCTGAGCCTGTCGGTATTGATAGCTGTAAGACTATCGTCACTCTGTGTGGCCACGTGTGTGACTGTCCCATGAGCCTGTGCTCTTAACATGCAGTGGTGAGTCTGTGTGTGTTCATGTCTGTCAGTCCTTATTCTCTTGTGTGGCTGTGAGTCTTTGTGCACCTCTGTGAGTGATGGCGAGTTGGCCCCCGTATCTGAGCCCCTTGATGGGGCTGTGATGGGTCCTGTTGTGTAGCTGCGATTCCTGAGTGTGCAGGAGTCTCTCTCCCGCTGTGGGGAAGTAAACGCCCCATCCCTTGTCCTCCTCTAACTGTGGGTGGGGTGAGGGCATCTAGGCCAGCTTTGAAGCCCCAGCCAGCTCCTGGCCTTTCCGGGAATTCTGTGTTCCCTGTCGGGGGTGGGCAGGCGGGTGAGGGGCCCAGACAGAGGCCTCTTGTCCACCTGGGCTTCAAGCAGCCCAGTTGAGGTGGTCCCAGACCCCAAGTCCACCCTGCCTGACATCCTGTAGCGGACACGTGCCTTGCCTGGGACAGGCATGCCTGTCATATGCCTGGAGGGGAGTGAACAGACGGACTCCCATAGAAGACAGACGGACAGACAGATAGTGGGACTTCTCAGGGCTTGGACAAGCCCCACCCCACGCTTGGGGTGGGGTCCAGGACTACAGTGCCCGCCCAGTTTGCGGACAGTGTGAGTTCACAGTCCACATTCCCCACCCAGCCACAAATGCCCTCCCTGCCTCCCTCTGGGGGCCCCCAAGATCTAGGGTCCTCTCGTGACTAGGCTGTCTGCCTGAGGTCTGCCTGGAATAGCCTGGCTACTACCCCTGCACCTGTTCCCCTGCTGTCCCCAGGCCTCTCTGCCTGAATCTGCCTCTCTCTGCCTCTTTTCTCCTGTCCCTCCAGGAGTCTCTCTGCCTCAACCACTCTCTCTGCCCCTTCATCTCTCTGAGCTGGTGTGTCTGGTCCTACCCTCTGTTTGGGGAGCTGTCTGGCTCTGTCCCCCACCTCTTGGCCAGCCTGTGTCTCCTGTCTATGACTGAGCCCAATTGCCTGTTGCCTTTCTGCAGGTGTTTCCACGAGCCTATCCCTACCCACCTGTTTGTTTCTGAGTCTGCCTGTGTGTCCCTTTCTCCCTGTCTCTGCCTGTCTTCCAAGCTCCCCTAGCATCCCCTCCTCCCGCCCATCTGTCTTTCTGTCCCTTCTGTGGTCTGTCTGTTCCTGTGCTGTTTCTCATGCCTGCTTTCTTTGTAACTTCGGTTCTCCTACTCTCTCTCTGTCTCCTCTCTGCACCTTTTTCTGCCATCCATCCCATCCTGCTGTCCGTCTGCTCTGTGAGTCCATCCCCTCTGTCTGCCTGTCACTCTCTCTAGCTGTGGGTCTACACCCTCAATCTTTCAGGCCATTTCCCCCACCATCAACACACAAACAAACCGCTGTCTCCCTCCAAGTGGGTCCAGATAGGGGGCGCCCCTTCTCCACCTCTTCCCCCGCCCAGGGCCAGAAGGAGGGAAACGAAATTAAAATTAACATTTCTTCTCAGGAAAAAAAAAAAAGTACCACGCCAGAGCAGGAGCCTAGGCAGCCGAGAGGGTGCCCGAACCTGAGTCTGAGTTGCGGCCACTTCAGGAGCTGAGAGGAGCAGGTAGGTGAGGAGGGAGCGTGGGCTGCGGGGATGGTGTTCCTGGGGGCCTGAGATATGAGTAGGGGTCCTGGGAGGGGGCTCGGGGTTCCTTGGAGACATTTTAGCACTAGTGAGGAATGGAATGGCGTGTGTGGGGAGGTCCTTTTGGTACCCTGATCCCAGGAAGTGAATTCAGGTGTGGGTGGGAGGCTCCGGAGGGTGCTGGTGGTGGGGGATGGGACTCCTTGAGACCCTCCCTGTCCCAGGAACGGGATTCAGGACTTGGGAAAAGGATTTCCTGAGCCAGTTTGAGCTCTAATGGGGACCTTGAATGGGGGTTTCTGAGATACCTCCTTCCCAAGGAGTAAGCGCGGGAGGGAGCTGGGGTTTCTTCAGAGACGCTGTACCCACAAGACAGGGGCTCCAGGCTCGGGTGGGGATTGCAGAGACACCCCCACCCCAGGAAACTCGGTAGGCTACGGGAGGGGGTCTTTGATGAAGGTCTCAGAAATAGCTCTTCCTCTGGAGGGGAAATGAGGGCTCGGGCCAGGTTCCTGAGACACCCCACACCCCACACCCAGGAAGTTTCTCAAGTCTGGAAGTGTCTCCAAATTGACTTCTGCCAGAAGATGAGTGTTTAAGACTTGCTAGGGGCCCTGGAAAAGACCTCTAGGCCCTAGAATTGGGGTCAAATGGGAGTCCCTGGGTCATTTCTGTCCCTGGGAAGGGGCTCGGTTCGGGCACTGGTCTTTGGCTTCTAGTGAGGATATTCAGAGTCGTGGCAGAGAGCAGTTTGCAGCGTCTGGGGCAGGGGTCTCCGAGTCTGTCCCCAACCCTCAGCTCACTCAACAGGTTGCATTAGCTCTGGTCTCGGGCTTGGGGGCCCAGGCGGGAAGGAGGGGGGTGAGGGCATTAGGAGGGGTGGGGCAGCCAGGCCGACACGTGTCCCTGCAAGGAGTGAGCCGCCTGGCCACGCGGTGAGGGTGGAGGGAAGGAGGGGGGGTGGCGCGGGGGACCGGGGAATGAAAGACACAGATGGCAAGAGAGACAGCGTGAGTCTGGGGTCTGGGAGGAGAGGCTATCCCTTCTCCACGTGGTCGGCTCATCTGCTCTGGGGTCCGGCTCTCTCTGTAGCTTTCTGTCTCTCTCTCCCCCACTATTTCTCTCTCACTGGCTCTCTCTGTGTCTCTCTGAGTAACTAACTGTTGGCTTCTCTCCTTCTCTGATTTTTGTTCTTCTCTCTCTCTCATCTCTTTCTCTGTCAGTCTGCCTCCATTTCTATCCCTGTCTGTTCCTGCTCCCCTGCCTTATCTCTTTCTCCGTCTTTCCATCGGTCTCTATGGGACTCCCCTCCCCCCTTCTTCAGCTCCCCTCACTTTGAAGCATGCTCGTTCCATCTCTGATCCCCCCACCCCATTTCTTTGCCCACAGGATGGAACTGCAGGATCCAAAGATGAATGGAGCCCTCCCTTCGGATGCTGTGGGGTGAGTCAGGGGTCCAAGGAGGTGGGCTCAGGGATCAGGGGTCAGAGTTACCCTCTTATCGGCCCCTATTTCCCTGCCCTATCCAGCTACAGGCAAGAACGTGAGGGCTTCCTGCCCAGTCGTGGTCCTGCTCCTGGGAGCAAGCCGGTCCAGTTCATGGATGTGAGTGGCCCCACAGGATCTGTCCTGGTGGCACCTTCCCCAGCTAATCTCTTCCCGCACTGCTCCCTCTTCCCCACTCCTCCTCCTCCCTGCTGTTCCCCTGCCCAGCTATCTCCCCAGCGCAGCTACACACTACTTGGTCGCTCCCCTCTCCAGATACTCCTCTTCCCCAGATATGCCCTTTCCAGCTCTCTCCCTGGCCTTGTTTCTCCCCACCCGCTCTTCGGCCCAGTGACTGCCCTCCCTGGCTGCTCCCCTCCCGGCCTGCCTTTCTCCTCCAGCTGTTCTTCCTCCTCCAGCACTCCCCATCCTCAGCCTATCCCTACCCGCAGCGTCTCCCCTCCCCAGCTGTTTTACCTCTGGTGGCTGCTTCACCCTCCCCCGGTCCTCTCCACTTCCAGCTGCTCCCTCCAAAGTTTGTCCTAGTTTCCCCCTTCCCAGCTCTCCCCATTCGCAGCCTCTTCCATCTTCAACTCTTCTTCCCTGCTAGCCTCTTCCCTCCTCCGATGGTCTCTCCTTGGCTTCTCTCCACCCCGCTTGCTTCTTCTCCAGTCTTTCCCTGGCCCTGGCATTAGTCTCCTTACCCTGTGCCCCGTCCCAATGTGTGCCCGGGCTTTGCTCCTTGCGTGCAGTTCGAGGGGAAGACATCGTTTGGAATGTCAGTGTTCAACCTCAGCAACGCCATCATGGGCAGCGGCATCCTGGGGCTGGCCTATGCCATGGCCCACACGGGGGTCATCTTCTTCCTGTGAGTCCATAGGTGGCCTGCGGGGCCGGGGGTGTTGTGGGGCAGGTGGGAGGCCTGGGGCCAGGTCTGAGCTGTGCCACCTGCCGCAGGGCCCTGCTGCTGTGCATTGCGCTTCTGTCGTCCTACTCCATCCACCTCCTGCTGACCTGTGCTGGTATTGCAGGTGAGACCCGGAGCCTGGATCCCAGTCCCCACTCCACCCCTTTGGACCCCAGACTCTGGAGCCACATCCAGAGCTCAACACAGACCTTGGACCCCAGACCCCAGACCCAGCTCCCTGAATGCAGACCCCAGATCCCGGACCCAACACCCCAGAACCCACCCCCAGACCACTACACTCTACCTCTAACCCCCACCCCTCAGTCCCCGGTTCCCCAGCTCCTACCATGGTCTCAGTTCATAGTCTGGCTCCAAGACCCCTACTCTTACCTCCAGCCCTCATCCTTTTCCTTGGCCTCAGATCCCACCTCCCAGACTGTGCCCCCAAACTCAAGCCCAACTGCTTAACCCCCACCTTCATCCTCCATCAGTCAAAGCCGGTTCCCCCAAGCCCCAACTCCCCAGCTCCCGGGCCCTCTGGCCTGCACCTCTGGCCTGGCCTCCTGGACCTTCAACCCTGTTCCTGACTCCCCCCGCTAGGCATCCGAGCCTATGAGCAGCTGGGACAGAGGGCATTCGGGCCTGCGGGGAAGGTAGTGGTGGCCACAGTCATCTGTCTGCACAATGTTGGGGGTGAGGACTCTGGGAGGTGGGGGTCAGCTTGGGGGGAGAGGGCGGAGTGAGGTGGGCTTCCCCAGGCTGGGCTGGGGAAGACGGGGTGGGGGCATGAAGAGAATCCTTCTGCTTACACCTCCCCCACCTGCACCAGCCATGTCCAGTTACCTGTTCATCATCAAATCTGAGCTCCCCCTGGTTATCGGCACCTTCCTGTACATGGACCCCGAGGGGTGAGTGAGCAACACCCCTTGGCTGGCCAGCAGCCCCTTGACTCTGCCTGTGAGGCCCGGTCAGTATCTTCAGCGCTGTGTGTGCAGCTGACTTCCAGATGTTCTAGTTTGAGACTGCTGGGCAGGCCACTTGGGTCAGACTGATTCCTCTGTGTGCCTGTTGCTCTGACCACAGGAGTCCAGTCGACCGTGTGCTGATTTTGTGACTTATTCTGGCTGCTTCTGGCTGGAGGCTGACTCTTTATGTCCGGTTTACTCTGCTGCTGACCATGTGTGTGTGAATGTACATAGCCAATGGACTCAGACTCTGCCTGTGGGTTTGACTCTGCGTCTGCTGTCCTGGCTGATTCTCTTGGGCTAGCTCTGTGATTGACTACAGCTGTGTCCCGTATACTGGGATTCCAACCATATGTGTCTTACCCTCGGTCACTCTGACTTCCCCTGTCCAGCTGATTGTTTGAGCTTGATTCTAGGTTCATCTGGCTGAATCTGTCTAGCTGTGAGTGTGTGATCACTGACTCCATCTAGCTGTGAGTGTGTGATCGCTGACTCCAGCAGTGTGTCTGTGTGCACGTAGTATGCTGTGGTACCAACTATGTGTGACTCACTCTGACTGTACGTGTCCAGCCAACTCCATCTCTGTGTTTGATTTGGTGGCTGTTCTGGCAAATTCTCTCTGGTGTGTGTGTGTGTGTGTGTGATCCCTGAATGTGGCTATGTGTCCTCTGTATTATGGTTGCAACCATATATGCTGGACTGTTCTGATTATGCATCTGGCTGACTGTGTGTGAGTCCGGATCTGCTGTGCTGGCTCGGTATGTGTGGGGGGCATGTGCACGATGGGACTCCAGCAGGGCTAGTGTGTATGCACAGTGTGTTGCAGTGCTTGTGCTCCAGCTGCACGTGTGTAGCTGCCTCTGTGTGTTTCATGAACAGCTCTGTGTGTCCAGTGGCTAACTCTGCCTCTGGTCCCATGGGCTAACTCTGCCTCTGGTCCCATGGGCTTTGCATGGTGTGTAGATGTGTCTCTGGTTTTGTCAGTCTGACTCTGGTCTGTGTGACAGTTTTTTTTTTTTTTTTGACAGAGTCTCATTCTGTCGCCCAGGCTGGAGTGCAGTGACACGATCTCAGCTCACTGTAACCTCTGCCTCCCAGGTTCAAGCGATTCTCCTTCCTCAGCCTCCTGAGTAGGTGGGATTACAGGCATGCACCACCATGCTCGGCTAATTTTTTAATTTTATTTTTTTGAGACAGAGTCTTACTCTGTTGCCCAGGCTGGAGTGCAGTGGTGCCATCTTGGCTCACTGCAACCTCCACCTCCCAGGTTCAAGCCATCCTTCTGCCTCAGCCCCCATGCTTGGCTAATTTTTGTATTTTTAGTAGAGACGGGGTTTTGCCATGTTGGCCAGGCTGGTCTTGAACTCCTGACCTCAGGTGATCTGCTTGCCTTGGCCTCCCAAAGTGCTGGGATTATAGGCGTGAGCCACCACACCCGGCCAGTCTGACAATTTTAACTGAGTGCTTGATCTTTACTCTCTGTGTGTATCCTTTTAGATTTTTGGTTTGATTCTGAGAACACTAGATAGCTGATAGTGTGACCAGAGATGTCTCATTATTATAGTTAGCTCCCATTGGTTTATTTCTGTGTAACTGTATATGAGATAGAAAGAGACCATGTGAATGTCTAGAACATAGGCATTCAATCAAGTTGTTTTGAATGCATGAGCAGTTGTTCAGCTGATTCTGTCTTAACTGACTGTCTTGCCTGGTCACCTTCCTCCAATATCTGTACAGATCCCACCTTTTCTCAGAGCTTGGTTCCAACAGTGTGGCCAGCTGGATGATTTCGTTTCTATTTCAGTCTTTCTTTGGCTGTGCAGCCAAATCAGTCCACAGGCATACTTTCAGGCATCCAACAAACCTTGAGCTGTTCAAACAAGCATGCATGTGTGTTTCTGACTTTTTGATGGACTCTGCATCGTGGCTTGTCTACTGGATCATCAGACTGTTGCTCTACCTGTCAGACATACCACGATCGTGACTCACTCTCTTTGTGTCTGGCACCTTGTGTTGCACTGATTTTCTCCTTCCTTTCTTTCTCTTTCTTTCTTTCTTTCTTTCTTTCTTTCTTTCTTTCTTTCTTTCTTTCTTTCTCTCTTTCTTTCTCTCTCTTTCTTTCTCTCTCTTTCTTTCCTCCCTCTTTCTTTCCTCCCTTCCTTCTTTTTTTTCTTTCTTTCTTCCTTTTTTTTTTTTTGAGTGTCTTGATCTGTCACCCAGGCTGGAGTGCAATGGCGCGATCTTGGCTCACTGCAACCTCTGCCTCCTGGGTTCAAGTGATTCTCCTGCCTCAGCCTCGCGAGTAGCTGGGATTACAGGCACGCGCCACCATACCTGGCTATTTATTTATTTATTTATTTTTTTTTTTGAGACAGAGTCTCCCTCTGTCGCCCAGGCTGGAGTGCAGTGGCGTGATCTCGGCTCACTGCAAGCTCCACCTCCCGGGTTCATGCCATTCTCCTGCCTTAGCCTCCTGAGTAGCTGGGACTACAGGCACTCCCCACCACGCCCAGCTAATTTGTTTTGTATTTTTAGTAGAGACAGGGTTTCACCATGTTGGCCAGGCTGGTCTCAAACTCCTGACCTTAGGTGATCCACCCGCTTCAGCCTCCCAAAGTGCTGGGATTACAGGCGTGAGCCACCGCACCTGGCCTGGACTGATTTTTACATTGAGTCTGACTGACTTGGGGTGTTTGACCTTCTGGTTGTGCAACCACTTGCGAAGTCTGATGGCAAGTTTTGTCCAGCTGTGTATGTGTTAGCTGTGTCCCACTGATAGTATCTGACAATCTCATAATCAGCTTGACTGTTTTTGTCAACCCTATTGTGCCGTTTGTCACTGTGACCACCTGAATGACTTCTCAAGCTGAGGTTGTCAGCTTAACTCTCCTGACTTAGGGCAGAAAACTGCCTGTCCAGCTGTCTTCTGTGAGTGTCTGCCTGACAGTTTCCTTTGGCTGGCAGCTAGGCACTGTGTCTTCCTGTCTCTCTAGGGACTGGTTCTTGAAGGGAAACCTCCTCATCATCATTGTCAGTGTGTTAATCATCCTGCCCCTGGCCCTCATGAAACACTTGGGTAAGAGGCTCCCTGGGTTGGCCATTGGGTAGTGGGATTAGACAGAAGAAGCCAGACTGAGAAAACCCCCATTCATTTTCAAGGGCTGCAGAACACTAGGAGAGAGCTTATTTGATGTGGGCTTGAACAGATTAGTAGGAGTTTGCTACGGAGGGGAGGTTTTTCTGGGTGGAAGTAGAAGCTTATGCAAAGGTAACTGGGGTGGGTAGACCTTGAAGGCTAGACTAGGTGTTTGGAGTTCACTGTTCCGGGGGTCCATTGATTTTTTTGTTTTGTTTTGTTTTTTTGAGACCGAGTCTCACTCTGTCACCCAGGCTGGAGTGGTGCAATGGCGTGGTCTTGGCTCACTGCAACCTCTGCCTCCCGGTTCAAGCGATTCTCCTGCCTCAGCCTCCCGAGTAGCTGGGATTACAGGTGTATGCGCCACCACACCCAGCTAATTTTTGTATTTTTAGTAGAGATGGGGCTTTGCCATGTTGGCCAGGCTGGTCTCAAACTCCTGACCTCAGGTGATCCGCCCGCTTAGGCCTCCCAAAGCGCTAGGATTATAGGTGTGAGCCACCACGCCTGGCTGATTTCTGAGACTCTGTGTTTTGCCCCTCTTAGGCTACCTGGGGTACACCAGTGGTCTCTCTCTGACCTGCATGCTGTTTTTCCTTGTTTCGGTGAGTCACAGAGAAGCGGGGAGAGAGTTTGGGACATTGGGACATAGCTTCCTCCATGACCTGGCTTCCCTGCTGCCCCCATCCTCAGGTCATCTACAAGAAGTTCCAACTTGGCTGTGCTATAGGCCGCAATGAAACAGCAATGGAGAGTGAAGCTCTCGTGGGACTCCCTAGCCAAGGACTCAACAGCAGCTGTGAGGCCCAGATGTTCACAGTTGACTCACAGGTGTGTGTGCAGGCATGTAGGAGATTGCATCACACTCAGGCCCTCTGGTTCTGTCATATGGTGCATCCTGCTCAGAGTGGAGCCGGATATTGGACATTGGGAGCTTCTATGTGTCTGATATGGAGGGCGATTACGGGGCGGGAGGGGGATGGGAAGAAGGGGATGGACCCCTGTTGGCTCTAATCCCATGTACTCGGGCATTCCCCTAGATGTCCTACACAGTGCCCATTATGGCTTTTGCTTTTGTCTGCCACCCTGAGGTGCTGCCCATCTATACGGAGCTCTGCCGGTGAGTGGGCAGGCAAGTGGGCCTGAATGATGGGCCAGCAAGTGGGGTGGTAACCAGAATGTCTGACACTCCCTACAGCAGTCCTGGGACTGTCACTTGGTGGAAGCTAGGTTGTGTTATGGGAGGGGTTTGGGGTGGCCAGGAGGTCTTGGGGCACTCAGGGTAGTGACTGTTTGCTGATTGGGGCTTAAGTATTCTCCTATTTTAATATCCAGCACAAATGTGGATGGACAGAGTTGGGAAGCAGAGATCAGATGATCAGATGGAGGGGGTGATATGCATGGCTGGTGATATGGGGATAGGGAGGTACGGACAGACAGAGGCGGAGGCAGGGATGATATGATGGGAGATGTGTGGATGATCAGACAGAGGGACAGCATGGATGGTCAGATGGAAGAGGCAGTGGCAGTCAAACACAGGGGAGAGGGAGACAGTCATATGGGGGGAGATATGGATAGTCAGAGAGGGGATTTTGGCTAGTCACAGGGGAGGCAGAGACGGGTGTCCCCATGTGTGCCAGCTGAATGTCAGTCTGGGAGAAGGGGACTCTGGAGGGTGGAGGCTGGCTTTGAGGGACCTGGGGCAAGTCTCAGGGTCTGGGCATGACAGTTCCACGACCTCTACACCTCAGGCCCTCCAAGCGCAGGATGCAGGCCGTGGCCAACGTGTCCATTGGGGCCATGTTCTGCATGTATGGGCTCACAGCAACCTTTGGATACCTCACCTTCTACAGTGAGTGGGGCTGGGGCTAGGGCTGGGGGGAGGGGGAGGCCTGGGGCAGGAGCCTCTGAGCTCTTTCCTTCTGTGACCACGGACCTGTCAGTTTCCAAACAGAAGGTGTGCCTCACTTGTGTGGATTTTGTCACTGTGCATGTATGTATGGGTTTCTGGGGCATTGGTCCTGGTGCTCTCTCCACATCCTGCATCCCATACCCTCTGTCTCATGGCCCAGGCAGTGTGAAGGCGGAGATGCTGCACATGTACAGCCAGAAGGACCCGCTCATCCTCTGTGTGCGCCTGGCCGTGCTGCTTGCGGTGACCCTCACTGTGCCAGTCGTGCTGTTCCCTGTGCGTGGGGCCCACGGCTCAGAGGGACATGGATGGATGGGTAGAGGGCATAGGCATGGATGTGTGGGTCAAGGCTGGAAACAGGAGTGGATGGATGGATGAAGGAGGCAAGGATGGACAGACAGGAAAGGGCAGCGTTTTCAGATGGACAGAGATGGCAAAAATCGATAAACAGAAGTGGGGAGGACATAGATAGCAGGAGAGAGAGGGTCAGGGGACAGGGTAGTCAGTTGGAGGGAGGAGGCACAGATGGATGGCTAGAAAGAAGAGGGAGGCAGGAAGGGTCAGTTGGAGGGTAGAACTAAGAAACAGGGATGGACAGAAAAAGGGTGGAGGCTGAAGTGATGGGATGTAGGAGGGTCAAGTCTCCCAGATGGGGAGGCAGAACTAATTAGACAGAGGAGGGAGGTAGAGGTCAGATGGAGAGAGGCAGGGAGCTCACACAGGGTGGAAGGATCGGTGGATGGTCAGACAGAAGGAGAAGGCAAAGATGGTCAGCTAGAGGAGGAGGCAAGGATTTCAGACAGTGGGTGCAGGTGCCGATGGGTGTTCAGACAGAAGGAAGAGACGTGGATTGTCAGAGGATGGAGGCAGGAAGCCTGTTCAGAACATGGAGACACAGATGTTGGGTTAGGCAGGGTGGAGCCATAGATAGTCAGAGGGAGGGGAAATCAGGGATCTCAGCCAGAGGGTGGAGCTAAAGACAGATGATCACGTGGAAGGGGGGCAGCACTTGGGTCCTGACTTCTGTCCCACCCTACTCTGGCCACAGATCCGCCGGGCCCTGCAGCAGCTGCTTTTCCCAGGCAAGGCCTTCAGCTGGCCACGACATGTGGCCATAGCTCTGATCCTGCTTGTTTTGGTCAATGTCCTTGTCATCTGTGTGCCAACCATCCGGGATATCTTTGGAGTTATCGGTCAGTAAACCTCACCCCAGTCCCATACCCCATCTAATATGGGCCTTGTCCCCAAGTCAGGTTGACTCCTGTCCCTCCTTCTTGTTCTCCAGGGTCCACCTCAGCCCCCAGCCTCATCTTCATCCTCCCCAGCATCTTCTACCTCCGCATCGTACCCTCTGAGGTGGAGCCTTTCTTATCCTGGCCCAAGATCCAGGTAAGCATTCCAGGGCAGAGCTAGGGAGAGCGGGAGCACTCCAAGGAGGGAGTGCTCACTCCAGGATGGCTGGAGGTGAAAGGGACATGCATAGGAGGGGGCTGGGAGAGCATCTGAAAGAATGGTCTGGAAGAATGAAGGTGATTGTCTTAGGAAGGGGCAGAGGAGACAGAGCACCAGCAGGGTCCAGGAAGACAGGGAGCACTCAAACAGAGGCTGGCATAGAGGGAGCATTCTCCAGACAGATGGAAAGAGCACTATTGGGAAGAGAGCTGGAAGCACTTTGAAGAAGGAGGATGGAGGAACGTATTCTGTCATGGGTCCTGGGAAGGTGGAAGGACTCGCAGAAAGGGGCTGGCTGTAAGGAAGGAGAGGGCACACAGAGGAGGGTCAGGAATGGATGGAGCACTCTCTGAAGGAGGTGGAAGACTTGAGGAACATTCTCAGAAGGCAACTGGGTGAGGAGTCCCAACCAGCCCCATCTTGTCTCTCTGGCCCACAGGCCCTGTGCTTTGGAGTCCTGGGAGTCCTCTTCATGGCCGTCAGTCTAGGCTTTATGTTTGCCAACTGGGCCACAGGCCAGAGCCGCATGTCTGGACACTGATCAGGCCCTGCTGGCCCAGGTCCCTGTGCGCATGCACATGGAGGGGTCAGGGCCGCTCCCTAGGGTCCCTCCTGCCCAACATGTGGAGGTGGCTGGTTCCCATGAACGTGGTTATCAGAGGCGGGGGACAGCAGAGGCTGCAGACTGGCCCACTTCCCTCCTCCCCAGGGATGCCAAGCTTGGATCATGGCCCTAATCCCAACCCCAACCCCATGGGAGGAGGAGGAGGAGGAAGAAGAGGAGGAGGAGGAGGAGGAGGAGGAGGCGGCGGCGGCGGCGGCGGCCAGGTCCTGGTGGAGCCTTTGCCCAGCCCAGTCCTCTCTGCCTCCTCCTGGCTGAAGCTGTTTGTCAGGATTACCCTCGGGCTAAAGAGGAAAAATAAAGATGTTGAGCTACCACTCTGGACTCAGCCTTCTGATCTTTCTCTTAGTCTTGCTGGGGGAGCCTGCTGGAGTCCAGGCTGGAGCAAACTGAAGCCCTGCGAGTGGGACTGTGCCTGATCATGCATTCACTCACTTCACTCTTTCAGTAACTTGCTACTCAACTTAATATTTCACCCACTTGGCCAGGAGCAGTGACTCACGCCTGTAATCCCAGCACTTTGGGAGGTTGAGGCCGGCGGATCACTTGAAATCACAAGTTTGAGACCAGCCTGGCCACCATGGCAAAACCCCGTCTCTACTAAAAAATACTAAAATTAACTGGGTGTGGTGGTGCACGCTATAGTCCCAGCTACTTGGGAGGCTAAGGCGGGAGAATCACTTGAACCCGGGAGGCGGAGGTTGCAGTGAGCCAAGATTGTGCCACTGTACTCCAGCCTCGGCGACAGAGTGAGACTCCATCTCACACACAGAAAAAGACTTCACTCATTCACTTGGTAAACATCTCCTGAAAGCCTACTGGGTGCCAGGCACTATTCTAGGTGCTGGGGATATAGCAGTGAACCAAGCAGACAATAGTGCCCTGGAGTTGATGTTCTGACACACGAGTGGGCAAATCCATCCTGCTGCCTATTTTGGTATGGCCCTTGAACTAAGACTGGCTTTCATATTTCTAAATGATTGAAAAAAGGTGGATCCAGCATGGTGGCTTATGCCTGTAATCACCAGCACTTTGGGAGTCTGAGGCAGGAGGATCATTTGAGAGCAGCCTGGGCAACACGGCAAGACCCCATCTCTACAAAAAATATTAAAAGAAATAGCCGGGTGTGATAGTGCAAGCCTATAGTCCCAGCTACTTGGGAGACTGAGGTGGGAGGATCGCTTGAGCCAGGGAGATTGAGGGTGCAGTGAGCTATGATCATGCCACTGCACTCTAGCCTGAGTGACAGAGTGAGACCCTGTCTCAAAAAGAAAAGGGGCTGGGTATGGTGGCTCATGCCTGTAATCCTAGCACTTTGGGAGGCCGATGCGAGCAGATCACCTGAGGTCAGGAGTTCTAGACCAGCCTGGCCAACGTGGTGAAACCCCGTTTCTACTAAAAATACAAAAATCAGCCAGGCATGGTGGCACGCGCCTGTAATCCCAGCTACTCAGGAGGCTGAGGCAGGAGAATCACTTGAACTCGGGAGTCAGAGGTTGCAGTGAGCCAAGATCTCACCACTGCACTCCAGCCTCTGTCTCAAAAAAAAGAAAAGAAAATGAAAAAATATTATTAAAAGAAATAATATTCTGTGACACTTGGAAATTATGTGAAATTCAAATTTCAGTGTCTAAATCATTTACATATCAATTTCAGTGTCTGTAAATTATTTACATATCATTTACAGTGTCTTCTTCATTTACATATTGTTTGTGGCTTTCTCGTGCAGAGCTGAGGATTTGCAACAGAGACCATATGGCCTACAAAGCCTGAGCTATTAACTCTCTGGCCCTTTTCAGAAAATGTTAGCTGACCTCTGACCTAACAAAGAGAATAAAAGAGAAATCATTCCTCATAAAGATGGTGCAATGAAGAAAATGAGCGATGTGAGAGTGGTGTGGGGAGGTGGTGGGTGAGGAGGCATTCAGCGAGACCTCACTAAGGAGGGGACAATGAATTTGGTCCCAGGTTGGCTGAAAGGAGAAAGCCTCATGGTTATTTTGGCAAAGGGTGTTCCAGGCAGAGGGAGCAACAGGTGCAAGGGCCCCGAGGTAGGAACGAGCATGGCTGGTCCAAGCAAGAGCAAGGAGAAGCTAGCATGAGTATGTGAGTGCCATTTTCACCACAGCCTTGTCAACAGCCTGAGCAATGCAACAGATTTTTGTCAACCTCATAGAAAAAATGGTATTGCCATTACACTTCACATGCGTGTGTGTGTGTGTGTGTGTGTGTATATTTCTAATTCTTTAATTTTTAATTTTTAACTGTTTTTGAGACAGGGTCTTGCTCTGTCACCCAGGCTGGAGTGCAGTGGTGCCATCACGGCTCACTGAAGCTTTAGCCTCCCAGGCTCAAGCTATCCTCCTGCCTCAGCCTTCTGAGTAGCTGGGACTACAGGCATGCACCACTATGCCTGGATAACTTTAAAATTTTCAGTAGAAATGAGATCTCTCTATGTTGCCTAGGCTGCTCTCAAACTCTTGGGCTCAAGTGATCCTCCCACCTTGGCCTCCCAAAGTGCTCGGATTACAGGCATGAGCCGTATTTATGAAATAAGGTTTTTTTTTTTTTTTTTTTTTTTTGGCAGGGTTTCACTGTCACCCAGCCTGGAGTACAGTAGTGAGATCACAGCTCACTGCAACCTCAACTTCCCGGGTTCAAGTGATTCTCTTACCTCAGCCTCCCAAGTAGCTGGGACCACAGGCATATGCCACCACACCCGGCTTATTTTATTTTATTTTATTTTATTTTTTCGATGAAGTCTTGCTCTTGTCTCCCAGGCTGGAGTGCAATGGCATGATCTCGGATCAGTGCAACCTCTGTTCCCCGGGTTCAAGTGATTCTCTTGCCTCAGCCTCCCGAGTAGCTGGGACTACAAATGTGTGCCACCACACCTGGCTAATTTTTTGTATTTTTAGTAGAAACGGGGTTTCACCATGTTAGTCAGGATGGTCTCGATCTCCCGACCTCGTGATCCACCTCCCGACCTCGTGATCCACCTGCCTCAGCCTCCCAAAGTGCTAGGATTACAGGTGTGAGCCACTGCGCCCGGCCTTTTTTGTATTTTTTTGTAGAGACGGGGTCTCACCATGTTGCCCAAGCTGGTCTCGAATTCCTGGGCTCAAGTGATCCACCCATCTCGGCCTCCCAAATTGCTGAGATTATAGGCATGAAGCACCGCACCCAGCCTGAAGGAAGCTTTTAGATGTTTGAGAGACATTTGCTTATCTTCCCAGATAATTTTTATGCATTTATAAGCTACTACACATATATATTATTTCCCTGCTTCTATTTACAAATAGGGCAGTTGTCTGTAGTTGATTAATACTATATGCTCCTTGTTTCACTGTTCTTTATCCCTTACTGCCACTAAACTTAAGCTCAACAAGCCATTCTTTTTGAGAATAACGGTAGCCTGAAATTCCAGCACCTGGCCTTCAAACTGCAAGTCTTGGCTGGGCACGATGACTCATGCTTGTAATCCCAGCACTTTGGGAGGCCAAGGCAAGAGGATGACTTGAGGCCAGGAATTTGAGACCAACCTGGGCAACATAATGAGATCCTGTCCCTAAGTTTTTTTTTTAATTAGCTGGGCATGGTGGTGTGCACCTGCAGTCTCAGCTACTCAGGGAGGCTGAGGTGGGAGAATTGCTTGAACTAAGGAGTTCAAGGCTGCAGTGAGCTGGATTGGACCATTGCACTCCAGCCTGGGCAACAGAGTGAGACCTTGTCTCAAAAACAAAAAAACAAAAAAACAAAACAAAAAAAAGCAACAACCCCCCCCCCCACCAGAAACCTCATACCCATTAATAGTAACTCCCCACTCCACCCAGCCTTTGGGAACCATGAATCTACTTTCTGTCCCTACGGATTTGCCTATTCTTGGCATTCATATGAGTGGAATCATACACTGTGGCCTTTTGTGTCTGGCTTCTTTCACTTAGCATATTTTCAAGGTTTATGCATGCCACAGCATGTATCAGTACTTCATTAAATCTTCCGATCCATGAAAAATGGGCTATCTTTCCATTTATTTAGGTCTTTAATTTCCTTCAGCAATGTTTTGTAGTTTTCAGTGCAGAAGTCTTACACTTCCTTGGGATGCAAGTCCTACTTAGGGGATTTTAGTAGTCTTTTGGTGCTGCTATGATAGAATACCTCAGACTGGGTAATTTGTATAGAACAGACATTTATTTTCTCACAGTTCTGGAGGCTGGAAAGTCCAAGATCAAGGCACCAGCATCTGGTCAGCGCTTTTTGCTGCATTCTCATATGGCAGAAGGCAGAAGGACATGAGAGAAGCAACTCCCTCCATCTCATTTATAAGGATACCTAATCTCATTAGGGAGAACCCCTCATGGCCTAGTCACTTCTTAAAGACCCTATCTCTTAATACTGTCACATTGACAACACCTGAGTTTTGGAGGGGACACATTGAGACCATACTAGGGATTAAAAATAACATCTTAATTTTTAGCAATCTAGTTCAGATTGATACCAACTTAATTTCAATACTATACAAAACATTGCTCTTATATAGCTTTGTCCACTCCCTTTACTGCCACTAAACTTAAGCTCAACAAACCATTCTTTTTGATAATAATGGTAACCTGAAATTCCAGCACCTGGCCTTAAAACTGCAAGTCTTGACTCATGCCTATAATCCGGGCACTTTGGGAGGCTAAGGAGGATGACTTGAGGCCAGGAATTTGAGACCAACCTGGGCAACATAGTGAGATCCTGTCTCTACACAATATTTATTTATTTATTATTTATTTATTTATTTATCTATTTATTTAGAGACAGAGTCTTGCTTTGTTGCTCAGGCTGGAGTGCAATGGCGCGATTTTGGCACACTGCAACCTCTGCCTCCCGGGTTCAAGCGATTTTCCTGTTTCAGCCTCCTGAGTAGCTGGGACTACAGGCATGCGCCACCGTGCCCAGCTAATTTTTGTATTTTTAGCAGAGACAGGGTTTCACGATGTTGGCCAGGCTGGTTTCAAACTCCTGACCTCAGGTGATCCGCCTGCCTTAGCCTCCCAAAGTGCTGAGATTACAGGTGTGAACCACCGCGCCCAGCCCCAATTTTTTTTTTTAATTAGTCGGGCATGGTGGTTTGCACCTGCAGTCCCAGCTACTCAGGGAGGCTGAGGTGGGAGAGTTGTTTGAACCTAGGAGTTCAGGGCTGCAGTGAGCTGTGATTGCACCACTCACTCCAGCCTGGGCAACAGAGTGAGACCTTGTCTCAAAAAGAAAAAAAAGCAAGTCTTCATATTTAACAGAAACCCCAAAAAGAGATGAGGGCAATGTCCCTACTCCTAGCATCAGCAGAAGATGAATTTTTCATTTTGATTATTACACTTTTAAACTCCAGAAATTTCTATTTGGTTCATTTTTTATATTTCTATGTCTGTATTGATACTCTCTATTTGGTGAGATATTGTTTCTATACTTTAGTTCTTTAGACATAGTTTCTTTGAGGTTTTTGGACGTATTTTAAATAGCTAATTTAAAGTCTTTTTATTAGAAAACCCAGCATCTGGCTGGGCGTGGTGGCTCACACCTGTAATCCCAGCACTTTGGGAGGACAAGGCGGGTGGATCACTTGAGGTCAGGAGTTCAAGATCAGCCTGGCCAATATGGTGAAACCCTGTCTCTACTAAAAATACAAAAAGTAGCCAGGTGTGGTGGTGGGTGCCTGTAGTCCCAACTACTTGGGAGGCTGAGGCAGGAGAATTGCTTGAGTCTGGGAGGCAGAGGTTGCAGTGAGCCGAGATTGCACCACTGCACCCCAGCCGGGGCGACAGAGCGAAACTCTGTCTCAAAATAAATAAATAAATAAAATAAAATAAAATACATTAAGAAAAAAGGAAAACCCAACATCTGGGCTTTCTCAGGGACGGTTTCTATAGGTGGTCTTTTTTCTTTATTCTGTGGATGGGTCGTATTTTCTTCTTTCTTTGCATGTGTCATAATTTTTTATTGAAAACTGGACATTTCAAATAATATAATGTGGCAACTCTGGAAACCAGATTCTGTCCCTTCCCTAGGGTTTCTTGTTGCTGTTTTGTTTGTTTGTTTTCAATGTTTGTTTAGGCTGAGCTCGGTGGCTCATGCCTGTAATCCAAGCACTTTGGGAGGCCAAGGCAGGAGGATCATTTGAGCCTAGGAGTTTGAGACCAGCTCGGGCAACAGAGTGAGACCCTGTCTCTTAAAAAAGAAAAAAAAATTGGCCGAGCGCGGTGGCTCACGCCTGTAATCCCAGCACTTTGGGAGGCCGAGGCAGGTGGATCGTGAGGTCAGGAGATTGAGACCATCCTGGCTAACACAGTGAAACCCCGTCTCTACTAAAAATACAAAAAAATTAGCCAGGCGTGGTGGTGGGCCCCTGCAGTCCCAGCTACTCGGGAGGCTGAGACAGGAGAATGGTGTGAACCCGGGAGGCGGAGCTTGCAGTGAGCTGAGATCGCACTACTGCACTCCAGCCTGGGCGACAGAGTGAGACTCCATCTCAAAAAATAAATAAATAAATAAATAAATTAAATTAGCTTGGCGTGGTGGCGCATGCCTATAGTCCCAGCTACTCAGAGGCTGATGCTGGAGGATTGCTTGAGCCTGGGAGATCAAGGCTGCAGTGAGCCGTGTTAGTGCCACTGTACTCCAGCCTGAGAGACAGAGCAAGACCCTGTCTCAAAACACAAGTTTGTCTAGTTTTTTTCCTGAACAAATTCTGTAGTCTCTATTCCTTGTCCTCTGTGGCCACTGAAGTCTCTTGGTTAGCTTAGTGGCCACTAATGATTGAACAGAAATTTCTTTAAATGCCTGGAACCAGTATGTCTCCCAGTCTTTGCCAAGGGGATCTGTGTATGTGTTGGGACATACCTTCTGCACTCAGCCTGGCAGTTTACAACGTTGCCTTATCTTTCTCTTCCTGCTTGCTCAGAGCCTCGAGGTCTGCAGAGGTGAGAGATTAAAGCCTACTTAGTTCTTCTGTGGGCATTCGCCTAGCTGCGGCCCAGGGCGTATGTGTGTGGCCTTCTAGATTCCCAGGCATGTGTTGGAGTTATTCAAGCCCCATTTTCCAGCCTTTCCTTCTTCTTCTTCTTCTTCTTCTTCTTCTTCTTCTTCTTCTTCTTTTTTTTTTTTTTGAGATAGAGTCTTGCTCTGTTGCCAGGCTGGAGTGCAGTGACGCGATCTCGGCTCACTGCAACCTCTGCCTCCTGGATTCAAGCAATTCTCCTGCCTCAGCCTCCTGAGTAGCTAAGATTACAGGTGCACACCACCACACCTAGCTAATTTTTGTATTTTTAGTAGAGATGGGGTGTCTAGTAGAGACCATGTTGGCCAGGATGGTCTCGATCCCTTGACCTCGTGATCCACCTGCCTCAGCCTCCCAAAGTGCTGGGATTACAGGCATGAGCCACCATGCCTGGCCTCCAGCCTTTCCTTTTAAGCT
The DNA here is from genome assembly GCF_029289425.2 of Pan paniscus. NCBI lineage: Eukaryota > Metazoa > Chordata > Mammalia > Primates > Hominidae > Pan > Pan paniscus. Next base: position 49,939,883 of record NC_073272.2, on the reverse strand, counting down.
TGCTGGTTGATGTATTGTTTGCCCCAACTGCTATTCACTACCCCAGGTTGTAGCGTCAGTTTGAGTGAGGTCAAATGAAGACAAGCCTTTCAAGTGGGTTCTTCCAGGGAACCACCAGACAAGTCAAAGCAAACAACTGTAATTCTTTGTGAATAAGGTCCATTCTTTTCTCTCTGGTACTGGTACCTGTACTGGGAATGCGGATCATTGTCTTCAGGGCTACCACCAAGCTGGGAGCAGGAGATGGGACAAGGGTAAGTTAAAATACCACAAAGCTTACTGTTCTTATGGAGATTCAGCTGGTTTTTCTCCTTCCTTCCTTCCTTTCTTTCTTTCTTCCTTCCTTCTTTCCTTCCTTCCTTCCTTCCTTTTTCTTCCTTTTTCTTTTTTGACAGTCTTGCTCTGTTGCCCAGGCTGGAGTGCAGTGGTGCCATCTCAGCTCACTGCAACCTCCACTTCCCGGGTTCAAGCAATTCTTGTGTCTCAGCCTCCTGAGTAGCTGAGATTACAGGCACGTGCCACCACGCCTGGCTAATTTTTGTATTTTTAGTAGAGACGGGGTTTCACCATGTTGGCCAGGCTGGTCTCGAACTCCTGACCTCAGGTGATCTGCCTGCCTTGGCCTCCCGAAGTGCTGGATTACAGGCGTGAGCCACTTAGCTGGTTTTTCTTGATTAAACATTCCTCTGCTTGTTATAAGCTTTCGGTTAGTTTTCAAAGTTCTGAAAAAGTTGATCCTGACAGTTTTTGCCAGTTTTTTCACTGATTTTTATAGAGGCATAGATTTTTGGAGTTCTCTATTCCACCATTTACTTTGTGTTAGCAACATTAAACATTTTAAATATCATTACTTGACATTAAAAGGTTTAAATTTGATGATAACTTTAGTTTCCATTTTCACATGTCCTTTGATTACTTTAACTCTAATCTCCTTCTCTTTCAGTGTTTGTGTTGTTGTGGCCTAGAACTTTATTTTTGTTGCTTTTTCTTTCTTTTTCCACATGTTCTAATGTGGCCTAGTATTTTAGTACCACTTCAAATTTATGATCCCCAAATGCTCCCAATCAATATTTTTCCAAATGACATCATCTTTATGAACACTGGATTATAATTAAACTACATTAAAGCAGCATGTGTTTTAGCGAATAATTCCTTAAATAATAAAGTAATAGGTCTGGGTGAGCTCACATAAGGAGCATTGGTGCTTTTTACCAAAGCTGGAAAATTCTCAGCCATTGTTCCTTTGAACATTGTTCTCCATAAATCTTTCTATTCTCCCTTTCTAGAATTTGTGTTCAATATATGTGAGCTCTTTTCATTCTATCCTCCATATCTTTATATTTTCCATTTCTTTTTTTTTTTTTTTTGACACGGAGTTTCACTCTTGTCCAGGCCGGAGTGCAATGACACAATCTCGGCTCACTGCAACCTCCGCCTCCCAGGTTCAAACAATTCTCGTGCCTCAGCCTCCTGAGTAACTGGGATTACAGGCATGCATCACCATGCCTGGCTAAGTTTTGTATTTTTAGTAGAGATGGGGTTTCACCATGTTGGTCAGGCTGGTCTCGAATGCCTGACCTCAGGTGATCCACCCGCCTCAGCCTCCCAAAGTGCTGGGATTACAGGCTTGAGCCACCATGCCTGGCCTATTTTCTGTTTCTTTATCTCTAATGGTGTGTTTTCCTCAGAGCTATATTTTCGTTCGCTAATTATTTCTTCGTTTGTGTCTAATCTGCAGTTTAATAAGTTTATTAATTATTTAAATCACCATTTTCACTTCTAGAAGTTGTATTTGGTTATTGTGCAGGTGTTCAGATAAGCCTGTTGTTTCTCATCCTGATCTTTCATTAAGAAATGTATTTTTAGCTTGGGCAATATAGTAAGACCCCATCTCTAAAAAAAAAAAAATAGGTGGGTATGGTGGCATGTGCCTGTAGGCCTAGCTACTTGGGAGGCTGAGGCAGGAGGATTGCTTGAGCCCAGGAGTTTGAGGCTGCAGTGAGCTATAATTGCCCCACTGCACTCCAGCCTGGATGACAGGGCGAGACCCTGTCTCAAAAAAAATTGTATGTTTTTCCCTTTTTACTTGGGAATAATATAGATTTATGGGAAATTGCAAAAATAGTACAGAGATGTCCCATATACCCTTTACTGAGTTTCCTCTATATTATAGTAGTGTAAAAATACTATAGTACAATATCAAAATCAGGAAATTGACATTGGTGCAATAGTGTGTATAGTCCTATGCCTTTTTATCCCATGTGTAGACTCCTGTAACCAACACCGTAATCAAGATACAGAACATGGCTGTGCTTTGTAGACAGTGTGTGTCCCGGGTGGTCCTCAGGCACTGTCAGGAGATTTTGGACTCTCTGAAGATCATCCTTGGATCTTGGGTTAAAAATCTGTATTCTAGTCTGAACCATGGGAAGAAAAAAATAGTCTATCTGTGGTTTTTCTACTTGAAGGACACAATGTTTTCCAAACTAGCACCTTTGCAGAGGTTTGCTGTACTTAGTCGTGGAGCTCATTCTTCAGTGGCTTCTGCTACATCTGTTGCAACTAAAAAAAAAATCCAGACCGGGTGTGGTGGCTCACGCCTGTAATCCCAGCAATTTGGGAGGCCAAGGCTGGTGGATCACCTGAGGTTGGGAGTTCGAGACCAGCCTAGCCAACATGGAGAAACCCCATCTCTACTAAAAATACAAAATTAGCCCGGCATGGTGGTGCATGCCTGTAATCCCAGCTACTTGGGAGGCTGAGGCAGGAGAATTGCTTGAAACCGGGAGGCAGAGGTTGCAGTGAGCCGAGATTGTGCCACTGCACTCCAGCCTGGGCAACAAGAGCAAAACTCCATCTCAAAACAAAAAGCAAACAAAAAAAACCCAAAGAAAACAGTCCAAGGCCCTCCAACCTCTGACTACATTTTTGAAAGGGAATCTAAGTGTGGTGCGCACAATTACCATCCTTTACCTGTAGCCCTGGAGAGAGGAAAATGTATTTTCTTATGGGATGTAGAAGGCAGAAAATATTTTGACTTTCTGAGTTCTTACAGTGCTGTCAACCAAGGGCATTGTCACCCCAAGATTGTGAATGCACTAAAGAGTCAAGGGAAGAAATTGACCTTAACCTCTAGAGCTTTCTATAATAACGTACTTGGTGAATATGAGGAGTATATTACTAAACTTTTCAACTACCACAAAGTTCTTCCTATGAATACAGGAATGGAAGCTGGAGAGACTGCCTGTAAACTAGCTCATAAGTGGGGCTATACTGTGAAGGGCATTCAGAAATACAAAGCAAAGGTTATTTTCGCAGCTGGAAACTTTTGGGGTAGGACGTTTTCTGCTATCTCCAGTTCCACAGACCTGACGAGTTATGATGGTTTTGGACCGTTTATGCCTGGCTTCGACGTCATTCCCTGCAATGATCTGCCTGCACTGGAGAGTGCTTTTCAGAATCCAAATGTGGCTGCATTCATGGTAGAACCAATTCAGGGTGAAGCAGGTGTTGTTCCAGATCCAGGTTACTTAATGGGAGTGTGAGAGCTCTGCACCAGGCACCAGGATCTGTATATTGCTGATGAAATACAGTCAGGATAGGCCAGAACTGGTAGATGGCTGGCTGTTGATCATGAAAATGTCAGACCTGATATAGTCCTCCTTGGAAAGGCCCTTTCTGGGGGCTGATACTCTGTGTCTGCAGTGCTGTGGGACGATGACATAATGCTGACCATTAAGCCAGGGGAACGTGGGTCCACATACGGTGGCAATCCACTAGGCTGCCAAGTGACAATTGCAGCCCTTGAGGTTTTAGAAGAAGAAAACCTTGCTGAAAATACAGAAAAAAAATGGGTATTATCTTGAGAAATGAACCCATGAAGCTACCTTCTGATGTTGTAACTGCCGTAAGAGGAAAATAATTATTTATTTATTTATTTATTTATTTGAGTCAGAGGTTCACTCTGGTTGCCCAGGATGGAGTGTAATGGCACAATCTCGGCTCAATGCAACCTCCACCTCACGGGTTCAAGCGATTCTCCTGCCTCAGCCTCCTGAGTAGCTGGGATTACAGGCACGCACTGCTATGCCCAGCGAATTTTTGCATTTTTAGTAGAGATGGAGTTTTGCCATGTTGGTCAAGCTGGTCTCGAACTCCTGACCTCAGGTGATCCAGCTGCCTTGGCCTCCCAAAGTGTTGGGATTACAGGCACGAGCCACTGCGCCTGGCGAGGAAAGGAATTATTAAACGCTATTGTTATTAAAGAAACCAAAGATTGTGATGCTTGGAACGTGTGTCTACGACTTCAAGATTATGGACTTCTGGCCAAGCCAACCTGTGGCGACATCATCAGGTTTCACCTCTGCTGGTGGTCAAGGGGGATGAGATTCGAGAGTCCAGTGAACTCATTAACAAGGCCATCTTAGCGTTCTGAGGGTAGCAGCTGTTTTCAATGGTCCCTGGGAGCCGGCTGGAGACAGGTGGTCCTGTAAAAGCTCTGCTCTAAATGTAGGCACATTCCACTCCCATGTGCCGTCAAAATCTTTTTGTGTATATATGTTTTTTTCAGTTGATACATAATAGAAGAACGTTTATGAACCTGCCGTTTGCTTTTGTAATATAAGTAAGAGAATGTAGTGGCATCTATATTCAATGAAAGTGTTTTGATGTGCATATGTACTTTCTAAGGTGAAATGCATCTATGTATACAAACAGCCTTTAAATCACATCCTTCAGTATAATTTATATATGCTTTCATAATTTCCTTGCTGGTATAAATGTTTTGTATTTGAAAAAGTTATCTCTAGCATATTACATAAAAGGCTTCACCTTATAAAGTCAAATCTTTGTTATCATTGAATTTTAGGAAGGATGAATGGTTAAGCATATATAAAATACTAATATTAAGTAAACTTCCTGTTGGCCAACATCAGGATGTATTCTACGGATGTCATTATTTTCAATTAAGAATTAGTGTTTAAAATTCCTAAATTGTTTGAGTGCTTGATTATAATTTGTAAAAGAAAGTTTAATATTTCTTTGAATTTAAAATAAAGCTTATATTTCAGAAAAAAAAAGATACAGAACATAGCTGGGTGCAGTGGTTCATCTCTGTAATCCCAGCACGTTGGGAGGCTGAGGCAGGCAGATCACTTGAGGTCAGGAGTTTGGGACCAGCCTGGCCAACATGGAGAAACCCCGTCTCTACTAAAAATACAAAAATTAGCCAGGCATGGTGGCACGTGCTTATAATCCCAGCTACATGGGAGGCTGAGACAAGAGAACCACTTGAACCCGAGAGGCAGAGGTTGCAGTGAGCAGAGGTCATGCCACTGCACTCCAGCCTGGGAGACAGAGCAAGACTCTGTCTCAAAAAAAAGTTACAAACCATTTTCATCACCACAATGCTATCCCTTGTGCTACTCATTTTTAGTAATACCCACTCTCCTCCCATCCACCATCCCTAACCCCTGGAACCACTAATCTGTTTTTCATTTCTACAATTTTGTCTTTTCTACAATGCTGTACAAATGAAATCTTATAGTATATAACATTTTAGGGGCTTATTTCACTCAGCATAATTCCCTGGAGATTCATCCAAGGCATTAATATTTATGTATCAATAGTTCATTTTTATTGGTGAGTAGTAATTCGTGGTATGGATGTACCACAGTTTGACCATTCACTTATTGTTGGACATATTGATTATTTCGAGCTTCTGGCGATTACAAGTAAAGCTGCTATGAACAATTATGTATAAGTTTCTGGATGGGCATAAATTTTAATTTCTCTGAAGTGTAATTGTTGAATTGTGTGCTCATTGCATGTTTAGTTTTATAAGACACTATCAAACAGTTTTCCATAGTGGCTGTAAGATTTTACCTTCCCAGCAGCATTTTACAAGGTGTCCAGTTTCTCTGCATCTTTGTCACCATTTCGTGTTGTCACTATGTCTTTTATTTTAGCTGTTGTAATAAGTGTGTAGTGATACCTCATCATGGTCTTAATTTGCATCTAGTGAAGCAAATTAGTGTTGAACATCTTTTCATGAGCTTATTTGCTTATTTCCTCTTCAGTGAAATGTATGTTCATATATTTTGATCATTTTCTAATTGGATTGTTTGTTTGTTTTTTACCGTTGAGTTTTTTTTGTTGTTGTTTGTTTTTGAGAGAGCCTCTCGCTCTGTTACTCAGGCTGGAGTGCAGTGGCATGATCTTGGCTCACTCCAACCTCCGCCTCCCAGGTTCAAGCGATTCTCATGCCTCAGCCTCCCACGTAGCTGGGATTACAGGCGTGAACCATCATGCCTGTCAATTTTTGTATTTTTAGTAGAGATGGGTTTTTGCCATGTTGCTCAGGCTGATCTCAAACTCCTGCCCTCAAGGGATCTGCCCTCCATCCACCTCGACCTTTCAAAGTGCTGGGATTACAAGCGTGAGCCATGGCCTACTGTTGAGTTTTGAGAGTACTATACATATCCATTATACATTCTGGATGTGAGTCCTTTCTTGGATATGTGGTTTGCAAACATTCTCTCCCATTCCATACCCTGTTTTTTCATCCTTTTAACAGGGTTTCTTGCAGGGCAAAAGTTTTAAATTGGATGAAATCTAATTTTTTTCCCTTATGGATTATGCTTTTTGAACTGTTTACTATGCCCTAGATCTCAGATGTTTCTCCTATGTTTTCTTGTAAAAGTTTCTGTTTAAGTTTTATATTTTAGATTTAAATCTATGATCCACTTGAGTTTTTTTTTTTGTATAAAGGTATGAAGATTAGGTCTTTTTTTATTAGCTTATGGCTCTGCAACTTCTCCAGCACCATTTGTTGAGCAGACAATCCTTCCTTCTTTTTGTCACTTTGTAAAAAGTCAGTGTGGGGCTATTTCTAGGTTCTCTATTTTGTTCCAGTGATCTGTGTGTCTATTCTTCGCCCCATACGACACAGTCTTGATTCCTGTAGCTATATAAGAAGTATTGAAATATGGTAGAGCCATTCCTCCCACCTTATTCTTCTTTTTCAAAAAGTGTCTTAGCTATATATATATATATATATGCATATGTATATATATTTTTGAGATGGAGTCTCACTTGTGTCGCCCAAGTTGGAGTGCACTGGGGTAATCTCGCCTCACTGCAACCTCTGCCTCCTGGATTCAAGCGATTCTCCTGCCTCAGCCTCCTGAGTACCTGGAATTTCAGGCGTGAGCCACCACACCCGGCTAATTTTTATATTTTTAGTGGAGACGTGGTTTCTCCATATTGGCCAGACTGGTCTTGAACTCCTGACCTCAAGTGATCTGCTAGTCTCGGCCTCCCAAAGTGCTGGGATTATAGGTGTGAGTCTTAATGGTCTCCATTCACACACAATGATTTTAAAATAACTCCCCTCTGCCTTTCCCTTCCCCAGAAATGTTCCCCTCTGCACCGTGCAGTGGGACCTGTGAGAAAGAACTGTCCCATTCCCAAATCACTGTCCCCACCCCAGCCCCCAGGCCCTTCGTTGGTGAGACCCTCGATGGGCAGTCTCATGCTTCTGTCCAGGGGACTTTCCCACCGTTGCTCCCCTGCATGGAGACTAAGTGGACTCTTCTATTCCCTGGCCATCACAGAGTCTACAGTGCACACATCTGCCTGATTCCTCCACGTTCCCCAGATGACGATTTCATCTGTGTCTCCTCCCACATACTCCCAAATGGACCATCCCAGACCTTGAACCCGAAAATGGTTCAGAGAGTGAAGGCCAAGATGCCCAACCACATGCTGCAGAATCCTGCTCCAGGACTGAAGTGTATAGTCTCTATCAAAATAAAAACTGGAGGCCAGGCACAGCAGCTCACCCCTGTAATCCCTGCATTTTAGGAGGCCAAGGCGGGAGGATCGCTTGAGCCCAGGAGTTTGAGACCAGCCTGGGTAACATAGCGAGACTCTCTTGACAAACCTAAAAAAGTTAGTGGGGTGTGATGGTGCATGCCTGTAGTCACAGCTACTCCGGAGGCTGAGGAGGGAGGATCGCTTGAGCCCAGGAGTTCAAGGCTGCATTGAGCTATGATCATGCCACTGCACTCCAGCCTGGACAGAGCACGACCCAATCTCTAGAAGAAACAAACAAACACCCAGCAACTGGAAACATCCTCCTCTAGAATGGTGGTCAGGAACATCTGTCTGCCTTGTTCCCTGATGTCTCTCCAGCACCTAGAATAGCGCTCAGCACGAGGACACACTCATTAGGGTTTTGTTGAATAAATGACTCCTTTGACACATCAATTCCACTTCTAAGAATCTTTCCTAAAGAAATATTCACACACGTGCACAGAGCTGTGTGCACAATAATGAGAGGAGCAAACAACTGGGGAAAGTTTGCAAAGGTTTATTAACTGGCAGTGACTGCTACAGGGGAATCGGATGAGGGGAGTACATGCTGAACAGGAAACAGAGTGAGGGGGGCTTGACCAGGACGCGTGGCAATGGAGAAAAGCAGATGGGAGATGCTTATACTGGTACTTGGTGTGTGTGTGTGCATGTGAGGTGTGTGTGTAAATGCAGAGGAAAAAATCAGAAATTAAACACTCAGACCTGATCTCAGTAGTCACATCTGGGAAGAGAGGAGGGTAGTGCTGTTCTATGGAGAGAATACCTGACAATACTTGTTTTCTGAGGTAGGTGCATGGATACACAAGCCGAAATATGCATTAAGCATGTCTTGCTCATCAATGAAAACGCTGTCTAACAGAATGGCACACTGCAAGAAAATACAGCGGAAACGCCAACATCGAACTCTTGGCACACTAAGAAAAATGACGCTCAACTTTTCACTGTTGTGAACACTTGCTTTCACTTGCTATGCACCTGATGACGAGGGGTCCGCAGCCATGCCCATGTTCGTGAAAGGTCACCACGTTCTGCTTCTCATCATGGGCATGTGTCATATTCCCTGAGGCTGAGGCAAGAAGAGGGAAGGAAAGTAAGTGGCAGTGAGTTCCCACCACGTGACAACTCAATCTCAACTCCTCCTGACCTGCAGACCCTGCCCACTCCGATTCTGCCCTACCTCAGGACCTGCACACACCTTCCACGGTTCCTCGAAGTGAACCATCTGTTCATGCCACAGTGACTTCCTCGCCTAGGGTATCAATTCCTAGGCTAGAGGAAGGTGTGGCCTGCATATCAGGGCTGACCTGGGGTTTGGGAGCCCACAGCATCCTGGGTAGGGAGCATCCCTGGACCTACAGGCCAGGGAGTAAAAAGAGAATGTGAAATCGGCCGGGCGCAGTGGCTCATGCCTGTAATCCCAGCACTTTGGGTGGCCGAGGTGGGCCGATCACGAGGTCAGGAGATCCAGACCATCCTGGCTAACATGGGGAAACCCCGTCTCTACTAAAAATACAAAAAAATTAGCTGGGCGTAGTGGCAGGCCCCTGTAGTCCCAGCTACTGGGGAGGCTGAGGCAGAATGGCGTGAACCCAGGAGGTGGAGCTTGCAGTGAGCCGAGATCGCACCTGGGCGACAAAGCGAGACTCCATCTGAAAAAAAAAAAAAAAATACGAAAGAGCATGGGAAATCTCATCATTCAGCCTCAATGCTGTACCCTAGAAAATTATGAGAAGGGAATGGTTTGGGGAACAAGTGATAAGATGGGATACCAGTATCATAACAGAATAGCACATCTGCAGGGATGTGAGGGGTGAGCCGAAGGTTCACTTATGGAGTTACTCGTCATCTTCCTCAGGGTCGCTGATCTCTTCATAAATCACCAGCTGCTTTCTCTCACGCAGTCTGTGGGTCCAGTCATGTTTCCGCCTTTTGGGTCCTATGATGAATAGTTGGGAGATGAGGGTTGGGTAGATTGGAGAGTGTTAGGCTCTGTTTTCTCCAAAAAAGGAGATGCCTCCCCCCTCCCAAGTGCCCAGGGCCTTCTTTATCCAGTTTTTCACATTCTCTGGCTTAGAGAGGCTGAGACCTTAGATCCACACCAATACAGGCCAAATGCAAACTAAAATTTTAGCTTCTGGCTCCTTCCATTGTGAGGTTTAGATTCCCAACCTCTTCACTTACGGGAACATTCACCGATACCTCCTTTCATTCAGCAAGCATTTGTTAAGGGCACACAGGCACACTTTTTTTATTGCTCCTCATTTTTATAGTGCTTCACAGATGCTGCAATTTTTTTTGGAAATTCTCACCAATTTTATACTTTTCCATTATTATTATATCTGTTATGGTGATCTGTGATCAGTGAGCTTTGACATTATTACTGCAATTGTTTTTGTTGCTTTTTAGTCTTTTAAAATAATTTTTGTTCTTTATTTTGTGGGTACGCAGTAGGTGTATATTCTTATGGGGTACGTGAGATGTTTTGATACAGGCATGCAAATGCGTAGTAATCACATCGTGGAAAATAGGGTATCCATCCCCTCAGCCATTTATCCTTGTGTTACAAACAATCCAATTACACTCTATCAGTTCTTTTTAAACACACAATTAAGTTATTATTGACTATAATCACCCTGTTATGTGTAATTGTTTTGGGGGTACCATAAACTGCACCCATAGAAGATGACAAACTTAATGGATTAATGTTGTGTGTGTTCTGACTGCTCCACCGATGAGCTCTTCCCCATCTCTCCTCCTTTTCTTGGGCCTCCCTATTTCCTGAGACACAGCAACACTGAAATTAGGACGATTAAGAACCCTACAATGGCCGCTAAGTGTTCAAATGAAAGGAGGAGTCACATGTCTCTCACTTTAAATCAGAAGCTAGAAATGGCTAAACTTAGTGAGGAAGCATGCTGAAAGCCAAGACAGGATGAAAGCTCGGCCTCTTCCACCAAACAGCCAAGCTGTGAATGCAAAGGAAAAGTTCTTGAAGGAAATAATAGTATATAATGTAAAGGAAAAGTTCTTGAAGGAAATAATAATACTAATACTCCAGTGAACACACGAATAAGAAAGCAAAACTGCCTTACTGCTCAAATAGAGAAAGTTTGAGTGGTCAGGATAAAACATGACACCAGCCACAACATTCCCTTAAGCCAAAGTCTAATTCAGAGCAAGACCAGAACTCTCTTCAAGTCCATGAAAGCTGAGAGAGGTGAAGAAGCTGCAGAAGAAACATGTGAAGCTAGTAGAGGTTGGTTCGTGAGGTTTAAGGAAAGAAGCCGTCTCTATAACATAAAAATGCAAGGCGAAGCAGCAAACCCTGATGGAGAAGCTGCAGCAAGTTATCTGGAAGATCTAGCTAAGGTCACTGATGAAGGTGGCTACACGAAACAACAGATTTTCAGTGTAGATAAAATAGCCTTCTATTGGAAGGAGATGCCATCTAGGACTTTCATAGCTAGAGAGGATTGACTCCAACTTTGAAAGAAGTTCTACTGTGGGTAAAATGCTATCCAATAGCATCACATACTACAGAGAAATCCTTCATGAAAGGGAGAGCTAATTGATGTGGCAAATTTCATTGTTGTCTTCTTTTATGAAACTGCCACAGCCACTCCACCCTTCAGCAACCACCACCTTAATCAGCCAGCAGCCATCAACACCAAGGCAAGACCCTCCACCAGCAAAAAGAGTGTGACTCACTGAAGGCTCAGAAGATTGTTAGCATTATTGACAATGAATTATTTTAAAATTAAGGTATATATATTTTTAGACATAACACTATTGCACACTTAGTAGACTACACTGTAGTGTAAACATAATGTTTTATGCACTGTCAAACAAAAAACAATGTGTGTGACTCACTTTATTGCAGTGGTCTGGAACCGAACCTGCAATATCTCTGAAGTACACGTGTATTGGGTATCAGGCATTGAGCTGAGTAAGATATGATCCCAGGTTATCACAGATAGAATTGCTTGAGCACCTTTCATGTCATCAGGCCTTCTAGATTAAATTTAATGCTTCCAAACAATTTATGAACTATGATTCTTTATTTCCATCTTATGGACTAGGAACCTGGAGCTGAGGAAATTTGGGAGACTTGCCCCAAGTCACATGTTTTTTTTTAAATTACACTTTAAGTTCTAGGGTACATGGTCACAACGTGCAGGTTTGTTACATATATATACATGTGCCATGTTGGTGCGCTGCACCCATTAACTCGTCATTTACATTAGGTATATCTCCTAATGCTATCCCTCCCCCCTCCCCCGACCCCATGACAGGCACCAGTGTGTGATGTTCCCCACCCTGTGTCCAAGTGTTCTCATTGTTCAATTCCCACCTATGAGTGAGAATATGAGGTGTTTGGTTTTCTGTCCTTGCGATAGTTTGCTCAGAATGATGGTTTCCAGCTTCATCCATGTCCCTACAAAGGACATGAACTCACCCTTTCTTATGGCTGCATATTATTCCATGGTGTAGATGTGCCACATTTTCTTAATCCAGTCTATCATTGATGGACATTTGGGTTGGTTCCAAGTCTTTGCTATTGTGAATAGTGCCACAATAAACATATGTGTGCATGTGTCTTTATTGCAGCATGATTTATAGTCCTTTGGGTACATACCCAGTAATGGGATGGCTGGGTCAAATGGTGTTTCTAGTTCTAGATCCTTGAGGAATCCCCACACTGGCTTCCACAATGGTTGAACTAGTTTACAGTCCCACCAACAGTGTAAAAGTGTCAGATGGGTAGATTGCAAAAATTTTCTCCTAATCTGTAGGTTGCCTGTTCACTCTGATGGCAGTTTCTTTTGCTGTGCAGAAGCTCTTTAGTTTAATTAGATCCCATTTGTCAATTTTGGCTTTTGTTGCCATTGCTTTTGGTGTTTTAGTCTTGAAGTCCTTGCCAATGCCTGTGTCCTGAATGATATTGCCTAGGTTTTCTTCTAGGGTTTTTATGGTTTTAGGTCTAACGTTTAAGTCTTTAATCCATCTTGAATTAATTTTTGTATAAGGTGTAAGGAAGGGATCCAGTTTCAGCTTTCAACATATGGCTAGCCAGTTTTCCCAGCACCATTTATTAAATAGGGAATCCTTTCCCCATTGCTTGTTTTTGTCAGGTTTGTCAAAGATCAGATGGTTGTAGATATGTGGCATTATTTCTGAGGACTCTGTTCTGTTCCATTGGTCTATATCTCTGTTTTGGTACCAGTACCATGCTGTTTTGGTTACTATAGCCTTGTAGTATAGTTTGAAGTTAGGTAGCATGATGCCTCCAGCTTTGTTCTTTTGGCTTAGGATTGTCTTGGCAATGCAGGCTATTTTTTGGTTCCATATGAACTTTAAAGTAGTTTTTTCCAATTCTGTGAGGAAAGTCATTGGTAGCTTGATAAGGATGGCATTGAATCTATAAATTACCTTGGGCAGTATGGCCATTTTCACGATATTGATTCTTCCTATCCATTAGCATGGAATGTTCTTCCATTTGTTTGTGTCCTCTTTTATTTCATTGAGCAGTGGTTTGTAGTTCTCCTTGAAGAGGTCCTTCACATTCCTTGTAAGTTGGATTCCTAGGTATTTTATTCTCTTTGAAGCAATTGTGAATGGGAGTTCACTCATGATTTGGCTCTCTGTTTGTCTGTTATTGGTGTATAAGAATGCTTGTGATTTTTGCACATTGATTTTGTATCCTGAGACTTTGCTGAAGTTGCTTATCAGCTTAAGGAGATTTTGGGCTGAGACGATGGGGTTTTCTAGATATACAATCATGTCATCTGCAAACAGGGACAATTTGACTTCCTCTTTTCCTAATTGAATACCCTTTATTTCTTTCTCCTCCCTGATTGCCCTGGCCAGAACTTCCAACACTATGTTGAATAGGAGTGGTGAGAGAGAGCATCTGTGTTTTGTGCCAGTTTTCAAAGGGAATGCTTCCAGTTTTTGCCCATTCAGTATGATATTGGCTGTGGGTTTGTCATAAATAGCTCTTATTATTTTGAGATACGTCCCATCAATACCTAGTTTATTGAGGGTTTTTAGCATGAAAGGCTGTTGAATTTTGTTGAAGGCCTTTTCTACATCTAGTGAGATAATTATTTGGTTTTTGTCTTTGGTTCTGTTTATGTGATGGATTACGTTTATTGATTTGCATATGTTGAACCAGCCTTGCATCCCAGGGATGAAGCCAATTTGAGCATGGTGGATAAGCTTTTTGATGTGCTGCTGGATTCGGTTTGCCAGTATGTTATTGAGGATTTTTGCATCGATGTTCATCAGGGCTATGGGTCTAAAATGTTCTTTTTTTGTTGTGTCTCTGCCAGGCTTTGGTATCAGGATGATGCTGGCCTCATAAAATGAGTTAGGGAGGATTCCCTCTTTTTCTATTGATTGGAATAGTTTCAGAAGGAATGGTACCAGCTCCTCTTTGTACCTCTGGTAGAATTTGGCTGTGAATCCATCTGGTCCTGGACTTTTTTTGGTTGCTAGGCTATTAATTATTGCCTGAATTTCAGAGCCTGTTATTGGTCTATTCAGGGATTCAACTTCTTCCTGGTTTAGCCTTGGGAGGGTGTATGTGTCGAGGAATTTATCCATTTCTTCTAGATTTTCTAGTTTATTTGCATAGAGGTGTTTATAGTATTCTCTGATGGTAGTTTGTATTTCTGTGGGATCGGTGGTGATATCCCCTTTCTCATTTTTTATTGCGTCTGTTTGATTCTTCTCTCTTTTCTTCTTTATTAGTCTTGCTAGTGGTCTATCAATTTTGTTGATCTTTTCAAAAAACCAGCTCCTGGGTTCATTGATTTTTTGAAGGGTTTTTTGTGTCTCTATCTCCTTCAGTTCTGCTCTGATCTTAGTTATTTCTTGCCTTCTGCTAGCTTTTGAATGTGTTTGCTCTTGCTTCTCTAGTTCTTTTAATTGTGATGTTAGGGTGTCAATTTTAGATCTTTCCTGCTTTCTCTTGTGGGCATTTAGTGCTATAAATTTCCCTTTACACACTGCTTTATATGTGTTCCAGAGATTCTGGTGTGTTGTATCTTTGTTCTCATTGGTTTCAAAGAACATCTTTATTTCTGCCTTCATTTCGTTATGTACCCAGTAGTCATTCAGGAGCAGGTTGTTCAGTTTCCATGTAATTGAGCGGTTTTGAGTGAGTTTCTTAATCCTGAGTTCTAGTTTGATTGCAGTGTGGTCTGAGAGACAGTTTGTTATAATTTCTGTTCTTTTACATTTGCTGAGGAGTGCTTTACTTCCAACTATGTGGTCAATTTCGGCAAAAGTTCAATGTGGTGCTGAGAAGAATGTATATTCTGTTGATGTGGGGTGGAGAGTTCTGTAGATGTCTATTAGGTCCACTTGGTGCAGAGCTGAGTTCAATTCCTGGATATCGTTGTTAACTTTCCATCTCATTGATCTGTCTAATGTTGACAGTGGGGTGTTAAAGTCTCCCATTATTATTGTGTGGGAGTCTAAGTCTCTTTGTAGGTCTCTAAGGACTTGCTTTATGAATCTGGGTGCTCCTGTATTGGATGCATATATATTTAGGATAGTTAGCTCTTCTTGTTGAATTGATCCCTTTACCATTATGTAATAGCCTTCTTTGTCTCTTTTGATCTTTGTTGGTTTAAAGTCTTTTTTATCAGAGACTAGGATTGCAACCCCTGCCTTTTTTTTGTTTTCCATTTGCTTGGTAGATCTTCCTCCATCCCTTTATTTTGAGCCTATGTGTGTCTCTGCAAGTGAAATGGGTCTCCTGAATACAGCACACTGGTGGGTCTTGACTCTTTATCCAATTTGCCAGTCTGTGTCTTTTAATTGGAGCATTTAGCCCATTTACATTTAAGGTTAATATTGTTATGTGTGAATTCGATCCTGTCATTATGATGTTAGCTGGTTATTTTGCTCGTTAGTTGATGCAGTTTCTTCCTAGCATCGATGGTCTTTACACTTTGGCATGTTTTTGCAGTGGCTGGTACCGGTTTTTCCTTTCCATGTTTAGTGCTTCCTTCAGGAGTTCTTATAAGGCAGGCCTGGTGGTGACAAAATCTCTCAGCATTTGTTTGTCTGTAAAGGATTTTATTTCTCCTTTTGCTTATGAAGGTTAGTTTGGCTGGATATGAAATTCTGGGTTGAAAATTCTTTTCTTTAAGAATGTTGAATATTGGCCCCCACTCTCTTCTGGCTTGTAGAGTTTCTGCCAAGAGATCCGCTGTTAGTCTGATGGGCTTCCCTTCGTGGGTAACCTGACCTTTCTCTCTGGCTGCCCTTAACATTTTTTCTTTCATTTCAACTTTGGTGAATCTGACAATTATGTGTCTTGGAGTTGCTCTTCTCGAGGAGTATCTTTGTGGTGTTCTCTGTGTTTTCTGAATTTGAATGCTGGCCTGCCTTGCTAGGTTGGAGAAGTTCTCCTGGATAATATCCTGCAGAGTGTTTTCCAACTTGGTTCCATTCTCCCTGTCACTTTCAGGTATACCAATCAGACATAGATTTGGTCTTTTCACATAGTCCCATATTTCTTGGAGGCTTTGTTCATTTCTTTTTACTCCTTTTTCTCTAACCTTCTCTTCTCACTTCATTTCATTCATTTGATCTTCAATCACTGATACCCTTTCTTCCACTTGATCGAATCGGATCCTGAGGCTTCTGCATGCATCACGTAGTTCTCGTGCCGTGGTTTTCAGCTCCATCCATAGAGAAGGTCTTCTCTATGCTGTTTATTCTAGTTAGCCATTCGTCTAATGTTTTTTCAAGGTTTTTAGCTTCTTTGCGATGAGTTTGAACATCCTCCTTTAGCTCAGAGAAGTTTGTTATTACCGATTGTCTGAAGCCTTCTTCTCTCAACTCATCAAAGTCTCCATCCAGCTTTGTTCCGTTGCTGGCAAGGAGCTGCGTTCCTTTGGAGGAGAAGAGGTGCTCTGATTTTTAGAATTTTCAGTTTTTCTGCTCTGGTTTCTTCCCATCTTTGTGGTTTTATCTACCTTTGGTCTTTTTTGATGGTGACGTACAGATGGGGTTTTGGTGTGGTTGTCCTTTCTGTTTGTTAGTTTTCATTCTAACAGTCAGGACCCTCAGCTGCAGGTCTGTTGGAGTTTGCTGGAGGTCCACTCCAGACCCTGTTTTCCTGGGTATCACAGCAGAGGCTGCAGAACAGCAAATATTGCAGAACAGCAAATGTTGCAGCCTGATCCTTCCTCTGGAAGCTTCGTCTCAGAGGGGCACCCAGCTGTATGAGGTGTCAGTTGGCCCCTACTGGGAGGTGTCTCCCAGTTAGGCTACTCGGGGATCAAAGACCCACTTGAGGAGGCAGTCTGACTGTTCTCAGATCTCAAACTCTGTGCTAGGATAACCACTACTCTCTTCAAAGCTGTCAGACAGGGACGCTTAAGTCTGCAGAAGTTTCTGCTGCCTTTTGTTCTGCTATGCCCTGCCCCCAGAGGTGGAGTCTACAGAGGCAGGCAGGCTTCCTTGAGCTGCGGTGGGCTCCACCCAGTTCAAGCTTCCTGGCCACTTTGTTTACCTACTCCAGCCTCAGCAATGGCGGGCGCCCCTCCCCCAGCTTCACTGCCGCCTTGCAGTTCGATCTCAGACTGCTGTGCTAGCAGTGAGTGAGGCTCCGTGGGCGTGGGACACTCTGAGCCAGGCACAGGATATATTCTCCTGGTGTGCCGTTTGCTAAGACCACCGGAAAAGCGCAGTATTAGGGCGGGAGTGTCCCGATTTTCCAGGTGCCATCTGTCACGGCTTCCCTTGGCTAGGAAAGGGAATTCCCCAACCCCTTGCACTTCCCAGGTGAGGCGATACCCCGCCCTTCTTCGGGTCATTCTCCATGGGCTGCACCCACGGTCCAACCATTCCCAATGAGATGAACCCGGTACCTCTGTTGGAAATGCAGAAATGCGTCATTCATGCTGGGAGCTCTAGACTGGAGCTGTTCCTATTTGGCCATCTTGGAACCTCTCCCCTGTCACGTGGTTTTTTATATGGATGACAACTCCACCCTGTGTCTCTGGAAGTCAAGTCTAACATCTCATCTGGAGCTGAGCAAGCTCCTCAGCCCAGGCTGGACCCAGGCTTGTCTGGGGTCCATGCCACACACCCAGTCCACACACCTGAACATAGCCAGGGAAGCCAGAGGGGTTGTTCCCAAATTGTTTGCTCTTACCAGATGTCTTGTTAATCTTCTCAGGGGTACTTGGTTTTCCTGGGGGCACAGCTGTTTCCCATCGTTTTGTGGGATCCCATATAAGCTTGTAGACAGCTGCTGGGAGAGTAAATGTAAAAACATAGGGAGGGGACAAAACACTGTGGGGAAAGATGGTGTGGGGAGATGAATACAGGGACTGGAGAGGTAAAGAAATGGTTTGCTGAAATTAAACTAGGCAGCAAAGAAAGCAGTACCAGATCTGGCATACCACACTACCGAGGCATCAACATTGAATGTGGAATTAAGTGAGATGGTACCCATACCAATTCTGGTTGCATTGGGATATGTCACTGACCAACAATCTTAAGCTAGTTTTTTTTTTCTTTTTTTTTGAGATGGAGTCTTGCTCTGTCGCCAGGCTGGAGTGCAGTGGCACGATCTTGGCTCACTGCAACATCCGACTCCTGTATTTAAGTGATTCTCCTGCCTCAGTCTCCAGAGTACCTGGGACTACAGGCAGGTGCTGCCACGCCAGGCTAAGTTTTGTATTTTTAGTAGAGACGAGGTTTGACCATGTTGGGCAGGACGGTCTCGATCTCTTGACCTCGTGATCTGCCCACCTCAGCCTCCCAAAGTGCTGGGATTACAGTTGTGAGACACCGCGCCCAGCCCTTAAGCTACTTTTTATTCAGCTTCCTCACTTATGAAATAGTGAATAATACATGTAAAATAGGCTAAGGGAAAGTCCTCCCTGAGCTTGTAAACACTGTTTATGTGTAGTAATAGTAACAATTAATACCTTTCATGATCCTTCTTTGAATTTGGCCTCCATACTGGCAACCCAATCCCAGATCCCTTTACCCTCTAAACCAGAGTTGAATCTGCACTTGTGGGGTCACTCATTCAGGGGCCTCCGAGGATCCCCTGGGCTGGGACTGGGGCTTCTCAGATGCCCCAGGTGCAGACAAGGCCCTCAAGGAGCTCACAGTAGGGAGGGGCCAACAGTCAAAGCGATTCCTAAGCCATGTGAGTGGCCCCGGTAACAGAGCAGAGGCCAGCTGGTCCTTCTTGTTGCGAGAGTGGGTGTCTCAATGGAAGCACCAGGAGGCCCTATGGGGTGAAGCCCTAGTGAGCAACATCTGAACTTCATAAATAAATGCAAACGTGAATGAGCTTTAAATGGCTTGGAGCTCTGGATTAGACTACCACTGCCACTGTGCCCCAGGAAAATTCTTTAACATCTCTGTACAATGATAGCCTCATTTTATTATTATGCTGCTGATAACTATGATCTAAAACATGTCCAACATGGTGAAACCCTGTCTCTACTAAAAATACAAAAATTAGCCAGGTGTGGTGGTAGGTGCCTGAAATCTCAGCTATGTGGGGGGCTGAGGCAGAAGAATCACTTGAACCCAGGAAGCGGAGCTTGCAGTGAGCTGAGGTCCTGCCGCTGTACTCCAACCTGGGTGTCACAGCAAAACTCCGTCAAAAATGAAAAAAAAAGTAACAACAACAACAACAAAACAATAGAAAGACTGGAGAGAAGGCACTACTTAAAGAAATAACATTCTAGAATTTTCTGAACTGAACAAAGACATGAATCTTCAAACTGAAAAGAGCCATCTAGTTCTGAGCCTGATTAACACACATGTGCACACACACCTGCGTGCATGCACACACACACACACCCTCGGAGTAAAATTTCTAGGATAGAGATAAAATCCTGAAAGGTCCCAGAGAGAAAGAGAGAACAGAGAATGCAATGGAGAAGTTTTTCAAGGAGCTGATTAAAAATAAGTTTGGGCCAGGTGCAGTAGCTCACGCCTGTAGTCTCAGCACTTTGGGAGGCTGAGACGGGAGGATTGCTTGAGCTCAGGAGTTTGAGACCAGCCTGGCCAACACGGCGAAACCCATCTCTACAAAAAATACAACAAGTAGCTAGGTGTGGTGCCACGTGCCTGCAGTCCCAGCTACTTGGAAGGCTGAGGCAGGAGAATCGCTGAGTCCAGGAGGTGGAGATTGCCATGAGCTGAGATGGTGCCACTGCATTCCAGCCTGGGTGACAGAGCCAGGCACTGTCTCAGAAAAACAAAACAAAACAAAAACAAACAAAAAAAGTTGAACCTAGATATCTGTATACAGCCAGGATAATCCAGAATGAGGGAAAAAATAGTTCAGAAAATTAATGACACATATACCCTTCAGAAATAATTATTGGTATACAGCCCTATGAGAAAAGAAAAGTAAATTTAAAAGGAAGGTGATTTCAATAAGCAATTGTTAGAAGAAAAATAGTAAAATTTATTAAACAGTGTAAACTTTTGATTGTAAACTTAAAAAATTATAGTCTTGAAATAAAATTCCCCAGTATTATAAACATGGAAGATGGGACGAGGGACAGGAAAAAAAAAGAGAAGTTCTTTTGTTGTTCAAGGAATGGATACCGACGCTAATGAATGATAGAATGGTAGAGTGGCTAAAAGCATTAGCATTTTATTTAGTTTTATTTTAGAGACGGCCTCACTCTGTTGCCCAGGCTAGAGTTCCATAGCACAATCATGGCTCACTGTAGCCCCAGCCTCTTCAGCTCAAGTGATCCTCCTGCCTCAACCTCCCATGTAGCTGGGACTACAGGCGTGCACCACCAAGGCTGGCTAATTAAAAATTTGTTTTTTTGGTAGAGAGAGTGTTTTCCTATGTTGCCCAGGATGATCTTGAACTCTTATCCTCAAGCAATCCTCCCACCTCAGCCTCTCAAAGTGGTGGGATTATAGGAGTGAGTCACTGTGCCCACTTACCGCTAGTATTTTAGAGTGCAAACTCTGGAGCCAGACAGCTTGGGTTCAGTTTCTGGCTTCTCAACTTATTAAGGTATGTGACCTTGTGTAACTCATATAACCTTTCCGTGTTTCAGGCTACTCAAGAGTAAACTGGGGATAACCACACTATCTAACTCACTTGATTGCTATGATTAAATGGGTAAGTATGTGTAAAGCACTTAGAATAGCGCCTGTCATGTGGTTAAGTTAGTATATATCTTTTAGGTGTTGTTAGTAATGACTTCAAATTACTTTTAAAATGTAAAGGCATATCTGGTTCAAGAAGAAGATGGTGAACCAGGAATAGCTGCTGGCTTCCTTCCCAAACCCAACCCTGCAGATGCCACAGAAGAGGTGGGAAGTGGTTGGAGTTCAGAACAGTTCCCAGTAACAAAACCCTTGATGGTTTAGCCCCACTGGGGGATGAGATGGCTTAGAGTGGGAAAAGGTCAGAGGCCACAGATGGAGGATCAGCCCAGGTGGAGCCTTCTAAGTTGCATTCTTTTTTTCTCCTTATTTTCTAGAAGGCTTATTACCTGTTCTGTAAACATACAGAGCAGAAACTTGGCAGGGCTGGCCCAGTGCTAGCCCAAAGTGGCCTGATAACATTAAAGAATAAGGGGCTTGGGAAGCTCCTAGAAAAAGTGCAGACTCATCAAAGCTGGTCAGTAACTGAGCATTCCTTTCCTACCTCTCCCTCTGCCCTCTGAGATACGCAATTACAACCAGTATCACTCACCCGTAGACTCCCTCCACGCTGTAAGGCAGAAATCCTGTAAGGGTCTCTGGGGGCTCATAGGCTAGGGACTGGAAAGAATTGGCTCAGCTCAGCTCTAGAGGCTCCCTATCCTACGACCTATCAATCTAGAAACCCTAAAACTCACATGGAGTGTCTGGGCTTACACATCTTCCCAGGAAGAAAGGGTTATATAGAAAAACTATCTGACAGCCCAGGCAGGGTGGCTCACGCCTATAATCCCAGCATTTTGGAAGGCTGTGGCGGGAGGATCACCTGAGGTCAGCAGTTTAAGACCAGCCTGGCCAACATGGTGAAACCCCATCTCTACTAAAAATATAAAAGTAGTTGGGTGTGGTGGTGCACACCTGTAACTCCAGCTACTCAGGAGGCTGGGGCAGGAGAATCACTTGAACCTGAGAGGCGGAGGTTGCAGTGAGCCGAGATCACACCATTGCACTCCAGCCTAGCCAACAAGAGTGAAACTCTGTGTAAAAATAAATAAAGAAAAAAAGGCCAGGTGCGGTGGCTTACGCCTGTAATCCCAGCACTTTGGGAGGCTGAGGCGGGTGGATCACCTGAGGTCAGGAGTTCGAGATCAGCCTGGCCAACAAGGTGCAACCCTGTCTGTACTAAAAATACAAAAATTAACCTGGCATAGTGTCACATGCCTGTGGTTCCAGCTACTCAAGAGGCTGAGGCAGGAGAATTGCTTGGACTCGGGAGGCAGAGGTTCAGTGAGCCAAGATCGCGCCACTGCACTCCAGCCTGGGTGACAGAGCAAGACTCCATCTCAAATGAATAAATGAATAAATAAATAAATAAATAAAAAGAAAAACTATTGGATAGATTGGATATGAAAACATTAACTGCTCAAATAAATTATTCGGTGGAATAGATTGGATATTAAAACTGATAGAGTTGAAAAAGCAATTACTGAGCTGAGGAAATGCGTCTAAAGAATTCATGAAAGTAATCGGTAATGGATAGAGAAGAAGTAAATGAAAGAAAAGTTAATTAATAGGGAGGATAGAAGAATAAATGTCAAAACACATCTAATAGTAGCCTTATAAGAAGAAAATATAGTCATTAAAAAGGAGAGTGTACTTAAATAAGTAATCAATGAGAATTCCTCAGATTTAAAAAAATGACTTAAGATTTAAAGGTATTATAGTACACACACAGGAACAGTGAAATGTAAAATTGTGAAAGACAAGGAAAAAATATTTTAAAATGATCGGAGAGAAATAGCAGGTTACTTACAGAGGAAAATACAATGTCAAGCATGTAAGACTTCAGGAGATTGAAGACACAGGGAAATGTTAAAGCAAACAAGTATTTATTGCACTTATTAAAGACTGTAAGGAAGAGTCAGCTGCAGTGGCTCATGCCTGTAATCCCAGAACTTTGGGTGCCCGAGGCAAGAGGATTGGTTGAGCCCAGGAGTTCAAGACCAGCTTGGGCAACATGGTGAAACCCTGTCTCTGCAAAAAATAGAAAAATCCGCCGGGCACATCAAGTTCCTGCATCTGTAGAGAACTGAAAAAAAAAATACCTGGGTGTGGTGGTGCGTACCTGTAGTTCCAGCTACTCAGGAGGCTGGGGCCGGAAGATTGCTTGGGCCCTGGAGTTTGAGGCTGCAGTGAGCTAGGATTGGGTCACTGCCCTCCAGCCTGAGTTACAGAGTGAGACTTTGTCTCTGAAAAAAAAAAAAAAAGATCGTAAGGACGATTTTACTCAGAGGGGGGACTACTGTGATAGGCACAGGGACCACCGTAATGGGGTCTTGCGGTGGGAGAGTGATATTGGGATCGACTTCAACTCCACAAGGACAAGTGGGGATTTGTAGTCAGGGAGTAGGAGCCGGGGGTCAGAAGATGGGAAATTACTTGGAGGAAGCCTCAGGTGCAGGGGGATTCTGGCTAAACCGACTTGACAGGTTTTTTGCTGAAACAGGCTAAATGGGCAGAGTCCCTGGATGAAGGACAGAGCCTGAGGTTGAGACCTAGTCAGAAACAGGACTCAGAGGAGCCCGATTCAAGTTTGGTCAAAGGAGAGTGTCTCTGTCTGAAAGCATAAGCAAGAAAGTCAACAGCAGTAAAATGAATGGATCACAAAGGAGAATTTTTGTGCATTGCTAAGCAGGACTCTGCTTTAACCATTGTGAAAGAAGTGAGTCATTCTTTTTTTTTTTTTTTTTTTTTTTTTTTTTTTAGATGAAGTCTCGCTGTGTCACCCAGGCTGGAGTGCAGTGCGTGATCTCGGCTCACTGAAACCTCAGCTTCCTGGGTTGAAGCGATTCTCCTGCTTCAGCCTCCCGAGTAGCTGGGACTACAGTCATGTGCCTCACACCGGACTAATTTTGTATTTTTACTAGAGACAGGGTTTTACCATGTCGACCAGGCTGGTCTCGAACTCCTGACCTCAAGCCATCTGCCCGCCTTGGCCTCCCAAAGTGCTGAGATTTCAGGCGTGTGCCACTGAAACCCACCTGAATTGAGTCATTTTCCACATACACAACTAGGTCAGAGTTGAGTGGCTAGGGGAGAAACCAATCAGGGCACATTGCACCTGCTCCAAGAATTGAATTTTCCGCAAAGCTGGTGGCTGAAATGGCCTGCTGCCACCCTAAGAGCACTTTTACCTAGTAACTGCTGAAACAACCTGCAATGACTCTAAGGCTTGTTTTACCTATTGTCCACACTCACCAATCAGAGCTTCCAGCTCCTGAAAGCTTCTCTGGTGCCAAGGGACTTGCTTTAAAAAATATAGGTAACATTTCTGTTTCTAATAAAACTCTCAACTTTCTCGTTGTTCTTTGGACATACCAAAGACCAGCCAGTTTGTGTGTATGCTTCAGATTACAATTCTATGATTCTCAAATAAAATGTTTAGAGATTCACGGGCGTGGTGGATCACGCCTGTAATCCCAGCCGTTTGGGAGGCTGAGGCCGGCGGATCACTTCAGCCCAGGGGTTCGTGACCTGCCTGGGCAACATGGTGAAATCCTGTCTCTACAAAAATTACAAAAAATTAGCTGGATGTGGTGGTGCATGCCTGTAATCCCAGTTATTCCAGAGGCTGAGTCGGGGAGGCAGAGGTTGCAGTGAGCCGAGATTGTGCCACTGCACTCCGGGGTGGGCGACAGAGTGAGACCCTGTCTTAAAAAACAAAAACAAAAACCATAATATAACATCCTTAATATTGCGATTTAAAAAAGAGATTCATCTCCATAGGTTTTGACTTTGATATTTGTGGTGTCAGAAATCGGGTCCGAAGCTGACTCACCTTGGAGATATCAATGACCTCTGGAACTATGGCGTGAGGTCTGCACACTTGGTCCCCTTGAGCTTTTGCTTTTCTGGTTGCCTCTTTCCCCCCGGTGAGACTTTCTTGGATCAAACTGCCATTTGTTGGGGAGTTGAGTTCAGTTTTATTTGGGAATTTGTTAGGAAGGGTCTTTCTCTGTCTCCTGGTTATGAAACCTCCTCTTTTCTTTTCCTTTCTTTTCTTGTCTTGTCTTTTTTATCTTGTCTTTCTCTTTTCTTTCTTTTGTTTTTTTTTTTTTTTTTGAGACAGTGTTTTGCTCTGTCGCACAGGCTGCAGTGCAGTGGTGTGATCTGGGCTCACTGCAACCTTCACCTCCCAGGCTCAAGTGATTCTCGTGCATCGTCCTCCCGAGTAACTGGGATTACAGGTGTGCGCCACTACGCCTGGATAATTTTTGTGTTTTTTAGTAGACATGTGGTTTCACCCTGTTAGCCAGGCTGGTCTTGAAGTCCTGAGCTCAAGTGATCTGCCCGCCTCGGCCTCCCAAAGTGCTGGGATTACAGGCGTGACCACTACACCCAGCCAGAGACGGCCTGTTTAAGAGGGATTTTCTCCCTCCTGGTTATGAGGCCGGGTTACAGAGATTTTTCTGTTAGAGAAGGCTTCTCATGCTTCCTGGTAAGTTTGTACTTTATTTTCTGAATCGTTTGCATGCTTAGAGTTTAATTTGGCTTTTGTGTATTAGGCATTAAACCGAATCACCTAGATTAATTTATTTACACACAGGCTCTCAAAGTTCAAAGGCATGCCAACATAGTTCCCTCTTTCTGGGACGCCAGCTGGTAATATGTGCCAACATTATGGGGATCATTCACGCAGTCTGTTTTCCTCAAACTGAACTAAAATAATACAGTCCAAATGGGACTCCTATCTCAGTTGGTATCTTGAGGCTCCAGAACACATTCAAGACTCAAAGGCTGCCTCACTGCAAGATACTGTCTAAAGCTAGCTGAGATTTTCTTCTCCAACACCTTCCCCTCTCCTTCGTTTACCTCTTCCTCTTTATCCTTCTTTAAGCAAAACTCTTTTTCCAAAACTCCTCAGCTACTCTGGCATACTGACTATTAAAATAAAGACAGTTGAAAGACATCAGATACAAATAAAATAAAATCACTGACCTTTGTAGTGTTTCTTAAAAGCAAAAGATGAAATTCCCATGTAAAAGATCTCCTTCCTATACTAAAAGGGAAGACAACACTCTTATCTTCAAGGATGAGGAATTGAGACCAAGAGAACATTATACAAAGCTTATTGGAATACCTCTTATCTTTTGGGCCTCCTCACATAATTCAGTCACATTTTTACAGTTAACAATTCTTTGTCTAATTCAACATGTTGGTAACTGACTCAAACTGCTTTACCCAAAATTTGGGTCACCACCTTCATAAGATTACCTATTGAGGAGAAAAATCTTAAATAAAGTTTAGCCTTCTTCCATTTTGTCAGAAATATAATTTAGATCCAACGTCTTTTATAAATCGGTGAGTTTGTATGGTTTACTGTCCCATAATCAAAATTCTAAAATGAAAGTTATCTTTGTTTATGTACGTATCTGTGTTTGGGCGTATTCCTGCGTATGTACATGTGTTATGTTAAATGTGTCTACATGGTAAAATCCGGAATCGTTGGCAAACAATTATTTAAAGAATCCTATTCAGATTGGCTTAAATAGGTACTCATATAAATACACAGTAATTAACTAAAACGCATTTAGTTCATGCAACTTAATTAAGTAGTTGAAAAATAAGCTGGTTTTAAAATTGTTGGTAAAATAAAATGAGAAATGTTTTCAAAATTGTGACCACACATTTTTGGCTGAGTTTACTGGTTCTATATTTGTCTCTGTTGGATGTGTTAAGGTTATGAAACATAAACCTAACCTAAAAACAGAATGGTCTTTTATGTGAAATTCTTTGATAAGTAAGACTAATTTAATATTGTGAGTGTAATAAAACAGCTGTATTTTCTGAGTTATTGGCAAAATACTCATATATTTAAGGTTTTTGCTCGGGTGGATACCTGACATTTACAGGCTATAATAATGTTTTAATAGGAAAATAACTCCAAATGACTAGCTTTATTTATTTATTTATTTATTTAAAAAATTTTTTTTAGAGCAGAGTCTCCCTCTGTTGCCCAGGCTGGAGTGCAGTGGTGCTATCTCGGCTCGCTGCAACCTCTGCCTCCCAGGGTCAAGAGATTGTCCTGTCTCAGCCTCCCAAGTAGCTGGGACTCTAGGCGTGCGCCCCCATGCCTGGATAATTTTTGTATTTTTTTTTTTTCTTTTTTTTGAGACGGAGTCTCGCTCTTTCACCCAGGCCAGACTGCAGTGGCCCTATCTCGGCTCACTGCAAACTCCGCCTCCTGGGTTCACACCATTCTCCTGCCTCGGCCTCCCGAGTAGCTGGGACTACAGGCGCCCGCCACCACGCCCGCCTAATTTTTTGTATTTTTAGTAGAGTTGGGGTTTCACCTTGTTGGCCAGGCTGGTCTTCAACTCCTGACCTCAAGTGATCTGCCCTTCTTGGCCTCCCTAAGTGCTGGGATTACAGGCGTGAGCCACCGACCCCGGCCGACTGGCTTTGTTTAATATGTCAGTTTTCATAGGTAATCTAGGTATAACTGTTAAAATGAATAAATGAGGTAACTGTGAGATACATGTTTATAAGTGAACTTTTCATGTAATTTGAAATGTTTTTTCTCTTGCTCTTACCATATGGAGATGAAATATTAAAGTTGTGTTATGTTAGATTAAGTAATAGGTACTCACTAAATGCTGGGATCATTTCCAACTAAGAAAACAATGGATCCACCTGCCTAGGCCTCCCAAAATGCTGGGATTAGAGGCGTGAGCCACCATGCCCAGTGAGGAAAAGAAGTATTAAACGCTATTGTTATTAAAGAAACCAAAGATCGTGATGCCTGGAAGGTGATTTTAAGACTCGAGATAATGGACTTCTGGCCAAGCTAACCCATGGTGACATCATCAGGTTTGCGCCTCCACTGGTGATCAAGGAGGATGAGATTCGAGAGTCCAGTGAAATCATTAACAAGACCATCTTGTCTTTCTGAGGGTAGCAGCTGTTTTCAGTGGTCCCTGGGAGCTGGCTGGAGACAGGTGGTCCTGTAAAAGCTCTGCTCTAAATGTAGGCACATTCCACTCCCATGTGTCTTCAAAGCCTTTTTGTGGAATATCCATTTTTTTCAGTTGATACACAATAGAACAACGTTTATGAAACTGCCTTTTGCTTCGTAACGTAAGTAAGAGAATGTAGTGGCATCTATATTCAGTGAAGGTGTTTTGATGTGCATCTGTACTTTCTAAGGTAAAACATATCTATGTATACAGAACAGCCTTTAAATCACATCCTTCAGTATACTTTATATATGTTTTTATAATTTCCTTGCTGGTATAAATGTTTTGTATTTGAAAAAGTTATCTATGGAGTATTACATAAAAGGCTTCACCTTGTAAAGTCAAATCACTGTTATCATTGAATTTTAGGAAGGATGAATGGTTAGTCATATGTAAAGTACTAATATTAAGTAAACTTCATATTGGCGAACACCAGAATGTATTCTATGGTTGTCATTATTTTGAATTAAGAATTAGTGTTTAAAATTCCTAAATTGTTTTGAGTGCTTGATTATAATTTGTAAAAAACGTTTATTTTTAATATTTCTTTAAATTTAAAATAAAGCTTATATTTCAGAAAAAAAAAAAAAAGATACAGAACATGGCCAGGTGCAGTGGTTCACGCCTGTAATCCCAGCACATTGGTAGGCCAAGGTAGGCAGATCACTTGAGGTCAGGAGTTCGAGACCAGCCTGCCAAGACGGT
This sequence comes from Pan paniscus, assembly GCF_029289425.2. Classification (NCBI taxonomy): domain Eukaryota; kingdom Metazoa; phylum Chordata; class Mammalia; order Primates; family Hominidae; genus Pan; species Pan paniscus. Next base: position 49,911,120 of record NC_073272.2, on the reverse strand, counting down.
GAAACCCCGTCTCTACTAAAAATACAAAAGTTAGCCAGGCGTGGTGGCACGTGCCTGTATACCCAGCTACATGGGAGTCTGAGACAGGTGAATGGCTCAAACCTGGGAGGCAGAGGTTGCAGTGAGCCGAGAGCCTGCCACTGCGTTCCAGCCTGGGTGACAAAGTGAGACTCAGTCTTGGAATTAAAAAAAACAAAAAGGTACAGACCATTGCCATCACCACAATGCCATCCCTTGTGCTACTCATTTTTAGTAATACTCACTCTCCTCCTATCCACCATCCCTAACCCCTGACAACCACTAATCTATTTTTCATTTCTACAATTTTATCTTTTCTACAATGCTGTACAAATGAAATCTCATAGTATATAACATTTTAGAGGCTTGTTTCACTCAGCATAATTCCCTGGAGATTCATCCAAGCTATTAATATTTGTGTATCAACAGTTCATATTTTTGTTGTTGTTGTTGTTGTTGTTGTTGTTGTTGTTGTTGTTGAGATGGAGTCTCACTATGTCGCCCAGGCTGGAGCGCAGTGGCGCGGTTTTGGCTCACTGCAACCTCTGCCTCCCGGGTTTAAGCGATTCTCGTGCCTCAGCCTCCCAAGTAGCTGGGACTACAGGTGCACGCCACCACGCCCAGTTGATTTTTGTATTATTAGTAGAGACAGGGTTTCACCATATTAGCCAGGCTGGTCTCGAACTCCTGACCTCATGATCTACTTGCCTCCTGACCTCATGATCTGCCTGCCTCGGCTTCCCAAAATACCGGGATTACAAGTGTGAGTCACCGCGCACGGCCAATGGTTCATTTTTATTACTGAGTAGTATTACATGGTATGGATGTACCACAGTTTCACCATTCACCTATTGTTGGACATATTGATTATATCCGGCTATTTGGCTATTACAAATAAAGCTGCTATGAACAATTATGTACAAGTTTCTGGATGGGGATAAATTTTAATTTCTATGAAGTGGTAATTGATGAATTGTATGGTCACTGCATGTTTAGTTTTATAAGAAACTACCAAACTGCTTTCCAGAGTGGCTGTAAGATTTTACCCTCCCAGCAGCATTTTACTAGATGTCCAGTTTCTGTGCATCCTTTCCAGCATTTCGTATTGTCACTATGTCTTTCATTTTAGCTGTTGTAATAAGTGTGTAGTGATGCCTCATCGTGGTCTTAATTTGCATCTAGTGAAGCAAGTAAGTGTTGAACAGCCTTTCATGTGCTTATTTGCTTATTTCCTCTTCAGTGAAATGTATGTTCATATATCTTCATAGTTTTCTAATTGAATTATTTGTTTGTTTGTTTTTACCGTTGTTTTGTTTTTGAGACAGAGTCTCGCTCTGCTACCGAGGCTGGAATGCAGTGGCATGATCTTGGCTCACTCCAACCTCTGCCTCCTAGGTTCAAGCGATTCTCATGCCTCAGCCTCCCGCGTAGCTGGGATTACAGGTGCGAACCATCATGCCTGTCTAATTTTTGTATGTTTAGTAGAGATGGGTTTTGCCATGTTGCCCAGGCTGGTCTCGAACTCCTGGCCTCAAGGGATCTACCCCCCATCCACCTCGACCTCCCAAAGTGCTGGGATTACAAGCGTGAGCCACCACGCCTGGCATACCGTTGAGTTTTGAGAGTACTATACGTATCCGTTATATATTCTGGATGTGAGTCCTTTCTTGGATACGTGGTTTGCAAACATTTTCTCCCAGTTTACACCCTGTTTTTTCATCCTTTTAACGCGGTTTCTACAGAGCAAAAGTTTTAAATTGGATGAAATCTAATTTATTTTTTTCCTTATGGATTATGCTTTTTGAACCGTTCACTATGCCTAGATCTCAGACGTTTCTCCTACTCTTTCTTGTAAAAGTTTTTTTAGTGTTATATTTTAGATTTAAATCTATGAGCCACTTGAGTTTTTAATATATGTGTGTATATATATATATATATATATATATGAAGATTAGGTGTTTTCTTATTGTTGTTTGTTTGTTTGTTGTTGTTGTTGTTGTTGTTTTGTCTATGGATATGCAACTGCTCCAGCACCATTTGTTAAGCAGACGATCCTTCCTTCTTTTTGTCTCTTGGGGAAAATCAGTGTGGGGCAATTTCCAGGTTCTCTATTTTGTTCCAGTGATCTATGTGTCTATTCTTCTCCCAATACTACACAGTCTTGATTCCTGTAGCTATATAAGAAGTATTGAAATATGGTAGAGCCATTCCTCCCACCTTATTCTTCTTTTTCAAAAATTGTCTTAGCTACATATACATTTTTTGAGAAGGAGTCTCACTTTTGTCGCCCAAGCTGGAGGGCAGTGGGGTGATCTCGGCTCACTGCTGTCTCTGCCTCCCGTGTTCAAGCGATTCTCCTGTCTCAGCTTCCCAAGTAGCTGGAATTTCAGGTACCCGTCACCACACCCAGCTAATTTTTGTATTTTTAGTAGAGACAGTGTTTATGTTAGCCAGGCTGGTCTCAAACTCCTGACCTCAAGCGATCCACCCATCTCGGCCTCCCAAAGTGTCTTTGTTCAGTTCAGAAAATTCTAGAACATTATTTCTTCAAGTACTGCCTTCTCCCCAGTCTTAATATTCTTTTTTTTTATTTTTTTCATTTTTGTGACGTAGTTTTGCTCTGTCACCCAGGGTGTGGTGCAGTGGCAAGACCTCAGCTCACTGCAACCTCCGCTTCCCAGGTTCAACTGATTCTCCTGCCTCAGCTTCCCAAGTAGCTGGGATTTCAGACGCCCGCCACCACACCGGGCTAATTTTTGTATTTTTAGTAGAGACAGGGTTTTGCCATGTTGGACAGGCTGGTCTCGAACTCCTGACCTCAGGTGATCTGCCTGCCTCAGCCTCCCAGAGTGCTGGGATTACAGGCGTAAGCCACTGCGCCCGGCCCAGTCTTTCTATTCTGTATGTCTGGAACTTCTACTAGATGAACGGTGAAACTTCTGGGATCTATTCTCCATTTCCTTTATTATTTTACTTTCATACTTTCTATTTCGTAATCGTTTTCTACTATACAGTGAAGTAGTGCCGTGCCTGAAGTTTTCCACTGGGTTGTTCCAATTTCTCTTATGATATGCAAAAGCTTTGTCATATATTAGAGATGGTTACTTTTACTGCGGATGCTTCACCATTTTCTCCAAAATTTGCCTCTTTACACAGTTGTTTATGGTGTCTTTTGACTTAGATGATACTTTAATTTTTACATCTTTAAGTATGTCAGATTCATTGTTCATAGCCTTGGTGTAATGTCAGGAAGTGCCTATGCCAACTCAAAATGTCTTACACTGTAATATTTTCCTAAATTTTCGTCTAGTTCTTTATGGCTTCACGTTTTCACATTTAAGTCAGTGAATTTTTAGAATTTATTATTTTATGTGGTTTAAAGTAAGTATTTTAATATTTATTTTTTCAAATGGATAGACACTTGTCAAGCAATCGTTTATTGTACAACCCATCTTTTGCCCAGTGTTTGGAAATGCATGCTGAATTTTGCACATAACTTAGTCTGTTTCTTGACTTTCTATTTTTTTTTTCACTAATCTGTTTCTATATGTATTCATTTTTTATTGTTGCTGTAACAAATTGTCAATAGCTAAGACAACGCTGGGCTGGGCACGGTGGCTCACGCCTGTAATCCCAGCACTTTGGGAGGCCGAGACGGGCGGATCGCTTGAAGTCAGGAGTTCGAGACCAGCCTTGCCAACATGGCGAAACCCCGTCTCTACTAAAAATACAAAAATTAGCCGGGTGTGGAGGTGCACGCCTGTAATGCCAGCTATTTGGGAAGCTGAGACAGGAGAATCCCTTGAACCCGGGAGGCAGAGTTTGCAGTGAGCCGAGATCACCCCACTGCCCTCCAGCTTGGGTGACACGAGTGAGACTCCATATCAAAAAAAAAATTATATAGCTAAGACAATTTTTGAAAAAGAAGAATAAGGTAGGAGGAATGGCTCTACCGTATTTCAATACTTCTTATATAGCTACAGGAATCAAGACTGTGTAGTATTGGCAGAAGAATAGACACATAGATCACTGGAGCAAAATAGAGAACCTAGAAATAGCCACACACTGATGTTTTACAAAGAGACAGAAAGAAGGAAGGATCGTCTGCTTAACAAATAGTGCTGGAGCAGTTGCATATCCATAGGCAAAAAAAAAAAAAAAAGACCTAATCTTCATAACTTTATACAAAAAAGTAACTCAAGTGGATCATATATTTAAATCTGAAATATAAAACTAAAAAAAAAAGCTTTTACAAGAAAACATAGGAGAAACGTCTGAGATCTAGGGCATGGTGAACAGTTCAAAAAGCATAATCCATAAGGAAAAAAAGTAAATTAGATTTCATCCAATTTAAAACTTTTGCTCTGCAAGAAACCCTGTTAAAAGGATGAAAAAACAAAGTATGGACTGGGAGAAAATGTTTGCAAACCACATATCCAAGAAAGGACTCACATCCAGAATATATAATGGATATGTATAGTACTCTCAAAACTCAACCGTAGGCCGGGTGTGGTGGCTCAGTCGTGTAATCCCAGCACTTTGAAAGGTCGAGGTGGATGGAAGGCAGATCCCTTGAGGCCAGGAGTTTGAGACCAGCCTGGGCAACATGGCAAAAACCCATGTCTACTAAAAATACAAAAATTAGACAGGCATGTTGATGCATGCCTGTAATCCCAGCTACGCGGGAGGCTGAGGTACAAGAATCGCTTGAACCTGGAAGGCAGAGGTTGGAGTGAGCCAAGATCATGCCACTGCACTCCAGCCTGGGTAACAGAGAGAGACTCTGCCTTAAAAAAAAAAAAAAATAATAATCATAACTCAAAGGTAAAAAAAACCCAAATAATCCAATTAGAAAATTACGAAAAGATATGAGCATACATTTCACTGAAGAGGAAATAAGCAAATAAGCACATGAAAAGATGACCAACACTCATTTGCTTCACTAGATGCAGAATAACACCACGATGAGGTATCACTACACACTTATTACAATAGCTAAAATAAAAGACACAGTGACAACACCAAATGGTGACAAGGATGCAGAGAAAATGGACACCTCATTAAGTGCTGCTGGGAAGGTAAAAGCAGTTTGGTAGTTTCTTATAAAACTAAACATGCAGTGACCATACAATTCAACAATTACACTTCAGAGAAGTTAAAATGTATGCCCATCCAGAAACTTGTACACAATTGTTCATAGCAGCTTTACTTGTAATAGCCAAAAGCTGGAAATAATCAATATGTCCTGCAATAAGCGAATGGTTGAACTGTGGTACATCCATACCATGGAATACTACTCCGTAATAAAAATGAACAATTGGCCGGGCGCAGTGGCTCACGCATGTAATCCCAACACTTTGGGAGGCCGAGGCGGGCGGATCACGCGGTCAGGAGATCGAGACCATCCTGGCTGACACGGTGAAACCCCATCTCTACTAAAAAATACCAAAAATTAGCCGGGAGTGGTGGCGGGCGCCTGTAGTCCCAGCTACTCAGAAGGCTGAGGCAGGAGAATGGCATGAACCCAGGAGGCGGAGCTTGCAGTGAGCAGTGATTGCGCCACTGCACTCCAGCCTGGGCGACAGAGTGAGACTCTGTCTCAAAAAAAAAAAAAAGAATTACCCGGTCGTGGTGGCACGCGCCTGTAGTCACAGCTACTCGGGAGGCTGAGGCAGTAAAATCTCTTGAACCTGGGAGGCAGAGGTTGCAGTGAGCCGGGATCGCACCACTGCACTCCAGCCTGGGCAGCAGAGTGAGACTCCGTCTCAACAACAAAAACAACAATGAACTACTGATACAAAAATATTAATATCTTGGATGAATCTCCATGGAATTATGCTGAGTGAAATAAGCCTGTAAAATGTTATATACTATAAGATTTCATTTGTACAGCATTGTAGAAAAGACAAAATTGTAGAAATGAAAAAGATTAGTAGTTGCCAGGGGTTAGGGATGGTGGATGGGAGGAGAGTGGGTATTACTAAAAATGAGCAGCACAAGGGATAGCACTTTGGTGATGGAAATGTCCTGTACCTTTTTTTTTCTTTCTTTCTTTTTTTTTCCCGAGAGGGATTTTCACTCTGTCACCTAGGCTGGAGTGCAGTGACACGATCTCAGCTCACTGCAACCTCTGTCTTCCTGGTTCAAGCTATTCTCCTGTCTCAGCCTCCCATATAGCTGGGATTACAGGTGCGTGCCACCATGCTTGGTAAGTTTTGTATTTTTAGTAGAGACGGGGTTTCTCCTTGTTAGCCAGGCTGGTCTCAAACTCCTGACCTGAAGTGATCCACCCACCTCGGGCTCCCACAGTGCTGGGATTACAGGCGTGAACCACCGCACCTGGCCATGATCTGTATCTTATTTTTTTCTGAAATATAAGCTTTATTTAAAATTTAAAAAATTATTAAAAATAAACATTCTTTGGCCAGGCGCGGTGGTGGCTCATGCCTGTAATCCCAGCACTTTGGGAGCCCGAGGCGGGTGGATCACGAGGCCAGGAGATCGAGACCACGGTGAAACCCCGTCTCTGCTAAAAATAAATAAAAAAATAAAAATAAAAATAAAAAATAAACAAACATTTTTCTACAAATTTTAATCAAGCACTCAAAGCAATTCAGGAATGTTAAACCCTAATTCTTAATTGAAAATAATGACATCCATAGAATACATCCTGGTGTTAGCCAACATGAAGTTTACTTAATATTAGTATTTTATATATGCTTAACCATTCATCCTTCCTAAAATTCAATGATAACAATGATTTGACTTTATAAGGTGAAGCCATTTATGTAATACCCCAGAGATAACATTTTCAAATACAAAACATTTATACTAGCATGGAAATTATAAAAACATATATAAATTATACTGAAGGATGTGATTTAAAGGCTGTCAATACACATAGATGCATTTTACCTTAGAAAGTACACATGCACATCAAAACATTCATTGAATATAGATGCCATTAAATTCTCTTACTTACGTTACAAAGCAACGGGCAGGTTCATAAACGTTGTTCTAGTATGTATCAACTGCAAAAAACATATATTCCACGAAAAGGTTTTGAAGACACATGGGAGTGGAATGTGCCCACATTAAGAGCAGAGCTTTTACAGGACCACCTGTCTCCAGCCGGCTCCCAGGGACCACTGAAAACGGCTGCTACACTCAGAACGACAAGATGGTCTTGTTAATGATAACAATTGACCCTGGAATCTCATCCTCCTTGACCACCAGCAGAGGTGAAACCTGATGATGTCGCCATGGGTTGGCTTGGCCAGAAGTCCATTATCTCGAAGTCTTAGACACACACTTTCCAAGCAGCACAATCTTTGGTTTCTTTAATAACAATAGCATTTAATAATTCTTTTCCACACCGGGCGTGGTGGCTCACACCTGTAATCCCAACACTTTGGGGGGCCAAGGTGGGTGGATCACCTGAGGTCAGCAGTTCGAGACCGGCCTGGCCAACATGGTGAAACCCCCGTCTCTACTAAAAATACAAAAGTTAGCTGGGCATAGCGGTGCGTGCCTGTAATCCCAGCTACTCAGGAGGCTGAGGCAGGAGAATCACTTGAACCCAGGAGGCAGAGGTTGCAGTGAGCCAAGATCGCACCATTGCAATCCAGCCTGGGCAACCAGAGTGAACCTGTGACTTAAGCAAATGAATACATAAATAAAATAATTATTTTCTTCTTACAACAGTTACAACATCAGAAGGTAGCTTCATGGGTTCATTTCTCAAGAGAATACCCATTTTTTCTGCATTTTCAGCAAGGTTTTCTTCTTCTAAAACTTCAAGGGCTGCGATGGCCACTTGGCAGCCTAGTGGATTGCCACCGTATGTGGACCCACGTTCCCCTGGCTTAATGGTCAGCATTATGTTATCATTCCACAGCACCGCAGACACAGAGTATCAGCCCCCAGAAAGGGCCTTTCCAAAGAGGACTATATCAGGCCTAACATTTTCATGATCAACAGCCAGCCATCTACCAGTTCTGGCCACTCCTGTCTGTATTTCATCAACAATAAACAGAACCAAGCTGGGATCATGAGATGGGACGAGGGTAAGTTAAAATACCACAAAGCTTACTGTTCTTACGGAGACTCAGCTGGTGTTTCTTTCTTTCTTTCTTTCTTTCTTTCTTTCTTTCTTTCTTTCTTTCTTTCCTTCCTTCCTTCCTTCCTTCCTTCCTTCTTTCTTTCTTTCCTTCCTTCCTTCCTCCCTCCCTTCCTTCTTCCCTTCCCTTCCTTCTTCCCTTTCCTTCCCTTCCTTCTTCTCTTCCCTTCTTCTCTTCCCTTCTTCCCTTCCCTTCTTCCCTTCCCATCTTCCCTTCCTGTCTTCCCTTCCCATCTTCCCTTCCCTTTCTTCCCTTCCTTCTTCCCTTCCCTTCCTTTCCCTTCTCCTTTCGCTTCCCTTCTCCCTTCCCTTCCCTTCCCTTCCCTTCCCTTCTCCTTTCCCTTCCCTTCTCCCTTCCCTTCTCCCATCCCTTCTCCCTTCCCTTCTCCCTTCCCTTCTTTTTCTTTTTGACAGTTTTTCTCTGTCACCCAGGCTGGAGTGCAGTGGTGGGATCTCAGCTCAATGCAACCTCCCCTTCCCGGGTTCAAATCATTGAGTGAACCCAGGAGGTTGAGACCAGCCTGGGAAACATAGCAAAAGGCAGGGTGGTGCAGGCCTGCAGTCCCGAGGCCGAGGCGGGAGGATCACTTGAACCCAGGAGGTAGAGACCAGCCTGGACAACATAGCAAAACTGTCTCTACTAGAAAAATTAAAGATATTAGTGGGGGCTGGGTGGTGTGTGCCGGTGGTCCCGAGGCCGAGGCAGGAGGATTGCTTGAGCCCAGGAGGTCAAGGCCAGCCTGGCCAACATAGTGAAACCCCATTTCTACTAACAAGAAGAACAACAAAAAATAGCATGGGCAGGGTGGCTCACCCCTGTAGTTCCCAGGCTGAGGTGGGAGGATTGCTTGAGCCCAGAAGGTCGATACCAGCCTGGTCAACATAGCGAAAGCCTGTCTCTCCTAAAAAAAATTATCAGGGCAGAATGGCACACGCCTATGGTCCTGAGGCTGAGGTGGAAGCATTGCTTGAGCCCAGGAGGTTGAGGCCAGTCTGTGCAACATAGCAAAACCCGGTTTCTACTGAAAAACAAAAAAAATACCGTGGGCAGGGTGGTGCATGCCTGTGGTCCCCAGGCTGAGGAGGCGGGAGGATCCCTTGAGCCCAGGAGGTTGAGGCCAGCCTGGCCAACATAGAGAAACCCAGTTTCAACTAAAAAATAATAATAATAATAACAAAAACAAACCTGGGCAGGGTGGTGCATGCCTGTAGTCCCGAGAACGAGATGGGAGGATTGACCAAGGCGGATGTAACCAATACCACAATCACATCCCATAAGTAAATACATTTTCCTCTCTCCAGGGCTACAGGTAAAGGATGGTAATTGTGTGCACCACACTTAGATTCCCTTCCAAAAATGCGGCACTATTCACAATAGCAAAGACTTGGAACCAACCCAAATGTCCAACAATGATAGACTGGATTAAGAAAATGTGGCACATATACACCACGGAATACTATGCAGCCATAAAAAATGATGAGTTCATGTCCTTTGTAGGGACATGGATGAAATTGGAAATCATCATTCTCAGTAAACTATCGCAAGAACAAAAAACCAAACACCGCATATTCTCACTCATAGGTGGGAATTGAACAATGAGATCACATGGACACAGGAAGGGGAACATCACACTCTGGGGACTGTTGTGGGGTGGGGGGAGGGGGGAGGGATAGCATTGGGAGATATACCCAATGCTAGATGACGAGTTAGTGGGTGCAGCGCACCAGCGTGGCACATGTATACATATGTAACTAACCTGCACAATGTGCACAGGTACCCTAAAACTTAAAGTATAATAATAAAAGAAAAAAAAAAAAAAAGAAAACTACAAAAAAAAAAAAAAGAAAAAAAAATAAGAATAAAAGAGGTTGGAGGGCCTTGGACTGTTTTTTTAGTTCCAACAGATGTAGAAGCCACTGAAGAATGAACTCCACGACTAAGGACAGCAAACCTCTGCAAATGTGCTAGTTTGGAAAACATTGTGTCTTTCAAATAGAAAAATCACAGATCGACTATTTTTTCTTCCCACGGTTCAGACTAGAATCCAGATGTTTAACCCAAGATCCAGGGACGGTCTTCAGAGAGTTCAAAATCTCCTGATGGCGCCTGAGGACCACCCACTTTGTCGCACAAAGTGTGGCTGGAGGAGGCGACAACATTCTGCAATGTCACTGCCCAAGGATGATGGAGCAATCAGGGCAGTCAGTGAACTCCATCTGGCCAATTAGAAGTCAGAACAGTAGGCGGAACAAGCGAAGCTGATGTGGCGTCTGTCAGTCCAGGCTCTAGGGACAGAACCTTCCCAAGGCGGGGGGGAGGGGAGACTCTGATTTTCCCGCCGAAAGCGTCCCCTTGGATTGGCTACTTTAAATTCGGAGTACGCACACTCCGATTTGCTCTTTTGATTCTTCCACAATCAGGGTAAGCATGCGCTGATTTTCTCTTTCCATTCTTCCTACCCCTCCCCTCCCCCGTGGTGCATTTCTTATCTAATTTTAATAATGTATTTATGTGAGGCAGGTCGCCATCTCAAATTCTTCCTGTCAGTTTCTAACTTTTTCAGGTATGGGATTTTTCCTAGGAGCTCTGTAGTAACTTAAAAAATCTGGGCTGGGCGTGGTGGCTCACGCTTGTAATCCCAGCACTTTGGAGGCCCACAGGTGGTGGATCGCTTGAACCCGGGAGGCGGAGGTTGCAGTGAGCCACGATCGCACCACTGCAACACAGCCTGGGCAACAGAGCGAGACCCTGTCTCAAAAAAAAAAAAAAGCTCACTCAAATCATTCCTCCTGGGCTCAAGCGATCCTCTCGCCTCGGCCCCGGGACTACAGGGGTGCACCACCCCGCCCAGAGCACCAAAGGTCCTGAGGCTGGAAAGACTCAGGCTGTTTCTCTCGCAGGTGAGACTGCTCCCAGTGCCATGAACGGAGACGACGCCTTTGCAAGGAGACCCAGGGATGATGCTCAAATATCAGAGAAGTTACGAAAGGTGAGGTGACCTGGAGGGGGCAGGGTAGTGGCCCAGGAGACAGTGTGGGGTGACCAGGTTTCTGAGGAGGGGAGGACAGAGGTACTAGGGACAAGGAGCAGGGTCTCAGGGGAGATTTGGACCCTTGGGAGCCTCCCACCCTCGCTCTGTCATCACCTAGCATCCCTGGAGACAAGTCTCTGACCTTGCACTTCATTTGGTGACTCCCACTCCATTCTGGAAGGTGGGAAGAGAGCCAGCCAGCAGCATTAAAGCCCTACTGTGTGGCGGGGGAGAAGCTAGGGAAGTTCCCTCATGTTCTGTCAGTTAGCCATGGCATCAACCAGGACAGACTATCATCCCCACTTCTCAGATCCCGCACACAGGAAGCGGCTCCAGCTGAATGGCAGACATGCCTAGCTGAGTCACTGCCAGAATTCCTTTTTTTTTTTTTTCCAGGCCTTCGATGATATTGCCAAATACTTCTCTAAGGAAGAGTGGGAAAAGATGAAATCCTCGGAGAAAATCGTCTATGTGTATATGAAGCTAAACTATGAGGTCATGACTAAACTAGGTAACAGAAAGTTCTAGAAACAGACAAGTCTGGGGACACATGAGCATCCCTTTTCCTGTTTTGGCTACTTCTTAGGCTGCAGAAAGTACCCCACATTTTCCTTTTGTGCAGGGAAAAATCACAAGGCAGCTTCTGGGTGTTCTCCTCTTCTGTATCCTGTCAGGGCTGAGGGCAGGGACTGGCCACAGTGGAGCTCATACCTGGATCCTGCACGTTTCTCTCCCATAGGCGTCTTTTCTGATGAGCCCAACTGTCTCTGTGGCATCCCGGCACCCCCTCACCCAACACGCACACCGTCCCTTCCTTCTCTTGGCTTGTCTCTCTCTCTCTCTCTCTCTCTCTCTCTCTTTTTAAGTCAGAGTCTCACTCTGTCACCTAGGGAAGAGTGCAGTAGTGCAAGCATAGCTCACTGCAGCCTCGAACTCCTGGGCTCTAGCAATCCTCCTGCCCAGCCTATGGAGTAGCTGAGGCTACAGGCACGTGCCACTATGCCCAACTAATTTTATTTTATATTTTGTAGATATGTGGGTCTCTCTATGTTGCCCAGGCTAGTGTTGAGCGCCTCGCCTCAAGCAATCCTCCAGCCTCAGCCTCCCAAAGGGCTGGTACTACAGACATGAGCCACCGTGCCAGGCCCAAGCTTGTCTCTTAAGAAATAAACATTTTGCTCCTTTCTAGGTTTCAAGGTCACCCTCCCACCTTTCATGTGTAGTAAACGGGCTGCAGACTTCCACGGGAATGATTTTGGTAACGATCGAAACCACAGGAATCAGGGTGAGTAGACTGGAAGGGGCTGGAAAGGGTCTCCTCAAGCCCAATTGCTTTTCAGCTCAGCTACCTGGGAAAGATCCTCAGGCATTTGTTCCCTCATACACATCGGGGCTGAGTGAAAAAAAAAATTGCATGCAGAAAGTTAACTACAGAGGCCAATCACATAAAATTCTAAAACATGCAAAACAAGAAAATATATTTTTATGGATAATAAGTAAATGGTAAATGTATACAAACATGAATGTGAATAAAACGCCATCAAATTAAGGTGACTGGCTGTAAGTGGAGGAGGGAGGGAGGGCAGGGATTGACGAGTGCTGCACAGACAGCTTCAGCTGTGACTTGCTGATAGTGTGTTTTGTGTTTTTTGTTATTGTTATTTTTTTTTGAGACAGAGTTTCACTCTTGTCACCCAGCCTGGAGTGCAATAGCAAAATCTGAGCTCACTGCAACTTGCACCTCCCAGGTTCAAGCAATTCTCCTGCCTCAGCCTCCCGAGTAGCTGGGATTACAGGCGCTCGCCTCCACACCCAGGTAATTTTTGTATTTTTGGTAGAGACGGGGTTTCACCATGTTGGCCAGTCTGGCCTCAAACTACCTGACCTCAGGTGACCCACTCGCCTCAGCCTCCCAAAATGCTGGGATTACAGGCGTGAGCTACCACTCCTGGACTGTTTATACTATTGCTAATATTCTGAATAAATAAATCAGATCTAAGATAACTGTGGGGTAATGTTGAGACCCGACTGTACTCAGTTTTGTTCCCCATACTTTTCTGTGTTTTTGAAATATTTCTTTTTTAAATGACATGTTGTTCTTCCTAAGCACTGTTAATGAATCAAAGGACATTTAAGAAAATGTGAAAAGTGAAAAAATAAAAAAAAAGAAAATGTTAAAACTGTAGATCCGCCAAAAACTTCCAGAGTTTGTTTCATTAACAGCATGTAGGTATTGGATAAGTATCTTAGGAGTGAGGGTGATGAACACATTATGTAATAAGCACTGCTGTTTCCCTGTATTTTATCAAAACCAAATGGTCCTCACATTCCCCAACAACCCCAATTCTCCGTGATGAGCTTGGAAGAGAGTTTGAAAGAGTGATCTCTCATCCAACACACAGAGAGCTTTCCCACTTCTCAGTGAGCAGAGATAATATAGGGTGAAAAAAAGACAAGTTTCGCGTAGAGATCTTTGTGCATTTCAGGAATATAAAGGGGACATATGTGTTTACTTGCTCTTCTGCTCTGAGAACACAGTTACAAGACAAGGTCAGAATGTCCAAACTGTCTCCCATAGACCTATTACTTCCCAACTAAACAGGCCAGATTCTACGATCTCCCACAATCACTATAAGAGGTCTGAAAATCCAGTGCTTGAGTATCTGCCAAGTTTTTGACATTAAATGAGTGCCAAATATTTATACTGAAAATATTTCAGAGCCACTGGACTAAATCATCGATGGTTCATCACACAGTTAACAGCTTAATTGACATACCATAAGATTCACCCATTTGAAGTGTACAGTGATTTTTAGTTGTTGCACATCTTGAGTGATTACAGTTTAGATTCCCAACCAATCAATTTAACTATTTGGGAAAAAGTAAAAGATATGTAATGGAATAAGATGAGACTGTGATGGGGTTTAATACCCATGTGATAAACCACGAGATGGAAAATTCTGAATTGATGCCACAGATAAATGCACCAACCATGACTAAACATAATTCAGAAGCAAATCTCAAATAACTCCTCAACAACGAGTGGACTCACAACCTCTGCTGCAGAATGCCCTCATGCGACAGAAGTCTCTCTAGAGTTTGGAAATCTTTACCAACAAAGAAAAATTCTGATGTATTCTCTTTCAGTTGAACGTCCTCAGATGACTTTCGGCAGCCTCCAGAGAATCTTCCCGAAGGTGAGTGTCTCTCAAATCTAAAGGACCAGAGAACGTTTGTCCCTGCACGGATGCGAACACTGATAAGAGTGGGAGAATATCAAACATGCCCTCACTGCCTCCTTCTGCCCATGTCTATCACAACAACTTATGTGGCACCGACGGCTTGCTAATATTAACAGTTGTGATCCTTAATACTTCTTTGGTTTTCATAGTGATGCCAGATTACTATTTTAAGCAGTTCACATGGGTTAATTTATTTAATCCTTAAGAAGACCTCTATGACGATGTTTCTATTACTATCTCCAAATACTATCAAGCCACACACTTCAATTGTCACCCATATAAAAGACATGTAACTTGGTGCAAATCTTCTAAGTTCTCTGAGATCCAGACTCCTGGTCCATGAAATGGAAGTAAAGAATCATAGTTCATGTTTTAGATCATAGTTATCAGCAACATAATAATAAAATGAGGCTATCGGGGTACAGAGATGTTAAAGAATTTTCCTGGGGCGCAGTGGCAGTGGTAGTCTAATCCAGAGCTCCAAGCCATTTAAAGCTCATTCACGTTTGCATTTGTTTATGAAGTTCAGATGTTGCTCACTAGGGCTTCACCCCATAGGGCCTCCTGGTGCTTCCATTGAGACACCCACTCTCGCAACAGGAAGGACCAGCTGGCCTCTCCTGTTACCGGGGCCACTCCCATGGCTTATGAATCGCTTTGACTGTTGGCCCCTCCCTACTGTGAGCTCCTTGATGGCCTTGTCTGCACCTGGGGCATCCGGGCAGCCCCTGTCCCAGCCCAGGGGATCCCTCGAAGGCCCCTGAATGAGTGATCCCACAACTGCAGATCCAACTCTGGTTTGGAGGGTAAAGGGATCTGGGAGTTGGGTTGCCAGTGTGGAGACCAAATTCAAAGAAGGATCATGAAAAGTATTAGTTTTTTATTATTACTACATTTAAACAGTGTTTACAAGCTCAGAGAGCACTCTCTCTTAGCCTATTTTACATGTACTGTTGACTATTTCGTAAGTGAGGAAGCTGAATAAAAAGTAGCTTAAGGGCCGGGCGCAGTGTCTCACGACTGTAATCCCAGCACTTTGGGAGGCTGAGGCGGGTGGATCACGAGGTGAAGAGATGGAGACCATCCTGCCCAACATGGTGAAACTTTGTCTCTACTAAAAATAGAAAACTTAACGGTGCGTGTTAGAGCCTACCTGTAGTCCCAGCTACTCTGGAGGCTGAGGCAGGAGAATGGTTGAACCTGGGAGATGGAGGTTACAGTGAGCTGAGATCGCGCCACTGCACTCAAGCCTGGCAACAGAGCAAGACTCCGTGTCAAAAAAAAAAAAAAAAAAGGAAAAAGAAGTAGCTTAAGGTTGTTGGTCAGTGACACATCCCAATGCAACCAGAGTTGGTATGGGTACCACCTCACTTAATTCCACATTCAATGTTGGCGCCTCGGTAGGGTAGTATGCCATGTCTGGTACTGCTTTCTTTGCTGCCTAGTTTAATTTCAGCAAACCATTTCTTTACCTCTCCTGTCCCTGTATTCATCTCCCCACACCATCTTTCCCAGCAGTGTTTTATCGCCTCTCTATGTTTTTACATTTACTCTCCCAGCAGCTGTCTACAAGCTTATATGGCATCCCTTGTATTTTATAGAAGCTCTTTCTTTTCTAGACCTTGTGAATTCTTAGAATGCTATTCTCCAAATCTTCTGTATACCAAACTCTCAATTAAATGGAGATTTTTGCTGTTTGCAAGAATGTGAGTCTTAAAAGAGTGTGAAGATAAGCATTCTAGCCCTGGAAAGCCCATTCATTTAGGCCACTCCTTTCCCTTCTAACCTCCCAGGTTTCTCCTAATTTAGGCCTGTGTAACTCTCCCAGTCTTGCTGAGAGCACTGAATAAGCTAATGCACGTGAAGACCCTTTGTAAGCTCTAAAGCACTGTAGAAATGTCACTGATACTGTTTATCTGCGACCTTCACATTGTAAAGATCATGCCCAAGAAGCCAGCAGAGGAAGAAAATGGTTTGAAGGAAGTGCCAGAGGCATCTGGCCCACAAAATGATGGGAAACAGCTGTGCCCCCCGGGAAATCCAAGTACCTTGGAGAAGATTAACAAGACATCTGGTAAGAGGAAAGAATTCGGGAACAACCCCTCTGGCTTCCCTGGCTGTGTTCGGGTGCGTGGACTGGGTGTGTGGCATGGACCCCAGACAAGCCAGGGTCCAGGCTGGGCTGAGGAGCTCGCCCAGCTCCAGATGAGATGTTAGACATGACTTCCAGAGACACAGACTGGAGTTGTCATCCATATAAAAAAAACCACGTGACTTGGGGAAAGTCTTCCAAATTTCCTCAGCTCCAGGTTCCTAGTCCATAAGATGGAAATAAAGAATCATAGTTCATAAATTGTTTGGAGACATTAAATTTAATCTAGAAGGCCTGATGACATGAAAGGTGCTCAAGCAATTCTATCTGTGATAACCTGGGATCATATCTTACTCAGCTCAATGCCTGTTACCCAATACAGGTGTGCTTCAGAGATATTGCAGGTTCGGTTCCAGACCACTGCAATAAAGTGAGTCACACACATTTTTTTTTTGTCTTGCAGTGCATGAAAACATTACGTTTACATTATACTGCAGTCTACTAAGTGTGCAATAGCATTAAGTCTGAAAATGCACGTACCTTTATTTTAAAATAATTCATCGATAAAAAATGCTAACAATCTTCTGAGCCTTCAGTGAGTCACACTCTTTTTGCTGGTGGAGGGTCTTGCCTCGGTGTTGATGGCTGCTGGCTGATCAAGGTGGTGGTTGCTGAAGGGTGGAGTGGCTGTGGCAGTTTCTTAAAAGATGACAACAATGAAATTTGCCACATCGATTAGCTCTCCCTTTCATGAAGGATTTCTCTGTAGTATGTGACGCTATTGGATAGCATTTTACCCACAGTAGAACTTCTTTCAAAGTTGGAGTCAATCCTCTCTAGCTATGAAAGTTCTAGATGGCATCTCCTTCCAATAGAAGGCTATTTTATCTACACTGAAAATCTGTTGTTTCGTGTAGCCACCTTCATCAGTGACCTTAGCTAGATCTTCCGGATAACTTGCTGCAGCTTCTCCATCAGGGTTTGCTGCTTCGCCTTGCACTTTTATGTTATAGAGACGGCTTCTTTCCTTAAACCTCACGAACCAACCTCTACTAGCTTCACACGTTTCTCCTGCAGCTTCTTCACCTCTCTCAGCATTCATGGACTTGAAGAGAGTTCTGGTCTTGCTCTGAATTAGACTTTGGCTTAAGGGAATGTTGTGGCTGGTTTCACGTTTTATCCTGACCACTCAAACTTTCTCTATTTGAGCAGTAAGGCAGTTTTGCTTTCTTATTCGTGTGTTCACTGGAGTATTAGTATTATTATTTCCTTCAAGAACTTTTCCTTTGCATTATGTACTATTATTTCCTTCATGAACTTTTCCTTTGCATTCACAGCTTGGCTGTTTGGTGGAAGAGGCCGAGCTTTCAGCCTATCTTGGCTTTCAGCATGCTTCCTCACTAAGCTTAGCCATTTCTAGCTTCTGATTTAAAGTGAGAGACATGCGACTCTTCCTTTCATTTGAACACTTAGCGGCCATTGTAGGGTTCTTAATCGTCCTAATTTCAGTGTTGCTGTGTCTCAGGAAATAGGGAGGCCCAAGAAAAGGAGGAGAGATGGGGAAGAGCTCATCGGTGGAGCAGTCAGAACACACACAACATTAATCGATTAAGTTTGTCATCTTCTATGGGTGTAGTTCATGGTACCCCAAAAACAATTACATACAACAGGATGATTATAGTCAATAATAACTTAATCGTACATTTAAAAAAACTAAAAGAGTGTAAATGAATTGTTTGTAACACAAGGATAAATGTTTGAGGGGATGGATACCCTATTTTCCATGATGTGATTATTACGCATTGCATGCGTGTATCAAAACATCTCACGTACCCCATAAGTATATACACCTACTGTGTACCCACTAACATAAAAAACAAAAATTATTTTAAAAGACTAAAGAGCAACAAAACAATTGCAATAATAATGTCAAAGCTCACTAATGACAGATCCCTATAACAGATATACTAATAATGGAAAAGCATAAAATTGGTGAGAATTCCCCCCAAAAAATTGCAGTATCTGTGAAGCACTATAAAAACGAGGTGCAATAATACAAGGTATGCCTGTGTGCCCTTAACAAATACATGCTGAATGAAAGGAGGTATCGGTGAATGTTCCCATAAGTGAAGAGGTTGGGAATTTAACCTGACAACGGAAGGAGCCAGAAGCTAAAACTTTAATTTGCATTTGGCCTGTATTGGTGTGGATCTAAGGTCTCAGCCTCTCTAAACCAGGGAATGTGAAAAACTGGATAAAGAAGGTCCGGGGCACTTGGGAGGGGAGAGGCATCTCCTTCTTTTGAGAAAACAGAGCCTAACACTCTCCAATCTACCCAACCCTCATCTTCCAACTCTTCCCCATCATAGGACCCAAAAGGGGAAGACATGCCTTCACCCACAGACTGCGTGAGAGAAAGCAGCTGGTGATTTATGAAGAGATCAGCGACCCTGAGGAAGATGACGAGTAACTCCGTAAGTGAACCTTCCGCTCATCCCCCACATCCCTGCAGATGTGCTATTCTGTTATGGTACTGGTATCCCATCTTATCACTTGTTCCCCAAACCATTCCCTTCTCATAATTTTCTAGGGTACAGCATTGAGGCTGAATGATGAGATTTCCCATGCTCTTTCTTTCTATTTTTTTTTCCTTTTTGAGAGGGAGTCTTGCTCTGTCGCCCACGCGGGAGTGTAGTGGCGCGATCTTGGCTCACTGCAACTTGTGCCTCTCAGGTTCAAGCAATTCTCCTGCCTCAGCCTCCTGAGTAGCTGGGATTACAGGTGCACACCACCACACCAGGGTAATTTTTGCATTTTTAGTAGAGACGGGGTTTCACCATGTTGGTCAGGCTGGTCTTGAACTCCTGACCTCGTGATCCACCTGCCTCGGCCTCCCAAAGTGCTGGGTTTACAGGCATGAGCCACCGTGCTCTTTCTACTCCCTGCCCTGTATATCCAAGGTTGCTCCCTACCCAGGATGCTGTGGGTTCCCAAACCCCAGGTCAGCCCTGATATGCGGGCCACACCTTCCTCTAGCCTAGGAATTGAAAACCCAGGCGAAGAAGTCACTGTGGCATGAACAGACGGTTCACTTCGAGGAACCGTGGAAGGCGTGTGCAGGTCCTGAGGTAGGGCAGAATCAGAGTGTGCAGGGTCTGCAGGTCAGGAGGAGTTGAGATTGAGTTGTCACGTGGTGGGAACTCACTGCCACTTACTTTCCTTCTCTCTTCTTGCCTCAGCCTCGGGGATATGACACATGCCCATGATGAGAAGCAGAACGTGGTGACCTTTCACGAACATGGGCATGGCTGCGGACCCCTCGTCATCAGGTGCATAGCAAGTGAAAGCAAGTGTTCACAACAGTGAAAAGTTGAGCGTCATTTTTCTTAGTGTGCCAAGAGTTCGATGTTGGCGTTTCCGCTGTATTTTCTTGCAGTGTGCCATTCTGTTAGACATTAGCGTTTTCGTTGATGAGCAAGACATGCTTAACGCATATTTCGGCTTGTGTATCCATGCACCTACCTCAGAAAACAAGTATTGTCAGGTATTCTCTCCATAGAACAGCACTACCCTCCTCTCTCCCCAGATGTGACTACTGAGGGGAGGTCTGAGTGTTTAATTTCCGATTTTTTCCTCTGCATTTACACACACACCACACACGCACACACACACACACCAAGTACCAGTATAAGCATCTCCCATCTGCTTTTCTCCATTGCCACGCGTCCTGGTCAAGCCCCCCTCACTCTGTTTCCTGTTCAGCATGTACTCCCCTCATCCGATTCCCTTGTATCAGTCACTGACAGTTAATAAACCCTTGCAAACGTTCCCCAGTTGTTTGCACCTCTCATTATTGTGCACACAGCTCTGTGCACGTGTGTGAATATTTCTTTAGGAAAGATTCTTAGAAGTGGAATTGATGTGTCAAAGGAGTCATTTATTCAACAAAAAACTAATGAGTGTGTACTAGTGCTGAGAACTGTTCGAGGTGCTGGAGAGACATCAGGGAACAAGGCAGACAGATGTTCCTGACCACCATTCTAGAGGAAGATATTTCCAGTCGTTGGTATTGTTTGTTTGTTTGTTTCTTCTAGAGATGGGGTCTTGCTCTGTCCAGGCTAGAGTGCAGTGGCACGATCATAGCTTAATGCAGCCCTGAACTTGTGGGCTCAAGGGATCCTCCCACCTCAGCCTCCAGAGAAGCTGTGACTACAGCCACGCACCATCATGACCCACTAATTTTTTTAGGTTTTGTCAAGAAAGTCTCGCTATATTACCCAGGCTGGTCTCCAACTCCTGGGCCCAAGCAATCCTCCCACCTTGGCCTCCTAAAGTGCTGGGATTACAGGAGTGAGCCACTGCGCCTGGCCTCCAGTTTTTATTTTGATAGAGACTATACACTTCAGTCCTGGAGCAGGATTCTGCAGCAGGTGGTTGGGCATCTGGGCCTTTGCTCTCTGAATGATTTTCAAGTTCAAGGGCTGGGACGGTCCATTTGGGAGTATGTGGAAGGAGACACAGATGAAATCGTCATCTGGGGAACGTGGAGGAATGAGGAAGATGCGTGCACTGTAGACCGTGATGGACAGGGAATAGAAGAGTCCACTCAGTCTCCATGCAGGGGAGCAACGGTGGGAAAGTCCCCTGGACAGAAGCATGAGACTGCCCATCAAGGGTCTCACCAACCAAGGGCCTGGGGGCTGGGGTGGGGATGATGATTTCGGAAGGGGCCAGTTCTTTCTCACATGTACCATTGCACAGTGTGGAGGGGAAACAGGTCTGCGGAAGGGGAGCGCAGATGGGAGTCTATTTTCGAACCAACCATTGTGTGTGAATGGAGACATCAAGTCCTCCCGGTTCTCCCCAGCCTTGGAAGGAGGACACTATCATCTTTATGCTTATATGTTAGATGAGAGACGGAGTCCCAGCCAGATGGTAGGCGTCTTGTCTGAGGTCCCACAGCTGGCAGGTGCAGGAGGGGCTGAGTTTGGAGCTCACTGACTTCAGAAACATTAAGGAGGACAGGTGTGTGTGGTGGAGGGAGGGAGAATTGAACAAGCCCCGGCTTCTGTCCCCAGTCACAAGGTAGAGGTTGTGGGTTCATTTTCCCAAGACAAGGAGCCCTGGGAAAGAGAAAGTGCAGGGAGGGAGAGGCAGTCGTGATCACAGCAGGGACAGTGGGAGACAGAGATATGCAGGGTGGGCAGAAGAGGGGCAGGCAAAGAAGCAGGGGAGACCCAAGGCCAAGTGGGGGCTGCCACAGCCACCAGAGGGAGAGGGTGCCAGGAAGGAGGTTTTGGGGCTCCAGGAGCAGTAGAGGTTCCCCAGGTCTGTGAGCATGCCCTGCCTGGCACTGCAGGAAAAGGTGGCTGCCACTCAGGTCAGTGTGGACGTACCTCTACCTGTGTCTCAGAGGAAACAAATTCTATTTTATCCCAGTATAGTTCTGTATTACACAAATGTAACATTCGGCTACTAGATATTGAGTGCCTTATCCTCCATGCAAATACAGCAGAGGATACCCTAAAAGAGATACTGAAGCTTTTGATTTTTCTTTCTCCCTGGGATGATGGGATCCATAAGTTGGGTCCCCCAGCCCACAAGACAGGTGCAAGGAAGGGTGGTTGGAAGATTGTGAGTTATGACAGGGAACATTATTTCTTAGGTTCCTTGGGTATATAAAGCTCCCGACTATCTGTCTATCATGGATAAAGAGTGAACATGGTCCCCTCTCCACAAATGTGTTTTTCTCCTCGATTATTACTGTAAAGGGCTGAAGTTACACCAAGTTCTGATACATTACTTTTTCGTGTTATTTTTGAGACAGGATCACAGTCTGTCGCCCAGGCTGGAGTGCAGTGATGCAATTACAGCTCACTGCAGCCTCGATCTCCCAGGCTTAAGGGATTCACCCACTTCAGCTTCCGATCTAGCTGGGACTACAGGCACACGCCACCACACCCAGCTAGTTTTTGTATTTTTTTGTAGAGACGGCATCCACTATGTTGCCCAGGCTGGTCTCGATCTCCTGGCCTCAGGCAATCCTCCTGCCTCAGCCTCCCAAAGTGCTGGGATGACAAGTGTGAGCCACCTCGCCAGGCCTTCACTTTCTTTAATGAACAATTATCAGAGTTTCATCTTAGAGGCAAAAGTGGCTACTGCCAGCCAATCTGTCTGTGGTGTTGGAGGGGAATCTGGCTGATTCAGACGTTTCAGATGAACTTTTAAATTAACCTACATGATGATTATCCTAAGGCCGTTTCCTCCTCCGTGTTTTTCTGATTCAGGGTTTGGAGTTTTTCAGAGGCTTTGTTACAAAGAGCATCTCCTGGTCGGGCACAGTGACTCACGCTGTAGTGCCAGCACTTTGGGAGGCCGAGGCAGGCAGATCACTTGATGTCAGGAGTTTGAGACCAGCCTGGCCAACAGGGTGAAACCCCCGTCTCTACTAAAAATACAAAAATTAGCCAGCCGTGGTGGCGGGCTCCTGTGAATTCCAGTTACTGCAGGGGCTGAGGCAGGAGAATCCCTTGAATCTGGGAGACGGAGGGTGCAGTGAGCCGAGATCACGCCACTGCACTCCAGCCTGGGCGACAGAGTAAGTCTCTGTCTCAAAAAACAAACAAACAGCATCTCTCGCCTACAGTGATTTGAGCTGTGGTCTTGTCTCCTTGGGTTTCTCTATCAGTCTGACCCCATTTACTCTATCTCCCAGGAATGCCTCAATATTTCTGGTGGACCGCTGACACGCTTTCCTATTTTCCTCTACTGTCAAGAATTGACCCTTGAAAACATTTTCTTCCCAGTTCGATGGAATGTTGAGTAGGGCACGGGATCTATCTGCCATCTTGCTCCAATCATCTGGTTTTAGATATTGTATGTACTTTTGTCACTATATACGTGTAATTTTTCTCAATTTGGTTTTCTAAATGGTTATTATTGGTATGTAGAAAACCTATCTATTACTGTATATAATATTTTGTTACCTGTCTAGGTGCAGCCTCCCCTGCATTTTGGCACAAGACTCAATCTGTTTTATTCTCCAAAAGAAAACTGACAGGCTGGGCGCGGTGGCTCACGCCTGTAATTCCGCACTTTGGGAGACTGAGGAGGGTGGAACACCTGAGGTCAGG
Organism: Pan paniscus; assembly: GCF_029289425.2. NCBI lineage: Eukaryota > Metazoa > Chordata > Mammalia > Primates > Hominidae > Pan > Pan paniscus. The sequence goes on along the minus strand of NC_073272.2, from coordinate 49,887,484 downwards.
AGTTCGCGACCAGCCTGGCCAAGATGGTGAAACCCCATCTCTACTAAAAATACAAAAAATAAATTAGCCATGCGTTGTTGGTGCGCGCCTGTAGTCCCAGCTACTAGGGCAGCTGAGGCAGGAGGATCACTTGAACTCAGGAGGTGGAGATTGCAGTAAGCCGAGATCACCCCACTGCACTCCAGCCTGGGCGACAGCAATTCTATCTCTAAAAAATAAAAAAAAGAAAAGAAAAAGGAAAAAAGAAAATTCACATCACAGGCAATAGATAGCTATAAAAGGATACTTTATGAAAGATTTCACAGGAGAGACTGATGGAAAGAAAGAAGTATATATTTTACAGAGCTAAGCAGTTCACTGCAAAAATCAACAGAACTGCCTTTTTCTCCAAAAATAGTACCCCTAAGCTATATTACTACTGGTTCTTCTAGTCCTTCCCCCTATTCCAAATCCTCAAATTGTCCATTTCCTTATTGGGATAATTTTCCTCTGCCCAGATCTAGGTCCTCCACAACACTTAACACTGTCTTTGGGTGTTTGAATGCCCATTGTTTTTAGCTCAGGTTTCCAAGGAAACAGGCTTTGGGCCATACAGGACACATCTAGGCAGACTATACTGAGAAACCATGCCTGGAATGGTGCAGGGGGAGAGGAGAGGAGAGGCAATTTATGTAACTGACTCTCACTCCTGGTTCCTTTTCTTATTGGTCAAAATTTACCCCACAGGCATGAACTCCCCCACACTTCTAGACTGCATCATCTGCCCCTTTGACAGCTGTCTGGGAAGCCAGATCCCACACTTTGAAGTATAGTGTTTCATACAATCCCAAAGTGGTAGCAGAGGCCAGGCATGGTGCCTTACTCTGTAATTCAATGCCATCCCCATCAAGCTACCAATGACTTTCCTCACAGAATTGGAAAAAACTACTTTAAAGTTCATATGGAACCAAAAAAGAGTCCGCATTGCCAAGTCAATCCTAAGCCAAAAGAACAAAGCCGGAGGCATCAGACTACCTGACTTCAAACTATACTACAAGGCTACAGTAACCAAAACAGCGTGTTACTGGTACCAAAACAGAGATATAGATCAAAGGAACAGAACAGAGCCCTCAGAAATAATACCGCATATCTACAACCATCTGATCTTTGACAAACCTGACAAAAACAAGCAATGGGGAAAGGATTCCCTATTTAATAAATGGTGCTGGGAAAACTGGCTAGCCATATGTTGAAAGCTGAAACTGGATCCCTTCCTTACACCTTATACAAAAATTAATTCAAGATGGATTAAAGACTTAAACATTAGGCCTAAAACCATAAAAACCCTAGAAGAAAACCTAGGCAATACCATTCAGGACATAGGCATGGGCAAGGACTTCATGACTAAAACACCAAAAGCAATGGCAACAAAAGCCAAAATTGACAAATGAGATCTAATTAAACTAAGGAGCTTCTGCACAGCAAAAGAAACTACCATCAGAGTGAACAGGCAGCCTACAAAATGGGAGAAAATTTTCACAACCTACTCATCTGACAAAGGGCTAATATCCAGAATCTACAATGAACTCAAACAAATTTACAAGAAAAAAACAAACAACCCCATCAAAAAGTGAGCGAAAGATATGAACGGACACTTCTCAAAAGAAGACATTTATGCAGCCAAAACACACATGAAAAAATGCTCACCATCACTGGCCATCAGAGAAATGCAAATCAAAACCACCATGAGATACCATCTCACACCAGTTAGAATGGCAATCATTAAAATGTCAGGAAACAACAAGTACTGGAGAGGATGTGGAGAAATAGGAACACTTTTACACTGTTGGTGGGACTGTAAACTAGTTCAACCATTGTGGAAGTCAGTGTGGCGATTCCTCAGGGATCTAGAACTAGAAATACCATTTGACCCTGCCATCCCATTACTGGGTATATACCCAAAGGATTATAAATCATGCTGCTATAAAGACACATGCACACATATGTTTATTGTGGCACTATTCACAATAGCAAAGACTTGGAACCAACCCAAATGTCCAACAACGATAGACTGGATTAAGAAAATGTGGCACATAGACACCATGGAATACTATGCAGCCATAAAAAATGATGAGTTCATGTCCTTTGTAGGGACATGGATGAAACTGGAAACCATCATTCTCAGCAAACTATTGCAAGGACAAAAAACCAAACACCGCATGTTCTCACTCATAGGTGGGACTTGAACAATGAGAACACATGGACACAGGAAGGGGAACATCACACTCCGGGGCCTGTTGTGGGGTGCGGGGACGGGGGAGGGGGAGGGGGAGGGAAAGCATTAGGAGGTATACCTAATGCTAAATGACAAGTTAATGGGTGCAGAACACCAACATGGCACATGTATACATATGTAACAAATCTGCACATTGTGCACATGTAACCTAAAACTTAAAGTATAATAATAAAAAAATTAAAAAAAATAAAGAAAAGGTTTTCAAGGGTCAATTTGTAACAGTAGAGGAAAATAGGAAAGCGTGTCAGCGGTCCACCAGAAATATTGAGGCATTCCTGGGAGATAGAGTAAATGGGGTCAGACTGATAGAGAAACCCAAGGAGACAAGACCACAGCTCAAATCACTGTAGGCGAGAGATGCTGTTTGTTTGTTTTTTGAGACAGAGACTTACTCTGTCGCCCAGGCTGGAGTGCAGTGGCGTGATCTCGGCTCACTGCACCCTCCGTCTCCCAGATTCAAGGGATTCTCCTGCCTCAGCCCCTGCAGTAACTGGAATTCACAGGAGCCTGCCACCACGGCTGGCTAATTTTTGTATTTTTAGTAGAGACGGGGGTTTCACCCTGTTGGCCAGGCTGGTCTCAAACTCCTGACATCAAGTGATCTGCCTGCCTCGGCCTCCCAAAGTGCTGGCACTACAGCGTGAGTCACTGTGCCCGACCAGGAGATGCTCTTTGTAACAAAGCCTCTGAAAAACTCCAAACCCTGAATCAGAAAAACACGGAGGAGGAAACGGCCTTAGGATAATCATCATGTAGGTTAATTTAAAAGTTCATCTGAAACGTCTGAATCAGCCAGATTCCCCTCCAACACCACAGACAGATTGGCTGGCAGTAGCCACTTTTGCCTCTAAGATGAAACTCTGATAATTGTTCATTAAAGAAAGTGAAGGCCTGGCGAGGTGGCTCACACTTGTCATCCCAGCACTTTGGGAGGCTGAGGCAGGAGGATTGCCTGAGGCCAGGAGATCGAGACCAGCCTGGGCAACATAGTGGATGCCGTCTCTACAAAAAAATACAAAAACTAGCTGGGTGTGGTGGCGTGTGCCTGTAGTCCCAGCTAGATCGGAAGCTGAAGTGGGTGAATCCCTTAAGCCTGGGAGATCGAGGCTGCAGTGAGCTGTAATTGCATCACTGCACTCCAGCCTGGGCGACAGACTGTGATCCTGTCTCAAAAATAACACGAAAAAGTAATGTATCAGAACTTGGTGTAACTTCAGCCCTTTACAGTAATAATCGAGGAGAAAAACACATTTGTGGAGAGGGGACCATGTTCACTCTTTATCCATGATAGACAGATAGTCGGGAGCTTTATATACCCAAGGAACCTAAGAAATAATGTTCCCTGTCATAACTCACAATCTTCCAACCACCCTTCCTTGCACCTGTCTTGTGGGCTGGGGGACCCAACTTATGGATCCCATCATCCCAGGGAGAAAGAAAAATCAAAAGCTTCAGTATCTCTTTTAGGGTATCCTCTGCTGTATTTGCATGGAGGATAAGGCACTCAATATCTAGTAGCCGAATGTTACATTTGTGTAATACAGAACTATACTGGGATAAAATAGAATTTGTTTCCTCTGAGACACAGGTAGAGGTACGTCCACACTGACCTGAGTGGCAGCCACCTTTTCCTGCAGTGCCAGGCAGGGCATGCTCACAGACCTGGGGAACCTCTACTGCTCCTGGAGCCCCAAAACCTCCTTCCTGGCACCCTCTCCCTCTGGTGGCTGTGGCAGCCCCCACTTGGCCTTGGGTCTCCCCTGCTTCTTTGCCTGCCCCTCTTCTGCCCACCCTGCATATCTCTGTCTCCCACTGTCCCTGCTGTGATCACGACTGCCTCTCCCTCCCTGCACTTTCTCTTTCCCAGGGCTCCTTGTCTTGGGAAAATGAACCCACAACCTCTACCTTGTGACTGGGGACAGAAGCCGGGGCTTGTTCAATTCTCCCTCCCTCCACCACACACACCTGTCCTCCTTAATGTTTCTGAAGTCAGTGAGCTCCAAACTCAGCCCCTCCTGCACCTGCCAGCTGTGGGACCTCAGACAAGACGCCTACCATCTGGCTGGGACTCCGTCTCTCATCTAACATATAAGCATAAAGATGATAGTGTCCTCCTTCCAAGGCTGGGGAGAACCGGGAGGACTTGATGTCTCCATTCACACACAATGGTTGGTTCGAAAATAGACTCCCATCTGCGCTCCCCTTCCGCAGACCTGTTTCCCCTCCACACTGTGCAATGGTACATGTGAGAAAGAACTGGCCCCTTCCGAAATCATCATCCCCACCCCAGCCCCCAGGCCCTTGGTTGGTGAGACCCTTGATGGGCAGTCTCATGCTTCTGTCCAGGGGACTTTCCCACCGTTGCTCCCCTGCATGGAGACTGAGTGGACTCTTCTATTCCCTGTCCATCACGGTCTACAGTGCACGCATCTTCCTCATTCCTCCACGTTCCCCAGATGACGATTTCATCTGTGTCTCCTTCCACATACTCCCAAATGGACCGTCCCAGCCCTTGAACTTGAAAATCATTCAGAGAGCAAAGGCCCAGATGCCCAACCACCTGCTGCAGAATCCTGCTCCAGGACTGAAGTGTATAGTCTCTATCAAAATAAAAACTGGAGGCCAGGCGCAGTGGCTCACTCCTGTAATCCCAGCACTTTAGGAGGCCAAGGTGGGAGGATTGCTTGGGCCCAGGAGTTGGAGACCAGCCTGGGTAATATAGCGAGACTTTCTTGACAAAACCTAAAAAAATTAGTGGGTCATGATGGTGCGTGGCTGTAGTCACAGCTTCTCTGGAGGCTGAGGTGGGAGGATCCCTTGAGCCCACAAGTTCAGGGCTGCATTAAGCTATGATCGTGCCACTGCACTCTAGCCTGGACAGAGCAAGACCCCATCTCTAGAAGAAACAAACAAACAAACAATACCAACGACTGGAAATATCTTCCTCTAGAATGGTGGTCAGGAACATCTGTCTGCCTTGTTCCCTGATGTCTCTCCAGCACCTCGAACAGTTCTCAGCACTAGTACACACTCATTAGTTTTTTGTTGAATAAATGACTCCTTTGACACATCAATTCCACTTCTAAGAATCTTTCCTAAAGAAATATTCACACACGTGCACAGAGCTGTGTGCACAATAATGAGAGGTGCAAACAACTGGGGAACGTTTGCAAGGGTTTATTAACTGTCAGTGACTGATACAAGGGAATCGGATGAGGGGAGTACATGCTGAACAGGAAACAGAGTGAGGGGGGCTTGACCAGGACGCGTGGCAATGGAGAAAAGCAGATGGGAGATGCTTATACTGGTACTTGGTGTGTGTGTGTGTGCGTGTGTGGTGTGTGTGTAAATGCAGAGGAAAAAATCGGAAATTAAACACTCAGACCTCCCCTCAGTAGTCACATCTGGGGAGAGAGGAGGGTAGTGCTGTTCTATGGAGAGAATACCTGACAATACTTGTTTTCTGAGGTAGGTGCATGGATACACAAGCCGAAATATGCGTTAAGCATGTCTTGCTCATCAACGAAAACGCTAATGTCTAACAGAATGGCACACTGCAAGAAAATACAGCGGAAACGCCAACATCGAACTCTTGGCACACTAAGAAAAATGACGCTCAACTTTTCACTGTTGTGAACACTTGCTTTCACTTGCTATGCACCTGATGACGAGGGGTCCGCAGCCATGCCCATGTTCGTGAAAGGTCACCACGTTCTGCTTCTCATCATGGGCATGTGTCATATCCCCGAGGCTGAGGCAAGAAGAGAGAAGGAAAGTAAGTGGCAGTGAGTTCCCACCACGTGACAACTCAATCTCAACTCCTCCTGACCTGCAGACCCTGCACACTCTGATTCTGCCCTACCTCAGGACCTGCACACGCCTTCCACGGTTCCTCGAAGTGAACCGTCTGTTCATGCCACAGTGACTTCTTCGCCTGGGTTTTCAATTCCTAGGCTAGAGGAAGGTGTGGCCCGCATATCAGGGCTGACCTGGGGTTTGGGAACCCACAGCATCCTGGGTAGGGAGCAACCTTGGATATACAGGGCAGGGAGTAGAAAGAGCACGGTGGCTCATGCCTGTAAACCCAGCACTTTGGGAGGCCGAGGCAGGTGGATCACGAGGTCAGGAGTTCAAGACCAGCCTGACCAACATGGTGAAACCCCGTCTCTACTAAAAATGCAAAAATTACCCTGGTGTGGTGGTGTGCACCTGTAATCCCAGCTACTCAGGAGGCTGAGGCAGGAGAATTGCTTGAACCTGAGAGGCACAAGTTGCAGTGAGCCAAGATCGCGCCACTACACTCCCGCGTGGGCGACAGAGCAAGACTCCCTCTCAAAAAGGAAAAAAAATAGAAAGAAAGAGCATGGGAAATCTCATCATTCAGCCTCAATGCTGTACCCTAGAAAATTATGAGAAGGGAATGGTTTGGGGAACAAGTGATAAGATGGGATACCAGTACCATAACAGAATAGCACATCTGCAGGGATGTGGGGGATGAGCGGAAGGTTCACTTACGGAGTTACTCGTCATCTTCCTCAGGGTCGCTGATCTCTTCATAAATCACCAGCTGCTTTCTCTCACGCAGTCTGTGGGTGAAGGCATGTCTTCCCCTTTTGGGTCCTATGATGGGGAAGAGTTGGAAGATGAGGGTTGGGTAGATTGGAGAGTGTTAGGCTCTGTTTTCTCAAAAGAAGGAGATGCCTCTCCCCTCCCAAGTGCCCCGGACCTTCTTTATCCAGTTTTTCACATTCCCTGGTTTAGAGAGGCTGAGACCTTAGATCCACACCAATACAGGCCAAATGCAAATTAAAGTTTTAGCTTCTGGCTCCTTCCGTTGTCAGGTTAAATTCCCAACCTCTTCACTTATGGGAACATTCACCGATACCTCCTTTCATTCAGCATGTATTTGTTAAGGGCACACAGGCATACCTTGTATTATTGCACCTCGTTTTTATAGTGCTTCACAGATACTGCAATTTTTTGGGGGGAATTCTCACCAATTTTATGCTTTTCCATTATTAGTATATCTGTTATAGGGATCTGTCATTAGTGAGCTTTGACATTATTATTGCAATTGTTTTGTTGCTCTTTAGTCTTTTAAAATAATTTTTGTTTTTTATGTTAGTGGGTACACAGTAGGTGTATATACTTATGGGGTACGTGAGATGTTTTGATACACGCATGCAATGCGTAATAATCACATCATGGAAAATAGGGTATCCATCCCCTCAAACATTTATCCTTGTGTTACAAACAATTCATTTACACTCTTTTAGTTTTTTTAAATGTACGATTAAGTTATTATTGACTATAATCATCCTGTTGTATGTAATTGTTTTTGGGGTACCATGAACTACACCCATAGAAGATGACAAACTTAATCGATTAATGTTGTGTGTGTTCTGACTGCTCCACCGATGAGCTCTTCCCCATCTCTCCTCCTTTTCTTGGGCCTCCCTATTTCCTGAGACACAGCAACACTGAAATTAGGACGATTAAGAACCCTACAATGGCCGCTAAGTGTTCAAATGAAAGGAAGAGTCGCATGTCTCTCACTTTAAATCAGAAGCTAGAAATGGCTAAGCTTAGTGAGGAAGCATGCTGAAAGCCAAGATAGGCTGAAAGCTCGGCCTCTTCCACCAAACAGCCAAGCTGTGAATGCAAAGGAAAAGTTCATGAAGGAAATAATAGTACATAATGCAAAGGAAAAGTTCTTGAAGGAAATAATAATACTAATACTCCAGTGAACACACGAATAAGAAAGCAAAACTGCCTTACTGCTCAAATAGAGAAAGTTTGAGTGGTCAGGATAAAACGTGAAACCAGCCACAACATTCCCTTAAGCCAAAGTCTAATTCAGAGCAAGACCAGAACTCTCTTCAAGTCCATGAATGCTGAGAGAGGTGAAGAAGCTGCAGGAGAAACGTGTGAAGCTAGTAGAGGTTGGTTCGTGAGGTTTAAGGAAAGAAGCCGTCTCTATAACATAAAAGTGCAAGGCGAAGCAGCAAACCCTGATGGAGAAGCTGCAGCAAGTTATCCGGAAGATCTAGCTAAGGTCACTGATGAAGGTGGCTACACGAAACAACAGATTTTCAGTGTAGATAAAATAGCCTTCTATTGGAAGGAGATGCCATCTAGAACTTTCATAGCTAGAGAGGATTGACTCCAACTTTGAAAGAAGTTCTACTGTGGGTAAAATGCTATCCAATAGCGTCACATACTACAGAGAAATCCTTCATGAAAGGGAGAGCTAATCGATGTGGCAAATTTCATTGTTGTCATCTTTTAAGAAACTGCCACAGCCACTCCACCCTTCAGCAACCACCACCTTGATCAGCCAGCAGCCATCAACACCGAGGCAAGACCCTCCACCAGCAAAAAGAGTGTGACTCACTGAAGGCTCAGAAGATTGTTAGCATTTTTTATCGATGAATTATTTTAAAATAAAGGTACGTGCATTTTCAGACTTAATGCTATTGCACACTTAGTAGACTGCAGTATAATGTAAACGTAATGTTTTCATGCACTGCAAGACAAAAAAAAAATGTGTGTGACTCACTTTATTGCAGTGGTCTGGAACCGAACCTGCAATATCTCTGAAGCACACCTGTATTGGGTAACAGGCATTGAGCTGAGTAAGATATGATCCCAGGTTATCACAGATAGAATTGCTTGAGCACCTTTCATGTCATCAGGCCTTCTAGATTAAATTTAATGTCTCCAAACAATTTATGAACTATGATTCTTTATTTCCATCTTATGGACTAGGAACCTGGAGCTGAGGAAATTTGGAAGACTTTCCCCAAGTCACGTGGTTTTTTTTATATGGATGACAACTCCAGTCTGTGTCTCTGGAAGTCATGTCTAACATCTCATCTGGAGCTGGGCGAGCTCCTCAGCCCAGCCTGGACCCTGGCTTGTCTGGGGTCCATGCCACACACCCAGTCCACGCACCCGAACACAGCCAGGGAAGCCAGAGGGGTTGTTCCCGAATTCTTTCCTCTTACCAGATGTCTTGTTAATCTTCTCCAAGGTACTTGGATTTCCCGGGGGGCACAGCTGTTTCCCATCATTTTGTGGGCCAGATGCCTCTGGCACTTCCTTCAAACCATTTTCTTCCTCTGCTGGCTTCTTGGGCATGATCTTTACAATGTGAAGGTCGCAGATAAACAGTATCAGTGACATTTCTACAGTGCTTTAGAGCTTACAAAGGGTCTTCACGTGCATTAGCTTATTCAGTGCTCTCAGCAAGACTGGGAGAGTTACACAGGCCTAAATTAGGAGAAACCTGGGAGGTTAGAAGGGAAAGGAGTGGCCTAAATGAATGGGCTTTCCAGGGCTAGAATGCTTATCTTCACACTCTTTTAAGACTCACATTCTTGCAAACAGCAAAAATCTCCATTTAATTGAGAGTTTGGTATACAGAAGATTTGGAGAATAGCATTCTAAGAATTCACAAGGTCTAGAAAAGAAAGAGCTTCTATAAAATACAAGGGATGCCATATAAGCTTGTAGACAGCTGCTGGGAGAGTAAATGTAAAAACATAGAGAGGCGATAAAACACTGCTGGGAAAGATGGTGTGGGGAGATGAATACAGGGACAGGAGAGGTAAAGAAATGGTTTGCTGAAATTAAACTAGGCAGCAAAGAAAGCAGTACCAGACATGGCATACTACCCTACCGAGGCGCCAACATTGAATGTGGAATTAAGTGAGGTGGTACCCATACCAACTCTGGTTGCATTGGGATGTGTCACTGACCAACAACCTTAAGCTACTTCTTTTTCCTTTTTTTTTTTTTTTTTTGACACGGAGTCTTGCTCTGTTGCCAGGCTTGAGTGCAGTGGCGCGATCTCAGCTCACTGTAACCTCCATCTCCCAGGTTCAACCATTCTCCTGCCTCAGCCTCCAGAGTAGCTGGGACTACAGGTAGGCTCTAACACGCACCGTTAAGTTTTCTATTTTTAGTAGAGACAAAGTTTCACCATGTTGGGCAGGATGGTCTCCATCTCTTCACCTCGTGATCCACCCGCCTCAGCCTCCCAAAGTGCTGGGATTACAGTCGTGAGACACTGCGCCCGGCCCTTAAGCTACTTTTTATTCAGCTTCCTCACTTACGAAATAGTCAACAGTACATGTAAAATAGGCTAAGAGAGAGTGCTCTCTGAGCTTGTAAACACTGTTTAAATGTAGTAATAATAAAAAACTAATACTTTTCATGATCCTTCTTTGAATTTGGTCTCCACACTGGCAACCCAACTCCCAGATCCCTTTACCCTCCAAACCAGAGTTGGATCTGCAGTTGTGGGATCACTCATTCAGGGGCCTTCGAGGGATCCCCTGGGCTGGGACAGGGGCTGCCCGGATGCCCCAGGTGCAGACAAGGCCATCAAGGAGCTCACAGTAGGGAGGGGCCAACAGTCAAAGCGATTCATAAGCCATGGGAGTGGCCCCGGTAACAGGAGAGGCCAGCTGGTCCTTCCTGTTGCGAGAGTGGGTGTCTCAATGGAAGCACCAGGAGGCCCTATGGGGTGAAGCCCTAGTGAGCAACATCTGAACTTCATAAACAAATGCAAACGTGAATGAGCTTTAAATGGCTTGGAGCTCTGGATTAGACTACCACTGCCACTGCGCCCCAGGAAAATTCTTTAACATCTCTGTACCCCGATAGCCTCATTTTATTATTATGTTGCTGATAACTATGATCTAAAACATGAACTATGATTCTTTACTTCCATTTCATGGACCAGGAGTCTGGATCTCAGAGAACTTAGAAGATTTGCACCAAGTTACATGTCTTTTATATGGGTGACAATTGAAGTGTGTGGCTTGATAGTATTTGGAGATAGTAATAGAAACATCGTCATAGAGGTCTTCTTAAGGATTAAATAAATTAACCCATGTGAACTGCTTAAAATAGTAATCTGGCATCACTATGAAAACCAAAGAAGTATTAAGGATCACAACTGTTAATATTAGCAAGCCGTCGGTGCCACATAAGTTGTTGTGATAGACATGGGCAGAAGGAGGCAGTGAGGGCATGTTTGATATTCTCCCACTCTTATCAGTGTTCGCATCCGTGCAGGGACAAACGTTCTCTGGTCCTTTAGATTTGAGAGACACTCACCTTCGGGAAGATTCTCTGGAGGCTGCCGAAAGTCATCTGAGGACGTTCAACTGAAAGAGAATACATCAGAATTTTTCTTTGTTGGTAAAGATTTCCAAACTCTAGAGAGACTTCTGTCGCATGAGGGCATTCTGCAGCAGAGGTTGTGAGTCCACTCGTTGTTGAGGAGTTATTTGAGATTTGCTTCTGAATTATGTTTAGTCATGGTTGGTGCATTTATCTGTGGCATCAATTCAGAATTTTCCATCTCGTGGTTTATCACATGGGTATTAAACCCCATCACAGTCTCATCTTATTCCATTACATATCTTTTACTTTTTCCCAAATAGTTAAATTGATTGGTTGGGAATCTAAACTGTAATCACTCAAGATGTGCAACAACTAAAAATCACTGTACACTTCAAATGGGTGAATCTTATGGTATGTCAATTAAGCTGTTAACTGTGTGATGAACCATCGATGATTTAGTCCAGTGGCTCTGAAATATTTTCAGTATAAATATTTGGCACTCATTTAATGTCAAAAACTTGGCAGATACTCAAGCACTGGATTTTCAGACCTCTTATAGTGATTGTGGGAGATCGTAGAATCTGGCCTGTTTAGTTGGGAAGTAATAGGTCTATGGGAGACAGTTTGGACATTCTGACCTTGTCTTGTAACTGTGTTCTCAGAGCAGAAGAGCAAGTAAACACATATGTCCCCTTTATATTCCTGAAATGCACAAAGATCTCTACGCGAAACTTGTCTTTTTTTCACCCTATATTATCTCTGCTCACTGAGAAGTGGGAAAGCTCTCTGTGTGTTGGATGAGAGATCACTCTTTCAAACTCTCTTCCAAGCTCATCACGGAGAATTGGGGTTGTTGGGGAATGTGAGGACCATTTGGTTTTGATAAAATACAGGGAAACAGCAGTGCTTATTACATAATGTGTTCATCACCCTCACTCCTAAGATACTTATCCAATACCTACATGCTGTTAATGAAACAAACTCTGGAAGTTTTTGGCGGATCTACAGTTTTAACATTTTCTTTTTTTTTATTTTTTCACTTTTCACATTTTCTTAAATGTCCTTTGATTCATTAACAGTGCTTAGGAAGAACAACATGTCATTTAAAAAAGAAATATTTCAAAAACACAGAAAAGTATGGGGAACAAAACTGAGTACAGTCGGGTCTCAACATTACCCCACAGTTATCTTAGATCTGATTTATTTATTCAGAATATTAGCAATAGTATAAACAGTCCAGGAGTGGTAGCTCACGCCTGTAATCCCAGCATTTTGGGAGGCTGAGGCGAGTGGGTCACCTGAGGTCAGGTAGTTTGAGGCCAGACTGGCCAACATGGTGAAACCCCGTCTCTACCAAAAATACAAAAATTACCTGGGTGTGGAGGCGAGCGCCTGTAATCCCAGCTACTCGGGAGGCTGAGGCAGGAGAATTGCTTGAACCTGGGAGGTGCAAGTTGCAGTGAGCTCAGATTTTGCTATTGCACTCCAGGCTGGGTGACAAGAGTGAAACTCTGTCTCAAAAAAAAATAACAATAACAAAAAACACAAAACACACTATCAGCAAGTCACAGCTGAAGCTGTCTGTGCAGCACTCGTCAATCCCTGCCCTCCCTCCCTCCTCCACTTACAGCCAGTCACCTTAATTTGATGGCGTTTTATTCACATTCATGTTTGTATACATTTACCATTTACTTATTATCCATAAAAATATATTTTCTTGTTTTGCATGTTTTAGAATTTTATGTGATTGGCCTCTGTAGTTAACTTTCTGCATGCAATTTTTTTTTTCACTCAGCCCCGATGTGTATGAGGGAACAAATGCCTGAGGATCTTTCCCAGGTAGCTGAGCTGAAAAGCAATTGGGCTTGAGGAGACCCTTTCCAGCCCCTTCCAGTCTACTCACCCTGATTCCTGTGGTTTCGATCGTTACCAAAATCATTCCCGTGGAAGTCTGCAGCCCGTTTACTACACATGAAAGGTGGGAGGGTGACCTTGAAACCTAGAAAGGAGCAAAATGTTTATTTCTTAAGAGACAAGCTTGGGCCTGGCACGGTGGCTCATGTCTGTAGTACCAGCCCTTTGGGAGGCTGAGGCTGGAGGATTGCTTGAGGCGAGGCGCTCAACACTAGCCTGGGCAACATAGAGAGACCCACATATCTACAAAATATAAAATAAAATTAGTTGGGCATAGTGGCACGTGCCTGTAGCCTCAGCTACTCCATAGGCTGGGCAGGAGGATTGCTAGAGCCCAGGAGTTCGAGGCTGCAGTGAGCTATGCTTGCACTACTGCACTCTTCCCTAGGTGACAGAGTGAGACTCTGACTTAAAAAGAGAGAGAGAGAGAGAGAGAGAGAGAGAGACAAGCCAAGAGAAGGAAGGGACGGTGTGCGTGTTGGGTGAGGGGGTGCCGGGATGCCACAGAGACAGTTGGGCTCATCAGAAAAGACGCCTATGGGAGAGAAACGTGCAGGATCCAGGTATGAGCTCCACTGTGGCCAGTCCCTGCCCTCAGCCCTGACAGGATACAGAAGAGGAGAACACCCAGAAGCTGCCTTGTGATTTTTCCCTGCACAAAAGGAAAATGTGGGGTACTTTCTGCAGCCTAAGAAGTAGCCAAAACAGGAAAAGGGATGCTCATGTGTCCCCAGACTTGTCTGTTTCTAGAACTTTCTGTTACCTAGTTTAGTCATGACCTCATAGTTTAGCTTCATATACACATAGACGATTTTCTCCGAGGATTTCATCTTTTCCCACTCTTCCTTAGAGAAGTATTTGGCAATATCATCGAAGGCCTGGAAAAAAAAAAAAAAGGAATTCTGGCAGTGACTCAGCTAGGCATGTCTGCCATTCAGCTGGAGCCGCTTCCTGTGTGCGGGATCTGAGAAGTGGGGATGATAGTCTGTCCTGGTTGATGCCATGGCTAACTGACAGAACATGAGGGAACTTCCCTAGCTTCTCCCCCGCCACACAGTAGGGCTTTAATGCTGCTGGCTGGCTCTCTTCCCACCTTCCAGAATGGAGTGGGAGTCACCAAATGAAGTGCAAGGTCAGAGACTTGTCTCCAGGGATGCTAGGTGATGACAGAGCGAGGGTGGGAGGCTCCCAAGGGTCCAAATCTCCCCTGAGACCCTGCTCCTTGTCCCTAGTACCTCTGTCCTCCCCTCCTCAGAAACCTGGTCACCCCACACTGTCTCCTGGGCCACTACCCTGCCCCCTCCAGGTCACCTCACCTTTCGTAACTTCTCTGATATTTGAGCATCATCCCTGGGTCTCCTTGCAAAGGCGTCGTCTCCGTTCATGGCACTGGGAGCAGTCTCACCTGCGAGAGAAACAGCCTGAGTCTTTCCAGCCTCAGGACCTTTGGTGCTCTGGGCGGGGTGGTGCACCCCTGTAGTCCCGGGGCCGAGGCGAGAGGATCGCTTGAGCCCAGGAGGAATGATTTGAGTGAGCTTTTTTTTTTTTTTGAGACAGGGTCTCGCTCTGTTGCCCAGGCTGTGTTGCAGTGGTGCGATCGTGGCTCACTGCAACCTCCGCCTCCCGGGTTCAAGCGATCCACCACCTGTGGGCCTCCAAAGTGCTGGGATTACAAGCGTGAGCCACCACGCCCAGCCCAGATTTTTTAAGTTACTACAGAGCTCCTAGGAAAAATCCCATACCTGAAAAAGTTAGAAACTGACAGGAAGAATTTGAGATGGCGACCTGCCTCACATAAATACATTATTAAAATTAGATAAGAAATGCACCACGGGGGAGGGGAGGGGTAGGAAGAATGGAAAGAGAAAATCAGCGCATGCTTACCCTGATTGTGGAAGAATCAAAAGAGCAAATCGGAGTGTGCGTACTCCGAATTTAAAGTAGCCAATCCAAGGGGACGCTTTCGGCGGGAAAATCAGAGTCTCCCCTCCCCCCCGCCTTGGGAAGGTTCTGTCCCTAGAGCCTGGACTGACAGACGCCACATCAGCTTCGCTTGTTCCGCCTACTGTTCTGACTTCTAATTGGCCAGATGGAGTTCACTGACTGCCCTGATTGCTCCATCATCCTTGGGCAGTGACATTGCAGAATGTTGTCGCCTCCTCCAGCCACACTTTGTGCGACAAAGTGGGTGGTCCTCAGGCGCCATCAGGAGATTTTGAACTCTCTGAAGACCGTCCCTGGATCTTGGGTTAAACATCTGGATTCTAGTCTGAACCGTGGGAAGAAAAAATAGTCGATCTGTGATTTTTCTATTTGAAAGACACAATGTTTTCCAAACTAGCACATTTGCAGAGGTTTGCTGTCCTTAGTCGTGGAGTTCATTCTTCAGTGGCTTCTACATCTGTTGGAACTAAAAAAACAGTCCAAGGCCCTCCAACCTCTTTTATTCTTATTTTTTTTTCTTTTTTTTTTTTTTGTAGTTTTCTTTTTTTTTTTTTTTCTTTTATTATTATACTTTAAGTTTTAGGGTACCTGTGCACATTGTGCAGGTTAGTTACATATGTATACATGTGCCACGCTGGTGCGCTGCACCCACTAACTCGTCATCTAGCATTGGGTATATCTCCCAATGCTATCCCTCCCCCCTCCCCCCACCCCACAACAGTCCCCAGAGTGTGATGTTCCCCTTCCTGTGTCCATGTGATCTCATTGTTCAATTCCCACCTATGAGTGAGAATATGCGGTGTTTGGTTTTTTGTTCTTGCGATAGTTTACTGAGAATGATGATTTCCAATTTCATCCATGTCCCTACAAAGGACATGAACTCATCATTTTTTATGGCTGCATAGTATTCCGTGGTGTATATGTGCCACATTTTCTTAATCCAGTCTATCATTGTTGGACATTTGGGTTGGTTCCAAGTCTTTGCTATTGTGAATAGTGCCGCATTTTTGGAAGGGAATCTAAGTGTGGTGCACACAATTACCATCCTTTACCTGTAGCCCTGGAGAGAGGAAAATGTATTTACTTATGGGATGTGATTGTGGTATTGGTTACATCCGCCTTGGTCAATCCTCCCATCTCGTTCTCGGGACTACAGGCATGCACCACCCTGCCCAGGTTTGTTTTTGTTATTATTATTATTATTTTTTAGTTGAAACTGGGTTTCTCTATGTTGGCCAGGCTGGCCTCAACCTCCTGGGCTCAAGGGATCCTCCCGCCTCCTCAGCCTGGGGACCACAGGCATGCACCACCCTGCCCACGGTATTTTTTTTGTTTTTCAGTAGAAACCGGGTTTTGCTATGTTGCACAGACTGGCCTCAACCTCCTGGGCTCAAGCAATGCTTCCACCTCAGCCTCAGGACCATAGGCGTGTGCCATTCTGCCCTGATAATTTTTTTTAGGAGAGACAGGCTTTCGCTATGTTGACCAGGCTGGTATCGACCTTCTGGGCTCAAGCAATCCTCCCACCTCAGCCTGGGAACTACAGGGGTGAGCCACCCTGCCCATGCTATTTTTTGTTGTTCTTCTTGTTAGTAGAAATGGGGTTTCACTATGTTGGCCAGGCTGGCCTTGACCTCCTGGGCTCAAGCAATCCTCCTGCCTCGGCCTCGGGACCACCGGCACACACCACCCAGCCCCCACTAATATCTTTAATTTTTCTAGTAGAGACAGTTTTGCTATGTTGTCCAGGCTGGTCTCTACCTCCTGGGTTCAAGTGATCCTCCCGCCTCGGCCTCGGGACTGCAGGCCTGCACCACCCTGCCTTTTGCTATGTTTCCCAGGCTGGTCTCAACCTCCTGGGTTCACTCAATGATTTGAACCCGGGAAGGGGAGGTTGCATTGAGCTGAGATCCCACCACTGCACTCCAGCCTGGGTGACAGAGAAAAACTGTCAAAAAGAAAAAGAAGGGAAGGGAGAAGGGAAGGGAGAAGGGATGGGAGAAGGGAAGGGAGAAGGGAAGGGAAAGGAGAAGGGAAGGGAAGGGAAGGGAAGGGAAGGGAGAAGGGAAGCGAAAGGAGAAGGGAAAGGAAGGGAAGGGAAGAAGGAAGGGAAGAAAGGGAAGGGAAGATGGGAAGGGAAGACAGGAAGGGAAGATGGGAAGGGAAGAAGGGAAGGGAAGAAGGGAAGAGAAGAAGGGAAGAGAAGAAGGAAGGGAAGGAAAGGGAAGAAGGAAGGGAAGGGAAGAAGGAAGGGAGGGAGGAAGGAAGGAAGGAAAGAAAGAAAGAAGGAAGGAAGGAAGGAAGGAAGGAAGGAAAGAAAGAAAGAAAGAAAGAAAGAAAGAAAGAAAGAAAGAAAGAAAGAAAGAAACACCAGCTGAGTCTCCGTAAGAACAGTAAGCTTTGTGGTATTTTAACTTACCCTCGTCCCATCTCATGATCCCAGCTTGGTTCTGTTTATTGTTGATGAAATACAGACAGGAGTGGCCAGAACTGGTAGATGGCTGGCTGTTGATCATGAAAATGTTAGGCCTGATATAGTCCTCTTTGGAAAGGCCCTTTCTGGGGGCTGATACTCTGTGTCTGCGGTGCTGTGGAATGATAACATAATGCTGACCATTAAGCCAGGGGAACGTGGGTCCACATACGGTGGCAATCCACTAGGCTGCCAAGTGGCCATCGCAGCCCTTGAAGTTTTAGAAGAAGAAAACCTTGCTGAAAATGCAGAAAAAATGGGTATTCTCTTGAGAAATGAACCCATGAAGCTACCTTCTGATGTTGTAACTGTTGTAAGAAGAAAATAATTATTTTATTTATGTATTCATTTGCTTAAGTCACAGGTTCACTCTGGTTGCCCAGGCTGGATTGCAATGGTGCGATCTTGGCTCACTGCAACCTCTGCCTCCTGGGTTCAAGTGATTCTCCTGCCTCAGCCTCCTGAGTAGCTGGGATTACAGGCACGCACCGCTATGCCCAGCTAACTTTTGTATTTTTAGTAGAGACGGGGGTTTCACCATGTTGGCCAGGCCGGTCTCGAACTGCTGACCTCAGGTGATCCACCCACCTTGGCCCCCCAAAGTGTTGGGATTACAGGTGTGAGCCACCACGCCCGGTGTGGAAAAGAATTATTAAATGCTATTGTTATTAAAGAAACCAAAGATTGTGCTGCTTGGAAAGTGTGTGTCTAAGACTTCGAGATAATGGACTTCTGGCCAAGCCAACCCATGGCGACATCATCAGGTTTCACCTCTGCTGGTGGTCAAGGAGGATGAGATTCCAGGGTCAATTGTTATCATTAACAAGACCATCTTGTCGTTCTGAGTGTAGCAGCCGTTTTCAGTGGTCCCTGGGAGCCGGCTGGAGACAGGTGGTCCTGTAAAAGCTCTGCTCTTAATGTGGGCACATTCCACTCCCATGTGTCTTCAAAACCTTTTCGTGGAATATATGTTTTTTGCAGTTGATACATACTAGAACAACGTTTATGAACCTGCCCGTTGCTTTGTAACGTAAGTAAGAGAATTTAATGGCATCTATATTCAATGAATGTTTTGATGTGCATGTGTACTTTCTAAGGTAAAATGCATCTATGTGTATTGACAGCCTTTAAATCACATCCTTCAGTATAATTTATATATGTTTTTATAATTTCCATGCTAGTATAAATGTTTTGTATTTGAAAATGTTATCTCTGGGGTATTACATAAATGGCTTCACCTTATAAAGTCAAATCATTGTTATCATTGAATTTTAGGAAGGATGAATGGTTAAGCATATATAAAATACTAATATTAAGTAAACTTCATGTTGGCTAACACCAGGATGTATTCTATGGATGTCATTATTTTCAATTAAGAATTAGGGTTTAACATTCCTGAATTGCTTTGAGTGCTTGATTAAAATTTGTAGAAAAATGTTTGTTTATTTTTTATTTTTATTTTTATTTTTTTATTTATTTTTAGCAGAGACGGGGTTTCACCGTGGTCTCGATCTCCTGGCCTCGTGATCCACCCGCCTCGGGCTCCCAAAGTGCTGGGATTACAGGCATGAGCCACCACCGCGCCTGGCCAAAGAATGTTTATTTTTAATAATTTTTTAAATTTTAAATAAAGCTTATATTTCAGAAAAAAATAAGATACAGATCATGGCCAGGTGCGGTGGTTCACGCCTGTAATCCCAGCACTGTGGGAGCCCGAGGTGGGTGGATCACTTCAGGTCAGGAGTTTGAGACCAGCCTGGCTAACAAGGAGAAACCCCGTCTCTACTAAAAATACAAAACTTACCAAGCATGGTGGCACGCACCTGTAATCCCAGCTATATGGGAGGCTGAGACAGGAGAATAGCTTGAACCAGGAAGACAGAGGTTGCAGTGAGCTGAGATCGTGTCACTGCACTCCAGCCTAGGTGACAGAGTGAAAATCCCTCTCGGGAAAAAAAAAGAAAGAAAGAAAAAAAAAGGTACAGGACATTTCCATCACCAAAGTGCTATCCCTTGTGCTGCTCATTTTTAGTAATACCCACTCTCCTCCCATCCACCATCCCTAACCCCTGGCAACTACTAATCTTTTTCATTTCTACAATTTTGTCTTTTCTACAATGCTGTACAAATGAAATCTTATAGTATATAACATTTTACAGGCTTATTTCACTCAGCATAATTCCATGGAGATTCATCCAAGATATTAATATTTTTGTATCAGTAGTTCATTGTTGTTTTTGTTGTTGAGACGGAGTCTCACTCTGCTGCCCAGGCTGGAGTGCAGTGGTGCGATCCCGGCTCACTGCAACCTCTGCCTCCCAGGTTCAAGAGATTTTACTGCCTCAGCCTCCCGAGTAGCTGTGACTACAGGCGCGTGCCACCACGACCGGGTAATTCTTTTTTTTTTTTTTGAGACAGAGTCTCACTCTGTCGCCCAGGCTGGAGTGCAGTGGCGCAATCACTGCTCACTGCAAGCTCCGCCTCCTGGGTTCATGCCATTCTCCTGCCTCAGCCTTCTGAGTAGCTGGGACTACAGGCGCCCGCCACCACTCCCGGCTAATTTTTGGTATTTTTTAGTAGAGATGGGGTTTCACCGTGTCAGCCAGGATGGTCTCGATCTCCTGACCGCGTGATCCGCCCGCCTCGGCCTCCCAAAGTGTTGGGATTACATGCGTGAGCCACTGCGCCCGGCCAATTGTTCATTTTTATTACGGAGTAGTATTCCATGGTATGGATGTACCACAGTTCAACCATTCGCTTATTGCAGGACATATTGATTATTTCCAGCTTTTGGCTATTACAAGTAAAGCTGCTATGAACAATTGTGTACAAGTTTCTGGATGGGCATACATTTTAACTTCTCTGAAGTGTAATTGTTGAATTGTATGGTCACTGCATGTTTAGTTTTATAAGAAACTACCAAACTGCTTTTACCTTCCCAGCAGCACTTAATGAGGTGTCCATTTTCTCTGCATCCTTGTCACCATTTGGTGTTGTCACTGTGTCTTTTATTTTAGCTATTGTAATAAGTGTGTAGTGATACCTCATCGTGGTGTTATTCTGCATCTAGTGAAGCAAATGAGTGTTGGTCATCTTTTCATGTGCTTATTTGCTTATTTCCTCTTCAGTGAAATGTATGCTCATATCTTTTCGTAATTTTCTAATTGGATTATTTGGGTTTTTTTTACCTTTGAGTTATGATTATTATTATTATTATTTTTTTTTAAGGCAGAGTCTCTCTCTGTTACCCAGGCTGGAGTGCAGTGGCATGATCTTGGCTCACTCCAACCTCTGCCTTCCAGGTTCAAGCGATTCTTGTACCTCAGCCTCCCGCGTAGCTGGGATTACAGGCATGCATCAACATGCCTGTCTAATTTTTGTATTTTTAGTAGACATGGGTTTTTGCCATGTTGCCCAGGCTGGTCTCAAACTCCTGGCCTCAAGGGATCTGCCTTCCATCCACCTCGACCTTTCAAAGTGCTGGGATTACACGACTGAGCCACCACACCCGGCCTACGGTTGAGTTTTGAGAGTACTATACATATCCATTATATATTCTGGATGTGAGTCCTTTCTTGGATATGTGGTTTGCAAACATTTTCTCCCAGTCCATACTTTGTTTTTTCATCCTTTTAACAGGGTTTCTTGCAGAGCAAAAGTTTTAAATTGGATGAAATCTAATTTACTTTTTTTCCTTATGGATTATGCTTTTTGAACTGTTCACCATGCCCTAGATCTCAGACGTTTCTCCTATGTTTTCTTGTAAAAGCTTTTTTTTTTAGTTTTATATTTCAGATTTAAATATATGATCCACTTGAGTTACTTTTTTGTATAAAGTTATGAAGATTAGGTCTTTTTTTTTTTTTTTGCCTATGGATATGCAACTGCTCCAGCACTATTTGTTAAGCAGACGAT
Organism: Pan paniscus; assembly: GCF_029289425.2. Classification (NCBI taxonomy): domain Eukaryota; kingdom Metazoa; phylum Chordata; class Mammalia; order Primates; family Hominidae; genus Pan; species Pan paniscus. Next base: position 49,865,828 of record NC_073272.2, on the reverse strand, counting down.
CCTTCCTTCTTTCTGTCTCTTTGTAAAACATCAGTGTGTGGCTATTTCTAGGTTCTCTATTTTGCTCCAGTGATCTATGTGTCTATTCTTCTGCCAATACTACACAGTCTTGATTCCTGTAGCTATATAAGAAGTATTGAAATACGGTAGAGCCATTCCTCCTACCTTATTCTTCTTTTTCAAAAATTGTCTTAGCTATATAATTTTTTTTTTGATATGGAGTCTCACTCGTGTCACCCAAGCTGGAGGGCAGTGGGGTGATCTCGGCTCACTGCAAACTCTGCCTCCCGGGTTCAAGGGATTCTCCTGTCTCAGCTTCCCAAATAGCTGGCATTACAGGCGTGCACCTCCACACCCGGCTAATTTTTGTATTTTTAGTAGAGACGGGGTTTCGCCATGTTGGCAAGGCTGGTCTCGAACTCCTGACTTCAAGCGATCCGCCCGTCTCGGCCTCCCAAAGTGCTGGGATTACAGGCGTGAGCCACCGTGCCCAGCCCAGCGTTGTCTTAGCTATTGACAATTTGTTACAGCAACAATAAAAAATGAATACATATAGAAACAGATTAGTGAAAAAAAAAATAGAAAGTCAAGAAACAGACTAAGTTATGTGCAAAATTCAGCATGCATTTCCAAACACTGGGCAAAAGATGGGTTGTACAATAAACGATTGCTTGACAAGTGTCTATCCATTTGAAAAAATAAATATTAAAATACTTACTTTAAACCACATAAAATAATAAATTCTAAAAATTCACTGACTTAAATGTGAAAACGTGAAGCCATAAAGAACTAGACGAAAATTTAGGAAAATATTACAGTGTAAGACATTTTGAGTTGGCATAGGCACTTCCTGACATTACACCAAGGCTATGAACAATGAATCTGACATACTTAAAGATGTAAAAATTAAAGTATCATCTAAGTCAAAAGACACCATAAACAACTGTGTAAAGAGGCAAATTTTGGAGAAAATGGTGAAGCATCCGCAGTAAAAGTAACCATCTCTAATATATGACAAAGCTTTTGCATATCATAAGAGAAATTGGAACAACCCAGTGGAAAACTTCAGGCACGGCACTACTTCACTGTATAGTAGAAAACGATTACGAAATAGAAAGTATGAAAGTAAAATAATAAAGGAAATGGAGAATAGATCCCAGAAGTTTCACCGTTCATCTAGTAGAAGTTCCAGACATACAGAATAGAAAGACTGGGCCGGGCGCAGTGGCTTACGCCTGTAATCCCAGCACTCTGGGAGGCTGAGGCAGGCAGATCACCTGAGGTCAGGAGTTCGAGACCAGCCTGTCCAACATGGCAAAACCCTGTCTCTACTAAAAATACAAAAATTAGCCCGGTGTGGTGGCGGGCGTCTGAAATCCCAGCTACTTGGGAAGCTGAGGCAGGAGAATCAGTTGAACCTGGGAAGCGGAGGTTGCAGTGAGCTGAGGTCTTGCCACTGCACCACACCCTGGGTGACAGAGCAAAACTACGTCACAAAAATGAAAAAAATAAAAAAAAAGAATATTAAGACTGGGGAGAAGGCAGTACTTGAAGAAATAATGTTCTAGAATTTTCTGAACTGAACAAAGACACTTTGGGAGGCCGAGATGGGTGGATCGCTTGAGGTCAGGAGTTTGAGACCAGCCTGGCTAACATAAACACTGTCTCTACTAAAAATACAAAAATTAGCTGGGTGTGGTGACGGGTACCTGAAATTCCAGCTACTTGGGAAGCTGAGACAGGAGAATCGCTTGAACACGGGAGGCAGAGACAGCAGTGAGCCGAGATCACCCCACTGCCCTCCAGCTTGGGCGACAAAAGTGAGACTCCTTCTCAAAAAATGTATATGTAGCTAAGACAATTTTTGAAAAAGAAGAATAAGGTGGGAGGAATGGCTCTACCATATTTCAATACTTCTTATATAGCTACAGGAATCAAGACTGTGTAGTACTGGGAGAAGAATAGACACATAGATCACTGGAACAAAATAGAGAACCTGGAAATTGCCCCACACTGATTTTCCCCAAGAGACAAAAAGAAGGAAGGATCGTCTGCTTAACAAATGGTGCTGGAGCAGTTGCATATCCATAGACAAAACAACAACAACAACAACAACAAACAAACAAACAACAATAAGAAAACACCTAATCTTCATATATATATATATATATATATACACACATATATTAAAAACTCAAGTGGCTCATAGATTTAAATCTAAAATATAACACTAAAAAAACTTTTACAAGAAAGAGTAGGAGAAACGTCTGAGATCTAGGCATAGTGAACGGTTCAAAAAGCATAATCCATAAGGAAAAAAATAAATTAGATTTCATCCAATTTAAAACTTTTGCTCTGTAGAAACCGCGTTAAAAGGATGAAAAAACAGGGTGTAAACTGGGAGAAAATGTTTGCAAACCACGTATCCAAGAAAGGACTCACATCCAGAATATATAACGGATACGTATAGTACTCTCAAAACTCAACGGTATGCCAGGCGTGGTGGCTCACGCTTGTAATCCCAGCACTTTGGGAGGTCGAGGTGGATGGGGGGTAGATCCCTTGAGGCCAGGAGTTCGAGACCAGCCTGGGCAACATGGCAAAACCCATCTCTACTAAACATACAAAAATTAGACAGGCATGATGGTTCGCACCTGTAATCCCAGCTACGCGGGAGGCTGAGGCATGAGAATCGCTTGAACCTAGGAGGCAGAGGTTGGAGTGAGCCAAGATCATGCCACTGCATTCCAGCCTCGGTAGCAGAGCGAGACTCTGTCTCAAAAACAAAACAACGGTAAAAACAAACAAACAAATAATTCAATTAGAAAACTATGAAGATATATGAACATACATTTCACTGAAGAGGAAATAAGCAAATAAGCACATGAAAGGCTGTTCAACACTTACTTGCTTCACTAGATGCAAATTAAGACCACGATGAGGCATCACTACACACTTATTACAACAGCTAAAATGAAAGACATAGTGACAATACGAAATGCTGGAAAGGATGCACAGAAACTGGACATCTAGTAAAATGCTGCTGGGAGGGTAAAATCTTACAGCCACTCTGGAAAGCAGTTTGGTAGTTTCTTATAAAACTAAACATGCAGTGACCATACAATTCATCAATTACCACTTCATAGAAATTAAAATTTATCCCCATCCAGAAACTTGTACATAATTGTTCATAGCAGCTTTATTTGTAATAGCCAAATAGCCGGATATAATCAATATGTCCAACAATAGGTGAATGGTGAAACTGTGGTACATCCATACCATGTAATACTACTCAGTAATAAAAATGAACCATTGGCCGTGCGCGGTGGCTCACACTTGTAATCCCGGTATTTTGGGAAGCCGAGGCAGGCAGATCATGAGGTCAGGAGGCAAGTAGATCATGAGGTCAGGAGTTCGAGACCAGCCTGGCTAATATGGTGAAACCCTGTCTCTACTAATAATACAAAAATCAACTGGGCGTGGTGGCGTGCACCTGTAGTCCCAGCTACTTGGGAGGCTGAGGCACGAGAATCGCTTAAACCCGGGAGGCAGAGGTTGCAGTGAGCCAAAACCGCACCACTGCGCTCCAGCCTGGGCGACATAGTGAGACTCCATCTCAACAACAACAACAACAACAACAACAACAACAAAAATATGAACTATTGATACACAAATATTAATAGCTTGGATGAATCTCCAGGGAATTATGCTGAGTGAAACAAGCCTCTAAAATGTTATATACTATGAGATTTCATTTGTACAGCATTGTAGAAAAGATAAAATTGTAGAAATGAAAAATAGATTAGTGGTTGTCAGGGGTTAGGGATGGTGGATAGGAGGAGAGTGAGTATTACTAAAAATGAGTAGCACAAGGGATGGCATTGTGGTGATGGCAATGGTCTGTACCTTTTTTTTTTTTTTAATTCCAAGACTGAGTCTCACTTTGTCACCCAGGCTGGAACGCAGTGGCAGGCTCTCGGCTCACTGCAACCTCTGCCTCCCAGGTTTGAGCCATTCACCTGTCTCAGACTCCCATGTAGCTGGGTATACAGGCACGTGCCACCACGCCTGGCTAACTTTTGTATTTTTAGTAGAGACGGGGTTTCACCGTCTTGGCAGGCTGGTCTCGAACTCCTGACCTCAAGTGATCTGCCTACCTTGGCCTACCAATGTGCTGGGATTACAGGCGTGAACCACTGCACCTGGCCATGTTCTGTATCTTTTTTTTTTTTTTCTGAAATATAAGCTTTATTTTAAATTTAAAGAAATATTAAAAATAAACGTTTTTTACAAATTATAATCAAGCACTCAAAACAATTTAGGAATTTTAAACACTAATTCTTAATTCAAAATAATGACAACCATAGAATACATTCTGGTGTTCGCCAATATGAAGTTTACTTAATATTAGTACTTTACATATGACTAACCATTCATCCTTCCTAAAATTCAATGATAACAGTGATTTGACTTTACAAGGTGAAGCCTTTTATGTAATACTCCATAGATAACTTTTTCAAATACAAAACATTTATACCAGCAAGGAAATTATAAAAACATATATAAAGTATACTGAAGGACGTGATTTAAAGGCTGTTCTGTATACATAGATATGTTTTACCTTAGAAAGTACAGATGCACATCAAAACACCTTCACTGAATATAGATGCCACTACATTCTCTTACTTACGTTACGAAGCAAAAGGCAGTTTCATAAACGTTGTTCTATTGTGTATCAACTGAAAAAAATGGATATTCCACAAAAAGGCTTTGAAGACACATGGGAGTGGAATGTGCCTACATTTAGAGCAGAGCTTTTACAGGACCACCTGTCTCCAGCCAGCTCCCAGGGACCACTGAAAACAGCTGCTACCCTCAGAAAGACAAGATGGTCTTGTTAATGATTTCACTGGACTCTCGAATCTCATCCTCCTTGATCACCAGTGGAGGCGCAAACCTGATGATGTCACCATGGGTTAGCTTGGCCAGAAGTCCATTATCTCGAGTCTTAAAATCACCTTCCAGGCATCACGATCTTTGGTTTCTTTAATAACAATAGCGTTTAATACTTCTTTTCCTCACTGGGCATGGTGGCTCACGCCTCTAATCCCAGCATTTTGGGAGGCCTAGGCAGGTGGATCCATTGTTTTCTTAGTTGGAAATGATCCCAGCATTTAGTGAGTACCTATTACTTAATCTAACATAACACAACTTTAATATTTCATCTCCATATGGTAAGAGCAAGAGAAAAAACATTTCAAATTACATGAAAAGTTCACTTATAAACATGTATCTCACAGTTACCTCATTTATTCATTTTAACAGTTATACCTAGATTACCTATGAAAACTGACATATTAAACAAAGCCAGTCGGCCGGGGTCGGTGGCTCACGCCTGTAATCCCAGCACTTAGGGAGGCCAAGAAGGGCAGATCACTTGAGGTCAGGAGTTGAAGACCAGCCTGGCCAACAAGGTGAAACCCCAACTCTACTAAAAATACAAAAAATTAGGCGGGCGTGGTGGCGGGCGCCTGTAGTCCCAGCTACTCGGGAGGCCGAGGCAGGAGAATGGTGTGAACCCAGGAGGCGGAGTTTGCAGTGAGCCGAGATAGGGCCACTGCCGTCTGGCCTGGGTGAAAGAGCGAGACTCCGTCTCAAAAAAAAGAAAAAAAAAAAATACAAAAATTATCCAGGCATGGGGGCGCACGCCTAGAGTCCCAGCTACTTGGGAGGCTGAGACAGGACAATCTCTTGACCCTGGGAGGCAGAGGTTGCAGCGAGCCGAGATAGCACCACTGCACTCCAGCCTGGGCAACAGAGGGAGACTCTGCTCTAAAAAAAATTTTTTAAATAAATAAATAAATAAATAAAGCTAGTCATTTGGAGTTATTTTCCTATTAAAACATTATTATAGCCTGTAAATGTCAGGTATCCACCCGAGCAAAAACCTTAAATATATGAGTATTTTGCCAATAACTCAGAAAATACAGCTGTTTTATTACACTCACAATATTAAATTAGTCTTACTTATCAAAGAATTTCACATAAAAGACCATTCTGTTTTTAGGTTAGGTTTATGTTTCATAACCTTAACACATCCAACAGAGACAAATATAGAACCAGTAAACTCAGCCAAAAATGTGTGGTCACAATTTTGAAAACATTTCTCATTTTATTTTACCAACAATTTTAAAACCAGCTTATTTTTCAACTACTTAATTAAGTTGCATGAACTAAATGCGTTTTAGTTAATTACTGTGTATTTATATGAGTACCTATTTAAGCCAATCTGAATAGGATTCTTTAAATAATTGTTTGCCAACGATTCCGGATTTTACCATGTAGACACATTTAACATAACACATGTACATACGCAGGAATACGCCCAAACACAGATACGTACATAAACAAAGATAACTTTCATTTTAGAATTTTGATTATGGGACAGTAAACCATACAAACTCACCGATTTATAAAAGACGTTGGATCTAAATTATATTTCTGACAAAATGGAAGAAGGCTAAACTTTATTTAAGATTTTTCTCCTCAATAGGTAATCTTATGAAGGTGGTGACCCAAATTTTGGGTAAAGCAGTTTGAGTCAGTTACCAACATGTTGAATTAGACAAAGAATTGTTAACTGTAAAAATGTGACTGAATTATGTGAGGAGGCCCAAAAGATAAGAGGTATTCCAATAAGCTTTGTATAATGTTCTCTTGGTCTCAATTCCTCATCCTTGAAGATAAGAGTGTTGTCTTCCCTTTTAGTATAGGAAGGAGATCTTTTACATGGGAATTTCATCTTTTGCTTTTAAGAAACACTACAAAGGTCAGTGATTTTATTTTATTTGTATCTGATGTCTTTCAACTGTCTTTATTTTAATAGTCAGTATGCCAGAGTAGCTGAGGAGTTTTGGAAAAAGAGTTTTGCTTAAAGAAGGATAAAGAGGAAGAGGTAAACGAAGGAGAGGGGAAGGTGTTGGAGAAGAAAATCTCAGCTAGCTTTAGACAGTATCTTGCAGTGAGGCAGCCTTTGAGTCTTGAATGTGTTCTGGAGCCTCAAGATACCAACTGAGATAGGAGTCCCATTTGGACTGTATTATTTTAGTTCAGTTTGAGGAAAACAGACTGCGTGAATGATCCCCATAATGTTGGCACATATTACCAGCTGGCGTCCCAGAAAGAGGGAACTATGTTGGCATGCCTTTGAACTTTGAGAGCCTGTGTGTAAATAAATTAATCTAGGTGATTCGGTTTAATGCCTAATACACAAAAGCCAAATTAAACTCTAAGCATGCAAACGATTCAGAAAATAAAGTACAAACTTACCAGGAAGCATGAGAAGCCTTCTCTAACAGAAAAATCTCTGTAACCCGGCCTCATAACCAGGAGGGAGAAAATCCCTCTTAAACAGGCCGTCTCTGGCTGGGTGTAGTGGTCACGCCTGTAATCCCAGCACTTTGGGAGGCCGAGGCGGGCAGATCACTTGAGCTCAGGACTTCAAGACCAGCCTGGCTAACAGGGTGAAACCACATGTCTACTAAAAAACACAAAAATTATCCAGGCGTAGTGGCGCACACCTGTAATCCCAGTTACTCGGGAGGACGATGCACGAGAATCACTTGAGCCTGGGAGGTGAAGGTTGCAGTGAGCCCAGATCACACCACTGCACTGCAGCCTGTGCGACAGAGCAAAACACTGTCTCAAAAAAAAAAAAAAAACAAAAGAAAGAAAAGAGAAAGACAAGATAAAAAAGACAAGACAAGAAAAGAAAGGAAAAGAAAAGAGGAGGTTTCATAACCAGGAGACAGAGAAAGACCCTTCCTAACAAATTCCCAAATAAAACTGAACTCAACTCCCCAACAAATGGCAGTTTGATCCAAGAAAGTCTCACCGGGGGGAAAGAGGCAACCAGAAAAGCAAAAGCTCAAGGGGACCAAGTGTGCAGACCTCACGCCATAGTTCCAGAGGTCATTGATATCTCCAAGGTGAGTCAGCTTCGGACCCGATTTCTGACACCACAAATATCAAAGTCAAAACCTATGGAGATGAATCTCTTTTTTAAATCGCAATATTAAGGATGTTATATTATGGTTTTTGTTTTTGTTTTTTAAGACAGGGTCTCACTCTGTCGCCCACCCCGGAGTGCAGTGGCACAATCTCGGCTCACTGCAACCTCTGCCTCCCCGACTCAGCCTCTGGAATAACTGGGATTACAGGCATGCACCACCACATCCAGCTAATTTTTTGTAATTTTTGTAGAGACAGGATTTCACCATGTTGCCCAGGCAGGTCACGAACCCCTGGGCTGAAGTGATCCGCCGGCCTCAGCCTCCCAAACGGCTGGGATTACAGGCGTGATCCACCACGCCCGTGAATCTCTAAACATTTTATTTGAGAATCATAGAATTGTAATCTGAAGCATACACACAAACTGGCTGGTCTTTGGTATGTCCAAAGAACAACGAGAAAGTTGAGAGTTTTATTAGAAACAGAAATGTTACCTATATTTTTTAAAGCAAGTCCCTTGGCACCAGAGAAGCTTTCAGGAGCTGGAAGCTCTGATTGGTGAGTGTGGACAATAGGTAAAACAAGCCTTAGAGTCATTGCAGGTTGTTTCAGCAGTTACTAGGTAAAAGTGCTCTTAGGGTGGCAGCAGGCCATTTCAGCCACCAGCTTTGCGGAAAATTCAATTCTTGGAGCAGGTGCAATGTGCCCTGATTGGTTTCTCCCCTAGCCACTCAACTCTGACCTAGTTGTGTATGTGGAAAATGACTCAATTCAGGTGGGTTTCAGTGGCACACGCCTGAAATCTCAGCACTTTGGGAGGCCAAGGCGGGCAGATGGCTTGAGGTCAGGAGTTCGAGACCAGCCTGGTCGACATGGTAAAACCCTGTCTCTAGTAAAAATACAAAATTAGTCCGGTGTGAGGCACATGACTGTAGTCCCAGCTACTCGGGAGGCTGAAGCAGGAGAATCGCTTCAACCCAGGAAGCTGAGGTTTCAGTGAGCCGAGATCACGCACTGCACTCCAGCCTGGGTGACACAGCGAGACTTCATCTAAAAAAAAAAAAAAAAAAAAAAAAAAAAAGAATGACTCACTTCTTTCACAATGGTTAAAGCAGAGTCCTGCTTAGCAATGCACAAAAATTCTCCTTTGTGATCCATTCATTTTACTGCTGTTGACTTTCTTGCTTATGCTTTCAGACAGAGACACTCTCCTTTGACCAAACTTGAATCGGGCTCCTCTGAGTCCTGTTTCTGACTAGGTCTCAACCTCAGGCTCTGTCCTTCATCCAGGGACTCTGCCCATTTAGCCTGTTTCAGCAAAAAACCTGTCAAGTCGGTTTAGCCAGAATCCCCCTGCACCTGAGGCTTCCTCCAAGTAATTTCCCATCTTCTGACCCCCGGCTCCTACTCCCTGACTACAAATCCCCACTTGTCCTTGTGGAGTTGAAGTCGATCCCAATATCACTCTCCCACCGCAAGACCCCATTACGGTGGTCCCTGTGCCTATCACAGTAGTCCCCCCTCTGAGTAAAATCGTCCTTACGATCTTTTTTTTTTTTATTTTCAGAGACAAAGTCTCACTCTGTAACTCAGGCTGGAGGGCAGTGACCCAATCCTAGCTCACTGCAGCCTCAAATTCCAGGGCCCAAGCAATATTCCTGCCCCAGCCTCCCAAATAGCTGGGATTACAGGTACGCACCACCAAATCCAGCCATGTATATATATATATATATATATTTTTTTTTTTTAAATTCTCTACAGACCCAGGAACTTGATATGCCAGTCTAATTTTTGAATTTTTTGTAGCGACGGGGTTTTGCCATGTTGCCCAGGCTGGTCTTGAACTCCTGGGCTCAATGAATCCTCTTGCTTCAGGCTCCCAAAGTTCTGGGATTACAGGCATGAGCCACTGCAGCTGGCCCTTCCTTACAGTCTTTAATAAGCCCAATAAATACTTGTTTGCTTCAACATTTCCCTGTGTCTTCAATCTCCTGAAGTCATATGGCTGACATTGTCTTTACTCCACCGGTATAAAAATTCCTTTCTTTCATCGGGTGCAGTGGTTTGTGCCTGTAATCCCAGCACTTTGGGAGGCCGAGGCAGGCAGATAACCTGAGGTCAAGGGTTCCAGACCAGCCTGGCCAACATGGCAAGACCCCATCTCTACTAAAAGTACAAAAATTAGCCGGGTATGGTGGTGTGCGCCTGTAGCCCCAGCTACTCAGGAGGCTGAGGCAGGAGATTTGCTTGATCCCAGGAGGCAGAGGTTGCAGTGAGCTGAGATCATGCCACTGCACTCCAGCCTGGGTGAGAAAGCGAGACTCTGTCAAAAAAAAAATCATTTTTTTCAACACCTTGGAATTATTACACCATTGTATCCTTGCCCCCAGTGTAGTATTTGAGAGATCCGATGTCAGTTTAATTATTTTTCCTCTGTAAGTAACCTGCTATTTCTCTCTGTTCGTTTTTAAAATATTTTTTCTTTGTCTTTCACAATTTTACATTTCACTTTTCCTGTGTGTGTGTGTGTGTGTGTACTATAATACCTTTAAATCTTAAGTCATTTTTTTAAATCTGAGGAATTCTCATTGATTACTTATTTAAGTACACTCTCCTTTTTAATGAATATATTCTCTTCTTATAAGGCTACTATTAGATGTGTTTTGACATTTATTCTTCTATCCTCCCTATTAATTAACTTTTCTTTCATTTACTTCTTTATCCATTACCGATTACTTTCATGAATTCTTTAGACGCATTTCCTCAGCTCAGTAATTGCTTTTTCAACTATATCGGTTTTAACATCCAATCTATTCCGCTGAATTATTTATTTGAGCAGTTAATGTTTTCATATCCAATCTATCCAATAGGTTTTCTATTTACTTATTTATTTATTTATTTGAGACAGAGTCTTCTTCTGTCGCCCAGATTGGAGTGCAGTGGCACGATCTTGGCTCACTGAACCTCTGCCTCCCGAGTCCAAGCAATTCTCCTGCCTCAGCCTCTTGAGTAGCTGGAACCTCAGGCATGTGACACTATGCCAGGCTAATTTTTGTATTTTTGGTAGAGACGGAGTTTCACCTTGTTGGCCAGACTGGTCTCGAACTCCTGAACTCAAGGGATCCACCTGTCTCGGCCTCCCAAAGTGCTGGGATTACAGGCGTGAGCCACTGTGCCTGGCCTTTTATTTACTTATTTTTTCAGAGTTTCACTCTTGTTTCCCAGGCTGGAGTGCAATGGTGTGATCTCACCTCAATGCAACCTCCACCTCCCAGGTTTAAGTGATTCTTCTGCCCCAGCCTCCTGAGTAGCTCGGGTTACAGGCATGCACCACCAAATTCTATCATTCATTAGCATCTGTATCCATTCCTTGAACACCAAAACAGCTTATCTTTTCTTTCTTTTCCCTGCTCCCATCTTCCAAGTTTATAATACTGGGAATTTTAGTTCAAGACTGTAATTTTTAAATTTTTCAATCTAAAGTTTACACTTTTCAATAAATTTTACTATTTTTCTCCTCACCATTGCTTACTGAAATCACCTCCTTCCTCCTAAATTTAGTTTTCCCTTCTCACAGGACTGTATACCAATAATTATTTCTGAAGGGTATATGCGTCATGAATTTTCTGAAATATTTTTCCCCTCATTCTGGATTATTCTGGCTGTATATAGATATCTAGATTCAACTTTTTTATTGTTTGTTCTTGTTTTGTTTTTTTGAGACAGTGCCTGGCTCTGTCACCCAGGCTGGATTGCAATGGCACAATCTCGGCTCACTGCAATCTCCACCTCCCGGACTCAAGCAATTCTCCTGCCTCAGCCTCCCAAGTAGCTGGGACTACAGGCATGTGGCACCACACCTGGTTACTTGTATTTTTTGTAGAAGTGGGTTTCGCCTTGTTGGCCAGGCTGATCTCAAACTCCTGAGCTCAAGCGAGCATCCGGTCTTGGAGCCCAAAGTGCTGGGACTACAGGCATGAGCCACTGCGCCTGGCCCAAAGTTATTTTAAATCAGCTCCTTGAAAAACCTCTCCATTGCATTCTCTCTTCTCTTTTTCTCTCTGGGACCTTTCAGGATTTTATCTTTATCCTAGAAATTTTACCCCGAGGGTGTGTGTGTGTGTGTGTGCTCGTGCGTGCACAGGTGTGTGTGCACATGTGTGTTAATCAGGCTCAGAACTAGGTGGCTCTTTTCAGGTTGAAGATTCATGTCTTTGTTCAGCTGGGAAAATTCTAGAACATTATTTCTTCAAGTACTGCCTTCTCTCCAGTCTATTTTTTTTTTTTCATTTTTGAGATGGAGTTTTGCTCTGACACCGAGGTTGGAGTGCAGTGGCAGGACCTCAGCTCACTGCAACATCTGTTTCCCGGGTTCAAGTGATTCTCCTGCCTCAGCCTCCCAAGTAGCTGGGATTTCAGGTGCCCCCCACCACACTGGGCTAATTTTCGTATTTTTAGTAGAGACGGGGTTTCACCATGTTGTACAGGCTGGTCTCGAACTCCTGACCTCAGGTAATCTGCCTGCCTTGGCCTCCCAAAGTGTTGGAATAACAGGCGTGAGCCACCGCACCCGTCCCAGTCTTTCTATTCTCTACCTCTGGATCTTCTATTGGATGAACGTTGAAAGTTCTTGGATCTCTTCTCCATTTCCTTTATTATTTTCCTTTCATAATTTCTGTTTTGTAATCCTTTTCTGCTATACGATAAAGTAGTGCCATGCCTGAACACATTTTTTCATTGGGTTGTTCCAGTTTCTCTTATTGATATGGAAACGCTTTGTTATATATTAGAGATGGTTACTGTTAATTTATTGGGGATGCTTCATTTTCCCCAAAATTTGCCTTTTTTTTTTTTGAGATGGAGTCTTACTCTGTTGCTGAGGATGGAGTGCAGTGGTGCGATCTTGGCTCACTGCAAGCTCCACCTCCCAGGTTCACGCCATTCTCCTGCCGGGTTCATACCATTCTCCTGCCTCAGCCTCCCGAGCAGCTGGGACTACAGGCGCCCACCACCACACCCGGCTAATTCTTTGTATTTTTAGTAGAGACGGGGTTTCACCATGATAGCCAGGATGGTCTTGATCTGCTGACCTCGTGATCTGCCCGCCTTGGCCTCCCAAAGTACTGGGATTACAGGCATGAGCCACTGTGCCTGGCCTAAAATTTGCCTTTTTAAATAGTTTTTTATGGTGTCTTTTGACTTAGATGATACTTTAATTTTTACGTCTTTAAATATGTCAGATTCATTATTTATAGCCTTGGTGTAATGTCAGGAAATGCCTATGCCAACTCAAGATGTCTTACACTGTAATATTTTCCTAAAATTTCATCTAGTTCTTTATGACTTCACGTTTTCACATTTAAGTCTCTGAATTTTTATAATTTATTATTTTATGTGGTTGAAAGTAAGGATTTAATGTTTATTTTTCCAAATGGATAGACACTTGTCAACAATCCTTTATTACACAACCCATCTTTTGCCCACTGTTTGGAAATGCATGCTTAAGTTTGTATATAAATTAGTCTGTTTCTTGACTTATTATTTTGTTTCACTAATTAATCTATTTCTAAGTGTATTCATTTTTGATTGCTGCTGTAACAAATTGTCAATAGCTAAGACAACACTGGGCCCGGTGGCTCACACCTGTATTCCCAGCACTTTGGGAGGTTGAGACGGGCAGATCGCTTGAGGTCAGGAGTTTGAGACCAGCCTGGCCAACATGGCAAAACCCTGTCTCTACTAAAAATACAAAAATTAGCCGTTGTGGTGGCATGCACCTGAAATCCCAGCTACTCGGGAAGCTGAGACAGGAGAACCGCTTGAACACGGTAGACAGAGGTTGCAGTGAGCCGAGGTCACCCCACTGCCCTCCAGCTTGGACGACAAAAGTGAGACTCCATCTCAAAAAATATTTATATAGCTAAGACAATTTTTGAAAAAGAAGAATAAGATGGGAGGAATTGCTCTACCATATTTCAATACTTCTTATATAGCTACAGGAATCAAGACTATATATTATTGGGAGAAAAATAGACACATAGATCACTGTAACAAAATAGAAATCCTAGAAATAGCCCCACACTGATTTTTTACCAAGAGACAAAAATAGGGAAAGATCATCTGCTTAACAAATGATGCTGGGGCAGTTGCAGAGCCATAGGCCAAAAAGAAAAAAAAAAACCAAAAAGGCCTAATCTTCACACCTTTATACAAAAAAGTAAGTCAAGTGGATCATAGATTTAAATCTAAAATATAAAACTATAAAAGGCCGGGCACGGTGGCTCACGTCTGTAATCCCAGCACTTTGGGAGGCCGAGGTGGGCAGATCACGAGGTCAGGAGATCGAGACCACCCTGGCTAACACAGTGAAACCCTGTCTCTACTAAAAATACAAACAAGTTAGCCAGGCGTGGTGGCAGGCGCCTGTAGTCCCAGCTACTCGGGAGGCTGAGGCAGGAGAATGGTGTGAACCCGGGAGGTGGAGCTTGCAGTGAGCCGAGATCGTGCACTCCATCCTGGGCAACAGAGCAAGAATGCATCTCAAAAAACAAACAAACAAACAAAAAAACTTAAAAAAAAGTTTTACAAGAAAATATAGGAGAAGCGTCTGAGATCTAGGGCATAGTGAATGGTTCAAAAAGCATAATGCATAAGGAAAAAAATAAATTAGATTTCATCCAATTTAAAACTTTTGCTCTGCAAGAAATCTTGTTAAAAGGATGAAAAAATATGGTATGATCTGAAAGAAAATGTTTGCAAACCACATATCCAAGAAAGGACTCACATCCAGAATATGTAATGGATATGTATAGTACTGTCAAAACTCAACAGTAGGCTGAGCGTGGTGGCTCACATTTGTAATCCCAGCACTTTGAAAGGTCGAGGTGGACGGAGGGCAGATCCCTTGAGGCCAGGAGTTCAACACTAGCCTGGGCAACATGGCAAAAAACCCATCTCTACTAAAAATACAAAAATTAGACAAGCATGATGATGCGTGCCTGTAATCCCAGCTACTCGGGAGGCTGAGGCACGAGAATCACTTGAACCTGGGAGGCGGAGGTTGGAGTGAGCCAAGATCGTGCCACTGCACTCCAGCCTGGGTAACAGAGCAAGACTGTCTCAAGAAAAAAAATAATAAAAACCTCAATGGTAAAAAATACAAATAAATAATCCAATTAGAAAATCATGAAAAGATATGAACATACATTTCACTGAAGAGGAAATAAGCAAATAAGCACATGAAAAGATGTTCAACACTCATTTGCTTCACTAGATGCAGAATAACACCATGATGAGGTATCACTACACACTTATTACAACAGCTAAAATAAAAGACATAGTGACAACACCAAATGGTGACAAGGATGCAGAGAAACTGGACACCTCATTAAGTGCTGCTGGGAAGGTAAAATCTTACAGCCACTCTGGAAAGCAGTTTGGTAGTTTCTTATAAAACTAAACATGCAATGACCATACAATTCAACAATTACACTTCAGAGAAATTAAAATGTATGCCCATCCAGAAACTTGTACATAATTGTTCATAGCAGCTTTACTTGTAATAGCCAATAGGTGGAAATAATCAATATGTCCTAAAATAAGTGAATGGTCAAACTGTGCTACATCCATCCCCTGGAATACTACTCAGCAATAAAAATGAACTATTGTCAGGGCACAGTGGCTCACCCTGTTATCACAGCACTTTGGGAGGTCGAGGCAGGCGGATGATGATGTCAGGAGTTCAAGACCAGACTTGCCAGTATGTTGAAACCCTATCTTTACTACTAATACAAAAATTACCCGGGTGTGGTGGCGCGCACCTGTAGTCAGAGCTACTCGGGAGGCTGAGGCTGGAAAATTGCTTGAACCCAGGAGGCAGAGGTTGCAGTGAGCCGAGACACTGCACTCTAGCCTGGGTGACAGAGTGAGACTCTGTCTCAACAACAACAACAATGAACTATTGATACACAAATATCAATATCTTGGAGAAATCTCCATGGAATTATGCTGAGTGAAATAAGCCCATAAAACATGATATACTATAAGATTTCACTTGTACAGCATTGTAGAAAAGACAAAATTGTGGAAACGAAAAACAGATTTGTGGTTGCCAGGGATTAGGGATGGTGGATGGGAGGACAGTATTACTAAAAATGAGTAGAACAAGGGATAGCATTGCGGTGATGAAAATGTACTGTACATTTTTTTTTTTTCAAGAGGGATTCTCACTCTGTCTCCTAGGCTGTAGTGCAGTGGCACGCTCTCGAGCTCACTGCAACCTCTGCCTCCTGGGTTCGAGCTATTCTCCTGTCTCAGCCTCCCATGTAGCTGGGACTACAGGCGGGTGCCACCATGCCTGGTTAATTTTTGTACTTTTAGTAGAGACGGGGTTTCTCCATGTTGGCCAGGCTGGTCTCAAACTCCTGACCTCAAGTGATCTGCCCACCTCGGCCTCCCAAAATGCTGGGATTACAAGCGTGAACCACTGCACCCGGCCATGTTCTGTCTGTTTTTTTTTTCTGAAATATAAGCTTTGTTTAAAATGTAAAGAAATATTAAAAGTAAACTTTTTTTTACAAATTATAATCAAGCACTCAAAACAATTTAGGAATGTTAAACACTAATTCTTAATTCAAAATAATGACATCCATAGACTATATCCTGGTGTTGGTCAATATAAAGTTTACTTAATATTAGTATTTTAAAGGCCGGGCACAGTGGCTCACGCCTGTAATCCCAACACTTTGGGAGGATGAGGTGGGCAGATCACGAGGTCAGGAGATCGAGACCATCCTGGCTAACACGATGAAACCCTGTCTCTACTAAAAATACAAAAAATTAGCCAGGCGTTTTGGTGGGCACCTGTAGTCCCAGCCACTCGGAAGGCTGAGGCAGGAGAATGGCGTGAACCCAGGAGGCGGAGCTTGTAGTGAGCGGAGATCAAGCCACTGCACTCCAGCCTGGGCGACAGAGTGAGACTCCGTCTCAAAACGAAAACAAAAACAAAAACAAAACAAAAAAACTAGTATTTTTTATATGCTTAACCATTGATCGTTCCTAAAATTCAATGAAAACAATGATTTGACTTTATAAGGTGAAGCCTTTTATGTAATATGCTAGAGATATCTTTTTCAAATACAAAACATTTATACCAGCAAGGAGATTATAAAAGCATATATAAAGTATACTGAAGGATGTGATTTAAAGGCTGTCTGTATATACAGATGCATTTCACCTTATAAAGTACACGTGCACATCAAAACACTTTCACTGAATATAGATGCCATTACATTCTCTTAACACTACAAAGCAAATGTCAGGTTCATAAACATTGTCCTATTATGTATCAACTGAAAAAACATATATACACAAAAAGATTTTGAAGACACATGGGAGTGGAATGTGCCTACATTTAGAGCAGAGCTTTTACAGGACCACCTGTCTCCAGCCGGCTCCCAGGAACCACTGAAAACAGCTGCTACCCTCAGAACGACAAGATGGTCTTGTTAATGATTTCACTGGACTCTCGAATCTCATCCTCCTTGATCACCAGCAGAGGCGAAACCTGATGATGTCACCATGGGTGGGCTTGGCCAGAAGTCCATAATCTCGAAGTCATAGCCACACCTCCCAAGTATTACAGTCTATGGTTTCTTTAATAAC
Organism: Pan paniscus; assembly: GCF_029289425.2. Taxonomy (NCBI): domain Eukaryota; kingdom Metazoa; phylum Chordata; class Mammalia; order Primates; family Hominidae; genus Pan; species Pan paniscus. The sequence continues at coordinate 49,848,155 of NC_073272.2, read as the reverse complement.
AATAGCATTTAATAATTATTTTCCTCCCGGGCACAGTGGCTCACGCCTGTAATCCCAACACTTTGGGAGGCTGAGGCGGGTGGATTGCCTGAAGTCAGGAGTTCGAGACCAGCCTGGCCAACATGGCGAAACGCCGTCTCTACTAAAAATACAAAAATTAGCTGGGCATAGTGGTGCATGCCTGTAATCCCAGGTACTCAGGAGGCTGAAGTAGGAGAATCGCTTGAACCCGGGAGGCAGAGGTTGCAGTGAGCCAAGATTGCACCATTGCACTCCATCCTGGGCAACCAGAGTGAACCTCTGACTCAAATAATAATAATAATAATAATAATAATAATAATAATAATTCTGTTCCTTTTATGGCAGTTACAACATCAGAAGGTAGCTTCATGGGTTCACTTCTCACGATAATACCCATTTTTTTTCTGCATTTTCAGCAAGATTTTCTTCTTCTAAAACCTCAAGGGCTGCGATGGTCACTAAGCAGCCTAGTGGATTGCCACCGTATGTGGACCCATGTTCCCCTGGCTTAATGCTCAGCATTAAGCCATCATCCCACAGCACTGCAGACACAGAGTATCAACCTCCAGAAAGGGCCTTTCCAAGGAGGACTATATCAGGTCTGACATTTTCATGATCAACAGCCAGCCATCTACCAGTTCTGGCCAATCCTATCTGTATTTCATCAGCAATGAACAGAACCAAGCTGGGAGCACGAGATGGGACAAGGGTAAGTTAAAATACCACAAAGCTCCCTGTTCTTACGGAGATTCTGCTGGTCTCTCTCTTGCTCTTTCTTTCTTTTTTTTTTTTTCAGTCTTGCTCTGTCGCTCAAGCTGGAGTGCAGTGGTGTGATCTCAGCTCAATGCAACCTCGGCTTCCCAGGTTCAAATCATTGAGTGAGCCCAGGAGGTCAAGACCAACCTGGGAAACATAGCAAAAGGCAGGGTAGTGCATGCCTGTAGTCCCAAGGCCGAGGCGGGAGAATCACTTGAGTCCCGGAGGTAGAGACCAGCCTGGACAACATAGCGAAACTGTCTCTAATAGAAAAATTAAAAATATTAGTGGGGGCGGGGTGGTGTGAACCTGTAGTCCCGAGGCCAAGGCGGGACGATTGCTTGAGCCTAGGAGGTTGAGGCCAGCCTGGCCAACATAGTGAAACCCCATTTCTACTAACAACAAGAACAACAAAAAAATAGCGTGGGTGGGGTGGCTCACTCCTGTAGTTTTGAGGCCAAGGTGGGAGGATTGCTTGAGCCCAGGAGGTTGATACCAGCCTGGCCAACAAAGCGATAGCCTGCCTCTCCTAAAAAATAAATAAATAAATAAATAAATAAATAAATAAATAAATGAAAATAAAAATGAGCAGGGCAGAATGGCACACGCCTATAGTCCTGAGGCCGAGATGGAAGCATCATCTGAGCCTAAGAGATTGAGGCCAGCCTGGGCAACATATCCAAACCTGGTTTCTACTAAAACGAAACAAAACAAAACAAAAAATAGCTTGGGCAGGGTGGTGCGTGGCTGCGGTCCTGAGGCAGGAGGATCCCTTGAGCCCAGGAGCTTGATGCCGGCCTGGCCAACATAGGGAAATATGGTTTCTACTAAAAAAAAAAAAAAAAAAAAAAAAAAAAATCGTAGGCAGGGTAATGCATGCCTGTAGTCTCGAGGCCATGGTGGAAGAATGCCTTGAGCCCAGGACGATGAGACCAGCCTGGCCAATGAGACCAGCCTGGCCAACATAGCAAAACCTGGTTTCTACTTAAAAAAAAAAAAAAAAAAAAGCGTAGGCTGGGTGGTGAATGCCTGTAGTCCCGAGGCCGAGGTGGGAGGATCGCTTGAGCCCAGGACGTCAAGACCAGCCTGGCCAACACAGCAAAACCTTCTCTATTAAAAAATCAAAAAATAAAAAATATGAGTGGGGGTGGGGTGGTTCGCGCCTGTAGTCCCGAGACGGAGGCGGGAGGATTGGCCAAGGCAGATGTAACCAATACCACAATCACATCCCATAAGTAAATACATTTTCCTCTCTCCAGGGCTACAGGTAAAGGATGGTAATTGTGCACACCACACTTAGATTCCCTTTCAAAAATGTAAGCAGAGGTTGGAGGGCCTTGGACTGTTTTTTCAGTGGCAACAGATATAGAAGCCACTGAAGAATGAACTCCACGACTAAGTATAGCAAACCTCCGCAAATGTGCTAGTTTGGAAAACATTGTGTCTTTCAAGTAGAAAAATCACAGATTGACTATTTTTTTCTTCCCACAGTTCAGACTAGAATCCAGATTTTTAACCCAAGATCCAGGAACGGTCTTCAGAGAGATCAAAATCTGACGGCGCATGAGGACCACCCACTTTTTCGCAGTGGCGACAAGGTGTGGCTGGAGGAGGAGACATTATTCTGCAATGTCGCTGCCCAAGGATGATGGACCAATCAGGGCAGTTAGTGAACTCCATCTGACCAATTAGAAGTCAGAACAGTAGGCGGAACAAGCGAAGCAGATGTGGCTTCTGTCAGTCCAGGCTCCAGGGACACAACCTTCTCAAAGTGGGGGTGGAGACTCTAATTTTCCCGCCTAAAGCATCCCCTGGGATTGGCTACTTTAAGTTCAGAGTACGCATGCTCTGACTTTCTCTCTCTTTCGATTCTTCCATACTCAGAGTACGCACGGTCTGATTTTCTCTTTCGATTCTTCCAAAATCAGAGTAAGAATAAACTGATTTTCTTTTTCCATTCTTCCTACCCCTCCCCTCCTCCGTGGTGCATTTGCTATCTAGTTTTAATAAGGAGTGTATATGAGGCAGGCCGCCATCTTAAATCTTTCCTGTCAGTTTCTAACCGCCATCTCAAATCTTTCCTGTCAGTTTCTAACTTTTTCAGGTATGGGATTTTTCCTAGGAACTCTGTAGTAACTTAAGAAATTTGGGCCTGGCGTGGTGGCTTACACTTGTAATCCCTGCACTTTTGGAAGCCACAGCTGGTGGATCGCCTGAACCTAAGAGGCGGAGGTTGCAGTGAGCCGTGATCACGCCAGTGCACTCCCGACTGGGCAACAGAGCGAGACCCTGTCTGAAAAAAAAAAAATCACTCAAATCTTTCCTGCTGGGCTCAAGTGATCTTCTCGCCTAGGCCTTGGGACTACAGGCGAGCACCACCCCGCTTCTGCTAAATTTTGTTTGTTTGTTTGTTTTAGTAGAGATGGTTTTGCTACGTTTGTGAGCCTGGTCTCAAGCTCCTGGGCTAAGGGGATCCACCCACCTTGGCCTTCCAAAGTGCTGGGATGGTACAGGCCTGCTCCACCAACCCCAGCTAACTTTTTGTGTATTTTGTAGACGGGGGTTTTGCTGTGTTTCCCAGCTGGGTCTCGACCTCCTGGGCTCAAGTGACCTGCACGCCTCGGCCTCCCAAAGTGCTGGGATTACAGGCGTGAGCCACTGCGCCTGGCTGATTGCTGCATCTTGAAATGCCCCACATTCTCTCTAAGTGATGGCGGGCTCTTGTAGTCTCAGAAATTCTAGCTCTCTTCGTTCTAATAATTTACAAATCACCCAGTAATAGCCTCTGAACACGTTCATATTAGCGATGCTCATTTCTCTTCAGCAGAACAGAACCCCCCATCCCTCTGCCTGATCAGATCCATCACCAAAGAGACCACGTTATCTCTGGGACTAACTTCCCTTCCTTTATTTATTGAGCGGGGGTGTCAGCATGCCCCACTGAATAAAATTGCACAGTCATGTCCCTGCCTCCCCAACAAGGGTCCATACATCTTTCAGGGGAAGCCTAGCTCCAGGGAAACTACTAACAACATTAGCCAACCCCCTCCCAAAGACTCAAGGCTGCTTTGCCCATAGGAAACCTGTCATCCCCTATCAATACTTCTCCCAGAGACCCCTGGTTCCCGGTTTTCGTCTGATATCTCCCCATATCCTTACTCAGGGACAGATAAGCCCCGGATGGAGAAATGCAGCACCTGATTCCAGGTGACTGAGTGGCCGGCCTTCACTGATTTCTCCCTCCACAAGACCAAAGGTCCTGCGGCTGGAAAGTCTCATTCTGTTTCTCTTGCAGGTCAGACTACTCCCTGTGCCATGAACGGAGATGACACCTTTGCAAGGAGACCCACGGTTGGTGCTCAAATACCAGAGAAGATACAAAAGGTGAGGTGACCTAGAGGGAGCAGAGTAGTGACCCAGGGGACAGTGTGGTGTGACCCGGTTTCTGAGGTGGGGAGGACAGAGATACCGGAGACAAGGAGCAGGGTCTCAGGGGAGATCTGGACCCTTGGGAGCCTCCCACCCTCACTCTGTCATCACCTAGCATCCCTGGAGACAAGTCTGTGACCTTGCACTACATTTGGTGACTCTCAGTCCATTCTGGAAGGTGGGAGGAGAGCCAGCCAGCAGCATTAAAGCCCTACAGTGTGGCAGGGGTGAAGCTAGGAAGGTCCCTCATGTTCTGTCAGTTAGCCGTGGCATCAACCAGGAAGGATTATCCCCACTTCCCAGATCCAGCACACAGGAAGCGACTCCAGCTGAATCGCAGACATGCCTAGCTGAGTCCCTGCCATAATTCCTTTTTTTTTTTTGTAGGCCTTCGATGATATTGCCAAATACTTCTCTAAGGAAGAGTGGGAAAAGATGAAAGTCTCGGAGAAAATCGTCTATGTGTATATGAAGAGAAAGTATGAGGCCATGACTAAACTAGGTAACAGAAAGTTCTAGGTACAGACAAGTCTGGGGACACATGAGCATCCCTTTTCCTGCTTTGGCTATTTCTTAGGCTGCAGAAAGTACCTCACATTTTCCTTTTGTGTAGGGAAAAATCTCAAGGCAGCTTCTGGGTGTTCTGCTCTTCTGTATCCTGTCAGGGCTGAGGGCAGGGACTGGCCACACTGGAGCTCATACCTGGATCCTGCACGTTTCTCTCTCTTAGGCTTCTGTTCTGATGAGCCCAACTGTCTCTGTGGCATCCTGGCAATCACCCTACCCCCACCCCACACACACCCACTCTACCTTCTCTCGGCTTGTCTCTTTCTTTTTTTTTTTTTTTGTTTGAGTCAGTCTGAATCTGTCACCTAGGCTAGAGTGCAGTAGTGCAATCATAGCTTACTGCAGCCTTGAATTCCTGGCCTCAAGCAATCCTCCAGCCTTAGCCTCCCAAAGTGTTGGTACTACAGACATGAGCCACCGTACCAGGCCCAAGCTTGTCTCTTAAGGAATAAACATTTTGCTTCTTTCTAGGTTTCAAGGCCATCCTCCCACCTTTCATGCGTAATAAACAGGCCGAAGACTTCCAGGGGAATGATTTTGATAATGACCCTAACCGTGGGAATCAGGGTGAGTAGATGGGAAGGGGCTGGAAAGGGTCTCCTCAAGCCCAATTGCTTTTCAGCTCAGCTACCTGGGAAAGAGCCTCAGGCATTTGTTCCCTCATACACATCGGGGCAGAGTGAAAAAAAAATTGCATGCAGAAAGTTAACTACAGAGGTCATTCATATAAAATTTTAAAACATGCAAAAGAAGAATATATATTTTTATGGATAATAAGTAAATGGTAAATGTATACAAACATGAATGTGAATAAAAAGCCATCAAATTAAGGTGACTGGCTGTAAGTGGAGGAGGGAGGGAGGGCAGGGATTGCTGAGTGCTGCACAGACAGCTTCAGCTGTGACTTGTTGATAGTGTGTTTTGTTTGTTTTTGTTTTTGAGATGGAGTTTCACTCTTCTCGGCCAGGGTGGAGTGCAATAAGGCAATCTCAGCTCACTCCAACTTTCACCTCCTGGGTTCAAGTGATTCTCCTGCCTCAGCCTCCCGAGTAGCTGGGGTTACAGGCACGTGCCCCCACACCCAGCTCATTTTTTAATTTACGGTAGAGACGGGGTTTCACCATGTTGGCCAGGCTGGTCTCAAACTTCCTGACCTCAGGTGATCCACCCGCCTCAGCCTTCCAAACTGCTGGGATTACAAGTGTGAGCTACCACGCCCGGCCTGTTTGTAGTTTTTCTAATATTCTGAATAAATAAATCAGACCTAACATAGCTGTGGGGTAATGTTGAGATCCGACTGGACTCAATATTATTCCCCATACTTTTCTGTGTGTTTGAAATATTTCTTTTTTAAATGACATGTTGTTCTTCCTAAGCACTGTTAATGTATCAAAGGACAGTTAAGAAAATGTTACAAGTGAAAAAAAAAAAAAGAAAGAAAGTGTTAAAACTGTAGATCCGCCAAAAACTTCCAGAGGTTGTTTCATTAACAGCATGTAGGTATTGGATAGGTATCTTAGGAGTGAGGGTGATGAACACATTATGTAATAAAGATCGCTGTTTCTCTGTATTTTATCAAAACCAAATAGTCTTCTCATTCCCAAAGAACCCTGATTCTCTGTGATGAGCTTGGAAGAGAGTTTGAAAGAGTGATCCCTCATCGAAAACACAGAGAGCTTTCCCACTTGTCAGAGAACAGAGATAACATAGGATGAAAAACAGACAGGTTCTTGGGTAGAGAGCTTTGTGCATTTCAGGAATATAAAGGGGACATATGTGTTTACTTGCTCTTCTACTCCGACAACATAATTATAAGACAAGGTCAGAATGTCCAAACCGTCTCCAATAGACATATTACTCGCCAACTAAACAGGCCAGATTCTACAATCTCCCGCAATCACTATAAGAGATCTGAAAAGCCAGTGCTTGAGTATCTGCCAAGTTTTTAACGTTAAAGGAGTGTCTTTGTACTGAAAATATTTCAGAGCCACTGGACCAAATCATCCATGGTTCATCACACATTTAACAGCTTAATTCACATACCATAAGATTCACCCATTTGAAGTGTACAATGATTTTCAGTTGTTGCACATCTTGAGTGGATACAGTTCAGATTCCTAATCAATCAATTTAATTATTTGGGAAAAAGTAAAAGATATGTAATGGAATAAGATGAGACTGTGATGGGGTGTAGTCCCCATGTGATAAACCATGAGATGGAAAATTCTGAATTGATGCCACAGATAAATGCACCAACCATGACTAAACATAATTCAGAAGCAAATCTGAAATAACTCCTCAACAATGAGTGGACTCATAACCCTCTGCTGCAGAATACCCTGATGCGACAGAAGTCTCTCTAGAGTTTGGAAACCTTTACCAACAAAGAAAAATTCTGATGTATTCTCTTTCAGTTGAACGTCCTCAGATGACTTTCGGCAGGCTCCAGGGAATCTCCCCGAAGGTGAGTGTCTCTCAGATCTAAAGGACCAGAGAACCTTTGTCCCTCCACGGATTCGAACACTGGTAAGAGTGGGAGAATATCAAAAATGCCCTCACTGCCTTCTTCTCCCCATGTCTATCACAACACCTGATGTAGCACCGACGGCTTGATAGTACCAACATTTGTGATTGTTAATACCTCTTTTGTTTTCATAGTGATGCCAGATACTATTTCAAGCAGTTCACATGGATTAATTTATTTAATCTTTAAGAAGACATTGTTTCTATTATCTCCGAATAATAATGAGTCACACACTTCAGTTTTCATCCATATGATAGCCATATGACTTGGCACAAATCTTCTGAGTTCTCTGAGCTCCAGATTCCTGGTCCATGAAATGGAAGTAAAGAATTATAGTTCATGTTTTAGATCATAGTTATCAGCAACATAATAATAAAATGAGGCTATCGGGGTACAGAGATGTTAAAGAATTTTCCTGAGCCTCAGTGGCAGTGGTAGACTAATCCAGAGCTCCAAGCCATTTAAAGCTCATTCACGTTTGCATTTGTTTATGAAGTTCAGATGTTGCTCACTAGGGCTTCACCCCATAGGGCCTGCTGGTGCTTCCATTGAGACACCCACTCTCGCAACAGGAAGGACCATCTGGTCTGTGCTGTGTTACTGGGGCAACTCCCATGGCTTATGAATCGCTTTGATTGTTGGTCCCTCCCTACTGTGAGCTCCTTGAGTGCCTTGTCTGCACCTGGGGCATCCGGGAAGCCCCAGTCCCAGCCCAGGGGATCCCTCGGAGGCCCCTGAATGAGTGATCCCACAAGTGCAGATTCAACTCTGGTTTGGAGGGTAAAGGGATCTGGGAGTTGGGTTGCCAGTGTGGAGACTGAATTCAAAGAAGGATTGTGAAAGGTATTAATTGTTATTATTACTACATTTAAAGAGTGTTTACAAGCTCAGAGAGGACTTTCTTGTAGCCTATTTTACATGTATGGTTCACTATTTCATAAGGGAGGAAGCTGAATTAAAAGTAGCTTAAGATCAGGGCGCGGTGGCTCACGACTGTAATCCCAGCACTTTGGGAGGCTGAGTCGGGCAGATCACAAGGTCAGGAGATCGAGACCATCCTACCCAACATGGTGAAACCTCGTCTCTACTAAAAATACAAAACTTAGCGGGGCGTGGTAGTGCCTGCCTGTAGTCCCAGCTACTCTGGAGGCTAAGGAAGGAGAATCGCTTAAACGCGGGAGTCAGATGTTGCCTTGAGCCGATATCATGCCACGGCTCCCCATTCTGGCGACACAGCAAGACGCCGTCTCAAAAAAAAAAAAAAAAAAAAAAAAAAGAAAAAGAAAGTAGCTTAAGATTGTTGGTCAGTACACATCCCAATGCAACCAGAATTGGTATGGGTACCACCTCACTGAATTCCACATTCAGTTGGTGCCTCGGTAGGGTAGTATGTCATATCTGGTACCGCTTTGTTTGCTGCCTAGATTAATTTCAGCAAACCATTTATTTCCCTCTCCCTTCCTTGTGTTCATCTCCCCACACCATCTTTCCCAGCAGTGTTTTGTCGCCTCCCTATGTCTTTACATTTACTCTCCCAGCAGCTGTCTACAAGCTTATATGGGATCCCTTGTATTTTACAGAACCTTTTCCCTTTGTAGACCTTGTGAATTCTTAGAATGCTACTCTTCTCCAAATCATCTGTATATCACACTCTCAATTACATGGAGATTTTTGCTGTTTGCAAGAATGTCAGTCCTAAAAGAGTGGGAAGATAAGCATTCTATCCCTGGAAACCATATTCACTTAGGCCATTCCTTTCCCTTCTAACCTCCCCTCCCAGGTTTCTCCTAATTTAGGCCTGTGTAACTCTCCCAGTGTTGTTGAGAACATTGAATAAGCTAATACATGTGAAGACCCTTTGTAAGCTCAAAAGCACTATAGAAATGTCACTGATACTATTTATCTATGACCTTCACATTATAAAGATCATGCCCAAGAAGCCAGCAGAGGAAGGAAATGTTTCGAAGGAAGTGCCAGAAGCATCTGGCCCACAAAACGATGGGAAACAGCTGTGCCCCCCGGGAAAACCAACTACCTCTGAGAAGATTAACATGATATCTGGTAAGAGGAAGCAATTCCGGAACAATCCCTCTGGCTTCCCTGGCGATGTTCAGGTGTGCGGACTGGATGTGTGGCATGGATCCCAGATAACCCTGGGTCCAGGCTGGGCTGAGGAGCTTGCCCAGCTCCAGATGAGATGTTAGACATGACTTCCAGAGACAGACTGGAGTTGTCATCCATATCAAAAAAACCATGTGACTTGGGGAAAGTCTTCCAAATTTCCTCAGCTCCAGGTTCCTAGTCCATAAGATGGAAATAAAGAATCATAGTTCATAAATTGTTTGGAGACATTAAATTTAATCTAGAAGGCCTGATGACATGAAAGGTGCTCAAGCAATTCTATCTGTGATAACCTGGGATCATATCTTACTCAGCTCAATGCCTGTTACCCAATACAGGTGTCCTTCAGAGATACTGCAGGTTCGGTTCCAGACCACTGCAATAGAGTGAGTCACACACATTGTTTTTTGTTTGACAGTGCATAAAACATTATGTTTACACTACAGTGTAGTCTACTAAGTGTGCAATAGCGTTATGTCTAAAAATGTATATACCTTAATTTTAAAATAATTCATTGTTAAAAATGCTAACAATCTTCTGAGCCTTCAGTGAGTCACACTCTTTTTGCTGGTGGAGGGTCTTGCCTCGGTGTTGATGGCTGCTGGCTGATCAAGGTGGTGGTTGCTGAAGATTGGAGTGGCTGTGGCAGTTTCTTAAAAGAACACAACAATGAAATTTGCCACATCGATTAGCTCTCCCTTTCATGAAGGATTTCTCTGTAGTATGTGATGCTATTGGATAGCATTTTACCCACAGTAGAACTCCTTTCAAAGTTGAAATCAATCCTCTCTAGCTATGAAAGTCCTAGATGGCATCTCCTTCCAATAGAAGGCTATTTTATCTACATTGAAAATCTGTTGTTTAGTGTAGCCACCTTCATCAGTGATCTTAGCTAGATCTTCTGGATAACTTGCTGCAGCTTCTCCATCAGGGTTTGCTGCTTCACCTTGCACTTTTATGTTATAGAGACGGCTTCTCTCCTTAAACCTCACGAACCAACCTCTGCTAGCTTCACAGGTTTCGCCTGCAGCTTCTTCACCTCTCTCAGCTTTCATGGACTTGAAGAGAGTTCTGGTCTTGCTCTGAATTAGACTTTGGCTTAAGGGAATGTTGTGGCTGGTTTCATCTTCTATCCTGACCACTCAAACTTTCTCTATTTGAGCAGTAAGGCAGTTTTGCTTTCTTATTCGTGTGTTCACTGGAGTATTAGTATTATTATTTCCTTCAAGAACTTTTCCTTTGCATTATATACTATTATTTCCTTCAAGAACTTTTCCTTTGCATTCACAGCTTGGCTGTTTGGTGTAATAGGCCTAGCTTTCAGCCTGTCTTGGCTTTCAGCATGCTTCCTCACTAATCTTAGCCATTTCTAGCTTGTGATTTAGAGTGAGAGGCATGCGACTCTTCCTTTCATTTGAACACTTAACGGCCATTGTAAGGTTGTTAATAATCCTCATTTCAGTATTGCTGTGTCTCAGGAAATAGGGAGGCCCAAGAAAAGGAAGAGAGACGCGGAACAGCTCATCGGTGGAGCAGTCAGAACACACACAACATTAATCAATTAAGTTTGTCATATTCTATGGGTGCAGTTCCTGGTACCCCCAAAACAATTACACACAACAGGGTGATTATAGTCAATAATAACTTAATTGTACATTAAAAAAACTAAAAGAGCATAAATGGATTGTTTGTAAGGCAAGGATAAATGCTTGAGGATGGATACCCTATTTTCCATGATGTGATTATCATGCATTGCATGCCTGTATCAAAGCATCTCATGTACCCCATAAGAATATACACCTACTGTGTACCCACAAAATAAAGAACAAAAATTATTTTAAAACACTAAAAAACAATAAAAACAATTGTAGTAATAATAGCAAAGCTCACTGATCACAGATCACTATAACAGATATAATAATAATGGAAAAGTGTAAAATTGGTGAGAATTTCCAAAAAAAAAATTGCAGCATCTGCGAAGCAGTATGAACATGAAGTGCAACAAAACAAGGTATGCCTGTGTGGCTTTAACAAATACGTGCTGTATGAAAGGAGGTATGGGGGAATGTTCCCGTAAGTGAAGAGGTTGGGAATCTAAGCCTGAGAAGGGAAGGAGCCAGAAGCTAAAACTTTAATTGGCATTTGGCCTATATTGGTGTGGGTCTAAGGTCTCAGCCTCTCTAAGCCAGAGAATGTGAAAAACTGGATGAAGAAGGCCCATGGGCACTTGGGAGGAAGCAGGCATCTCCTTTTTTTGAGTAAACAGAGCCTAACACTCTCCAACCTACCCAACCCTCACTTTCCAACTATTCTCCATCATAGGACCCAAAAGGCGGGAACATGCCTGGACCCACAGACTGCGTGAGAGAAAGCAGCTGGTGATTTATGAAGAGATCAGCGATCCTGAGGAAGATGATGAGTAACTCCGTAAGAGAACCTTCCACTCATCCCCTACATCCCTGCAGATGTGCTATTCTGTTATGATACTGGTATCCCATCTGTCACTTGCTCCCCAAATCATTCCCTTCTTATAATTTTCTACTGTACAGCATTGAGGCTGAACGATGAGATTTCCCATGCTCTTTCTACTCCCTGCCCTGTATATATCCAGGGATCCTCCCTACCCAGGATGCTGTGGGGTCCCAAACCCCAGGTCAGCCCTGATATGCGGGCCACACCTTCCTCTAGCCTAGGAACTGATAACCCAGGTGAGGAAGTCACTGTGGCATGAGCAGATGGTTCACTTCAAGGAACCGTGGAAGGCGTGTGCAGGTCCTGAGATAGGGCAGAATCGGAGTGTGCAGGGTCTGCAGGTCAGGAGGAGTTGAGATTCAGTTGTCACGTGGTGGGAACTCACTGCCACTTACTTTCCTTCTCTCTTCTTGCCTCAGCCTCGGGGATATGACACATGCCCATGATGAGAAGCAGAACGTGGTGACCTTTCACGAACATGGGCATGGCTGCGGACCCCTCGTCATCAGGTGCATAGCAAGTGAAAGCAAGTGTTCACAACAGTGAAAAGTTGAGCGTCATTTTTCTTAGTGTGCCAAGAGTACGATATTAGCATTTCCGTTGTATTTTCTTGCAGTGTGTCATTCTGTTAGATATTAACATTTTCACTGATGAGCAAGACATACTTAATGCATATTTTGGTTTGTGTATCCATGCACCTACCTTAGAAAACAAGTATTGTCAGTTACCTCTGCATGGAACAGCATTACCCTCCTTTCTCCCCAGATGTGACTACTGAGGGCAGTTCTGAGTGTTTAATTTCAGATTTTTTCCTCTGCATTTACACACACACACAAACCACACCACACACACACAAACACACACACACACACACACACCAAGTACCAGTATAAGCATCTCCCATCTGCTTTTCCCATTGCCATGCGTCCTGGTCAGGCTTCCCTCACTCTGTTTCCTGGTCAGCATGTACTCCCCTCATCCGATTCCCCTGTAGCAGTCACTGACAGTAAATAAACCTTTGCAAACGTTCCCCAGTTGTTTGCTCGTGCCATTATTGTGCACACAGCTCTGTGCACGTGTGTGCATATTTCTTTAGGAAAGATTCTTAGAAGTGGAATTGCTGTGTCAAAGGAGTCATTTATTCAACAAAACACTGAGTGCGTCCTCGTGCTGAGCGCTGTTCTAGGTGCTGGAGCGACATCAGGGAACAAGGCAGACAGGAGTTCCTGACCCCGTTCTAGAGAAGGATGTTTGCAGTTGTTGGGTTTTATTTGTTTGTTTGTTTCCTCTAGAGATGGGAGTCTTGCTCTGTCCAGGCTGGAATGCAGTGGCACGATCATAGCTCAATGCAGCCTTGAACTCCTGGGCTCAAGCAATCCTCCCTCCTCAGCCTCCAGAGAAGCTGTGACTACAGGCATGCACCATCATGATCCACTAATTTTTTTAGGTTTTGTCAAGAAAGTCTCGCTCTGTTACCCAGGCTGGTCTCAAAGTCCTGGGCCAAAGCGATCCTCCCACCTTGGCCTCCTAAACTACTAGGATTACAGGAGTGAGCCACCATGCCTGACCCCCAGTTTTTATTTTGATAGAGACTATACATTTCAGTCCTGGAGCAGGATTCTTCAGCAGGTGTTTAGGCATCTTGGCCTTTGCTCTCTGAATGATTTTCGGGTTCAAGTTCTGGGACAGTCCATTTGGGAGTATGTGGGAGGAGACACAGATGAAATCGTCATCTGGGGAACATGAAGGAATGAGGAAGATGTGTACACTGTAGACCCTGTGATGGCCAGGGAATAGAAGAGTCCACTTAGTCTCCATGCAGGGGAGCAATCGGTGCGAAAGTCCCCTGGACAGAAGCATGAGACTGCCCATCAAGGGTCTCACCAACCAGGGGCCTGGGGGCTGGGGTGGGGACGATGATTTGGGAATGGGACAGTTCTTTGTCACATGTACCATTGCACAGTGTGGAGGGGAAACAGTTGTGGGGAAGGGAAGGGCAGAGGGGAGTCTATTTTAGAACAAACCATTGTGTGGGAATGAAGACATCAAAGCTCCATTCACACACAATGGACTTGAAACACCAGCCCCAGGTGGAGGCAGGATTGGAGCAGTTTTGACCGTGCATGGCCCATCACCTTGGCCTTCTGGTTCTCCCCAGCCTTCGAAGGAGGACACTATCATCATTATGCCAATATAATAGATGAGAGACGGAGTCCCAGAGAGATGGTAGGTGTCTTGTCAGAGGTCCTACAGCTGGCAGGTGCAGGAGAGGCTGAGTTTGGAGCTCTCTGACTTCAGAAACTTTAAGGAGGACAGGTGTGTGTGGTGGAGGGAAGGGGAATTGAACAAGCCCCGGGCTCTGTCCGCAATCAAAATGTAAAGGCTGTGGGTTCATTTACCAAAGACAAGGAGCCCTAGGAGAGAGAGTGCAGGGAGGGAGAGGCAGTCGTGGTCACAGCAGGGACAGTGGGAGACAGAGATATGCAGGGTGGGCAGAAGAGAGGCAGGCAAAGAAGCAGGGGAGACACAAAGCCACATGTAGGCTGTCGCAGCCACCAGAGGGAGAGGGTGCCTGGAAGGAGATTGTGGGGCTCCAGGAGCAGTAGAGGTTCCCCAGGTCTGTGAGCATGCCCTGCCTGGCACTGCAGGAAGAGATGGCTGCCACCCAGGAAGTACCTCTACCTGTGTCTTAGAGGGAACAAATTCTATTTTATCCCAATATAGTTCTGTATTACACAACATTTGGCTACTAGATATCGAGAGCCTTATCCTCCATGCAAATAGAGAAGAGGATACCCTAAAAGAGATACTTACTGAAGGATTTGATTTTTCTTTCTCCCTGGGATGACGGGATCCATAAGTTGGGTCCCCCAGCCCACAAGACAGGTGCCAGGAAGGGTAGCTGGAAGATTGTGAGTTATGACAGGGAACATTTTTCCTTAGATTCCATGGGTATATAAAGCTCCCGACTATCTGTCTATCATGGATAGATAAAGAGTGAACACGGTCCCTTCTCCACAAATGTGTTTCTCTCCTTCATTATTACTGTAAAGGGCTGAAGTTACACCAAGTCCTGATATATTACTTTTTTTTTTTTTGACATGATCGCAGTCTGTCGCCCAGGCTGGAGTGCAGTGATGCAAGTACAGCTCACTGCAGCCTCGATCTCCCAGGCTCAAGGGATTCTCCCACTGCAGCTTCTGATCTAGCTGGGACTACAGGCACACGCCACCACACCCAGCTAGTTTTTGTATTTTTTTGTAGAGACGGCATCCACTATGTTGCCCAGGCTGGTCTGGATCCCCTGGCCTCAGGCAATCCTCCTCCCTCAGCCTCCCAGTGTGCTGGGATGACAAGTGTGAGCCACCTCGCCAGGCCTTCACTTTCTTTAATGAGCAATGATCAGAGTTTTCATCTTAGAGGCAAAAGTGGCTACTGCCAGCCAATCTGTCTGTGGTGTTGAAGGGGAATCTGGCTGATTCAGATGTTTCTAATGAACTTTTTTTTTTAAAATTATACTTTAAGTTCTAGGGTACATGTGCACAACATGCAGGTTTGTTACATATGTATGCATGTCCCATGTTGGTGTGCTGCACCCATTAACTCATCATTTAACCTGAGGTATATCTCCTAATGCTATCCCTCCACCCTCCCCCCACTCCACAACAGGCCCTGGTGTGTGATGTTCCCCTTCCTGTGTCCATGTGTTCTCATTGTTCAATTCCCACCTATAAGTGAGAACATGCGGTGTTTGGTTTTTTGTCCTTGGGATAGTTTGCTGAGAATGATGGTTTCCAGCTTCATCCATGTCCCTACAAAGGACATGAACTCATCATTTTTGATGGCTGCATAGTATTCCATGGTGTATATGTGCCACATTTTCTTAATCCAGTCTATCATTGTTGGACATTTGGGTTGGTTCCTCTAATGAACTTTTAAATTAACCTACATGGTGATTATCCTAAGGCCCTTTCCAGCTCCGTGTTTTTTTTGATTTAGGGTTTGGAGATTTTCAGAGGCTTTGTTACAAAGAGCGTCTCCTGGGCGGTCACGGTGACCCACACTGTAATATCAGCACTTTGGGAGGCCGAGGCAGGCAGATCACTTGAGGTCAGGAGTT
This sequence comes from Pan paniscus, assembly GCF_029289425.2. Lineage (NCBI taxonomy): Eukaryota > Metazoa > Chordata > Mammalia > Primates > Hominidae > Pan > Pan paniscus. The sequence continues at coordinate 49,832,145 of NC_073272.2, read as the reverse complement.
TGAGACCAGCCTGGCCAACAGGGTGAAACCCCCGTCTCTTCTAAAAATACAAAAATTAGGCTGTAGTGGTGGCTGGCCTGTGAATTCCAGTTACTGCAGGGGCTGAGGCAGGAGAATCCCTTGAACCTGGGAGACGGAGGGTGCAGTGAGCCGAGATCACGCCACTGCACTCCAGCCTGGCGACAGAGTAAGTCTGTCTCAAAAAGCAAACAGCATCTCTCGCCTATAGTGATTTGAGCTGTGGTCTTGTCTCCTTGGGTTTCTCTATCAGTCTGACCCCATCTACTCTATCTCCCAGGAATGCCTCAATATTCCTGGTGGACCACTGACACGCTTTCCTATTTTCCTCTACTGTTAAGAATTGACCCTTGAAAACATTTTCTTCCCAGTTCAATGGAATGTTGAGTAGGGCACGAGATCTATTTGCCATCTTGCTCCAATCATCTGGTTTTAGATATTTTATGTACTTTTGTCACTATGAAAGTGTAATTTTTCTCAATTTGGTTTTCTAAATGGTTATTATTGGTATGTAGAAAACCTATCTATGATTGTATATTATATTTTGTTACCTGTCTGGGTGCAGCTTCCCCTGCATTTTGGCACAAGACTCAACCTGTTTTATTCTCCAAAATAAATGTGACAGGCTGGGTGCAGTGGCTCACGCCTGTAATCCCAGCACTTTGGGAGACAGAGGCGGGTGGAACACCTGAGGTCAGGAGTTCAAGACCAGCCTGGCCAAGATGGTGAACCCCCTTCTCTACTAAACATACAAATGAAAAACTTAGCCAGGCATTGGTGTTGCATGCCTGTAGTGCCAGCTACCAGGGCAGCTGAGGAGGGAGGATCACATAAACTCAGGAGGCAGAGATTGCAGTGAGCCGAGATTGGGCCACTGCACTCCAGCCTGGGCGACAGAGACTCTGTCTCTAAATAAAAAAGAAAAAGAAAAAAAAGAAAATTCATTTCACAGGCAATAGATATCCTATAGGCATGAACTCCCCTACACTTCTAGATTGCATCACCCGCCCCTTTGGCAGCTGTCTGGGAAGCCAGATCCCACACTTGGAAGTGTAGTGTTTCATACAATCCAAAAGTGGTAGCAGAGGCCAGGCGTGGTGGCTCACACCTGTAATCCCAGCACTTTGGGAGGCCAAGGCAGGCGGATCATGAGGTCAGGAGTTGGAGATCAGCCTGGCCAGAATGGAGAAACCCCGTCTCTACTAAAAATACAGAAATTAGTTGGGCATGGTGGTACACGCCTGTAATCCCAGCTACTCGGGAGGCTGAGGTAGGAGAATCGCTTGAATCTGGGAGGCAGAGGTTTCAATGAGCTGAGATAACACCACTGCACTCCAGCCTGGGCAACAGAGGGTGACTCCGCCTCAAAAACAAAACAAAACAAAAAAAAAACAAAAAAAAGCAAAACAAACAAACAATAAAAAGTGGTAGCAGAAATCAGAAAGTCCAGATATGTAGGTAATTGGCCTGGCTGTACGGCAGCAGCCAAGGGTGAACACTAAATGCTCCCAGGCAAGTCCTAAGTTCACCAAGTAATTGGAGTACCCATCTGTGTTAGTTAATTGCCTTTATCTGAAGGAAAAATAAAACTCATGTCTCTATGACAACCAGGTGCTTACAGCTTGGAGCGAGGCACCTAGGTTAAACTCCCCTGGTGACAGGGAGACAAGGACATCATCTTCCTCAATGTTCATATTTCAAAGAGATGGCACCAAGGCCCTGAAGAAAGACATTCCTAAGGGACGGGCATGCTGGCTCATGCCTGTAATCCCAACACTTTTGGAGGCTGAGGCTGGAGGATCACTTGAGGCCTGGAGTTCAAGTTCAAGACATTCCTGGGTTCTAGGATGGCCAGAGGCTTACGTATCAAAGGAAGAATTTACAAATACAAATTTTCTAAAGGAAATGCTCTAAGGAAAGTGAAATGGAGACAGGTTTCTTCTTCTCTCTTGGCAACAGGAAAAATTCAATTTTATGTTTAGTTACCCTTACAATTTCCCCCTTTTGTTAATTGTTTTAGAGGAACACTACAATTTTCTAATTATCTCCACTGCTGTTTCTATCTTTCTCTGCATAGTTTGCAGCTACCTAGATATCCAACAAGTCCATAGTAAGATGCAAAGCTAAGCAATTATCAAGATTGTAATAGAATGATTTTTTATTTTTCGGGATGGAGTTTCGCTCTTGTTGCCCAGGCTGGAGTGCAATGGTGCGATGTCGGCTCACTGTAACCTCTGTTTCCTAAGTTCAAGCAATTCTCCTGCCTCAGCCTCCTGAGTAGCTGGGATTACAGGCATGTGCCACTACGCCCAGCTAATTTTGTATTTTTTTAGAGATGGGATTTCACCATTTTAGCCAGGTTGGTCTTCAACTCCTCACCCTAGGTGATCCACCCACCTCGGCTTCCCAAAGTGTTAGGATTACAGATGTGAGCCACCATGCCCTGCCTAGAAAGAATTTTTAAATTCAGTATAATATTCACCCTGTTAGGGGGTGGGGCAACCTTTAAGCACATCATATTGGTTAATTGTGTCAAAGTCAAAATAAACTGTAGAGACAAATCCCTAAATCAAATGCTGTATTTGGGAATCACAAAATTGCAATTCAGGGCATATACACGGACTAGGGTGGTCTTCAGTATGTCCAACGAACAAACAGAAGTTGGAAGCTTTATTAGAAAGAAAAATGTTACATATTGTTTTGAAATGAGGCTCATTGGTCCTGGAGAAGCTGGTTCATTCGCACAATCAGCTTTCACATTCCCTCTTTTGATCAACATCGTTCTTTCAAAACCTCACCGATCAGCCATCTTAAAGTGAGGCTTCATTGTCACTCCATGCCAGGATGGACCTGTGCCGGTTGTCTTTATCCCATGTCAAGGGAAAGGTAAGGGAGTCTAGATCAGGGACATGGGCCATATTTGAGCAACAAAGAGGACAGAAGGAAAAAAAATTTCAGGCAGGTTTGCCTGGAGTTCAGCATCAAGTTCCATCTTGTTAGTCCCATCTATATTAGCAATCATCTTGACGCACTGGGCTAACATTATTTTCTTGGGAGAACTGGCTTAACAAATATTAGGCAACAAGTATGGAGCTCAAAGATCATAATTCTAAAATAATTAGCAATTGTTTATTTTATTTTATTTATTTTATTATTTTACTTTATTTTATTGTATTTATTTTATTTTATTGCAATGGATTCTCGCTCTGTCGCCCAGCCTGAAGTGCAGTGGCGTGATCCCGGCTCACTGCAACCTACATCTCCCGGGTTCAAGCAATTCTCCTGCCTCAGCCTCCCCAGTAGCTGGGATTACAGGTGCCCACCAACATGACTGACTTATTTTTGTCTTTTCAGTAGAGACAGGGTTTCACCATGTTGGCCAGGCTGGTCTCGAACTCCTGACCTCAAATGATCGCCCCTCCTTGGCATCCCAAAGTGCTGGGATTACAGGTGTGAGCCACCACACCCAGCTATAATTAGCAATAGTAGAATAAATTTAGTTTTTATAATGGTTTTGAACCAAGATCCCAAGCCTAAGGGCCACCAGCTAAACAAATAAAAAAGCTATGGGGGAATTGAATGAGACCTCTTGTAGTCTTTGAGTAGCATTTGAGGACTGGGTCGAATTAAAGCAGAGTGCCAACTCTAAAGGGACCACTAGGTGAGGTAAAGGATTTGGGCGTCGGGTTCTGTCAAGTGAAAAATGTAGACATTCAGGGGGTAAGAGTCTCATTACGATATGAAGACTTATTCTGACGTCTTGGGAAAAGCTGTCTATAGTGTGGAAACGTCAGCTTCTCATCCTGATTTGTCGTTCGAATGTCTCCGGTTATGGCATTGGACAGTTTGGTGAACTTTTTGTGTGGTCCATACATCAGGCAGCAGACTTGTTCCTTAAAATTTATGCACTTTTATCTTATAGAACTTGTAGATCAAAAATAAAATCCTATTTCCCGCCACCCCGCAACCATTTGAATGGACTTCTTCCTCAGCCAGGGCTCTTTTAAAATTTAACCTGAGAGACGGTTTCAGGCCATGACAGGAAGTGGGGGTCAGGCATGCCTCATTATACCTCTCCGGCATCAACATCAACGCAGACTTTCAGTCTAATAACAAACATGTTACAACCTAGTCTCTCTGAAGCCTAGTACCTGAAGGCTTCCTCTGCAAATAAGAAATTGGGTCTCCACAATCCTTTATCTTAACCCAGGCATTCCTTTCTGTTGATCCTGGGGTTTTGTTTTGAGAGGGAGTCTCTCTCTGTCGCCCAGGCTGGAGTGCAATGGGTGGGATCTTGGCTCACTGCAACCTTTGTCTCCCGGGTTCAAGCAATTCTTTTGCCTCCTGTAGCTGGGACCACAGGCGCGGGCCACGACACCCAGCTAATATTTTGTCCTTTTAGTAGAAAAGGGGTTTTGCCATGTTGCTCAGCCTGGTCTTGAACTCCTGGCCTCAAGTGATCTGTCCACCTCGGCCGCCCAAAGTGCTGGGATTCCAGGGGTGAGCCAACACGCCCGGCCTACTAATTAGGTTTCTTCTTGCTTAGGAAAACTGAGCTTTGAAAGGGTAAGTTTTTAAGTCCGTGTAACTTTCTGTATTGCTTTTGAAGTCTGTGGACTATCACTCTGGTTAAATGAGTGACTATTATTTCCACAGTGACCCGTGATCCTGTTTTGCACAAGTGTTTTGAGACTTTTAACATCTTTGACAAACTTCCCCAAAATGCAATTCTTTTTTAATTTATCTATTGCTGTTGAACAAACTAATCAAATTCTAATTTAAGTCTTTTCAACCTAAAATTGACTTTGAGATTTACCAGTGAGGCCCCTGGAGAGCCTCAAAGAATGTGTCTCTCATTAGGCTTATTTGATATGTCACATTATATGAAAAACAATGTCAGATAATAAAAAATACTAATTGGTGTTTACATTTACATAGATATGTTATTGACGTTAATGTTCAGAAGATCATATAAAATTTACAGAGGTCTGATGGTCCTGGTGTGATGCTGTTAGTCATGATTCTGGTTGTTATCTTAAAATTCTCTCTATAATAGAAATAACTGAATTTCCTTGTCAATTATTGAACTTTCATCGGATTTTAATCGTTACTATTCTAAGCTTTATCATCTACAGTGCTGATTCTTCTCTAAAGGCATCCAGAATCAGATTCATAAAAAATATTTTAACAAGTACTGTTGAATATAGATTTGTAATAACTTTCAGATCAATGAACTAAATAAATAATTTTTGAAAACTCTAATGAAAACTGATGGGTTCATGCAACTGATTATCAAGATCAAGCAGAACAAACATTAATTATATGAGGCTAAATAACCAATAATGTTTTTATGACCTTTATTTAAAACTTTATTTATTCTTGGGCTGGGTGCAGTGGCTCACACCTCTGATCCCAGCACTTTTGGAGGCCGGAACAGGAGGATCCCTTGAGTGCAGGAGTTCAAGACCAACCTGGGAAATATAGGAGACCCGGTTTCTGAAAGAAATTAAGAAAATAAAACTTTATTTGTTTTTTACCTAAATGTTTTGTTTTCCACATTTAAGAAAATTTTCTGGTGGGATGTGGTGGCTCACTTTGGAAGCCAAGGCAGGAGGATCGCTTGAGCCTGGGAGTTCAAGACCCGATTGGGCAACATGGCAAAATCCTGTCTCTAAAAAACAAAAACAAAAATAAGAAGATTAGCTGGGCATTGTGGCATGCGCCTGTGGTCCCAGCTTCTTGCAAGGCCGAGGTGGGAGGATCACTTGAGTCGGGACGCAGAGGTTGCAGGGAGCCGTGTTTGCACCACTGCACTCCAGCCTGGGCGACGGGGCACAATCCTTTCTCAAAAAAATGAAAAAAAAAAGAGAAAATTTTCTCTGTTAAACTATCTATAGTTTATAATAATTTTGTGAAGTATACTTTTGTAAACTGAGATGGAAATGTTTGCTTTTTCTTACTACTCAATTCCTCCAGAATTGGAAAACTATTTGTAAATATTCCTATGGCAATATGGTTATTCACACAGGTCCAGTAAAAACCTGCTCTTGGTGCCTCATTCAACTCCAACATGGCAAAAGTCTCCAGCCCTACAAAGAGTCCCTGATTGCTATTTTCCAGAAATACGCTGGAAAGGATGGTTACGATAGCATTCACTCCAAGATGGAGTTCCCAAGCTTCATGAATACAGAACTGGATGCCTTCATGAAGAACCAGAGGCCCCCAGTGTCTTTGACCACATGATGAAGAAACTGGACCTCACTAGTGATGGGCAGCTAGATTTCCAAGAATGTCTGCATCTGATGGATGGCATGACTGTGGCTTACCATGACTCTTTTCTCAAGGCTGCCCATTCCAAGAAGTGGATCTGAGGATCCCCTGGGCCTGGTTTCCAAGCCAACCCCTTTCTTTCCAGCCTCACCATCACCATCTGCTCACAGCCCACACATACCCTGGGCCCAGCACACTTACCACCTCATGCAGGCCCTGCCTGCAGGTAGTAATAAAACCATTCCCTCCTCCATGCTGCTCCACCGCTCCCCCTCCCTCCCCTTCCTCCCCCTCCCTTTGCCCTTCTCCCCTGCTTTCCTCCCCTCCCCTCTCCTCTCCTCCTTTCCTCTTCTCTTCTCTCAAGTACACCCGCCGCCTCATGCAGGCCCTACCTGCAGGTAGTTATAAAACCATACTTCTTTTCTCTTTTCTATCTTTCTTTCTTTCTTCTTTTTTTTTTTTTTTTTAGCAACGGGGGTCTAGTTATGTTGCCCAGGTTGATCTTGAACTTCTGGGCTCAAGTGGCCTCCCAAAGCTCTGGGATTTTAGGTGTGAGCCATTGCACCTGACCCACTTTTTTCTAAACACACACAAAAAAATCTGCTCTCTCTTTATAGACAGATACAATTAAAAACATTGGTTATAAGGCCGGGCATGGTGACTCACACCTGTAATCCCAGCACTTTGGGAGGCTGAGGTGGGTGGATCACCTGAGGTCAGGAGTTTGAGACCAGCCTGGCCAACATGGGGAAACCACATCTCTACTAAAAATTATAAAGAAAAAATGTAGTAGGGCATGGTGGTGTACATGTGTAATCCTAGCCACTCAGGAGGCTGAAGCAGGAGAATTGCTTGAACCCAGGAGGCGGAGGCTGCAGCGAGCTGAGATCTCACCAGTCTGGGTGACAGAGCAAGACTCTGTCTCAAAAAGAAAACAAAATTGGTTATATTACCAAGGCTTTCATCAAAATGCATGGAATGCCTGACTTCAAGTGTTTTTAGCTTTAGAGTGGGTGAATAAAAACGGTCACTTTCTGTCAGGCCCAGGAACCTTAAGAAGGTAGGTGAAATCTAAAGTCGGCCTTGGTTTGACTTTCTATGCTCAAGAGGTTTTTAAATCTGAGATTCCTAAGTGATCAATGTATAGAGAAAAATTATGTTGCTAAAGAAAAGCTCTAATAGACCAGTTATTAGATTGTAGCTCTCTGCATTTTTTCGAGTTCTTGTGTTTTTTTTTCTTTTTGTGTTGTTGTTGTTGTTTTTGAGACAGAGTCTCGCTCTGTCACCAGGCTGGAGTGCAGTGGCGGGATCTCGGCTCACTGCAACCTCTGCCTCCCGCATTCAAGCGATTCTCCTGCCTCAGCCTCCCGAGTAGCTGGGACTACAGGTGCATGCCACCACGCCCGGCTAATTTTTGTATTTTCAGTAGAGACGGTGTTTCACCATGTTGGCCAGGATGGTCTCAATCTCTTGACCGCGTGATCCGCCTGCCTCGGCCTCCCAAAGTGGGGGGAATACAGGCCTGAGCCACTGCGCCTGGCTGAGTTCTTGTTATCTACATACAGACTAGACTAGATCCAACTTTTTCCCATAAAATTACTAAAAACAGAAATTGCTCTGTTCCTGAAGCCTGCTGATGAAAAGAGTCAAACTCTGGAAAACACTTGAAGAGACTTATTCTGAGCCAAATAGGAGCGACCACGGCCCATGACACAGCCTCAGGAGGTCCTGAGTTGCCCAAGGAGGTTGGGTGCAGCTTGGTTTTATAGATTTTATGAAGACTTAATCAAATACATTTAAGAAATACATTGGTTTGGTCCAGAAAGGCAGGACAACTTGAAGCAGGGGCTTCCAGTTTATAGGTAGATTAAAAAATTTTCTAGTTGACAATTGGTTGGGTTTTCTAAAAACCTACGATTGGCCGGGCCTGGTGGCTCATGCCTATAATCCCAGCACTTTGGAAGGCTGAGGCAGATGAATCACCTGAGGTCAGGAGATCGAGACCAGCCTGGCCAACATGGTGAAACCCCGTCTCTATTAAAAATACAAAAAAATTAGCTGGATGTGATGGCGGGTGCCTGTAACCCCAACTACTGGGTAGACTGAGACAGCAGAATTGCTTGAATCCGGGTGGCAGAGGTTACAGTTGGCAGAGAACACACCATTGCACTCCAGCCTGGGCAACAGATCTAGACTCTGTCTCAAAACAACAAACAAACAAACATGCCTAGGATCAACAGAAAGGAATGCCTGGGTTAAGATAAAGGATTGTGGTGACCCAAGTTCTTATTTGCAGAGGAAACCTTCAGGTACTAGTCTTCAGAGAGACTAGGTTGTAACACGTTTCTTGTGAGATTTAAGTCTGTGTTGATATTGATGCCAGAGAGGTATAATGAGGCATGTCTGACGAACACGTCCTGTCATGGCCTAAAACAGTCTCCCAGGTTAATTTTAACCCTTGCTGAGGAGGACGTCCATTCAGATGGTTAAGGGTGGGGGTGCTTAGGATGCTATTTTTGGTTTACAAATACTCTAAGATAAAAACACCATAATTTTTTTTTTTTTTTGAGACAGAGTCTCACACTGTCGCCAAGGCTGGAGTGCAGTGGTGAGATCTCGGCTCACTGCAACCTCCGCTTCCCGCGTTCAAGCGATTCTCCTGCCCAAACCTCTCAAGTAGCTGGGACTACAGGCACGTGACAACATCCCCGGCTAATTTTTTGTATTTTTAGTAGAGGCGGGGTTTCACCGAGTTACCCAGGATGGTCTCTATCTCCTGACCTCGTGATCTGCCCACCTCAGCCTCCCAAAGTGCTAGGATTAGAGGCATGAACCACTGCACCCATCCAAACTGCATAAATTTTAAGGAACAAGTCTCGTGTCTGATGTATGCACCACACAAAGAGTTCACCAAACTGTCGAATGCCATAACCAGAGACATTCGAACCACAAATCAGGATGAGAAGTTGACAATTCCACACTGTAGACAGCTTTTCCGAAGACATCAGAATAAGTCTTCATATCATAATGAGACTCTTATCCCCTTAATGTCTACATTTTTCACTTGACGGACCATGACTCCCAAATCCTTTGATTCACCTAGTGAATCCTTTTTATAGAGTTGTCCCTTTTATAGAGTTGGCACTCTGCTATAATTCAACCCAGTCCTCAAATGCTACTCAAAGACTATAAGAGGTCTCATTCAATTCCCCCATAGTCTTTTGATTTGTTTAGCTGGTGGCCCTCAGGCTTGGGATCTTAGTTCAAAATCATTGTACAAACTAAATTTATTCTACTATTGCTAATCATAGCTGGGTGCGGTGGCTCGCGCCTACCGTCCCAGCACTTTGGGATGCCAAGGAGGGCGGATCACTTGAGGTCAGGAGTTCGAGACCAGCCTGGCCAACATGATGAAACCCTGTCTCTACTGAAAAGACAAAAATTAGCCGGGCGTGGTGGTGAGCACTTGTAATCCAAGCTACTCGAGAGGCTGAGGCAGGAGATTTGCTTGAACCCAGGAGGTGGAGGTTGCAGTGAGCCAGGATCACGCCACTGCACTCTAGCCTGGGCGACAGAGGAAGACTGCATTGCAATAAAATAAAATAAAATAAAATAACGATAGCTAATTACTTTTGTATTATGATCTTTGAGCTCCATTCTTGTTGCCTGTCTAATATTTGTTAAGCCAGTTCTACCAACAGGAAAATGTTGGCCTAGTGCTTCAAGATGAATGCTAATATAGATGGGACTAATAAGATGGAATTTGATGCTGAACTCCAGACAAACCTACCTGAATTTTTTTCCTTCTGGCCTCTTTGTGGCTCAAATATGGCCCATGTCCCTGATCTAGACTCCCTTACCTTTCCCTTGACATGGGACAAAGACAACCGGCCCATGTCCATCCTGGCATGGAGTGACAATGAAGCCTCACTTTAATATGGTTAATCAGTGAGGTTTTCAAACAAAGATGTTGATCAAAAGAGGGAATGTGAAAGCTGATTGTGTGAATGAACCAGCTTCTCCAGGGCCAATGAGCCTCATTTCAAAACAATATGTAACATTTTTCTTTCTAATTAAATTTCCAACTTCTGTTTGTTCATTGGACACACTGAAGACCACCCTAGTCCTTGTATATGCCCTGGATTGCAATTTTGTGATTCCCAAATACAGCATTTGATTTAGGGATTTGTCTCTATAATTTACTTTGACTTTGACACAATTAACCAGTATGATGTGTTTAAAGGCCCCCCCACCCAAACAAGGGGAGTATTATACTGAATTTAAGAATTCTTTCTAGGCAGGGCATGGTGGCTCACATTTGTAATCCTAACACTTTGGGAGGCCAAGGTGGGCGGATCACCTGGGGTAAGGAGTTCAAGACCAGCCTGGCTAAAATGGTGGAACTGCATATCTACAAAAAATACCAAATTAGCTGGGCGTGGTGGCACATGCCTGTAATCCCAGCTACTCGGGAGGCTGAGGCAGGAGAATCGCTTGAACTCAGGAGACAGAGGTTGCAGTGAGCCAACATCGCACCATTGCACTCCAGCCTGGGCAACAAAAGTGAAACTCCGTCCTGAAAAAAAAATCATTCTATTATAATCCTGATAATTGCTTTGCTTTGCATCTTACTATGGATTTGTTGGATATCCAGGTGGCTGCAAACTACACAGAGAAAGATAGAAACAGCAGTGGAGATAATTAGAAAATTGCAGTGTTACTATAAAACAATAACAAAAGGGGGATATTGTAAGGGTAACTAAACATAAAATTGAATTTTTCCTGTTGCCAAAAGGGAAGAAGAGACCTTTCCCCATTTCACTTTCCTTAGAGCATTTTCTTGAGAAAATTTGTATTTGTAAATTCTTCCTTTGATCTGTAAGCCTCTGGCCATCCTAGAACCCAGGAATATCTTGAACTTGAACTCCAGGCCTCAAGTGATCCTCCAGTCTCAGCCTCCCAAAGTGTTGGGATTACAGGCATGAGCCACCAAGCCCATCCCCTAGGAATGTCTTTCTTCAGGGCCTTGGTGCCATCTCTTTGAAATGTGAACATTGAGGAAGATGATGTCCTTGTCTCCCTGTCACCAGAGGAGTTTAGCCTAGGTGCCTCGCTCCAAGCTGTAAGCACCTGGTTGTCATAGAGACATGAGTTTTACTTTTCCTTCAGATAAAGGCAATTAACTAACACAGATGGGTACTCCAGTTACTCGGTGAACTTAGGACTTGCCTGGGAGTATTCAGTTTTCACCCTTGGCTGCTGCTTTACAACTAGGCAAAGTAGCTACATACCTGGACTTTCTGACTTCTGCTACCACTTTTGTGTTTGTTTGTTTGTTTGTTTTGTTTTGTTTTTGAGATTGAGTCTCGCTCTGTCGTCCAGGCTGGAGTGTAATGGTGAGATCTCAGCTCAGTGCAACCTCTGCCTCTCGAGGTCAAGCGATTCTCCCACCTCAGCCTCCCGAGTATCTGGGATTACAGGTGCACGCCACCATGCCCAGCTAAATTTGTACTTTTAGTAGAGACGGGGTTTCACCATGCTATCCAGGCTGGTCTCGAACTCCTGACCTCATGATCTGCCTGCATCGGCCTCCCAAAGTGCTGGAATTATAGGCGTGAGCCACCACACCTGGCCTCTGCTACCACTTTTGGATTGTATGAAAAACTACACTTCCAAGTGTGGGATCTGGCTTCCCAGACAGCTGCCAAGGGGGCAGATGATGCAATCTAGAAGTGTAGGGGAGCTCGTGCCTGTGGGATAAATTTTGACCATTAAGAAAAGGAACAAGGAGTGAGAGCCAGGTATGTAAATTCCCTCTCCTCTCCTCTCCTCTCCTCATGCACCGTTCCAGGCATGGTTTCTCGGTATAGTCTGTCTAGAGGTGTCCGGAATGGCCCAAATTCTGTTTCCTTGGGAACCTGAGCTAAAACAATGGGCATTCAAACACTCGAAGAGAGTGCTAAGTGTTGTGGAGGACCTAGATCTGGGCAGAGGAAAATTATTGCAATAAGAAAATGGACAATTTGCGGATTTGGAATAGAGGGAAGGACTAGAAGAACCAGTAGTAGAATAGCTTATGGGTAATAATTTTGGAGAAAAGGCAGTTCTGGTGATTTTTGCTGTGAACTGCTCAGCTCTGTAAAATATACACTTCTTTCTTTCCATCAGTCTCCTCTATGAAATCTTCCATAAAGTATCCTTTTATAACTATCTATTGCCTGTGAAGTGATTTTTCTTTTTTCTTTTTCTTTTTATTTAGAGATAGAATGTCTGTCACCCAGGCTGGAGTGCAGTGATGCCACCTCGGCTCACTGCAATCTCTGCCTCCCGAGTTCAAGTGATCTTCCCGTCTCAGCTGCCCTAGTAGCTGGGAATACAGGCATGCGCCACCAGGCGTGGCTAATTTTTTTTTTATTTTGTATTTTTCGTAGAGATGCGGTTTCACCATCTTGGCCACGTTGGTCTCGAACTCCTGACCTCAGGTGATCTACACACCTCAGCCTACCAAAGTGCTGGGATTACAGGCATGAGCCACCACACCCAGACTATCAGTTTTTTTTTTTTTGAGAATAAAACAGATTGAGTCTTGTGCCAAAAGGCAGGGGAAACTGCACCCAGACAGGTAACAAAATATTATATAGAGTAATAGATAGGTTTTCTGCATACCAATAATAATCATTTAGAAATCCTAATTGAGAAAAATTACACGTATATAGTGACAAAGGTACATAAAATATCTAAAACTAGATGATTGGAGCAAGATGGCAGATAGATCCTGTGCCCTACTCAACATTCCTTCGAACTGGGAAGTGCAGTGGGAGATCTCGCCACTGCACTCCAGCCTGGGCGACAGAGTGACATTCTGTCTCAGAAAAAAGAAAAAAACGAAAAATAATAATAAAAGTAATGTATCAGAACTTGACGGAACTTCAGACCTTCACTGCAATAGTGAAGGAGAGAAACACATTTGTGGAGAGGGGACCATGTTCACTCTTTATCTATCCATGATAGACAGATAGTTGGGAGCTTTATATACCCATGGAACCTAAGGAAAAATATTCCCTGTCATAACTCACAATCTTCCAGCCACCCTTCCTTGCACTTGTCTTGTGGGCTGGGGGACCCCACTTATGGATCCCATCTTCCCAGGGAGAAAGAAAAATCAAATCCTTCAGTATCTCCTTTAGGGTATCCTCTCCTCTATTTGCATGGAGGATAAGGCACTCAATTTCTAGTATCGGAATATTACATTTGTGTAATACAGAACTATATTGGGATAAAATAGAATTTGTTTCCTCTGAGACACAGGTGGAGGTACGTCCACACTGACCTGGGTGGCAGCCACCTCTTCCTGCAGTGCCAGGCAGGGCATGCTCACAGATCTGGGGAACCTCTGTTTCTCCTGGAGCCCCACAACCTCCTTCCTGGCACCCTCTCCCTCTGGTGGCTGTGACAGCCCACACTTGGCCTTGGGTATCCCCTGCTTCTTTGCCTGCCCTTCTTCTGCCCAGGCTGCACATCTCTGTCTCCCACTGTCCCCACTATGTCCACGATTGCCTCTTCCTCCCTGCACTCTCCATCTCTAAGGGCTCCTTGTCTTGGAAAATGAACCCACAACCTCTACCTTGCAACTGGGGACAGAACCCAGAGTTTGTTCAATTCTCCCTCCCTCCACCACACACACCTTTCCTCCTTAATGTTTCTGAAGTCAGTGAGCTCCAAACTCAGCCCCTCCTGCACCTGCCAGCTGTAGGACCTGTGACAAGACGCCTACCATCTCTCTGGGACTCTGTCTATCATCTATCATATAGGCATAATGATGATAGTGTGCTCCTTCTAAGGCTGGGGAGAACCAGGAGGCCAAGGTGATGGGCTATGGACGGTCAAAACAGCTCCAATCCTGCTTCCACCTGGGGCTGGTGTTTCAAGTCTGTTGTGTGTGACTGGAGGTTTAATGTCTTCATTCACACACACTGGTTTGTTCTAAAACGGACTCCCCTCTGCCCTTCCTTCCCCACAACTGTTCCACCTCCGCACCGTGCAGTGATATATGTGAGAAAGAACTGTCCCATTCCCAAATCATCGTCCCCACCCCAGCCCCCAGGCCCTTGGTTGGTGAGACCCTTGATGGGCAGTCTCATGCTTCTGTTCAGGAGACTTTTCCACCATTGATCCTTTGCATGGAGACTAAGTGGACTCTTCTATTCCCTGGCCATCACAGGGTCTACAGTGCACGCATCTTCCTCATCCCTCCACATTCCTCAGATGACGATTTCATCTGTGTCTCCTCCCACATACTCCCAAATGGACCGTCCTAGCCCTAGAACCCGAAAATGGTTCAGAGAGCGAAGGCCAAGATGCCCAACCACCTGCTGCAGAATCCTGCTCCAGGACTGAAGTGTATAGTCTCTATCAAAATAAAAACTGAAGGCCAGGTGCAGTGGCTTACGCCTGTAATCCCAATATATTAGGACGCCAAGGTGGGAGGATTGCTTGAGCCCAGGAGTTGGAGACCAGCCTGGGTAACATAGTGAGACTCTCTAGACAAAACCTAAAAAAATCAGCGGGGTGTGATGGTGCATGCCTGTAGTCACAGCTAGTCTGGAGGCTGCTGTGGGAGGATCACCTGAGCCCAGGAGTTCAAGGCTGCATTGAGCTATAATCATGCCACTGCACTCTAGCGTGGATAGAGCAAGACCCCATCTCTAGAAGAAACAAACAAACAAACCAAGAAACCCAACAACGGGAAACATCCTCCTCTAGAATGGGGGTAAGAAACATCTGTCTGCCTTGTTCCCTGATGTCTCTCCAGCACCTAGAACAGCGCTCAGCACGAGTATGCACTCATTAGTTTTTTGTTGAATAAGTGACTCGTTTGACACAGCAATTCCACTTCTAAGAATCTTTCCTAAAGAAATATTCATACACATGCAGAGAGCTGTGTGCACAATAATGAGAGGAGCAAACAACTGGGGAACGTTTGCAAATGTTTATTAACTGTCAGTGACTGATAGAGGGGAATCGGATGAGGGGAGTACAAGCAGATGGGAGGTGCTTATAGTGTTACTTGGTGTGTGTGTGTGTGTGTGTGGGGTGTGTAAATGCAGAGGAAAACATCTGAAATTAAACACTCAGACCTCCCCTCAGCAGTCACATCTGGGGAGAGAGGAGGGTAGTGCTGTTCTGTGGAGAGAATACCTGACTATACTTGTTTTCTAAGGTAGGTGCATGGATACACAAACCGAAATATGCATTAAGCATGTATTGCTGAACAGTGAAAATGTTAATATCTAACAGAATGGCACACTGTAAGAAAGTACAACGGAAACGCTAACATCGAACTCTTGGCACACTAAGAAAAATGACGCTCAACTTTTCATGGTTGTGAACACTTGCTTTCACTTGCTATGCACCTTATGATGAGGGGTTCGCAGCCACGCCCATGTTCGTGAAAGGTCACCACATTCTGCTTCTCATCATGGGCATGTGTCATATCCCCGAGGCTGAGGCAAGAAGAGAGAAGGAAAGAAAGTGGCAGTGAGTTCCCACCACTTGACAAATCAATCTCAACTCCTCCTGACCTGCAGACCCTGCACACTCTGATTCTGCCCTACCTCAGGGCCTGCACACGCCTTCCACGGTTCCTCGAAGTGAACCATCTGCTCATGCTACAGTGACTTCCTCACCTGGTTTATCCATTCCTAGGCTAGAGGAAGGTGTGGCCCGCATATCAGGGCTGACCTGGGGTTTGGGAACCCACAGCATCCTGGATAGGGAGCATCTCTGGATATACAGGGCAGGGAGTAGAAAGAGCACGGGAAATCGGCCGGGTGCGGTGGCTCACACCTGTAAATCCAGCACTTTGGGAGACTGAGGCAGGTGGATCCGAGGTCAGGAGTTCGAGACCAGCTTGACCAACATGGTGAAAGTTCATCTCTACTAAAAATACAAAAATTAGCCGGGTGTGTGGGGTGCACACGTGTAATCCCAGCTACTCAGGTTGCTGAGGCAAGAAAATTGCTTGAACCGGGATGCGGAAGTTGCAGTGAGGCGAAATCGGGCCACCACATCCAGCCTGGGCGACAGAGCAAGAATCCCTCCAAAAAAAAAAAAAAAAAAAAAAGACAGAAAGAAAGAAAGAAAAGAAAGAAAGAGAATGGGAAATCTCATCATTCAGCCTCAATGCTGTACCCTAGAAAAGGGAATTATTTGGGGAGCAAGTGACAGATGGGATACCAGTATCATAACAGAATAGCACATCTGCAGGGATGTGGAGGGTGAGCCGAAGGTTCACTTACGGAGTTACTCGTCATCTTCCTCAGGGTCGCTGATCTCTTCATAAATCACCAGCTGCTTTCTCTCACGCAGTCTGTGGGTCCAGGCATGTTTCCCCCTTTTGGGTCCTATGATGGAGAATAGTTGGAAAGTGAGGGTTGGGTGGGTTGGAGAGTGTTAGGCTCTGTTTTCTCAAAAAAGGAGATGCTTCCCCACCACCAAGTGCCCATGGGCCTTCTTTATCCAGTTTTTCACATTCTCTGGCTTAGAGAGGCTGAGGCCTTAGATCCACACCAATACACGACAAATACCAATTAAAGTTTTAGCTTCTGGCTCCTTCCGTTGTCAGGTTTAGATTCCCAACGTCTTCACTTATGGGAACACTCACCCATACCTCCTTTCATGCTGCACGTATTTGTTAAGGGCACAAGGCAAACCTTGTTTTATGGCACCTCATTTTTATCCTGCTTCGCAGATACTGTACTTTTTTTTTGAAATTCTCACCAATTTTATACTTTTCCATTATTATTATATCTGTTATAGTGATCTGTGATCAATGAGCTTTGATATTATGATTGCAATTTTTTTGTTGTTCTTTAGTCTTTTAAAATATTTTTTTTTTATTTTTGTGGGTACACAGTAGGTGTATATACTTACGGGGTACGTGAGATGTTTTGATACACGCATGCAATGCATAATAATCACATCATGGAAAATAGGGTATCCATCCCCTCAGCCATTTATCCTTGTGTTACAAACAATTCATTTACACTCTTTTAGTTTTTTTAAATGTACAATTAAGTAATTATTGATAATAATCACCCTGTTGTGGGTAATTGTTTTAGGGGTAACAGGAACTGCACCCACAGAGGATGACAAACTTAATTGATCAATGTTGTGTGTGTTCTGACTGCTCCACCGATGAGCTCTTCCTTGCCTACCTTCCTTTTCTTGGTCCTCCCTATTTCTTGAGACACAGCAATACTGAAATTAGGACAATGAACAACCCTACAATGGCCACTAAGTGTTCAAAGGAAGGGAAGAGTCGCATGTCTCTCACTCTAAATCACAAGCTGGAAATGGCTAAGCTTAGTGAGGAAGCATGCTGAAAGCCAAGACAGGCTGAAAGATCGGCCTCTTCCACCAAACAGCCAAGCTGTGATTGCAAAGGAAAAGTTCTTGAAGGAAATAATAGTATATAATGCAAAGGAAAGGTCTTGAAGGAAATAATGATACTAATACTCCAGTGAACATACGAATAAGAAAGTAAAGCAGCCTTACTGCTGAAATAGAGGAAGATTGCGTGGTCAGGACAGAACATGAAACCAGCCACAACATTCCCTTAAGCCAAAGTCTAATTCAGAGAAAGACCTGAACTCTCTTCACGACCATGAAAGCTGAGAGAGGTGAAGAAGCTGCAGGAGAAACACGTGAAGCTAGTAGAAGTTGGTTCGTGAGGTTTAAGGAAAGAAGCCATCTCCATAACATAAAAGTGCAAGGTGAAGCAGCAAACCCTGATGGAGAAGCTGCAGCAAGTTATCCAGGAGATCTAGCTAAGATCACTGATGAAGGTGGCTACACGAAACAACAGATTTTCAATATAGATTAAATAGCCTTCTATTGGAAGGAGATGCCATCTAGGACTTTCATAGCTAGAGAGCATTGACTCCAACTTTGAAAGAAGTTCTACTGTGGGTAAAATGCTATCCAATAGCATCACATACTACAGGGAAATCTTTCATGAAAGGGAGAGCTAATCAATGTGGCAAATTTCATTGCTGTGTTCTTTTAAGAAACTGCCACAGCCACTCCACCCTTCAGCAACCACCACCTAGATCAGCCAGCAGCCATCAACACCGAGGCAAGACCCTCCACCAGCAAAAAGAGTGTGACTCACTGAAGGCTCAGAAGATTGTTAGCATTTTTTATAAATGAATTATTTTAAAATTAAGGTATGTACATTTTTAGACAATGCTATTGCACATTTAATAGACTACAGGATAGTGTAAACATAAAGTTTTTATGCACCGTGAAATGACAATAACAAAAAAAGTGTGACTCACTTTATTGCAGTGGTCTGGAACAGAACCTGCAATATCTCTGAAGTACACCTGATTGGTTATCAGGCATTGAGCTGCGTAAGATATGATCCCAGGTAATTACAGATAGAATTGCTTGAGCACCTTTCATATCATCAGGCCTTCTAGATTAAATTTAATGCCTCCAAACAATTTGTGAACTATGATTCTTTATTTCCATCGCATAGACTGGGAATCTGGAGCTGAGAAAATTTGAAAGACTTGCCCCAAGTCACGTGGTTTTTATATGGATGACAACTCCACTCTGTGTCTCTGGAAGTCATGTCTGACATCTCTTCTGGAGCTGGGCGAGCTCCTCAGCCCAGCCGGGACCCAGGCTTGTCTGGGGTCCGTGCCACACACCCAATCCACACACCTGAACATAGCCAGGAAAGCCAGAGGGTTTGTTCCCGAATTGTTTCCTCTTACCAGATCTCTTGTGAATCTTCTCAGAGGTATTTGCTTTTCCCGGGGGGCACAGCTGCTTCGGATCGTTTTGTAGGGCAGATGGTTCTGGCACTCCCTTCTAATCATTCCCTTCCTCTGCTGGCTTCTTGGGCATGATCTTTATAATATGAAGGTCACAGATAAACAGTATCGGTGACATTTCTATAGTGCTTTAGAGCTTACAAAGAGTCTTCACATGCATTACCTTAATCAATGTTCTCAACAATGCTGGGAGAGTTACACTTGCCTAAATTAGGAGAAACCTGGGAGGGGAGGTTAGAAGGGAAAGGATTGGCCTAAATGAATGGGGTTTCCAGGGTTAGATTGGTTATCTTCACACTCTTTTAAGACTCACATTCTTGCAAACAGCAAAAATCTCCATGTAATTGGGAGTGTGGTATACAGAAGATTTGGAGCATAGCATTCTAAGAATTCACAGGTCTACAAAAGGAAGAGCTTCTATAAAATACAAGGGATCCCATATAAGCTCATAGACAGCTGCTGGGAGGGTAAATGTAAAAACATAGGGAGGGGACAAAACACTGCTGGGAAAGATGGTGTGGGGAGATGAATACAGGGAAGGGAGAGGGAAAGAAATGGTTTGCTGAAATTAATGGTTTGCTGAAATTAATCCAGGCAGCAAAGAAAGCAGTACCAGATCTGGCATACCACCCTACTGAGGCATCAACATTGAATGTGGAATTCAGTGAGGTGGTACCCATATCAATTCTTGCTGCATTGGGGTGGGTCACTGACCAACAGTCTTAAGCTACACTTATTCAGCTTCCTCAATTATGAAATAGTGAACAATACATGTAAAATAGGCTAAGGGAAAGTCCTCTCTGAGCTTATAAACACTGTTTAAATGTAGTAATAATAACAATTAATACCTTTCATGATCCTTCTTTGAATTTGGCCTCCATACTGGCAACCCAATCCCAGATTCCTTTACCCTCTAAACCGGAGTTTAATATGTACTTGTGGAGTCACTCATTCAGGAGCCTCCAAGGAATCCCCTGGGCTGGGACTGGGGCTTCTTAGATGCACCAGGTATAGACAAAGCCCTCAAGGAGCTCACAGTAGGGAGGGGCCAACAGTCAAACCGATTCCTAAGCCATGGGAGTGGCTCTAGTAACGGATCAGAGGCCAGCTGGTCCTTCCTGTTGCGAGAGTGGGTGTCTCAATGGAAGCACCAGCAGGCCCTATGGGGTAAAGCCCTAGTGAGCAACATCTGAACTTCATAAACAAATGCAAACGTGAATGAGCTTTAAATGGCTTGGAGCTCTGGATTAGACTACCACTGACACTGTGCCCCAGGAAAACTCTTTAACATCTCTGTACCACGATAGCCTCATTTTATTATTATGCTGCTGATAACTATGATCTAAAACATAAACTATGATTCTTTACTTCCATTTCATGGACCAGGAATCTGGAGCTCAGAGAACTTAGAAGATTTGCGCCAAGTTACATGGCTTTTATATGGATGACAACCAAAGTGTGTGACTTGTTATTCTTTGGAGATAATAACAGAAACAACGTCATAGACGTATTCTTAAGGATTAAATAAATTAATCCATGTAACCTGCTTAGAATATCTGGCATCACTATGAAAACAAAAGAAGTATTAAGGATTACAACTGTCAGTGTTATCAAGCCGTCAATGCTACATCAGGTGTTGTGATAGACATGGGAAAAAGAGACAGTGAGGGCATTTTTGATATTCTCCCACTCTTACCAGTTTTCGCATCCATGGAGGGACAAAGGTTCTCTGGCCATTTAGATTTGAGAGATACTCACCTTCGGGAAGATTCTCTAGAGTTTGCCGAAAGTCATCTGAGGACATTCAACTGAAAGAGAATACATCAGAATTTTTCTTTGTTGGTAAGGATTTCCAAAAAGTGCTGGGATTATAGGCCTGAGCCACTGTACCTAGCGTTGTCTAAGCTATTGAAAATTTGTTACAGCTGCAATAAAAAATGAATGCACATAGAAACATTTATTAGTGAAACAAAATAGAAAGTCAAGAAACAGACTAATCTATACGCAAATTTCAGCATGCATTTTCAAACAGTGGGCAAAAGATGATGGATTGTATAATAAATGATTGCTTGACAAGTGTCTATCTATTTGAAAAAATAAAGATTAAATCCTTACTTTAAACCACATAAAATAATAAATTCTAAAAAATCAGTTACTTAAACGTGAAAATGTGAAGTCATAAAGAACTAGATGAAAATTTAGGAAAATATTACAGCGTAAGACATCTTGAGGTGTCATAGGCACTTCCTGATATTACACTAAGGCTATGAACAATGAATCTGACATAACGATGTAAAAATTAAAGTATCATCTAATTCAAAAAACACCACAAAACTGTTTAAAAAGGCAAATGTTTGGGAAATTGGTGAAGCATCCTCAATAAATTAACAGTAACCATCTCTAATATACAACAAAGCTTTTGCATATCAGTAAGAGAAACTGGAACAACCCAATGAAAAAATGTGTTCAGGCATGGCACTACTTCACCGTATAGGAGAAAAGGATTATGAAATAGAAAGTATGAAATGAAAATAGTAAAGGAAATGGAGGATAGAGCCCAGAAGTTTCAACGTTCATCCAATAGAAGTTGCAGAGGTAGAGAATAGAAAGACTGGACCAGGTGCCGTGGCTCACGCTTGTAATCCCAGCCCTTTGGAGGCTGAGGCAGGCACATCACCTAAGGTCAGGAGTTTGAGACCAGACTGGCCAACATGGCGAAACCCCGTCTCTACTGAAAATACAAAAATTAGCCCGGTGTGGTGGTGGGCGCCTGAAATCCCAACTATGTAGAAGCCTGAGGCAGGAGAATCACTTGAACCCAGGAGGCAGAGGTTGCAGTGAGCTGAGATTGTGCCACTGCACTCCAGCCTGGATGACAGAGCAAAACTCCGACTCAAAAAGGAAAAAAAAAAAAAAAAGAATAGAAAGACTGTAGAGAAGGCGGTACTTGAAGAAATAATGTTCTAGAATTTTCTCAACTGAACAAACACATGAATCTTCAAACTGAAAAAAGTCACCTAGTTCTGAACCTGATTAACACACAGGCGCGCACACACACACACACACACACGCTCACACACACACGCACACATATATACACACACACTCCCTAGGAGTAAAATTTCTAGGATAAAGATAAAGTCCTGAAAGGCCCCAGAGAGAAAGAGAGAAAAGAGAATGCAATGGAGAAGTTTTTCAAGGAGCTGATTAAAAATAACTTTGGGCCAGGCACAGTGGCTCACGCCTGTAGTCCCAGCACTTTGGTAGGCCAAGATGGGAGGACAGCTTGAGCTCAGGAGATTGAGACCAGCCTGGCCAACAAGGCAAAACCCATCTCTACAAAAAATACAACAAGTAGCCAGGTGTGGTGCCACGTGCCTATAGTCCCAGCTGAGTCCGGGAGGTGGAGATTGCTGTGAGCCGAGATGGTGCCACTGCATTCCAGCCTGGGTGACAGAGCCAGACACTGTCTCAAAAAACAAAACAAAACAAAACAAAACAAAAACAAACAAAAAAAGTTGAACCTAGATATCTATATACAGCCAGGATAATCCAGAATGAGGGAAAAAATATTTCAGAAAATTCATGACACATGTACCCTTCAGAAATCATTATTGGTATACAGGTCTATGAGAAGAGAAAAGTAAATTTAAGAGGAAGGAGGTGATTTCAATAAGCAATGATGAGAAGAAAACCAGTAAAATTTATTAAAAAGTGAAAAGTTTTGATTGTAAACTTAAAAAATTATAGCCTTGAAATAAAATTCCAGGTATTATAAACACGGAAGATGGGAGGAAGGACAGGAAAAAAAAGAGAAGTTCTTTTGGTGTTCAAGGAATGTATACAGATGTTTATGAATGATAGAACGGTAGAATGGTAAAAGGCGCTAGCATTAAATTTTGTTTTATTTTAGACAGGGCCTCACTCCGATGCCCAGGCTAGAGTTCCATTGCACAATCATGGCTCACTGCAGCCCCAGCCTCCTTAGCTCAAGTGACCCTCCTGCCTCAGCCTCCCATGTAGCTGGGACTACAGGTGTGCACCACCATGCCTGGGTAACTAAAAAAAATTTTTTTTTGGTAGAGACAGGGTCTGGCTATGTTGCCCAGGCTGACCTTGAACTCTGGACCTCGAGCAATCCTCCCACCTCAGCCTCTCAAAGTGGTGGGATTATGGGAGTGAGTCACTGTGCCCAGTTAACGCTAGTATTTTAGAGTACAAACTCTGGAGCCAGACAGCTTGGGTGCAGTTTCTGGCTTCTCAACTTATTAAGCTATGTGACCTTGTGTAAGTCATATAATCTTTCTGTGTCTCAGGCTACTCAAGAGTAAACTGGGGATAACCACACTAGCTCATTTGATTGCTATGATTAAATGGGCAAATACATGTAAAGCACTTAGAATAGTGCCTGTCATGTGGTTAAGTGGTATATATCTTTTAGTTGTTGTTAGTAATGACTTCAAATTACTTTTAAAATGTAAAGGCATATCTGGTTCAAGAAGAAGATGGTGAACTAGCAATAGCTGCTGGCTTCCTTCCCAAACCCAACCCTGCAGATGCCAGATGCCACAGAAGAGGTGGGAAGTGGTTGGAGTTCAGAACAGTTCCCAATAACAAAACCCTTGATGGTTTAGCCCTACTGGAGGATGAGATGGCTTAGAGTGGGAAAAGGTCAGAGGCCACAGATGGAGGATCAGCCCAGGTGGAGCTTTCTAAGTTGCATTCTTGTTTTCTCCTTATTTTCTAGAAGGCTTATTACCTGTTCTGTAAACATACAGAGCAGAAACTTGGCAGGGCTGGCCTAGTGCTAGCCCAAAGTGGCCTGATAACATTAAAGAATAAGGGGCTTGGGAAGCTCCTAGAAAAAGTGCAGACTCATCAAAGCGGGCCAGTAACTGAATATTCCTTTCCTACCTGTCCCTCTGCCCTCTGAGCTGGGTGATTACAACCAATATCATCCACCTGTAGACTCCCTCCACACTATAAGGCAGAAATCCTGTAAGGGTCTCTGGGGGCTCATAGGCTAGGGACTGGAAGAAGAATTGGCTCAGCTCAGCTCTAGAGGCTCCGTATCCTACGATCTATCAATCCAGAAACCCTGAAACTCACGTGGAGTGTCTGGGCTGACACACCTTCCCAGGAAAAAAGAGTTATATAGAAAAACTATCGGATAGGCCAGACGCGGTGGCTCACACCTGTAATCCCAGTACTTTGGAAGGCAGAGGCGGGAGGATAACCTGAGGTCAGGAGTTTGAAACCAGCCTGGCCAACATGGCGAAACCTCATCTCTACTAAAATTAGCTGTGTGTCGTGGTGCATGCCTGTAACCCCAGCTACTCAGGAGGCTGGGGCAGGAGACTCACTTGAACCTGGGAGGTGAAGGTTGCAGTGAGGTGAGACCACACCATTGCACTTCAGCCTGGGCAACAATAGTGAAACTGTAAAAAAAAAAAAAAAAAAAAAGACCGGGCACAGTGGCTCACACCTGTAATCCCAGCATTTTGAGAGGCTGAGGCGGGCGGCTCACCTGAGGTCAGGATTTCGAGACCAGCCTGGTCAACATGGTGAAACCCCGTCTCTACTAAAAATGCAAAATTCACCTGGCATAGTGTCACACGCCTGTGGTCCCAGCTACTCAAGGGGCTGAGGCAGGAGAATTGCTTGGACTCAGGAGACAGAGCTGCAGTGAGCCAAGATGGAGTCACTGCACTCCAGCCTGGGTGAAAGAACAAGACTCCATCTCAAATAAATAAATAAAAAGAAAACCTATTGGATAGATTGGATATGAAAACATTAATTGCTCGAATAAATAATTCAGTGAAATAGGTTGGATATTAAAATGGATATAGTTGAAAAAGCAATTACTGAGCTGAGGAAGTGAGTCTAAAGAATTCATAAAAGTAATCGGTAATGGATATAGATGAAGTAAATGAAAGGAAAGTTAACTAATAGGGAGGATAGAAGAATAAATGTTGAAACACATCTAATAGTAGCCTTATGAAAACAGAATATAGTCATTAAAAAGGAGAGTGTACTTTAAAAAGTAATGAATGAGAATTTCTCAGATTTAGACAAATGTCTTAAGATTTAAAGGGGTCATCATACACACGCACATACACACACAGGAACAGTGAAATAAAAAATTGTGAAAGACAAAGAAAAATATTTTTTAAATGATCTGAGAGAAATAGCAGGTTACATACAAAGGAAAAATATTTAAACCTTCATTGGGTCTCTCAAACACCACACTGGAGGCAAGGATACAATAGTGTAATAACTCCAAAGTGTTGAACGAAACGATTTTTTTTTTTTGAGACAGAGTCTTGCTTTGTAACTCAGGCTGGAGTGCAGTGGCATGATCTGCCTCCCAGTTTCAAGCGATTATCCTCCGCAGCCTTCTGAGTAGCTGGGGCTACAGGCGCACACCACCACACCCGGCTAATTTTTGTAGTTTTAGTAGAGAAGGGGTTTCACCATGTTGGCCAGGCTGATCTCGAACTCCTGACCTGAGGTGATCTGCCCACCTTGGCCTCCCAATATGCTGGGATTATAGGGGTAAGCCACTGCACCCAGCGAAAGAAAGGAATTTCTATATTTGGTGGAGTACGGCAATGTCAGGCATATAACACTTCAGGAGACCGAAGACACAGGGAAATGTTAAAGCAAACAAGTATTTATTGCACTTATTAGAGACTGTAAGGAAGGGCCAGCTGCAGTGGCTCATGCCTGTAATCCCAGCATGTTGGGAGCCCAAGGCAAGAGGATTGGTTGAGCCCAGGAATTCAAGACCAACCTGGGCAATGTGGCAAAATCCCCTCTCTACAAAAAATATAAAAATTAGACGGGCATATCAAGTTCCTGGGTCTGCAGAGAATTAAAAAAAAAGATAGCTGGATTTGGTGGTGCTTACCTCTAGTCCCAGCTACTCCGGAGGCTGGGGCAGGAAGATTGCTTGGGCCTTGGAGTTTGAGGCTACAGTGAGCTAGGATTGGGTCACTGCACTCTAGCCTGAGTTACAGAGTGAGACTTTGTCTCTGAAAATAAAAAAAAAGATCGTAAGGACGATTTTACTCAGAGCGGGGACTTCTGTGATAGGTATAGGAACCACCGCAATGGGGTCTTGTAGTGGGAGAGTGATATTGGGATCGACTTCAACTCCACCAAGGACAAGTGGGGATTTGTAGTCAGGGAGTAGGAGCCGGGGGTCAGAAGATTGGAAATTACTTAGAGGAAAACTCAGGTGCAGGGGGATTCTGGATAAACTGACTTGACAGGATTTTTGCTGAAACAGGCTAAATGGGCAGAGTTCCTGGATGAAAGACAGAGCCCGAGGTTGAGACCTAGTCAGAAACAGGACTCAGAGGAGCCCGACTCAAGTTTGGTCAAAGGAGAGTGACTCTGTCTGAAAGCATAAGCAAGAAAGTCAACAGCAGTAAAATGAATGGATCACAAAGGAGAATTTTTGTGCATTGCTAAGCAGGACTCTGCTTTAACCATTGTGAAAGTTGATTATGTGAAGTGAGTCGTTCTTAGTTTTTTTTAAATTCTTATTTGCAGAGGAAGCCTTCAGGTACTACGCTTCAGAGAGAACAGGTTGTAACTTTTTTTTTTTTTTTTTGAGATAGAGTCTCGCTATGTCACCAGGCTAGAGTGCAGTGGCTCCTTCTCCGCTCACTTCAACCTCCGGCTCCCAAGTTCAAGCGATTCTCTTGCCTGAGCCTCCTGAGTAGCTGAGACTACAGGCGCGTGCCACTACGCCCGGCTAATTTTTTTGTATTTTTAGTAGAGACGGGGTTTCACTGTGTTAGCCAGGATGGTGTTGATCTCCTGACCTCGTGATCCGCCCTCCTCGGCCCCCTAAAGTGCTGGGATTACAGGGGTGAGCCACCACGCCCAGCCAGAACAATTTTCAATGTAGAACAGGGCGTTTTATTAACGGATCCAAATATCTTTTGTGTTTTATAAAACTTAAGGGCCAAGAACAAACTTGTATTTAAGTTTAGCGATTTGTTTCAGCTGTTTTCTTAGTTGGAAATGATCCCAATATTTAGTGAGTACCTATTACTTAATCTAACATAACACAACTTTAATATTTCATCTTCGTATGATAAGAGCAAGAAAAAAAGATTTCCAATTATATGAAAAGTTCATTTATAAACATGTATCTCACATTTACCTCGTTTATTCATTTTTAACAATTATACCTAGATTACTTATGAAAACTGACATATTAAACAAAGCCTGTTGGTCAGGTGAGGTGGCTCACACCTCCCCATCCAGGGACTCTGCCCATTAAGCCTGTTTCAGCAAAATTCCTGTCAAGTCTGTTTAGCCAGAATCCGCCTGCACCTGATGTCTCCTCCAAGTAATTTCCCATCTTCTGATCCCGCTCCCCCCAACCCTACTCTTGACTATAAATCCCCACTTGTCCTTGGTGGAGTCCAAGTCGATCCCAATATCTCTCCTACCACAAAAACCCATTGCAGTGGCCCGTGTACATCTCATAGTACTCCCCCTTCTGAGTAAAATCGTGCCTACGATCTTTTTTTTTTTTAATTTTCAGAGACAAAGTCTCACTTTGTCACTCAGGCTAGAGTGCAGTGACCCAATCCTAGCTCACTGCAGCCTCAAACTCCAGGGCCCAAGCAATCTTCCTGCCCCAGCCTCCTGAGTGGCTGGGACTACAGGTACACACCACCAAATGCAGCTTTTTTTTTTTTTTTTAAATTATCTACTGAGGCAGGAGAATTGCTTGAACTGGGGAGGCAAGGTGCATTGAGCCAAGATCGCGCCACTGTACTCCAGCCTGGGCAACAGAGCAAGACTCCATCATAAATAAATAAAAAAATAAATAACCTATTGGATAGATTGGATATGAAAACATTAAATGCTCAAGTAAATAATTCAGTGAAATAGGTTGGATATTAAAACGGATATAATTGAAAAGGCAATTGCTGACCTGAGGAAATGAGTCTAAAGAATTAATAAAACTAATCGGTAATGGATACAGATGAAGTAAATGAAATAAAAGTTAATTAATAGGGAGGATAAAAGAATAAATGTCAAAACACATCTAATAGTAGCCTTATAAGAAGAGAATACAGTCATTAAACAGGAGAGTGTACTTAAATAAGTAATGAAAGAGAATTTCTCAGATTTAGAAAAATAACTTAAGATTTAAAGGTATTGTAAGTACACACACACACAGGATCAGTGAAATGTAAAATTGTGAAAGAAAGAAAAAGTATTTTTAAAATGATCAGAGAGAAATAGCAGGTTACTTACAGAGGAAAAATAATTAAACTGACATCGGGTCTCTCAAACACCACACTGGAGGCAAGGATACAATGGTGTAATAACTCCAAAGTGTTGAAAGAAAGGAATTTTTTTTTTGAGACAGAGTCTCACTTTGTCACTCAGGCTGGAGTGCAGTGGCATAATCCTGGCTCACTATAACCTCCGACTCTCGGGTTCAAACGATTCTACTGCCTCAGCCTCCCGAGTAGCTGGGGCTACCAGTGCACACCACCACATCGGGCTAATTTTTGTACTTTTGGAAGAGACAGAGTTTCACCGTGTTGGCCAGGCTGTTCTCGAACTCCTGACCTCAGGTTATCCCCCTGCCTTGGCCTTCCAAAGTGCTGAGATTACAGGCATGAGCCACCGCGCCTGACCTGTCTGATAGTTTTTCTATATAACTCTTTGTCCCTGGGAAGATGCGTAAGTCCAGACACTCCACATGAGTTTCAGGGTTTCTGGATTGATAGATCGTAGGATACGGAGCCTCTGGAGCTGAGCTGAGCCAATTCTTCTTTCCAGTCCCTAGCCTATGAGCCCCCAGAGACGCTTACAGGATTTCTGCCTTACAGAGTGGAGGGAGTCTATGGGTGGGTGATATTGGTTGTAATTGCCTAGCTCAGAGGGCAGAGGGAGAGGTAGGAAAGGAATGTTCAGTTACTGGCCAGCTTTGATGAGTCTGCACTTTTTTAAGGAGCTTTCCAAGCCCCCTATTCCTTAATGTTATCACGCCACTTTGGGCTAGCACTAGGCCAGCCCTGCCAAGTGTCTGCTCTATATGTTTACACAACAGGTAATGAGCCATCCAGAAAACAAGGAGAAAACAAGAATGCAACTTAGAAAGCTCCACCTGGGCTGATCCTCCGTCTGTGGCCTCTGACCTTTTCCCACTCTAAGCCGTCTCATCCCCCAGTGGGGCCAAACCATCAAGGGTTTTGTTACAGGAACTGTTCTGAACTCCAACCACTTCCCACCTCCTCTGTGGCATCTGCAAGATTTGGTTTGGGAAGGAAGCCAGCAGCTATTCCTGGTTCACCATCTTCTTCTTGAACCAGATATGCTTTTACATTTTAAAAGTAATTTGAAGTCATTACCAACAACAACTAAAAGATATATACTAACTTAACCACATGACAGGCGCTATTCTAAGTGCTTTACACGTACTTACCCATTTAATCATAGCAATCAAATGAGCTAGATAGTGTGGTTATCCCCAGTTTACTCTTGAGTAGCCTGAGACACAGAAAGGTTATATGACTTACACAAGGTCACATAGCTTAATAAGTTGAGAAGCCAGAAACTGCACCCAAGCTGTCTGGCTCCAGAGTTTGTACTCTAAAATACTAGCATTAACTGAGCATAGTGACTCACTCCTGTAATCCCACCACTTTGAGAGGTAGAGGTGGGAGGATTGCTTGAGGACAAGAGTTCAAGGTCAGCCTGGGCAACATAGCAAGACCCTATCTCTACCAAAAAAAATTAATTAGCCAGGGGTGGTGGTTCATACCTGAAGTCCCAGCTACATGGGAGGCTGAGGCAGGAGGATCACTTGAGCAGAGGAGGCTGGGGCTGCAGTGAGCCACGATTGTGCTAAGGAACTCTAGCCTGGGCATCAGAGCGAGGCCCTGTCTAAAATAAAACAAAATAAAATGCTCGTGTTTTTAACCATTCTACCATTCTATCATTCATTAGTATCTGCATCCATTCGTTGAACACCAAAAGAACTTCTCTTTTCTTTTCTGTCCCTCCTCCCATCTTCCATGTTTATAATACCTGCAAATTTAGTTCAAGACTATAATTTTTTTAATTTACAATCTAAACTTTACACTTTTCAATAAATTCTAGTATTTTTCTCCTCACCTTTGCTTATTGAAATCTTCTGCTTCCTCTTAAATTTACAACCTCTGCCTCCCGTGTTCAAGTGATTCTCCTGCCTCAGGTTCCCGAGTAGCTGAGACTACAGGCATGTGCTACCAGGCCTGGCTAATTTTTTGTATTTGTATTAGAGACGAGGTTTCATCATGGTAGCCAGGATGGTGTTGATCTCCTGACCTCGTGATCCGCCCTCCTCAGCCCCCTAAAGTGCTGGGATTACAGGCGTGAGCCACCGCGCCCAGCCTAAAATTTGCCTTTTTAAACAGTTGTTTATGGTGTCTTTTGACTTAGATGATACTTTAATTTTTACATCTTTAACTATGTCAGATTGTTTATATCCTTGGTGTAATGTCAGGAATTGCTTATGCCAATTCAAGATGTCTTACACTATAATATTTTCCTGAATTTTCATCTAGTTCTTTATGACTTCACGTTTTCACATTTATGTCTCCGAACTTTTAGAATTTATTATTTTATGTGGTTCGGCGTAAGGATTTCATCTTTATTTTTTCAAATGGATAGACACTTGTCAACAATCCTTTATTATACAACCCATCTTTTGCCCACTGTTTGTTTGGAAATGCATGCTGAAGTTGGTATATAAATTAGTCTGTTTCTTGACTTTCTATTTTGTTACACTAATCTGTTTCTAAGTATATTCATTTTTGATTGTTGCTGTAACAAATTGTCAATAGCTAAGACAATGCTGGGAGTGGTGTCTCACGCCTGTAATCCCAGCACTTTGGAAGGCGGAGATGGGCGGATCGCTTCAGGTCAGTTCGAGACCAGCCTGGCCAACATGACAAAACACCATCTCTACTAAAAATACAAAAATTAGCTGGGTGTGGTGGTGAGTGCCTGATATCCCAGCTACTCGAGGCGCTGAGGCAGGAGAATCACTTGAACATGGGAGGTGGAGGCTGTAGTGAGCCAAGATCACCCCACTGATCTCCAGCTTGGGCGACACAAGTGAGACTCCTTCTCAAAAAATATTTATATAGCTAAGACAATTTTTGAAAAAGAAGAATAAGATGGGAGGAATGGCTCTTTCATATTTCAATACTTCTTATATAGCTACAGGAATTAAGACTATGTAGTACTGGGAGAAGAGTAGACACATAGATCACTGGAACAAAATAGAGAACCTAGAAATAGCCCCACACTGATTTTTTACCAAGAGACAAAAAGAAGGAAGGATTGTCTGCTTAACAAATGGTGCTGGAGATGTTGTAGACATAGGCCAAAAAAAAAAAGACCTAATTTTCTTACCTTTATACAAAAAAGTAACTCAAGTGCATCACAGATTTAAATCTAAACTATAAAACTAAAAGAAAACTTTTACAAGAAAATATAGGAGAAACGTCTGAGATCTAGGGCACAGTGAATGGTTCAAAAAGCATAATCAATAAGGAAAAAAAATTAGATTTCATCCAATTTAAAACTTGTGCTCTGCAAGAAATCTTGTTAAAAGGATGAAAAAACAGGGTATGATCTGGGAGAGAATGTTTGCAAACCACATATCCAAGAAAGGACTCACATCCAGAATATGTAATGGATATGTATACTACTCTCAAAACTCAACGGTAGGCTGAGTTTGGTGGCTCACACTTGTAATCCTAGCACTTTGAAAGGTTGAGGTCGACGGAGGGCAGATCCCTTGAGGCCAGGAGTTCAAGACCAGCCTGGGCAACATGGCAAAAAACACATCTCTACTGAAATACAAAAATTAGACAGGCATGATGATGCGTGCCTGTAATCCCAGCTACTCGGGAGGCTGAGGCACGAGAATTGCTTGAACCTGGAAGGCGGAGGTTGGAGTGAGCCAAGATCATGCCACTGCACTCCAGCCTGGGTAACAGAGAGAGACTCTGCCTTAAAAAAAAATAATAATAATAATAACTCAAAGGTAAAAAAAAAACCCAAATAATCCAATTAGAAAATTATGAAAAGATATGAGCATACATTTCACTGAAGAGGAAATAAGCAAATAAGCACATGAAAAGATGTTCAACACTCATTTGCTTCACTAGATGCAGAATAACACCACAGTGAGGCATCACTACACACTTATTACAATAGCTAAAATAAAAGACATAGTGACAACACCAAATGGTGATGAGGATGCAGAGAAACTGGACACCTCATTAAGTGCTGCTGGGAAGGTAAAATCTTACAGCCACTCTGGAAAGCAGTTTGGTAGTTTCTTATAAAACTAAACATGCGATGACCATACAATTCAACAATTACACTTCAGAGAAATTAAAATGTATGTCCATACAGAAACTTGTACATAATTGTTCATAGCAGCTTTACTTGTAATAGCCAGTAGCTGGAAATAATCAATATGTCCTACAATAAGTGAATGGTCAAACTGTGGGACATCCATCCTATGGAATACTACTCAGTAATAAAAATGAACTACTGGCCTGGCACAGTGTCTCACCCTGTTATCACAGCACTTTGGGAGGCTGAGGCGGGTGGATCATGACGTCAGGAGTTCAAGACCAGCCTTGCCAATATGTTGAAACCCCATCTCTGCTAGTAATACAAAAATTACCCAGGCGTGGTGGCACGCACCTGTAGTCACAGCTACTTGGGAGGCTGAAGCTAGAAAACTGCTTGAACCTGGGTGGCAGAGGTTGCAGTGAGCCGAGACACTGCACTCCAGCCTGGGCGACAGAGTGAGACTCCGTCTCAACAACAACAACAACAACAACAACAACAACAACAACAACAACAGCAATGAACTATTGATACACAAATATCAATATCTTGGAGGAATCTCCATGGAATTATGCTGAGTGAAATAAGTCCCTAAAACGTTATATACTATAAGATTTCATTTGTACAGCATTGTAGAAAAGACAAAATTATAGAAATGAAAAACAGATTAGTGGTTGCCAGGGGTTAGGGATGGTGGATGGGATGAGAGTGAGTATTACTAAAAATGAGTAGCACAAGGGATAGCATTGTGATGATGGAAATGTTCTGTACCTATTTTTTTTTTTTTTCTGAGAGGGATTCTCACTCTGTCACCTAGGCTGTAGTGCAGTGGCATGATCTTGGCTCACTGCAACCTCTGCCTCCCGGGTTCAAGAGATTCTCCTGTCTCAGCCACCCATGTAGCTGGGAATACAGGCGTGTGCCACCATGCCCGGCTAATTTTTGTATCTTTAGTAGAGACGGGGTTCTCCATGTTGGCCAGGCTGGTCTTGAACTCCTGATCTCAAGTAATCTGCCCACCTCGCCCTCCCAAAGTGCTGGGATTACAAGCGTGAACCACTGCACCCAGGCATGTTCTGTATCTTTTTTTTTCTTCTGAAATACAAGCTTTATTTTAAATTTAAAGAAATATTAAACATTTTTAAACAAATTATAATCAAGCACTCAAAACAATTTAGGAATGTTAAACACTAATTCTTAATTGAAAATAATGACATCCATAGAATACATCCTGGTGTTGGCCAACATGAAGTTTACTTAATATTAGTATTTTATACATGCTTAACCATTCATCCTTCCTAAAATTTAATGATAACAATGATTCGACTTTATAAGGTGAAGTCTTTTATGTAATTCCCTAGAGACAACTTTTTCAAATACAAAGCATTTATACCAGCAAGGAAATTATAAAAACATATATAAAGTATACTGAAGGATATAATTTAAACGCTGTCTGTATATATAGATACGTTTAACATTAGAAAGTACACAACACATCAAAACACTTTCACAGAACATAGATGCCATTGCATGCTCTTACTTACGTTACAAAGCAAACAGCAGCTTCATAAACGTTGTTCTACTATGTATTAACTGAAAAAAATAGATACTCCACAAAAAGGTTTTGAAGACACACGGAGTGGAATGTGCCTGCATTAAAAGCAGAGCTTTTACAAGACCACCTGTCTCCAGCCGGCTCCTGGGGACCACTGAAAACAGCCGCTACCCTCAGAACGACAAGATGGCCTTGTTAATGATTTCACTGGACTCGAATCTCATCCCCCTTCACCACCAGCGGAGGCGAAACCTGATGATGTCGCCATGGGTTGGCTTGGCCAGAAGTGGATAATCTTGAAGTCGTAGACACACCTTCCAAGCATCACAATCTTTGGTTTCTTTAATAACAATAGAAATTAATAATTATTTTCCTCCCAGGCACAGTGGCTCACGTCTGTAATCCCAACATTTTGGGAGGCCGAGGTGGGTGCATCACCTGAGGTCAGGAGTTCAAGACCAGCGTGGCCAACATGGTGAAACCCAGTCTCTACTAAAAATATGAAAATTAGCTGGGCATAGTGGCACGTGTCTGTAATCCCAGCTACTCAGGAGGCTGAGGCAGGAGAATAGCTAGAACCCAGCAGGCAGAGGTTGCAGTGAGCCAAGATCACACCATTGCATCCTGGGCAACCAGAGTGAACCTCTGACTCTAAATACACGCATACATACATACATACATACATACATACATACATACACACACACAATAATTGTTTTCCTCTTACGGCAGTTACAGCATCAGAAGGTAGCTTCATGGGTTCATTTCTCAAGAGAATACCCATTTTTTTCTGTATTTGCAGCAAGATTTTCTTCTAAAACCTCAAGGGCTGCGATGGCCACTCGGCAGCCTAGTGGATTGCCACCGTATGTGGACCCATGTTCCCCTGGCTTAATGCTCAGCATTATGTCATCGTCCCACAGCACTGCAGACACAGAGTATCAGCCCCCAGAAAAGGCCTTTCCAAGGAGGACTATATCAGGTCTGACATTTTCATGATCAATAACTAGCCATCTACCAGTTCTGGCCAATCCTATGTGTATTTCATCAGCAATGAACAGAACCAAGCTGGGAGCACGAGATGGGATGAGGGTAAGTTAATATACCACAAAGCTTACTGTTTTTACGGAGATTCAGCTGGTTTCTTTCTTTCTTTCTTTCCTTCCTTCCTTCCTTCTTTTTCTTTCTTTCTTTTCTTTCTTCTTTCTTTCATGTATGGATGTATTTATTTATTTGACAGTCTTGCTCTGTCGCCCAAGCTGGAGTGCAGTGGTGTGATCTCAGCTCAATGCAACCTCGGCTTCCCAGGTTCAAATCATTGAGTGAGCCCAGAAGGTCAAGACCAGCCTGGGAAAAATAGCAAAAGGCAGGGTGGTGCATGCCTGTAGTCCCAAGGCCGAAGCGGGAGCATCGCTTGAGCCCAGGAGGTAGGGACCAGCCAGGACAACATAGCAAAACTGTCTCTACTAGAGAAATTAAAAATATTAGTGGTGGTGGGGTGGTGTGAGCCTGTAGTCACCAGGCTGAGGCGGGAGGATTGCTTGAGCCCGGGAGGTCGAGGCCAGCCTGGCCAACATAGCGAAACCCCATTTCTACTAACAACAAGAACAACAAAAAAACTGCGTGGGTGGGATGGCTCACCCCTGTAGTTCCGAGGCCAAGGTGGGAGGACTGCTTGAGCCCAGGAGGTCAATACCAGCCTGGTCAACAAAGCGAAAGCCTGTCTTTCCTATAAATAAATAAATAAAATTAAAATGAGCAGGGAGAATGGCACACTCCTGTATTCCTGAGGCCGAGGTGAAAGCATCATTTGAGCCCAGGAGATTGAGGCCAGCCTGGGCAACATAGCGAAACCCGGTTTCTACTAAAGAAAGAAACAAACAAAGAAGCAAAAAAAAAAAAAAAAAAAAAAAAAAAATAGGGTGGGCAGGGTGGTGCATGCTTGTAGTCCCCAGGCCAAGGCGGGAGGATCCCTTGAGCCCAGGCCAACATAGCGAAACCTGGTTTCCACTAAAAAATAAATAAATAAATAAAGCGTGGGCCGGGTGGTGCATGGCTGTAGTCCCGAGGCTGTGGTGGAAGGATCCCTTGAGCCCAGGAGGTTGAGGCCAGTCTGGTCAACATAGCGAAACATGGTTTCTACTTAAAAAAAAAAAAAAAAAAGCCTGGGCAAGGTGGTGCATGCCTGTAGTCCCGAGGCTGAGGCGGGAGGATCGCTTGAGCCCAGGACGTCGAGACCAGCCTGACCAACATAGCGAAACTGTCTCTTTTAAAAAATCAAAAAACAAAAAATATTAGTGGGGGTGGGGTGGTTCCCGCCTGTAGTCGCGAGACCGAGGCGGGAAGATTGGCCAAGGCGGATGTAACCAATACCACAATCACATCCCGTAAGTAAATACATTTTCGTCTCTCCAGGGCTACAGGTAAGGATGGTAATTGAGCACACCACACTTAGATTCCCTTTCAAAAATGTAATCAGCGGTTGGAGGGCCTTGGACTGTTTTTTCAGTGGCAACAGA
Source organism: Pan paniscus (assembly GCF_029289425.2). Lineage (NCBI taxonomy): Eukaryota > Metazoa > Chordata > Mammalia > Primates > Hominidae > Pan > Pan paniscus. Next base: position 49,795,546 of record NC_073272.2, on the reverse strand, counting down.
TATAGAAGCCACTGAAGAATGAAAGCCACGACTAAGTACAGCAAAGCTCTGCAAATGTGCTAGTCTGGAAAACATTGTGTCTTTCAAGTAGAAAAATCACAGATCCGACTATTTTTTTCTTCTCGCTCTTCAGACTAGAATCCAGATTTTTAACCCGAGATCCAGGCATGGTCTTCAGAGATTTCAAAATCTGACGGCGCCTGAGGACCACCCACTTTGTCCCAGTGGCAACAAAGTGTGGCTGGAGGAGGAGACAATATTGTGCAATGTCACTGCGCAAGGATGATAGACCAATCAGGGCAGTCGGTGAACTCCAACTGGCCAATCAGAAGTCAGAACAGTAGGCGGGATAAGCAAAGCCGATGTGGCGTCTATCAGTCCAGCCTCCAGGGACAGAACTTTCTAACTGGGGGTGGAGACTCTGATTTTCCCGCCTAAAGCATCCCCCGGGATTGGCTACTTTAAGTTCAGAGTATGCATGCTCTGACTTTCTCTCTCTTTCGATTCTTCCATACTCAGAGTACGCATGGTCTGATTTTCTCTTTCGATTCTTCCAAAATCAGAGTAAGCATGTGCTGATTTTCTTTTTCCATTCTTCCTACCCCTCCCCTCCTCCGCGGTGCATTTGTTATCTAGTTTTAATAAGGAGTGTATGTGAGGCAGGTCGCCATCTCAAATCCTTCCTGTCAGTTTCTAACTTTTTCAGGTATGGGATTTTTCCTGGGAACTCTAGTAACTTAACAAATTTGGGCCGGGTACGGTGGCTCACGCTTGTAACTCCAGTTTTGGAGGCCACAGCTGGTGGATCACTTGAACCCACGAGGCGGAGGTTGCAGTGAGCCATGATCACACCACTGCATCCCAGCCTGGGCAACAGAGAGAGACCATGACTCAAAACAAACAAACAAACAAACAAACAAACTCACTCAAATCTTTCCTCCTGGGATCAAGTGATCCTCTCACGTAGGCCTTGGGACTACAGGCGCACACCACTCCGCTTCTGTTAATGTGTGTGTGTGTGTGTGTTTTGTTGTTGTTGTTTTAGTAGAGATGGTTTCGGTATGTTGGCCAGGCTGGTCTCAAGCTCATGGACTCAAGCGACCCACCCTCCTTGTCCTCCCAAAGTGCTGGGATTACAGGCGTGAGCCACTACACCTGGCTGATTGCTGCATCTTGAAATGCTCCACATTCTCTCTAAGTGATGGCGGGCTCTTGTAGTCTCAGAAATTCTAGCTCTCTTCTTCTAATAATTTACAAATCACCCAGTAATAGCTTCTAAATCCGTTCATATTAGCCATGCTCATTTCTCTTCAACAGAACAGAACCCCCCATCCCTCTGCCTGATCAGATCCATCACCAGAGAGACCATGTTATCTCTGGGACTCACTTCCCTTCCTTTTTTTATTGAGTGTGGGTGTCAGCATGCCCCCACTGAATAAAATTACACAGTCACATCTCTGCCTTCCCAAAAAGGGTCTGTACATCTTTCAGGGTAAGCCTGGCCCCAGGGAAACTACTAACAACATTAGCCAACCCCCTCCCAAAGACTCAAGGCTGCTTTGCCCACAGGAAGCCTGTCATCCCAAATCAATACTTCTCCCAGAGACCCCTGGTTCCCTGTTTTCATCTGATTTCTCCCCATATCCTTACTCAGGGACAGATAAGCCCCGGATGGAGAAATGAAGCACCTGATTCCAGGTGACTGAGGGTGGCCGGCTTTCACAGATTTCTTCCTCCACAAGACTAAAGCTGCTGTGGCTGGAAAGACTCGGTCTGTTTCTCTTGCAGGTCAGACTGCTCCCGGTGCCATGAACGGAGACGACGCCTTTGCAAGGAGACCTAAGGCTGGTGCTCAAATACCAGAGAAGATACAAAAGGTGAGGTGACCTGGAGGGGGCAAAGTAGTGGCCCAGGGGACAGTGTGGGGTGACCAAGTTTCTGAGGAGGGGAGGACAGAGATACTGGAGACAAGGAGCAGGGTCTTGGGGGAGATCTGGACCCTTGAGAGCCTCCCATCCTCGCTCTGTCATCAACTAGCATCCTTGGAGACAAGTCTGTGACCGTGCACTACATTTGGTGAATCTCAGTCCATTCTGGAAAGTGGGAAGAGAGCCAGTCAGCAGCATTAAAGCCCTACTGTGTGGCAGGGGTGAAGCTAGGAAAGGTCCCTCATGTTCTGTCAGTTAGCCATGGCATCAACCAGGACGGATTATCATCCCCACTTCCCAGATCCAGCACACAGGAAGCGGCTCCAGCTGAATGGCAGACATGTCTAGCTGAGTCATTGACAAAATTCCTTTTTTATCTTTTCCTAGGCCTTCGATGATATTGCCAAATACTTCTCTAAGAAAGAGTGGGAAAAGATGAAATCCTCGGAGAAAATCAGCTATGTGTATATGAAGAGAAAGTATGAGGCCATGACTAAACTAGGTAACAGAAAGTTCTAGGTACAGACAAGTCTGGGGACACATGAGCATCCCTTTTCCTGCTTTGGCTACTTCTTAGGCTGCAGAAAGTACCCCACATTTTCCTTTTGTGCAGGGAAAAATCGCAAGGTAGCTTCTGGGTGTTCTGCTCTTCTGTATCCTGTCAGGGCTGAGGGCAGGGACTGGCCACAGTGGAGCTCATACCTGGATCCTGCACGTTTCTCTCCCTTAGGCTTCTGTTCTGATGAGTCCAAGTGTCTCTGTGGCATCCCGGCACCTCCACACCGTCCCTACCTTCCTTCTCTCGGCTTGTATCTCTCTTTCTTTTTTTTTTCTTTTTTTTTGAGTCAGAGTCTCAGTCTGTCACCTAGGCTAGAGTGCAGTAGTGCAATCATAGCTCACTGCAGCCTTGAACTCCTGGCCTCAAGCGATACTCCAGCCTCAGCCTCCCAAAGCACTGGTACTACAGATATGAGCCACCGTGGCAGGTCAAAGCTTGTCTCTTAGGAATAAACATTTTGCTTCTTTCTAGGTTTCAAGGCTACCCTCCCACCTTTCATGCGTAATACAGGGGCCACAGACCTCCAGGGGAATGATTTTGATAATGACCGTAACCACAGGAATCAGGGTGAGTAGATGGGAAGGGGCTGGAAAGGGTCTCATCAAGCCCAATTGCTTTTCAGCTCAGCTACCTGGGAAAGATCCTCAGGCATTTGTTCCCTCATACACATCAGGGCTGAGTGAAAAAAAATTGCATGCAGAAAGTTAACTACAGAGGCCATTCATGTAACATTTTAAAACTTGAAAAACAAGTATATATATTTTTATAGATAATAAATAAATGGTAAATGTATACAAACATGAATGTGAATAAAAAGCCATCAAATTAAGGTGACTGGCTGTAAGTGGAGGAGGGAGGGAGGGCAGGGATTCCTGAGTGCTGCACACACAGCTTCAGCTGTGACTTGTCGATAGTGTGTTTTGTTTGTTTTTGTTTTTGAGATGGAGTTTCACTCTTCTCGGCCAGGGTGGAGTGCAATAAGGCAATCTCAGCTCACTCCAACTTTCACCTCCTGGGTTCAAGTGATTCTCCTGCCTCAGCCTCCGGAGTAGCTGGGGTTACAGTTGCCCGCCCCCACACCCAGCTCATTTTTTATTTTTGGTAGAGACGGGGTTTTACCATGTTGGCCAGGCTGGTCTCAAACTTCCTGATCTCAGGTGATCCACCCACCTCAGCCTCCCAAAGTGCTGGGATTACAAGTGTGAGCTACCACGCCCGGCCTGTTTGTAGTTTTTCTAATATTCTGAATAAATAAATCAAACCTAACATAGCTGTGGGGTAATGTTGAGATCCGACTGGACTCAATATTATTCCCCATACTTTTCTGTGTGTTTGAAATATTTCTTTTTTAAACGACATGTTGTTCTTCCTAAGCACTGTTAATGAATCAAAGGACTGTTAAAATAATGTTACAAGAGAAAAAAAAAGAAAGAAAATGTTACTAGTGTAGATCCGCCAAAAACTTCCAGAGTTTGTTTCATTAACAGCATGTAGGTATTGGAAAGGTATCTTAGGAGTGAGGTTGATGAACACATTACGTAATAAATATCGTTGTTTCTCTGTATTTTATCAAAACCAAATAGTCTTCTCATTCCCAAAGAACCCTGATTCTCTGTGATGAGCTCGGGAGTGAGTTTGAAAGAGTGATCCCTCATCCAACACACAGAGAGCTTTCCCACTTGTCAGAGAGCAGAGATAACATAGGGTGAAAAAAAGACAGGTTCTTGGGTAGAGATCTTTGTACATTTCAGTAATATAAAGGGGGCATATGTGTTTCCCTGCTCTTCTGCTCTGACAACACAATTATAAGACAAGGTCAGAATGTCCAAACTATCTCCAATAGACCTATTACTCCCCAACTAAAAAGGCCAGATTCTACAATCTCCCACGATCACTACAAGAGATCTGAAAATCCAGGGCTTGAGTGTCTGCCAAGATTTTGACATTAAAGAAGTGTCTTTATACTGAAAATATTTCAGAGCCACTGGACTAAATCATCCATGGTTCATCACACATTTAACAGCTTAATTCACATACCATAAGATTCACCCATTTGAAGTGTACAATGATTTTCAGTTGTTGCACATCTTGAGTGGATACAGTTCAGATTCTTAACCAATCAATTTAATTATTTGGAAAAAAGTAAAAGATAAGTAAAGTAATAAGATGAGACTGTGATGGGGTTTAGTCCACATTTGATAAACTGTGAGATGGAAAATTCTGAATGGATGCCACAGATAAATGAATCAACCATTACTAAACATAATTCAGAAGCAAATCTGAAATAACTCCTCAACAATGAGTGGACTCAGAAGCCTCTGCTGCAGAATACCCTGATGCTACAGAAGTCTCTATAGAGTTTGGAAATCTTTACCAACAAGGAAAAATTCTGATGTATTCTCTTGCAGTTGAACGTCCTCAGATGACTTTCGGCAGGCTCCAGGGAATCTTCCCGAAGGTGAGTATCTCTCAAATCTAAAGGACCAGAGAACCTTTGTCCCTCCACAGATGGGAACACTGGTAAGAGTGGGAGAATATAAAAAATGCCCTCACTGCCTCCTTCTCCCCATATCTATCACAACACCTGATGTAGCACCAACAGCTTGATAACACTAACAGTTGTGATCCTCAATACATCTTTTGTTTTCATAGTGATGCCAGATACTATTTTAAGCAGTTCACATGGATGAATTTATTTAATCCTTAAGAAGACCTCTATGATGTTGTTTCTATTATTATCTCCAAATAATAACGAGTCACACACTTCTGTTGTCATCCACATAAAAGCCATGTGACTTGGCACAAATCTTCTGAGTTCTCTGAGCTCCAGATTCCTGGTCCATGAAATGGAAGTAAAGAATCATAGTTCATGTTTTAGATCATAGTTATCAGCAACATAATAATAAAATGAGGCTATCATTGTACAGAGATGTTAAAGAATTTTCCTGGGGCACAGTGGCAGTGGTAGTCTGATCCAGAGCTCCAAGCCATTTAAAGCTCATTCACGTTTGCATTTGTTTATGAAGTTCAGATGTTGCTCACTAGGGCTTTACCCCATAGGGCCTGCTGGTGCTTCCATTGAGACACCCACTCTCGCAACAGGAAGGACCAGCTGGCCTCTCCTGTTACCGGGGCCACTCCCATGGCTTAGGAATAGGTTTGACTGTTGGCCCCTCCCTACTGTGAGCTCCTTGAGGACCTTGTCTGCACCTGGGGCGTCCCGGAAGCCCCCATCCCAGCCCAGGGGTTCCCTCGAAGGCCCCTGAATGAGTGATCCCACAACTGCAGATCCAACTCTGGTTTAGAGGATAAAGGGATCTGGGAGTTGGGTTGCCAGTGTGGAGACCGAATTCAAAGACGGATCATGAAAGGTATTAATTGTTATTATTACTACCTTTAAACAGTGTCTACAAGCTCAGAGAGGACTTTCCCGTAGACTATTTTACATGTATTGTTCACTATTTCATAAGCGAGGAAGCTGAATAAAAAGTAGATTAAGAGCAGGGCGCGGTGGCTCGCGACTGTAATCTCAGCACTTTGGGAGGCTGAGGTGGATGGATCACTAGGTCAAGAGATCAAGACCATCCTGCCCAACATGGTGAAACCTCGTCTCTACTAAAAATACAAAACTTAGCGGGGTGTGGTAGCACCTGCCTGTAGTCCCAGCTACTCTGGAGGCTGAGGAAGGAGAATCACTTGAACGCAGGAGTTGGATGTTGCAGTCAGCCAAGATGGCGCCAGTGCACTCCAGCCTGGCAAGAGAGCAAGACTGTGTCTCAAAAAAAAAAAAAAAAAAAAAAAAAAGTAGCTTAAGATTGTTGGTCAGTGACACATCCCAATGCAACCAGAATTGGTATGGGTACCACCTCACTGAATTCCACATTCAATTGGTGCCTCGGTAGGGTGGTATGCCAGATCTGGTACTGCTTTCTTTGCTGCCTAGATTAATTTCAGCAAACCATTTCTTTACCTCTCCCGTCCCTGTATTCATCTCCCCACAACATCTTTCCCAGCAGTGTTTTGTCCCCTCTCTATGTTTTTACATTTACTCTCCCAGCAGCTAAGAGCTTATATGAGATCCCTTGTATTTTACAGAAGCTCTTCCTTTTGTAGACCTGTGAATTCTTAGAATGCTATTTTTCTCCAAATCTTCTGTGTACTACACTCTCAACTACATGGAGATTTCTGCTGTTTCCACGAATGTCAGTCTTAAAAGAGTGTGAAGATAAGCATTCTAGCCCTGGAAACTGCATTCATTTAGGCCATTCCTTTTGCTTCTAATCTCCCAGGTTTGTCTCATTTAGGCAAGTGTAACTCTCCCCGCGTTGTTGAGAACATTCATTAAGGTAATGCATGTGAAGACCCTTTGTAAGCTCTAAAGCACTGTAGAAATGTCACCGATACTGTTTATCTGTGACCTTCACATTATAAAGATCATGCCCAAGAAGCCAGCAGAGGTAGGAAATGATTCGAAGTAAGTGCCAGAAGCATCTGGCTCACAGAACGATGGGAAACAGCTGTGCCCCCCGGGAAAACGAACTACCTCTGAGAAGATTAACAAGGCATCTGGTAAGAGGAAACAATTTGGGAACAACCCCTCTGACTTCCCTGGCTATGTTCAGGTGTGTGGACTGGGTGTGTGGCATGGATCCCAGACAAGCCTGGGTGCAGACTGGGCTGAGGAGCTCACCCAGCTCCAGATGAGATGTTTGACTGGACTTCCAGAGATACAGACTGGAGTTGTCATCCATATAAAAAACCACGTGACTTGGGGCAAGTCTTCCAAATTTTCTCAGTTCCAGATTCCTAGTCCATAAGATGGAAATAAAGAATCATAGTTCATAAATTGTTTGGAAGTATTATATTTAATCTAGAAGGCCTGATGATATGAAAGGTGCTCAAGCGATTCTATCTTTGATAACCTGGGATCATATCTTACTCAGCTCAATGCCTGATACCCAGTACAGGTGTACTTCAGAGATATTGCAGATTCAGTCCCAGACCACTGCAATAATGTGAGTCACACACATTGTTTTTTTGGTTTGGCAGTGCATAAAAACATTATGCTTACACTATACTGCAGTCTACTAGGAGTGCAGTAGCGTTATGTCTAAAAATGTACATACCTTTATTTTAAAATAATTCATTGTTAAAAATGCTAATAATCTTCTGAGTCTTCAGTGACTCACTCTTTTTGCTGGTGGAGGGTCTTGCCTGGGTGTTGATGGCTGTTGGCTGATCAAGGTGGTGGTTGCTGAAGGGTGGAGTGGCTGTGGCAGTTTCTTAAAAGAACACAACAGTGAAATTTGCCACATCGATTAGCTCTCCATTTCATGAAGGATTTCTCTGTAGTGTGTGATGCTATTGGATAGCATTTTACCCACAGTAGAATTCTTTCAAAGTTGGAGTCAATCCTCTCTAGCTATGAAAGTCCTAGAAGGCATCTCCTTCCAATAGAAGGCTATTTTATCTACATTGAAAATCTGTTGTTTGGTGTAGCCATCTTCATCAGTGACCTTAGCTAGATCTTCTGGATAACTTCCTGCAGCTTCTCCATCAGGATTTCCTGCTTCGCCTTGCACTTTTAAGTTATGGAGATGGCTTCTTTCCTTAAACCTCATGAACCAACCTCTGCTAGCTTCACACGTTTCTCCTGCAGCTTCTTCACTTCTCTCAGCTTTCATGGACTGGAAGAGAGTTCGGGTCTCCCTGTGAATTAGACTTTGGCTTAAGGGAATGTTGTGGCTGGTTTCGTCAAATATCCTGACCACTCAAACTTTCTCTATTTGAGCAGTAAGGCAGTTTTGCTTTCTTATCGTGTGTTCACTGGAGTATTAGTGTTATTATTTCCTTCAAGAACTTTTCCTTTGCATTCACAGCTTGGCTGTTTGGCGCAATAGGCCTAGCTTTCAGCCTGTCTTGGCTTTCAGCATGCTTCCTCACTAAGCTTAGCCATTTCTAGCTTGTGATTTAGAGTGAGAGGCATGCGACTCTTCCTTTCATTTGAACCCTTAACGGCCATTGTAAGGTTGTTAATAATCCTCATTTCAGTGTTGCTGTGTCTCAGGAAATAGGGAGGCCCAAGAAAAGGAAGAGAGACGCGGAACAGCTCATCGGTGGAGCAGTCAGAACACACACAACATTGGTCGATTCAGTTTGTCATATTCTATGGGTGCAGTTCCTGGTACCCACCCCCCAAACAATTACACAGAACAGGGTGATTATAGTCAATAATAACTTAATTGTACATTTTAAAAAAACTAGAAGAGTGTAATTGGATTGTTTGTAACACAAGGATAAATGGTTGAGGGGATGGATACCCTATTTTCCATTATGTGATTATTACGCATGGCATGCGTGTATCAAAACATCTCATGTACCCCATAAGCATATACACCTACTGTGTACGCACAAAAATAAAAAACACGGACGGGCACTGTGGCTCACGCCTGTAATCCCAGCACTTTGGGAGGCTGAGGCAGGCCGATCGTGAAGTTGGGAGATCAAGACCATCCTGGCTAATACAGTGAAACCCTGTCTCTACTAAAAATAGAAAATATTAGCCAGGCGTGGTGACATGCTCCTGTAGTCCCAGCTACTTGGGAGGCTGAGGCAGGAGAATTGCTTGAACTGGAGAAGCAGAGGTTGCAGTGAGCTGAGATTGCTCCACTGCACTCCAGTCTGGGTGACAGAGCGAGACTTCGTCTCAAATAAAATAAAATAAAATAAAAATTAAAAATTAAAAATTTAAAATTATTTTAAAAGACTGAAAAACAACAAAAACAATTGCAGTAATAATATCAAAGCTCACTGATCACAGATCACCATAACAGATATAATAATAATGGAAAAGTGTAAAATTGATGAGAGTTTCCAAAAAAAAAATTGCAGCATCTGTGAAGCACTATGAAAATGTTGTGCGATTAGAAAAAAGTATGCCTCCGTGCCCTCAATAAAAACACGTGCTGAATGAAAGGAGGTATGCGTGAATGTTCCCATAAGTGAAGAGGTTGGGAATCTAAACCCCACAACAGAAGGAGCCAGAAGCTAAAACTTTAATCGGCATTTGGCCTGTATTGGTGTGGGCCTAAGGTCTCAGCCTCTCTAAGCCAGAGAATGTGAAAAACTGGATAAAGAAGGCCCATGGGCACTTGGGAGGGGGGAGGCATCTCCTTTTTTTGAGAAAACAGAGCCTAACACTCTCCACCCTCATTTTCCAACTATTCTCCATCATAGGACCCAAAAGGGGGAAACATGCCTGGACCCACAGACTGAGTGAGAGAAAGCAGCTGGTGATTTATGAAGAGATCAGCGACCCTGAGGAAGACAACGAGTAACTCCGTAAGTGAACCTCCTGCTCATCCCCCCACATCCCTGCAGATGTGCTATTCTGTTATGATACTGGTATCCTATCTTGTCACTTATTCCCCAAATCATTCCTTTCTCATAATTTTCTAGTGTACAGCGTTGAGGCTGAATGATGAGATTTCCCATGTTGTTTTTTGTTGTTGTTGTTGTTGACAGATTCTCCCTTTGTGGCCCAGGCTGCAGTGCAGCAGCATGATCTCCGCGTACTGCAAGCTCCGCCTCACGGGTTCACGCCATTCTCCTGCCTCAGCCTCTCCAGTAGCTGGGACTACAAGGGCCCGCCACCACTCCCGGGTAATTTTTTTTGTATTTTTGGTAGAGACGGGGTTTCACCGTGTTAGCCAGGATGGTCTCGGTCTCCTGACCTTGTGATCCACCCGCCTCGGCCTCCCAAAGTGCTGGGATTACAGGCGTGAGCCACTGCGCCTGGTCTTCGCAAGCTCTTTTTACTCCCTACCCTGTATATCCAAGGATGCTCCCTACCCAGGATGCTGTGTGTTCCCAAACTCCAGGTCAGCCCTGTATGTGGGCCACACCTTCCTCTAGCCTAGGAATGGATAACCCAGGCGAAGAAGTCACTGTGGCATGAGCAGATGGTTCACTTCGAGGAACCATGGAAGGTGTGTGCAGGTCCTGAGAGGGCAGAATCGGAGTGTGCAGGGTCTGCAGGTCAGGAGGAGTTGAGATTGAGTTGTCACGTGGTGGGAACTCACTGCCACTTACTTTCCTTCTCTCTTCTTGCCTCAGCCTCGGGGATACGACACATGCCCATGATGAGAAGCAGAATGTGGTGACCTTTCACGAACGTGGGCATGGCTGTGGACCCCTCGTCATCAGGTGCATAGCAAGTGAAAGCAAGTGTTCACAACAGTGAAAAGTTAAGCGTCATTTTTTAGTGTGCCAAGAGTTCGATGTTAGTGTTTCTGTTGTATTTTGTTACAGTGTGCCATTCTGTTAGATATTAATGTTTTCATTGATGAGCAAGACATGCTTAATGTGTATTTCGGTTTGTGTATCCATGCACCTACCTCAGAAAACAAGTATAGTCAGGTATTCTCTCCATAGAACAGCACTACCCTCCTCTCTCCCCAGATGTGACTACTGAGGGCAGTTCTGAGTGTTTAATTTCCGATTTTCTCCTCTGCATTTACACACACACACACACACACACAGACACACACACACACCAAGTACCAGTATAAGCATCTCCCATCTGCTTTTCCCCATTGCCATGCGTCCTGGTCAAGCCCCCCTCAAATCTGTTTCGTGTTCAGCATGTACTCCCCTCCTGATTCCCCGTATCAGTCACTGACAGTTAATACACCTTTGCAAACGTTCCCCAGTTGTTTGCTCCTCTCATTAATGTGCGCACAGGTCTCTGCACGTGTGTGAATATTTCTTTAGGAAAGATTCTTAGAAGTGGAATTGCTGTGTCAAAGGAGTCATTTATTCAACAAAACACTAATGAGTGTGTTCTCGTGCTGGACGTTGTTCTAGGTGCTGGAGAGACATCAAGGAACAAGGCAGACAGATGTTCCTGACCCCCATTCCAGAGGAGGATGTTTCCAGTTGTTGAGTTTCTTTGTTTATTTTTGCTAGAGAAGCGATCTTGCGCTTCCCAGGCTAGAGTGCAGTGGCATGATCATAGCTCAATGCAGCCTTGAACTTGTGGGCTCAAGTGATCCTCCCACCTCAGCCTCCAGAGAAGCTGTGACTACAGGAATGCACCATCATGACCCACTAATTTTTTTAAGGTTTTGTCAAGAAAATCTCTCTATGTTACCCAGGCTGGTGTTAACCTCCTGTGCCAAAGCGATCCTCCCACCTTGGTCTCCTAAAGTGCTGGGATTACAGGCGTGAGCTGCAGCACCTGGCCTCCAGTTTTTATTTTGATACAGACTATACACTTCAGTCCTGGAGCAGGATTCTGCAGCAGGTGGTTGGGCATCTTGGCCTTTTCTCTCTGAATAATTTTCGGTTTCAAGGTCTGGAAGGGTCCATTTGGGTGGATGTGGGAGGAGACATAGATGAAATTGTCATCTGAGGAACGTGGAGGAATCAGGCAGATGCGTGCACTGTAGACCCTGTGATGGACAGGGAATAGAGGAGTCCACTTAGTCTCCATGCAGGGGAGCAACTGGTGGGAAAGTCTCCTGGACAGAAGCATGAGAGCGCCCATCAAGGTTCTCACCACCCAAGGGCCTGGGGGCTGGGGTGGGGACGATGATTTGGGAATGGGACAGTTCTTTCTCACATGCACCATTGCATGGTGCAGAGGTGAAACAGTTGTGGGGAAGGGAAGGGCAGAGAGGAGTCTATTTTAGAACAAAGCATTGTGTATGAATGAAGACATCAAAGTTCCATTCACACACCATGGACTTGAAACACCAGCCCCAGATGGAAGCAGGATTGGAGCTGTTTTGCCGGTTGGTGGCCCATCACCTTGGCCTCCTGGTTCTCCCAGCCTTAGAAGGAGGACACTATCATCATTATGCCTATATGACAGATGAGAGACGGAGTCCCAGAGAGATGGCAGGCGTCTTGTCACAGGTCCTACAGCTGGCAGGTGCAGGAGGAGCTGAGTTTGGAGCTCACTGACTTCAGAAACATTAAGGAGGGCAGGTGTGTGTGGTGGAGGGAGGGAGAATTGAACAAGCCCCGGCTTCTGTCCCCAGTCACAAGGTAGAGGTTGTGGGTTCATTTTCCCAAGACAAGGAGCCCTAGGAGAGAGAGAGTGCAGGGAGGGAGAGGCAGTCGTGGTCACAGCAGGGACAGTGGGAGACAGAGATATGCAGGGTGGGCAGAAGAGGGGCAGGCAAAGAAGCAGGGGAGACCCAAGGCCAAGTGTGGGCTGTCACAGCCACCAGAGGGAGAGGGTGCCAGGAAGGAGGTTGTGGGGCTCCAGGAGCAAGAGATTCCCCAGATCTGTGAGCATGCCCTGCCTGGGACTTCAGGAAGAGGTGGCTGCCACCCAGGTCAGTGTGGACCTGCCTCTACCTGTGTCTCAGAGGAAACAAATTCTGTTTTATCCCAATATAGTTCTGTATTACACAAATGTAACATTCGGCTATTAGATATTGAGTGCCTTAAACTCCATGCAACTAGAGGAGAGCATACCCCAAAAGAGATAATGAAGGATTTGATTTTTCTTTCTCCCTGGGATGATGGGATCCATAAGGTGGTTCCCGGAGCCCACAAGACAGATACAAGGAAGGGTGGCTGGAAGATTGTGAGTCATGAAGGGGAACATTTTTCCTTAGGTTCCATGGGTATATAAAGCTCCGGACTATCTGTCTATCATGGATAAAGAGTGAACATGGTCCCCTCTCCACAAATGTGTTTCCCTCCTTGTTTATTACTGTAAAGGGCTGAAGTTACACCAAGTCATGATACATTACTTTTTTTTTTGAGACAGAATCGCAGTCTGTCGCTGAGGCTGGAACGCAGTGATGCAAGCACAGCTCACTGCAGCCTGGATCTCCCAGGCTCAAGGGATTCTCCCACTTCAGCTTCCGGTCTAGCTGGGACTACAGGCACACGCCACCACACCCAGCTAGTTTTTGTATTTTTTTATAGAGACGGCATCCACTATGTTGCCCAGGCTGGTCTGGATACCCTGGCCTCAGGCAATCCTCCTGCCTCAGCCTCCCAAAGTGCTGGGATGACAAGTGTGAGCCACCTCGCCAGGCCTTCACTTTCTTTAATGAACAATTATCAGAGTTTCATCTTAGAGACAAAAGTGGCTACTGCCAGCCAATCTGAGTGTGGTGTTGGAGGGGAATCTGGCTGATTCAGACGTTTCTAACGAACTTTTAAATTAACCTACCTGATGATTATCCTAAGGCCCTTTCCAGCTCCGTGTTTTTTTGATTCAGGGTTTGGAGTTTTTCAGAGGCTTTGTTACAAAGATCATCTCCTGGCCGGGCGCGGTGTCCCACGCTGTAATGTCAGCCCTTTGGGAGGCCGAGGCAGGCAGATCACTTGATGTCAGGAGTTGGAGACCAGCCTGGCCAACAGGGTGAAACCCCCATCTCTAATAAAAATACAAAAATCAGCTGGCGGTGGTGGCAGGCTCCTGTGAATTCCAGATACAGTGGGGAGTGAAGCAGGAGAATCCTTTGAACCTGGGAGATAGAGTGTGCAGTGAGCCGAGATCATGCCACTGCACTCCAGCCTGGGCGACAGAGTAAGTCTCTGTCTCAAACAGCATCTCTCGCCTACAGTGATTTGAGCTGTGGTCTTGTCTCCTTGGGTTTCTCTATCAGTCTGATCCCATCTACTCTATCTCCCAGGAATGCCTCAATATTTCTGGTGGACCACTGACACGCTTTCCTATTTTCCTCTACTGTTAAGAATTGACCCTTGAAAACATTTTCTTCCCAGGTCAATGGAATGTTGAGTGGGGCACGGGATCTATCTGCCATCTTGCTCCAATCATCTGGTTTTAGATATTTTATGTATATTTGTCACTATATAAGTGTATTTTTTCTCAATTTGGTTTTCTAAATGGTTAATATTGGTATGTAGAAAACCTATCTATATATATATAATGTTTTGTTACCTGTCTGGGTGCAGCTTCCCCTGCATTTTGGCACAAGACTCAATATGTTTTATTCTCCAAAAGAAAGTGACAGGCTGGGTGCGGTGGCTCACGCCTGTAATCCCAGCACTTTGGGAGACTGAGGCGGGTGGATCAACTGAGTTCGAGACCAGCCTGGGCGAGATGGTGAACCCCCTTCTGTACTAAAAATACAATAAAATTAAAAAATTAGCTGGGCATTGGTGGTGCGCGCCTGTAGTCCCAGCTACTAGGGCAGCTGAGGCGGGAGGATCATTTGAACTCGGGAGGCGGAGATTGCAGTGAGTCGAGATCGCACCACTGCACTCCAGCCCGGGCGACAGAGACTCTATCTCTAAATAAAAAAGATAAAGAAAAAAAGAAAATTCACTTCACAGGCAACAGATAGTTATAAAAGGATACTTTATGGATGATTTCATAGGGGAGAATGATGGAAAGAAAGGATATATATATATATGTGTGTATATATATATATATATATAAAACAGAGCTGAGCAATTCACTGGAACAATCACCAGAACTGCCTTTTTCTCCAAAAATAGTACCCATAAGCTATACTACTACTGGTTCTTCTAGTCCTTCCCTCTATTCCACATCCTCAAATTGTCAATTTTCTTATTGGGATAATTTTCCCCTGCCCAGACCTGGGTCCTCCACAACACTTAACACTGTCTTCGAGTGTTTGAATGCCCATTGTTTTAGCTCAGGTTCCCAAGGAAACAGGCTTTGGGCCATACAGGACACCTTTAGACAGACTATACTGAGAAACAATGCCTCCTGGAATGGTGCATGGGGAGAGGAGAGGAGAGGAGAGGGAATTATGTTCCTGACTCTCACTCCTAGTTCCTTTTCTTATTGGTCAAAATTTACCCCACAGGTGCGAACTCCCCTACACTTCTAGATTGCATCAACTGCCCCTTTGACAGCTGTCTAGGAAGCTAGATCCCACACTTTGAAGTGTAGTGTTTCATACAATCCAAAAGTGTTAGCAGAGGCCAGGCGTGGTGGCTCACGCCTGTAATCCCAGCACTGTGGGAGGCCAAGACAGGCGGATCATGAGGTCAGGAGTTCGAGACCATCCTGGCCAGTATGGTGAAACCCCGTCTCTACTAAAAATACAGAAATTAGTTGGGCATGATGGTACACACATGTAATCCCAGCTACTCGGGAGGCTGAGAAAGGAGAATCGCTGGACCCTGGGCGGCAGAGGTTGCAATGAGCTGGGATTGCACCAATGCACTCCAGCCTGGGCAACAGAGGGAGACTCCCTCTCAAAAACAAACAAACAAGAAAAAGCCAAACAAACAATAAAAAGTCGTAGCAGAAACCAGAAATTTCAGGTGTGTGGCTAACTGGCCTGGTTGTACAGCAACAGCCAAGGATGAAAACTAAATATTCCCAGGCAAGTCCTAAGTTCACCAAGTATTTGGAGTACCCATCTGTGCTAGTTAACTGCCCTTATCTGAAGGAAAAATAAAACTCATATCTCTATGACAAGCAGGTGCTTACAGTTTGGAGCAAGTCACCTAGGCTAAACTCCCCTGGTGACAGGGAAACAACGAAATCATCTTCCTCGATGTTCACATTTCAAAGAGATGGCTCCAAGGCCTTGAAGAAAGACATTTCTAGGGACTGGGCATGGTGGCTCATGCCTGTAATCCCAACACTTTGGGAGGCTGAGGCTGGAGGATCACTTGAGGCCTGGAGTTCAAGTTCAAGACATTCCTGGGTTATAGGGTGGACAGAGGCTTACAGATCAAAGGAAGAATTTACAAATACAAATTTTCTCAAGGAAATGCTCTAAGGAAGGTGAAATGGAGAAAGGTTTCTTCTTCCCTTTAGGCAACAGGAAAAATTCAATTTTATGTTTCGTTACCCTGACAATTTCCCCCTTTTCTTATTCTTTTATAGTAACACTACAATTTTCTAATTATCTCCACTGCTGTTTCTAACTTTCTCTGCATAGTTTACAGCCACCTAAATATCCAACAAGTCCATAGTAAAATGCACAGCAAAGCAATTATCAAGATTATAATAGAATGCTTTTTTTTTTTTTCGGGACAGAGTTTCTCTCTTGTTGCCCAGGCTGGAGTGCAACGGTGCGATGTCGGCTCACTGCAACCTCTGTCTCCTGAGTTCAAGCGATTCTCCTGCCTCAGCCTCCCAAGTAGCTGGGATTACAGGCATGCGCCACCAGGCCCAGCTAATTTTGTATTTTTTGTAGATATGGGGTTTCACCATTTTAGCCAGGCTGGTTTTGAACTCCTCACCCCAGGTGATCCACCCACCTCGGCCTCCCAAAGTGTTAGGATTACAGACATGAGCCACCATGCCTGGTCTAGAATGAATTTTTAAATTCAGTATAATACTCACCTTGTCAGGGGACGGGGCGACCTTTAAACACATCATACTGGTTAATTGTGTTAAAGTCAAAATAAATTATAGAGACAAATCCTAAATCAAATGCTGTATTTGGGAATCACAAAATTGCAATCCAGGGCATATACAAGAACTGGGGTGGTCTTCAGTATGTCCAACGAACACAGAGAAGCTGGAAGTTTTATTAGAAAGAAAAGTGTTACATATTGTTTTGAAATGAGTCGCATTGGCACTGGAGAAGCTGGTTCATTCGCACAATCAGCTTTCACATTCCCTCTTTTCAACAACACCTTTCTTTCAAAACCTCACTGATCAACCATCTTAAAGTGAGGCTTCATTGTCACTCCATGCCAGGTTTGCCTGGAGTTCAGCATCAAGTTCCATGTTATTAGTCCCATCTGCATTAGCAATCATCTTGACTCACTGGGCTAACATTATCCTGTTAGGAGAACTGGCTTAACAAATATTAGACAGGCAACAAGAATGGATCTCAAAGATCATAATATCAAAATAAGTAGCAATTGTTTTATTTTATTTTATTTTGATGGATTCTTGCTTTGTCTCCCAGGCTGAAGTGCAGTGGCGTGATCCCGGCTCAATGCAACCTCCATCTCCTGAGTTCAAGAGATTCTCCTGCCTCAGCCTCCCAAGTAGCTGGGATTACATTTGCTCACAACCATGCCTGGCTAATTTTTGTATTTTCAGTAGAGACAGGGTTTCACCATGTTGGCCAGGCTGGTCTCGCACTCCTGATCTCAAGTGATCCGCCCTCCTTGGCATCCCAAAGTGCTGGGATTACAGGCGCGAGCCACCGCACCCAGCTATAATTAGCAATAGTATAATAAATTTAGTTTGTACAATGGTTTTGAACCAAGATCCCAAGACTGAGGTAAACACCAGCTAAACAAATTAAAAGACTATGGGGGAAGTGAATGAGACCTCTTGTAGTCTTTGAGTAGCATTTTAGGACTGGGTTGAATTAAAGCAGAGTGCCAACTCTATAAAAGGGACCACTAGGTGAAGGAAAGAATTTGTGGGTCAGGTTCTGTCAAGTGAAAAATGTAGACATTAAGGGGATAAGAGTCTCATTATGATATGAAGACTTATTCTGATGTCTTCGGAAAATCTGTCTACAGTGTGGAAATATCATCTCCTCACCCTGATTTGTCTTTGGAATGTCTCTGGTTATGGCATTGGACAGTTTGGTGAACTTTTTGTGTGGTCCATACATCAGGCACGAGACTTGTTCCTTAAAATTTATGCACTTTTATCTTATAAGACTTATAAATCAAAAATAAAATCCTCAGCCCCCTGCCCCCCACCATCTGAATGGACGTCCTCCTAAGCCAGGGCTCTTTTAAAATTTAACCTGAGAGACGGTTTCAGGCCATGACAGGAAGTGTAGGTCAGGAATGCCTCATTATATCTCTCTGGCATCAACATCAACACAGACTTGTTGGATCACCAGGACTTGCGGATCACGAGGTCAGGAGATCCACACCATCCTGGCTAACACAGTGAAATCCGGTCTCTACTAAAAATGCAAAAAAGTAGCCTGGCATGGTGGCATGGGCCTGTAGTCTCAGCTACTCAGGAGGCTCAGTCAGGAGAATTGCTTGAACCCGGAGGCTGCAGTGAGCGGAGAAGGAGCCACTGCACTCTAGCCTGGCAACATAGTGACTCTGTCTCAAAAAACACCAAACAAACAAAAAGTTACAACCTATTCTCTCTGAAGCATAGTACCTGAAGGCTTCCTCTGCAAATAAGAACTTAAAAAACAACTAAGAATGACTCACTTCACATAATCAACTTTCACAATGGTTAAAGTAGAGTCCTGCTTAGCAATGCACAAAAATTCTCCTTTGTGATCCATTCATTTTACTTCTGTTGACTTTCTTGCTTATGCTTTCACACAGAGACACTCTCCTTTGACCAAACTTGAATCGGGCTCCTCTGAGTCCTGTTTCTGACTAGGTCCCAACCTCGGGCTCTGTCCTTCATCCAGGGACTCTGCCCATTTAGCCTGTTTCACCAAAATCCTGTCAAATCAGTTTATCCAGAATCCCCCTGCACACCTGAGTTTTCCTCCAAGTAATTTCCCATCTTCTGACCCCTGGCTCCTACTCCCTGACTACAAATCCCCACTTGTCCTTGATGGAGTTGAAGTCGATCCCAATATCACTCTCCCACCGCAAGACCCCATTGCAGTTGTCCCTGTGCCTATCAGAGTAGTTCCCGCTCTGAGTAAAGTCGTCCTTACGATCTTTTTTTTTATTTTCAGAGACAAAGTCTCACTCTGTCTCTCAGGCTGGAGTGCAGTGACACAATCCTAGCTCACTGCAGCCTCAAACTCCAGGGCTCAAGCAATCTTCCTGTCCCAGCCTCCCGAGTAGCTGGGACTATAGGTACACACTACCAAATCCAGCTATCTTTTTTTTTAATTCTCTACAGACCCAGGAACTTGATGTGCCTGTCTAATTTTTGTATTTTTTTGTAGAGACGGGGTTTCGCCATGTTGCCCAGGCTGGTCTTGAATTCCTGGGCTCAACGAATCCTCTTGCCTTGGACTCCCAAAGTGCTGGGATTACAGGCATGAGCCACTGCAGATGGCCCTTCCTTACAGTCTTTAACAATTGCAATAAATACTTGTTTGCTTTAACATTTCCCTGTGTCTTCAATCTCCTGAAGTGTTATATGCCTGACATTGCCTTACTCCACCAAATATAAAAATTCCTTTCTTTCGCTGGGCGCAGTGGCTTACCCCTATAATCCCAGCACATTGGGAGGCCAAGGCAGGCAGATCACCTCAGGTCAGGAGTTCGAGATCAGCCTGGCCAACATGGCGAAACCCCATCTCTACTAACTTTGCACTAAAAGTACAAAAATTAGCCAGGTGTGGTGGTGTGTGCCTGTAGCCCCAGCTACTCAGGAGGCTGAGGAGAATCGCTTGAAACTGGGAGGCAGAGGTTACAGTGAGCCGAGATCATGCCACTGCACTCGAGCCTGGGTGACAAAGCGAGACTCTGTCTCAAAAAAAAAAGAAAACAAATTCCTTTCGTTCAACAGTTTGGAGTTATTACACTATTGTATCCTTGCCTCCAGTGTGGTGTTTGAGAGGCCTGATGAAGGTTTAAATATTTTTCCTTTGTAAGTAACCTGCTGTTTCTCTCAGATCATTTAAAAAATATTTTTTCTTTGTCTTTCACAATTTTTCATTTCACTGTTCCTGTGTGTGTGTATCTGTGTGTGTACGAAGATCCCTTTAAATCTTAAGACATTTGTCTAAATCTGAGAAATTCTCACTCATTACTTGTTTAAGTACACTCTCCTTTTTAATGACTATATTCTTCTCTTATAAGGCTACTATTAGATGTGTTTCGACATTTATTCTTTTTTTTTTTTTATATGGAGATGGAGTCTTGCTCTTTCGCCCAGGCTGGAGTGCAGTGACTCGATCTTGACTCACTGCACCTCTGCCTCCTCCTGAGTCCAAGCAATTTTCCTGCCTCAGTCCCTTGAGTAGCTGGGACCACAGGCGTGTGACACTATGCCTGACTAATTTTTGTATTTTTGTAGAGACGGGGCTTCACCATGTTGGCCAGGCTGGTCTCCAACTCCTGATCACAGGCGAGCTGCCTGCATCAGCCTCCCAAGGTGCTGGGATTACAGGTGTGAGCCACCATGCCCGGCCTTTTATTTTTATTTATTTATTTATTTATTTATTTTTAGACAGTTTCACTGTTGTTGCCCAGGCTGAAGTGCAATGGTGTGATCTCACCTCACTGCAACCTCCGCCTCCCAGGTTCAAGTGATTCTCCTGCCCCAACCTGCTGAGTAGCTGGGGTTACAGGCGTGCACAACCACACCGGGCTAATTTTTGTATTTGCAGTTGAGATGAGGTTTCACCATGTTGGCCAGGCTGGTCTCTAACTCCTGACCTCAGGTGATCTGCCTGCTTTGTCCTCCCAAAGTGTTGGGATTACAGGTGTGAGCCATGGCGCCCGACCCAGTCTTTCTATTTTCTATCTCTGGAACTTCTTTTTTTTTCTTTTCTTTTCCTTTCTTTTTTCTTTCTTTTCTTTTTTTTTTTTTTTTTGAGTCGGAGTCTTGCTCTGTTGCCCAGGTTGGAGTGCAGTGGCATGATCTCAGCTCACTGCAACCTCTGCCTACCAGGTCCAAGTGATTCTCCTGCCTCAGCACCGCTAGTAGCTAGGATTACAGGCATGTGCCACCATGCCTGGCTAATTTTTGTATTTTTAGTGGAGATGGGGTTTCACCACATTGGCCAGGATGGCCTCAAACTCGTGACCTCAGGTGATCCGCCCACCTCGGCCTCCCAAAGTGCTGGGATTACAGGCGTGAGCCACTGCGCCTGGCCTATCTCTGGAGCTTCTATTGGATGAATGTTGAAACTTTTGGGTTCTATTCTCCATTTCCTTTATTATTTTTCTTTCGTACTTTCTATTTCATAATCCTTTTCTGCTATACGGTGAAGTAGTGCCATGCCTGAACACATTTTTTCATTGGGTTGTTCCAGTTTCTCTTATAGATAGGCAAAAGCTTTGTTGTATATTAGAGATGGTTACTCTTAATTTATTGGGGATGCTTCACCAATTTCCCCAACATTTGCCTTTTTAAACAGTTGTTTATGGTGTCTTTTGAATTAGATGATACTTTAATTTTTACATCTTTATGTCAGATTCATTGTTTATAGCCTTGGTGTAATGTCAGGAAGTGCCTATGCCAACTCAAGGTGTCTTACACTGTAATATTTTCCTAAATTTTCATCTAGTTCTTTATGATATCACGTTTTCACATTTAAGTCACTGAATTTTTAGAATTTATTATTTTATGTGCTTCAAAGTAAGGATTTAATCTTTATTTTTTCAAATGGATAGACGCTTGTCAAGCAGTCATATATTATACAACCCATCATCTTTTGCCCACTGTTTGGAAATGCATGCTGAAGTTTGCATACAGATTAGTCTGTTTCTTGACCTTCTATTTTGTTTCGCTATTAAATGTTTCTGTGTGTATTCATTCTTGATTGCTGCTGTAACAAATTTTCAATAGCTTAGACAATGCCGAGCACGGTTGCTCACGCCTGTAATCCCAGCACTTTGGGAAGCTGATACGGGTGGATTGCTTGAGGTCAGGAGTTAAAGACCAGCCTGGCCAACATGGCGAAACCCCCCCTCTACTAAAAATACAAAAATTAGCCAGGCGTGGTGGCACACAGCTGAAATCCCAGCTACTTGGGAGGCTGAGACAGGAGAATCACTTGAACCAGAGGTTGTAGTGAGCCGAGATCACCCCACTGCACTCCAGCTTGGGCAACACAAGTGAGACTGCATCTCACAATATATATATGTAGCTAAGACAATTTTTGGAAAAGAAGAATAAGGTGGGAGGAATGGCTCTACCATATTTCAATACTTCTTATATAGCTACAGGAATCAAGACTGTGTAGTATTGGGAGAAGGATAGACACATAGATCACGGGAACAAAATAGAGAACCTAGAAATAGCCCCACACTGATTTTTTTTACGAAGAGACAAAATAAGGAAGGATTGTCTGCTTAATAAATGGTGCTGGAGCAGTTTCATATCCACAGGCCAAAAAAAAAAAAAAAAAAAAAAGGCCTAATCTTCTTACCTTTATACAAAAAAAAAAAAAAAAAAACCTCAAGTCTATGATCATAGACTTAAATCTAAAATATAAAACTAAAAAAAGACTTTTACAAGAAAGCACAGGAGAAACATCTGAGATCTAGGGCATAGTGAACAGTTCAAAAAGCATAATCCATAAGGAAAACAAATAAATTGGATTGCATCCCATTTAAAAGTTTTGCTCCACAAGAAATCTTGTTAAAATGATGAAAAAAAGGGTATGACCTGGGGGAAATGTTTGCAAACCACATATCTAAGAAAGGACTCACATCCAGAATATATAATGGATATGTATACTACTCTCAAAACTCACCGGTAGGCTGAGCATGGTGGCTCAGGCTTGTAATCCCAGCACATTGAAAGGTCGAGGTCGATGGAGGGCAGATCCCTTGAGGCCAGGAGTTCGAGACCAGCCTGGGCAACATGGCAAAAAAACCATCTCTACTGAAAATAAAAAATTAGACAGGCATGATGATGCCTGCCTGTAATCCCAGCTACTCGGGAGGCTGAGGCATGAGAATCACTTGTACCTGGGAGGTGGAGGTTGGAGTGAGCCAAGATCATTCCACTGCACCCCAGCCTTGGTAACAGAGTGAGATTCTTTCTCAAGAAAAATAATAATAATAAGAAGAAGAATAAACCTCAATGGTAAAAAATATAAACAAATAATCCAATTAGAAAATCATGAAAAGATGTGAACATACATTTCACTGAAGAAGGAATAAGCAAATAAGCACATGAAAAGATGTTCAACACTCATTTGCTTCATTGGATGCAAATTAAGACCACAATGAGGTATCACTACACACTTATTACAATAGCTAAAATAAAAGACATAGTGACAACATAGTCACCAAATGGTGACAAGGATGCAGAGAAACTGGACAGTTCATTTAGTGCTGCTGGGAAGGTAAAATCTTACAGCCACTCTGGAAAGCAGTTTGGTAGTTTCTTATAAGACTAAACATGCAATTACCATACAATTCAACAATTACACTTCAGAGAAATTAAAATGTATGTCCATCCAGAAACCTGTACATAATTGTTCATAGCAGCTTTACTTGTAATAGCCAAAAGCTGGAAATAATCAATATGTCCTGCAATAAGCGAATGGTAGAACTGTGGTACATCCATACCATGGAATACTACTCAGTAATAAAAATGAACTATTTACTGGCCCCAGTGTCTCCCATAGGTAATCCCAGCACTTTGGGAGGCCGAGGCGGGTGGATCACGACATCGGGAGTTCGAAACCAGACTTGCCAATATGTTGAAACCGCGTTTCTACGACTAATACAAAAATTACCAGGGTGTGGTGGCGCACGCCTGTAGTCACAGCTACTTGGGAGGCTGAGGCAGGAAAATCACTTGAACCCAGGAGGCAGAGGTTGCAGTGAGCCGAGATCATGCCACTGGACTCCAGCCTGGGCGACAGAGTGAGGCTCTGTCTCAACAACAGCAACAATGAACTATTGATACATAAATATTAATATCTTGGAGGAATCTCCATGGAATTATGCTGAGTGAAATAAGCCCCTAAAACGTTATATACTACAAGATTTCATTTGTACAACATTCTAGAAAAGACAAAATTGTGGAAATGAAAAACAGATTAGAGGTTGCCAGGGGTTAGGGGTGGTGGATGGGAGAAGAGTGAGTATTACTAAAAATGAGTAGCACAAGGGATAGCATTGTGGTGATGGAAATGTTCTGTACCTTGTTTTCCTTTTTTTTTTTTTTCCCCAAGGGGATTCTCAGTCTGTCACCTAGGGTGGAGTGAAGTGGCACGATCTCAGCTCACTGCAACATCTGCCTCCCAGGTTCAAGTGATTCTCCTTTCTCGGCCTCCCATGTAGCTAGGACTACAGGCACCCACCAACTCTCCTAGCTAATTTTTGTATTTTTAGTAGAGACTGGGTTTCTCCATGTTGGCCAGGCTGGTCTCAAATTCCTGACCTCAAGTGATCTGCCCACCTCGCCCTCCCAAAATGCTGGGATTACAAGCATGAACCACTGCACCCGGCCATGTTCTGCACATCAAAATACTTTCACTGAATAGAGATGCCTTTACATTCTCTTACTTATGTTACAAAGCAAAAGGCGGTTCAAAAATGTTGTTCTATTATATATCAACTGAGAAAAACATAGATTTTTGTATCAACTGAAAAACACATATATTCCAGAAAAAGGTTTTGAAGACACATGGGAGTGGAATGTGCCCGCATTAAGAGCAGAGCTTTTACAGGACCACCTGTCTCCAGCCGGCTCCCAGGGACCAGTGAAAACAGCTGCTACCCTCAGAATGACAAGATGGTCTTGTTATTGATGTCACTGGACTCTCGAATCTCACCCTCCTTGACCACCAGCAGAGGCGAAACCTGATGATGTCACCATGGGTTGGCTTGGCCAGAAGCCCATAATCTGGAAGTTGTAGACATACCTTCCAAGCATCACAATCTTTGGTTTCTTTAATAACAATAGAAATTAATAATTATTTTCCTCCTGGGTAGAGTGGATCACGCCTGTAATCCCAACATTTTGGGAGGCTGAGGCGGGTGCATCACCTGAGTTCTGGAGTTCGAGACCAGCCTGACCAACATGGTGAAACCCCATCTCTACTAAAAATTCAAAAATTAGCTGGGAATAGGGGCACATGCCTGTAATCCCAGCTACTCAGGAGGCTGAGGCAGGAGAATGGCTTGAACCCAGGAGGCGGAGGTTGCAGTGAGCCAAGATCGTGGCATTGCACTGCAGCCTGGGCAACCAGAGTGAACCTCTGACTCAAAAAAATAAATAAATGAATACATAAAATAATCATTTTCCTCTTACGGCAGTCACAGCATCAGAAGGTAGCTTCATGGGTTCATTTCTCAAGATAATACCCTTGAGATAAAAACCTTGCATTTTCAGCAAGGTTTTCTTCTTCTAAAACCTCAAGGACTGCGGTGGCCACTCAGCCTAGTGGATTGCCACCGTATGTGGACCCACGTTCCCCTGGCTTAATGGTCAGCATTATGTCATCGTCCCACAGCACTGCAGACACAAGAGTGTCAGCCCCCAGAAAGGGCCTTTCCAAGCAGGTCTATATCAGGTCTGACATTTTCATGATCAACAGCCAGCCATCTACCAGTTCTGGCCAATCCTATCTGTATTTCATCAGCAATGAACAGAACCAAGCTAGGAGCACGAGACGGGACGAGGATAACTTAAAATACCACAAAGCTTACTGTTCTTATGGAGAGTCAGCTGGTCGCCCTTCCCTTCCCTTCCCTTCCCTTCCCTTCCCTTCCCTTCCCTTCCCTTCCCTTCCCTTCCCCTCCCCTCCCCTCCCTTCCCTTTTTCCTTTCCTTTCCTTTTTCCTTTCCTCCTCCTTTCCTTTTTCCTTTCCTTTCTTTCGTGTATTTATTTATTTGACAGTCTTGCTCTGTCGCCCAAGCTGGAGTGCAGTGGTGTGATCTCAGCTCAATGCAACCTCCGATTCCTGGGTTCAAATCATTGAGTGAGCCCAGGAGTTCAGGACCAGCCTGGGAAAAACAGCAAAAGGCAGGGTGGTGCATGCCTGTAGACCCAAGGCCGAGGCCAGAGGATCACTTGAGCCCAGGAGGTAGAGAACAGCCTGGACAACATAGCAAAACTGTCTCTACTAGAAAAATTAAAAATATTAGTGGGGGCTAGGTGGTGTGAGCCTGTAGTCCCAAGGCCGATGGGGGAGGATTGCTTGAGTCCAGGAGGTCGAGGCCAGCCTGGGCAACATAGCGAAACCCCATTTCTACTAAGAAGAACAACAAAAAAATAGCGTGGGCGGGGTGGCTCACCCCTGCAGGTCCCGGGCCAAAGTGGGAGGATTGCTTGAGCCCAGGAGGTCGATACCAGCCTGACCAACATAGCGAAAGCCTGCCTCTCCGAAAAAAAAAAGAAAATAAGAAAATAAATAAATAAAATAAAAATGAGCAGGGCAGAATGGCACACGCCTGTAGTCCTGAGGCCGAGGTAAAAACGTCACTTGAGTCCAGGAGATTGAGACCAGCCTGGGCAACATAGCAAAATCCGGTTTCTACTAAAAATGAAACAAACAAACAAACAAACAAATAAATAAAGCATGGGCCGGGTGGCACATACCAGTAGTCCTGAGGCAGTGGCAGAAGGAGCCCTTGAACCCAGGACGTTGAGGCCAGCCTGGTTAACATAGCGAAACATGGTTTCTATTTAAAAAAAAAAAATCATGGGCAGGTTGGTGCACGCCTGTAGTCCCAAGGCTGCAGCAGGAGGATCCCTTGAGTCCAGGACGTCGAGACCAGCCTGACCAACATAGCGAAACCGTCTCTATTAAAAAATCAAAAACCAAAAAATATGAGTGGGGGTGGGGTGGTTCATGCCTGTAGTTGCGAGACCGAGGCGGGAGGATTGGCCAAGGTGGATGTAACCAATACCACAATCATATCCCATAAGTAAATACATTTTCGTCTCTCCAGGGCTACAGGTAAAGGATGGTAATTGTGCACACCACACTTAGATTCCCTTTCAAAAATGTAAGCAGAGGTTGGAGGGCCTTGTACTGTTTTTTCAGTTGCAACAGATATAGAAGCCACTGAAGAATGAAAGCCACGACTAAGTACAGCAAAGCTCTGCAAATGTGCTAGTTTGGAAAACATTGTGTCTTTCAAGTAGAAAAATCACAGATCCGACTATTTTTTTCTTCTGGCTGTTCAGACTAGAATCCAGATGTTTAACACAAGATCCAGGGGAGGTCTTTGGAGAGATCAAAATCTCCTGACTCTGTCGCAATGGCAACAAAGTGTGGCTGGAGGAGGAGACAATATTGTGCAATGTCACTGCCCAAGGATGATGGACCAATCAGGGCAGTTAGTGAACTTCATCTGGCCAATCAGAAGTCAGAACAGTAGGCGGGAGGAACGAAGCTGATGTGGCGTCTATCAGTCCCGCCACCAGGGACAGAACCTTCTCAAACTGGGGGCGGAGACTCTGATTTTCCCGCCTAAAGCATCCCCCGGGATTGGCTACTTTAAGTTCAGAGTACGCATGCTCTGCCTTTCTCTCTCTTCCCATTCTTCCGCAGAGTACACACGCTCTGATTTTCTCTTTTGATTCTTCCAAAATCAGAGTGAGCATACACTGATTTTCTTTTTCCATTCTTCCTACCCCTCCTCTCCTCTGCGGTGCATTTGTTATCTAGTTTTAATAAGGAGTGTATGTGAGGCAGGTCGCCATCTCAAATCCTTCTTGTCAGTTTCTAACTTTTTCAGGTATGGGATTTTTCCTGGGAACTCTGTAGTAACTTAAGAAATTTGGGCTGGGCACAGTGGCTCACGCTTGTAATCCCTGCACTTTTGGAGGCCACAGCTGGTGGATTGCTTGAACCCACGAGGCAGAGGTTGCAGTGAGCCAAGATCATGCCATTGCACCCCAGCCTGGGCAACAGAGCAAGACTATGTATCAGAAAAAGAAAAAGCTCACTCAAATCTTTCCTCCTGGGCTCAAGTGATCCTCTCACCTAGGCCTTGAGACTACAGGCACAGGCCACCCCGCTTCTGCTAAGGTGTTTCTTCTTTTTTTTCTTTCTTTTTTTTTGTTTTTTTAGTAGAGATGGTTTCGCTATGTTGGCCAGGCTGGTCTCAAGCTCCTGGGCTCAAGCAATCTGCCCACCTTGGCCTCCCAAAGTGCTGGGATGGTACAGGCCTGCGCCACCACCCCCAGCTAATTTTTTGTAGACACGGGAGTTTTCCTCTGTTTCCCAGCCTGATCTCGACCTCCTGGGCTCAAGCGATCTGCACGCCTCGGCCTCCCAAAGTGCTGGGATTACAGGTGTGAGTCACTGCGCCTGGCTGAATGCTACATCTTGAAACGCCCCCACATTCTCTCTAAGTGTTGGTAGGCTCTTGTAGGCTCAGAAATTCTAGCTCTCTTCCTTCTAATAATTTAAAAATCACCCAGTAATAGCCTCTAAATTCATTCATAGTAGCGATGCTCATTTCTCTTCAACAGAACAGAAACCCCCATCCTTCTGCCTGATCAGATCCATCACCAGAGAGACCACGTTATGTCTGGGACTCACATCCCTTCCTTTATTTATTGAGTGGGGGTGTCAGAACGCCCCCACTCAATAAAATTGCACAGTCACGTCCCTGCCTCCCCAACAAGGGTCCGTACATCTTTCAGGGTAAGCCTGGCCCCAGGGAAACTACTAACAACATTAGCCAACCCCCTCCCAAAGACTCAAGGCTGCTTTGCCCATAGGAAACCTGTCATCCCCTATCAATACTTCTCCCAGAGACCCCTGGTTCCCTGTTTTCATCTGATTTCTCCCCATGTCCTTACTCAGGGACAGATAAGCCCCGGATGGAGAAATGCAGCACCTGATTCGAGGTGACTGAGTGTGGCCGGACTTCACTGATTTCTCCCTCCACGGGACCAAAGGTCTTGAGCCTGGAAAGTCTCAGGCAGTTTCTCTTGCAGGTCAGACTGCTCCTGGTGCCATGAATGGAGACGACGCCTTTGCAAAGAGACCCAGGGTTGATGCTCAAATACCAGAGAAGATACAAAAGGTGAGGTGACCTGGAGGAGATACAGTAGTGGCCCAGGGACAGTGTGGGATGACCAGGTTTCTGAGGAGGGGAGGACAGAGGTACTGGGGACAAGGAGCAGGGTCTCAGGGGAGATCTGGACCCTTGGGAGCCTCCCACCCTCGCTCTGTCATCATCTAGCATCCCTGGAGACAAGTCTCTGACCTTGCACTACATTTGGTGACTCTCAGTCCATTCTGGATGGTGGGAAGAGAGCCAGCCAGCAGCATTAAAGCTCTACTGTGTGGCAGGGGAGAAGCTAGGGTAGGTCCCCCATGTTCTGTCAGTTAGCTGTGGCATCAACCAGGAAGGATTATCATCCCCACTTCCCAGATCTAGCACGCAGGAAGTGGCTCCAGCTGAATGGCAGACATGCCTAGCTGAGTCACTGCCAGAATTCCTTTTTTTTTTTTTGTAGGCCTTCGATGATATTGCCAAATACTTCTCTAAGGAAGAGTGGGAAAAGATGAAAGCCTCAGAGAAAATCCTCTATGTGTATATGAAGAGAAAGTATGAGGCCATGACTAAACTAGGTAACAGAAAGTTCTAGGAACAGACAAGTCTGGGGACACATGAGCATCCCTTTTCCAGCTCTGGCTACTTCTTAGGCTGCAGAAAGTATTACAGACATGAGCCACCATACCAGGCCCAAGCTTGTCTCTTAAGGAATAAACATTTTGCTTCTTTCTAGGTTTCAAGGCCACCCTCCCACCTTTCATGTGTAATAAATGGGCCGCAGACTTCCAGGGGAATGATTTTGATAATGACTATAACCGTGGGCATCAGGGTGAGTAGATGGGAAGGGGCTGGATAGGGTCTCATCAAGCCCAACTGCTTTTCAGCTCAGCTACCTGGGAAAGATCCTCAGCCGTTTGTTCCCTCATACACATAAGGGCTGAGTGAAAAAAAAGTTGCATACAGAAAGTTAACTACAGAGGCCATTCATATAAAATTTTAAAACATGCAAAAGAAGAATATATATATTTTTATGGATAATAAGTAAATGGTAAATGTATACAAACATGAATGTGAATAAAAAGCCATCAAATTAAGGTGACTGGCTGTAAGTGGAGGAGGGAGGGAGGGCAGGGATTCCTGAGTGCTGCACACACAGCTTCAGCTGTGACTTGTCGATAGTGTGTTTTGTTTGTTTTTGTTTTTGAGATGGAGTTTCACTCTTCTCGGCCAGGGTGGAGTGCAATAAGGCAATCTCAGCTCACTCCAACTTTCACCTCCTGGGTTCAAGTGATTCTCCTGCCTCAGCCTCCCGAGTAGCTGGGGTTACAGGCACGTGCCCCCACGCCCAGCTCATTTTTTAATTTATGGTAGAGACGGGGTTTCACCATGTTGGCCAGGCTGGTCTCAAACTTCCTGACCTCAGGTGATCCACCCACCTCAGCCTCCCAAAGTGCTGGGATTACAAGTGTGAGCTACCACGCCCGGCCTGTTTGTAGTTTTTCTAATATTCTGAATAAATAAATCAGACCTAACATAGCTGTGGGGTAATGTTGAGATCCGACTGGACTCAGTATTATTCCCCATACTTTCCTGTGTGTTTGAAATATTTCTTTTTTAAACGACATGTTGTTCTTCCTAAGCACCGTTAATGAATCAAAGGACTGCTAAAAAAATGCTACAAGTGAAAAAAAGAAAAAAAGAAAGAAAGAAAGTGTTAAAACTGTAGATCCGCCAAAAACTTCCAGAGTTTGTTTCATTAACAGCATGTAGGTATTGGATAGGTATCTTAGGAGTGAGGGTGATGAACACATTATGTAATAAAGATCGCTGTTTCTCTGTATTTTATCAAAACCAAATAGTCTTCTCATTCCCAAAGAACCCTGATTCTCTGTGATGAGCTTGGAAGAGAGTTTGAAAGAGTGATCCCTCATCGAAAACACAGAGAGCTTCCCCACTTGTCAGAGAGCAGAGATAACATAGGGCGAAGAAAGACAAGTTCTTGCATAGAGATCTTTGTACATTTCAGGAATATAAAGGGGACATATGTATTTACTTGCTCTTCTGCTCTGACAATACCATTACAAGACAAGGTCAGAATGTCCAAACTGTCTCCAATAGACCTATTACTCCCCATCTAAACAGGCCAGGTTCTACTATCTCCCACAATCACTATAAGAGATCTGAAAATCCAGTGCTTGAGTGTCTGCCAAGTTTTTGACATTAAAGGAATGTCTTTATACTGAAGATATTTCAGAGCCACTGGACTAAATCATCCATGGTTCATCACACATTTAACAGCTTAATTCACATACCGTAAGATTCACCCATTTTAAGTGTGCAATGATTTTTAGTTATTGCACATCTTGAGTGGATACAGTTCAGATTCCCAACCAATCAATTTAATTATTTGAGAATAAGTAAAAGATATGTAATGGAATAAGATGAGACTGTGATGGGGTTTAGTCCCCATGTGATAAACCATGAGATGGAAAATTCTGAATTGATGCCACAGATAAATGCACCAACCATTACAAAACGTAATTCAGAAGCAAATCTGAAATAACTCCTCAACAATGAGTGGACTCATAACACTCTGTTGCAGAATAGCCTGATGCTACAGAAGTCTCTCTAGAGTTTGGAAATCTTTACCAAAAAGAAAAATTCTGATGTATTCTCTTTCAGTTGAACATCCTCAGATGACTTTCGGCAGGCTCCAGGGAATCTTCCCGAAGGTGAGTATCTCTCAAACCTAAAGGACCAGAGAACCTTTGTCCCTCCACATATACGAACACTGGTAAGAGTGGGAGAATATAAAAAATGCCCTCATTGCCTCCTTCTCCCGTGTCTATCACAAAACCTGATGTAGCACCGATGGCTTGATAATATTAACAGTTGTGATCGATAATACTTCTTTTGTTTTCATAGTGATGCCAGACACTGTTTTGAGCAGTTCACATGGATTAATTTATTTAATCGTTAAGAAGACCTCTATGACATTGTTTCTATTATTATCTCCAAATAATAACCAGTCATACACTTCAGTTGTCATCCACATGAAAGCCATGTGACTTAGCACAAATCTTCTGTGTCCTCTGAGCTCCAAATTCCTGGTCCATGAAATGGAAGTAAAGAATCATAGTTATCAGTAACATAATAATAAAATGAGGCTATCGGGGTACAGAGATGTTAAAGAATTTTCCTGAGGCACAGTGGCAGTGGTAGTCTAATCCAGAGCTCCAAGCCATTTAAAGCTCATTCACGTTTGCATTTATTTATGAAGTTCAGATGTTGCTCACAAGGGCTTCACCCCATAGGGCCTGCTGGTGCTTCCATTGAGACACCCACTCTCGCAACAGGAAGGACCAGCTGGCCTCTGCTCTGTTACTGGGGCAACTCACATGGCTTAGGAATCGATTTGACTGTTGGCCCCTCCCTACTGTGAGCCTGTCTGCATCTGGGGCATCCGGGAAGCCCCAGTCCCAGCCCATGGGATCCCTCAGAGGCCCCTGAATGAGTGACCCCACAACTGCAGATTCAACTCTGGTTTAGAGGGTAAAGGAATCTGGGAGTTGGGTTGCCAGTGTGGAGACCGAATTCGAAGATGGATCATGAAAGGTATTAATTGTTATTATTACCACATAAACAGCGTTTATAAGCTCAGAGAGGACTTTCCCTTAGCCTATTTTACATGTATCTTTCACTATTTCATAAGTGAGGAAGCTGAATAAAAAGTAGCTTAAGAGCCGGGAGCGGTGGTTCGCGACTATAATCCCAGCAATGTAGGAGGCTGAGGCGGGCAGATCACGAGGTCAAGAGATCGAGACCATCCTGCCCAACATGGTGAAACCTCATCTCTACTAAAAATACAAAACTTGGCGGGGCGTGGTAACGCCTGCCTGTAGTCCCAGCTACTCTGGAGGCTGAGGAAGGAGAATCACTTGAACGCAGGAGTTGGATGTTGCAGTGAGCCAAGATGGCGCCAGTGCACTCCAGCCTGGCAAGAGAGCAAGACTGTGTCTCAAAAAAAAAAAAAAAAAAAAAAAAAAAAAAGTAGCTTAAGATTGTTGGTCAGTGACACATCCCAATGCAACCAGAATTGGTATGGGTACCACCTCACTGAATTCCACATTCAATTGGTGC
The DNA here is from genome assembly GCF_029289425.2 of Pan paniscus. NCBI lineage: Eukaryota > Metazoa > Chordata > Mammalia > Primates > Hominidae > Pan > Pan paniscus. Next base: position 49,762,384 of record NC_073272.2, on the reverse strand, counting down.
CTCGGTAGGGTGGTATGCCAGATCTGGTACTGCTTTCTTTGCTGCCTAGATTAACTTCAGCAAACCATTTCTTTACCTCTCCCGTCCCTGTATTCATCTCCCCACACCATCTTTCCCAGCAGTGTTTTGTCGTCTCCCTATGTTTTTACATTTACTCTCCCAGAAGGTGTCTACAAGCTTATGTGGGACCCCTTGTACTTTATAGAAGGTCTTCCTTTTGTAGACCTTGTGAATTCTTAGAATGTTATTTTTCTCCAAGTCTCCTATATACGAAACTCTCAATTACATGGAGATTTTTGCTGTTTGCAAGAATGCCAGTCTTAAAAGAAGTGTGAAGGTAAGCATTCTAGCCCTGGAAACCCCATTCATTTAGGCCATTCATTTCCCATCTAATCTCCCAGGTTTCTCCTAATTTAGGCACATGTGACCCTCCCAGCGTTGTTGAGAACATTGATTAAGATAATGCATGTGAAGATGCCTTGTAAGCTCTAAAGCACTATAGAAATGTCACTGATTCTGTTTCTCTGTGACGTTCCCATTATAAAGATCATGCCCAAGAAGTCAGCGGAGGAAGGAAATTATTCGAAGGGAGTGCCAGAAGCATCTGGCCCACAAAAAGATGGGAAACAGCTGTGCCCCCCGGGAAAACCAAGTACCTCTGAGAAGATTAACAAGACATCTGGTAAGAGGAAGCAATTCGGGAACCAACCCTCTGGCTTCCCTGGCTATGTTCAGGTGTGTGGACTGGGTGTGTGGCATGGATCCCAGACAAGCCTGGGTCCAGGCTGGGCTGAGGAGCTCGCCCAGCTTCAGATGAGATGCTAGACATGATTTCCAGAAACACAGACTGGAGTTGTCATCCATATAAAAAACCACGTGACTTGGGGCAAGTCTTCCAAATTTTCTCAGCTCCAGATTCCTAGTCCATAAGATGGAAATAATTATAGTTCATAAATTGTTTGGAGGCATTAAATTAAATCTAGAAGGCCTGATGACATGAAAGGTGCTCAAGCGATTCTATCTTTGATAACCTGGGATCATATCTTACTCAGCTCAATGCCTGATACCCAATACAGGTGTATTTCAGAGATATTGCAGGTTCGGTTACAGACCACTGCAATAAAGAGAGTCACACACATTTTTTTGTTTGGTTTCACAGTGCATAAAAACATTATCTTGTCCAGGCGCAGTGGCTCACACTTGTAATCCCAGCACTTTGGGAGGCCGAGGCGGGTGGATCACGAGGTCAGGAGATCAAGAGCATCTTGGCTAACATGGTGAAACCCCGTCTCTACTAAAAATACAAAAAATTAGCTAAGCACAGTGGCGGGCGCCTGTAATCCCAGCTACTCAGGAGGCTGAGGCAGGAGCATGGCGTGAACACGGGAGGCGGAGCTTGCAGTGAGCGGAGATAGCGCCACTGCAGTCTGGCCTGGGAGAAAGAGCGAGACTCCATCTCAAAAAAAAAAAAAAAAAAACCAGTATGTTTACCCTACACTGTAGTGTACTAAGTGTGCAATAGCTTTATGTCTAAAAATATTTATACCTTAATTTTAAAATAATTCATTGTTAAAAATGCTAACAATCTTCTGAGCTTTCAGTGAATCACAGTCTTTTTGCTGGTGGAGGGTCTTGCCTCGGTGTTGATGGCTGCTGGCTGACCAAGGTGGTGGTTGCTGAAAGGTGGAGTGGCTGTGGCAGTTTCTTAAAAGAACACAACAATGAATTACATCGATTAGCTCTCCCTTTCATGAAAGATTTCTCGGCAGTATTTGATGCTATTGGATAGCATTTTACCCACAGTAGAACTTCTTTCAAAGTTGGAGTCAATCCTCTCTAGCTATGAAAGTTTTAGATGGCATCTGCTTCCAATAGAAGGCTATTTAATCTATATTGAAAATCTGTTGTTTAGTGTAGCCACCTTCATCAGTGATCTTAGCTAGATCTTCTGGATAACTTGCTGCAGCTTCTCCATCAGTGTTTGCTGCTACACCTTGCACTTTTATGTTATGGAAACGGCTTCTTTCCTTAAACCTCACGAACCAACCTCTGCTAGCTTCACACGTTTCTCCTGCAGCTTCTTCACCTCTCTCAGCTTTCATGGACTAGAAGAGAGTTTGGGTGTTGCTCTGAATTAGACTTTGGCTTAAGGGAATGTTGTGGCTGGTTTCATCTTCTATCCTGACCACCCAAACTTCCTCTATTTGAGCAGTAAGGCAGTTTTGCTTTCTTATTCGTGTGTTCACTGGAGTCTTAGTATTATTATTTCCTTCAAGAACTTTTCCTTTGCATTATATAGTATTATTTCCTTCAAGAACTTTTTTTTTGCATTCACAGCTTGGCTGTTTGGTGCAAGAGGCCGAGCTTTCAGCCTGTCTTGGCTTTCAGCATGGTTCCTCACTAAGCTTAGCCATTTCTAGCTTGTGATTTAGAGTGAGAGACATACGACTCTTCCTTTCATTTGAACACTTAGTGGCCATTGTAGGGTTGTTCATTGTCCTAATTTCGGTGTTGCTGTGTCTCAGGAAATAGGGAGGCCCAAGAAAAGGAGGAGAGATGGGGAAGAGCTCATCGGTGGAGCAGTCAGAACACACACAACATTAATCGATTACGTTTGTCATCTCCTGTTACCCCCAAAACAGTTACACACAACAGGGTGATTATTGTCACTAATAACTTAATTGTATATTAAAAAAAACAGATAGAGTGTAATTGGATTGTTTGTAACACAAAGATAAATGGCTGAGGGGATGGATACCCTATTTTCCATGATGTGATTATTACGCATTTGCATGCCTGTATCAAAGCATCTCATGTACCCCATAAGAATATACACCTACTGCGTACCCACAAAATAAAGAACAAAAATTATTTTAAAAGACTAAAAAACAATTGCAGTAATAACCTCAAAGCTCAATGATCACAGATCACCATAACAGATATAATAGTAATGGAAAAGTGTAAAATTGGTTAGAGTTTCCAAAAACATATTGCGGTATCTTTGAAGCACTATGAAAATGAGGTGCAATAAAACAAGGTATGCCTGTGTGCTGTTAACAAACACGTGCAGCATGAAAGGAGGTATGCGTGAATGTTCCCATAAGTGAAGAGGTTGGGAATCTAAACCTCACAACAGAAGGAGCCAGAAGCTAAAACTTTCATTGGCATTTGGCCTGTATTGGTGTGGGTCTAAGGTTTCAGACTTGAAGCCAGAGAATGTGAAAAACTGGATAAAGAAGGCCCACGGGCACTTGGTGGTGGGGAGGGCATCTCCTTTTCTTTGAGAAAACAGAGCCTAACACTCTCCGTCCTACCCAACCCTCATCTTCCAACTCTTCTCCATCATAGGACCCAAAAGGGGGAAACATGCCTGGACCCACAGACTGCGTGAGAGAAAGCAGCTGGTGATTTATGAAGAGATCAGCGACCCTGAGGAAGATGACGAGTAACTCCATAAGTGAACCTTCGGCTCACCCTCCACATCCCTGCAGATGTGCTATTCTGTTATGGTACTGGTATCCCATCTTCTCACTTGTTCCCCAAATCATTCCCTTCTCCTAATTTTCTAGGGTACCCCATTGAGGCTGAATGAAGAGATTTCCCCTGCTCGCCCTTTCTTTTTCTTTCTTTCTTTCTTTCTTTCTTTCTTTCTTTCTTTCTTTCTTTCTTTCTTTCTTTCCTTCCTTTCTTTCTTTCTATCTCTCTCTCTTTCTCTTTCTTTCTTTCTTTCTTTCTCTCTCTTTCTTTCTTTTTCTTTTTTTTTGAAAGGGAGTCTTGCTCTGTCACCTAGGCTGCAGTGTAGTGGCGTGATCTTGGCTCACTGCAACCTCTGCCTCCCTCCTGGCTCAGCCTTCTGAGTAGCTGGGATTACAGGTGTGCACCACCACACCTGGCAAATCTTTGTGTTTTTAGTAGAGACGGGGTTTCACCATGTTAGTCAGGCTGTTCTTGAACTCCTGACATTGGGATCTGCGCGCCTCGGCCTCCCAAATTGCTGGGTTTACAGGCGTGAGCCACTGCGCCCAGCCTTCCCATGCTCTTTCTACTCCCTACCCTGTATATCCAGGGATCCTCCCTACCCAGGATGCTGTGGCTTCCCAAACCCCAGGTCAGCCCTTATATGCAGGCCACACTTTCCTCTAGCCTAGGAATGGATAACCCAGGCGAAGAAATCACTGTGGCATGAACAGATGGTTCACTTCGAGGAACCGTGGAAGGTGTGTGCAGGTCCTGAGGTAGGGCAGAATCGGAGTGTGCAGGGTCTGCAGGTCAGGAGGAGTTGAGATTGAGTTGTCACGTGGTGGGAACTCACTGCCACTTACTTTCCTTCTCTCTTCTTGCCTCAGCCTCAGGGATACGACATATGCCCATGATGAGAAGCAGAACGTGGTGACCTTTCACGAACATGGGCATGGCTGCGGACCCCTCGTCATCAGGTGCATAGCAAGTGAAAGCAAGTGTTCACAACAGTGAAAAGTTGAGAGTCATTTTTCTTAGTGTGCCAAGAGTTCGATGTTAGTGTTTCCATTGTATTTTCTTACAGTGTGCCATTCTGTTAGATATTAACGTTTTCATTGATGAGCAAGACATGCTTAATGCATATTTCGGTTTGTGTATCCATGCACCTACCTCAGAAAACAAGTATTGTCAGGTATCTCTGCATAGAACAGCATTACCCTCCTCTCTCCCCAGATGTGACTACTGAGGGCAGATTTCAGTGTTTAATTTCCGATTTGCTCCTCTGCATTTACACACACACCACATCACACACACACACACACAGAAACACACCAAGTACCAGTATAGGCATCTCCCATCTGCTTTTCTCCATTGCCATGCGTCCTGGTCAAGCCCCCCTCACTCTGTTTCCTGTTCAGCATGTACTCCCCTCATCCGATTCCCCTGTAGCAGTCACTGCCAGTTAATAAACCTTTGCAAACTTTCCCCAGTTGTTTGCTCCTCTCATTATTGTGCACACAGCTCTGTGCACGTGTGTGAATATTTCTTTAGGAAAGATTCTTAGAAGTGGAATTGATGTGTCAAAGGAGTCATTTATTCAACAAAACCCTAATGAGTGCGTCCTCGTGCTGAGTGCTGTTCTAGGTGCTGGAGAGACATCAGGGAACAAGACGGGCAGATGTTCCTGACCACCATTCTAGAGGAGGATGTTTCCAGTTGTTTGTTTGTTTGTTTGTTTCTTCTAGAGATTGGGTCTTGCTCTGTCCAGGCTGCAGTGCAGTGGCACGATCATAGCTCAATGCAGCCTTGAACTCCTGGGCTCAAGCGATCCTCCCACCTTGGCCTCCTAAAGTGCTGTGATTACAGGCGTGAGCCACCGCACCTGGCCTTCAGTTTTTATTTTGATAGAGACTACACACTTCAGTCCTGGAGCAGGATTCTGCAGCATGTGGTTAGGCATCTTGGCCTTTGCTCTCTGAATGATCTTCGGGTTCAAGGTCTGGGACGGTCCATTTGGGAGTATGTGGGAGGAGACAACAGATGAAATCATCATCTGGAGAACGTGGAGGAATGAGGAAGATGCGTGCACTGTAGACCCTGTGATGGCCAGGGAATAGAAGAGTCCACTTAGTCTCCATGTAGGGGAGCAACGGTGGGAAAGTACCCTGGACAGAAGCATGAGACTGCCCATCAAGGGTCTCACCAACCAAGGGCCTGGGGGCTGGGGTGGGGATGATGATTTGGGAATGGGACAGTTCTTTGTCACATGTACCATTGCACAGTGTGGAGGGGAAACAGTTGTGGGGAAGGGAAGGGCAGAGGGGAGTCTATTTTAGAACAAACCATCGTGTGTGAATGAAGACATCAAAGCTCCATTCACACACCACGGACTTGAAACACCAGCCCCAGGTGGAGGCAGGATTGGAGCTGTTTTGACCGTTCGTGGTCCAGCACCTTGGCCTCCTGGTTCTCCCCAGCCTTGGAAGGAGGACACTATCATCATTATGCCTATATGATAGACAAGATATGGAGTCCCAGAGAAATGGTAGTCATCTTGTCACAGGTCCTACAGCTGGCAGGTGCAGGAGGAGCTGAGTTTGGAGTTCACTGACTCTAGAAACATTAAGGAGGACAAGTGTGTGTGGTGGAGGGAGGGAGAATTGAACAAGTCCCGGGTTCTGTCCCCAATCACAAGGTAGAGGCTGTCGGTTCATTTTCCCAAGACAAGGATCACTTGGACAGAGAGAGTGCAGGGAGGGAGAGGCAGTTGTGGTCACAGCAGGTACAGTGGGAGACAGAGATATGCAGGGTGGGCAGAAGAGGGGCAGGCAAAGAAGCAGGGGATACCCAAGGCCAAGTGTGGGCTGTCACAGCCACCAGAGGGAGAGGGTGCTAGTAAGGAGGTTGTGGGGCTCCAGGAGCAACAGAGGTTCCCCAGATCTGTGAGCATGCCCTGCCTGGCACTGCAGGAAGGGGTGGCTGCCACCCAGGTCAGTGTGGACGTACCTCTACCTGTGTCTCAGAGGAAACAAATTCTATTTTATCCTAATATAGTTCTGTATTACACAAATATAACATTTGGCTGCTAGATATTGATTGCCTTATCCTCCATGCAAACAGAGGAGAGGATTCCCCAAAAGAGATACTGAAGCATTTAACATTTCTTTCTCCCTGGGATGATGGGGTCCATAAGTTGGGTCCCCCAGCCCGCCAGACAGGTGCAAGGAAGAGTGGCTGGAAGATCGTGAATCATGAAAGGGAACATTTTTCCTTAGGTTCCTTGGGTATATAAAGCTCCCGACTATCTGTCTATCATGGATAGATAAAGAGTGAACATGGTCCCCTCTCCACAAATGTGTTTCCCTCCTTCATTATTACCGTGAAGGGCTGAAGTTACAAGAAGTTCTGATACATTACTTTTTTGTGTTTTTTTTGAGAAAGGATCGCAGTCTGTCGCCCAAGCTGGGGTACAGTGATGCAATTACAGCTCACTGCAGTCTCGATCTCCCAGGGTCAAGGGATTCTCCCACTTCAGCTTCCGAACTAGCGGGTATTACAGACAAACGCCACCACACCCAGCTAATTTTTGTATTTGTTGTAGAGACGGGATCCACTATGTTTCCCAGGCTGATCTCGATCTCCTGGCCTCAGGCAATCCTCCTGCCTCAGCCTCCCAAGGGCTGGGATGACAAGTGTGAACCACCTCGCCAGGCTTTCATTTTCTTTAATGAACAATTATCAGCGTTTCATCTTAGAGAAAAAAGTGGCTACTGCCAGCCAATCTGTCTGTGGTGTTGGAGGGGAATCTGGCTGATTCAGATGTTTTAAATGAACTTTTAAATTAACCTACCTGATGATTATCCTAAGGCCCTTTCCTGCCCCGTGTTATTTTGAATCTGGGTTTAGATTTTTTCATAGGCTTTGTTACAAAGAGCATCTCTTGGCCGGGCATGGTGACTCATGCTGTAATCTCAGCACTTTGGGCGGCTGAGGCAAGCAGATCACTTGTGGTCAGGAGTTCGAGACCAGCCTGGCCTACATGGTGAAACCCCCATCTCTACTAAAAATACAAAAATTAGCCAGCCGTGATGGTGGGCACCTGTGAATCACAGTTACTTCAGGGGCGGAGGCAGGAGAATCCCTTGAGCACGGGAGATAGAGGATGCAGTGAGCTGAGATCACGCCACTGCACTCCAGCCTGGGCGACAGAGTAAGTCTCTGTCTCAAAAAACAAACAGCATCTCTCGCCTACAGTGATTTGAGCTGTGGTCTTGCCTCCTTGGGTTTCTCTATCAGTCTGATCCCATCTACTCTATCTCCCAGGAATGCCTCAATATTTCTGGTGGACCGCTGACACGCTTTCCTATTTTCCTCTACTGTTAAGAATTGACCCTTGAAAACATTTTCTTCCCAGTTCAATGGAATGTTGAGTGGGGCACGGGATCTATCTGCCATCTTGCTCCAATCATCTGGTTTTAGATATTTTATGTATATTTGTCACTATATAAGTGTATTTTTTCTCAATTTGGTTTTCTAAATGGTTAATATTGGTATGTAGAAAACCTATCTATTATTGTATATAATATATTGTTACCTGTCTGATTGCGGCTTCCTCTGCATTTTGGCACAAGACTCAATCTGTTTTATTCTCCAAAAGAAAACTGACAGGCTGGGCGCAGTGGCTCTCGCCTGTAATCACAGCACTTTGGTAGGCCGAGGCGGGTGGACCACCTGAGGTCAGGAGTTCGAGACCAACCTGGCCAAGATGGTGAAACCCCATCTCTACTAAAAATACAAAAAAAAAAAAAATTAGCTGGGCATTGTTGGTGAGCGCCTGTAGTCCCAGCTACTAGGGCAGCAGAGGCGGGAGGACCACTTGAACTTGGGAGGCAGAGACTGCAGTGAGTTGAGACCGCGCCACTGCACTCCAGCCCGGGCGACAGAGACTCTATCTCTAAATAAAAAAGAAAAAGAATAAAAGAAAATTCACTTCACAGGCAATAGACAGTGATAAAAGGATAATTTATGGAAGATTTCAAAGAGGAGACTGATGGAAAGAAAGAAAGTATCTATTTTACTGAGCTGGGCAGTTCACTGCAAAAATCACCAGAACTGCATTTTTCTCCAAAAATATTATCCATAAGCTATTCTACTACTGGTTTTTCTAGTCCTTCCCTCTATTCCAACTCCTCAAATTGTCCATTTCCTTATTGGGTTAATTTTCCTCTGCCCAGATCTGGGTCCTCCACAACACTTACCATTGTCTTTGAGTGTGTGAATTCCCATTACTTTAGCTCAGGTTCCCAAGGAAACAGGCTTTGGGCCATACAGGACACCTCTAGACAGACTATACTGAGAAAGTATGCTTGGACCGGTGCATGGGGAAAGGAGAGGAGAAGGAATTTATGTACCTGGCTCTCACTCCTGGTTCTTTTTCTTATTGGTCAAGATTTACCTCACAGGCACGAACTCCCCCACACTTCTAGATTGCATCACCTGCCCCTTTGGCAGCTGTCTTGGAAGCCAGATCCCACACTTTGAAGTATAGTGTTTCATACAATCCAAAAGTGGTCATAGAGGCCAGGTGTGGTGGCTCAATCCTATAATCCTAGCGCTTTGGGAGGCCAAAGCAGGTGGATCATGAGGTCAGGAGTTCAAGACGAGCCTGGTGAGCATGGTGAAACCCTGTCTACTAAAAATCCAAATTTAGCCTAGCATGGTGGCCCGTGCTTGTAATCCCAGCTACTCCGTGAGCTGAGGTAGGAGTATCATTTGAACCAGGAAGGCGGATGTTGCAATGAGCCGAGATCGCATCACTGCACTCCAGCCTGGGCAACAGAGGGAGACTCCCTCTCAAAAACAAACAAACAAGAAAAAGCCAAACAAACAATAAAAAGTCGTAGCAGAAACCAGAAATTTCAGGTGTGTGGCTAACTGGCCTGGTTGTACAGCAACAGCCAAGGTTGAAAACTAAATATTCCCAGGCAAGTCCTAAGTTCACCAAGTATTTGGAGTACCCATCTGTGCTAGTTAACTGCCCTTATCTGAAGGAAAAATAAAACTCATATCTCTATGACAAGCAGGTGCTTACAGTTTGGAGCAAGTCACCTAGGCTAAACTCCCCTGGTGACAGGGAAACAACGAAATCATCTTCCTCGATGTTCACATTTCAAAGAGATGGCTCCAAGGCCTTGAAGAAAGACATTTCTAGGGACTGGGCATGGTGGCTCATGCCTGTAATCCCAACACTTTGGGAGGCTGAGGCTGGAGGATCACTTGAGGCCTGGAGTTCAAGTCCAAGACATTCCTGGGTTGTAGGGTGGACAGAGGCTTACAGATCAAAGGAAGAATTTACAAATACAAATTTTCACAAGGAAATGCTCTAAAGAAACTGAAAAGGCGAAAGGTCTCTTCTTGCCCTTTTGGCAACAGGAAAAAATCAATTTTATGTTTCGTTACTCTTACAATTTCCCCCTTTTGTTATTGTTTTATTGGAACACTACAATTTTCTAATTATCTCCACTGCTGTTTCTATTTTTCTCTGGGTACTTTACAGCCACCTAGATATCCAACAAGTCCATAGTAAGATGCACAGCAAAGCAATTATCAAGATTATAATAGACTGATTTTTTTTTTCGGGACAGAGTTTCTCTCTTGTTTCCCAGGCTGGAGTGCAATGGCTCAATCTTGGCTCACTGCAACCTCTGTCTCCTGAGTTTAGTGATTCTCCTGCCTCAGCCTACCGAGTAGCTGGGATTACAGGCATGTGCCGCCACACCCAGCTAATTTTGTATTTTTTGTAGAGATGGGGTTTCACCATGTTAGCCAGGATGGACATGAACTCCTCACCCCAGGTGATCCACCCACCTCAGCCTCCCTAAGTGTGAGGATTACATACATGAGCCACCATGCCCGGTCTAGAATGAATTTTTAAATTCAGTATAATACTCACCTTGTCAGGGGACGGGGCGACCTTTAAACACATCATACTGGTTAATTGTGTCAAAGACAAAATAAATTATAGAGATAAATCCCTAAATCAAATGCTGTATTTGGGAACCACAAAATTGCAATTCAGGGCATACACACAGACTAGGGTGGTCTTCAGTATGTCCAACAAACAAACAGAAGTTGGAAGTTTTATTAGAAAGAAAAATGTTGCATATTGTTTAGAAATGAGGCTCATTGACACTGGAGAAGCTGGTTCATTCCCACAATCAGCTTTCACATTCCCTCTTTTGATCAACATCTTTCTTTGAAAACCTCACTGATCATCCATCTTAAAGTGAGGCTTCATTGTCACTCCATGCCAGGATGGACCTGTGCCAGTTGTCTTTATCCCATGTCAAGGGAAAGGTAAGGGAGTCTATATCTGGGACACGAGCCACATTTGAGCCATAAAGAGGCCAGAAGGAAAAAAAAATTCAGGCAGGTTTGTCTGGAGTTCAGCATCAAGTTTCATCTTGTTTGTCCCATCTGTATTAGCAATCATCTTGACCCAATGGGCTAACGTTATCCTGTTGGGAGAACTGGCTGAACAAATATTAGACAGGCAACAAGAACGGAGCTCAGAGATCATAATACAAAAATAATTAGCAATTGTTTTATTTTATTTTATTTTATTTTATTGCAATGGACTCTTGCTCTGTTGCCCAGGATGAAGTACAGTGGCATGATCCTGGCTCACTGCAACCTACAACGATTCTTCTGCCTCAGCCTGTTGAGTACCTGGGATTACAGGCGCTCACCACCACGCCTGGCTAATTTTTGTATTTTCAGTAGAGACGGGGTTTCACCATTTTGACCAGGCTGGTCTAGAACTCATGACCTCAAGTGATCCGCCGCCTTGGCATTCCAAAGTGCTGGGATTACAGGCGCGAGCCACCACACCCAGCTATAATTAGCAATAGTATAATAAATTTAGTTTGTACAATGGTTTTGAACCAAGATCCCAAGCCTAAGGACCACCAGCTAAACAAATAAAAAATCTATGGGAGAATTGAATGAGACCTCTTATAGTCTTTGAGTCTTTGAGTAGCATTTTAGGACTGGGTTGAATTAAAGCAGAGTGCCAACTCTATAAAAGGGACCACTAAGTGAAGGAAAGAAGTTGGGGTCAGGTTCTGTCAAGTGACAAATGTAGACATTAAGGGGGTAAGACTCTCATTATGATATGAAGACTTATTCTGACGTCTTGGGAAAAACTGTCTACAGTGTGGAAACATCAACTTCTCATCCTGATTTCTTGTTCAAATGTCTCTGGTTATGGCATTGGACAGTTTGGAGAACTCTTTGTGTGGTCCATACGTCAGGCACGAGACTTTGTTCCTTAAAATTTATGCACTTTTATAGGACTTGTAAATCAAAAATAAAATCCTAACCCGCACCACCCTACAACCATCTGAATGGACTTCTTCCTCAGCCAGGGCTCTTTTAAAATTTAACCTGAGAGACGGTTTCAGGCCATGACAGGAAGTGGGGGTCAGACATGCCTCATTATACCTCTCTGGCATCAACATCAACACAGACTTTCAGTCTAATAAGAAACATGTTACAACCTATTCTCTCTGAAGCCTAGTACCAGAAGGCTTCCTCTGCAAATATGAACTTGGGTCTCCACAATCCTTTATCTTAACCCAGGCATTCCTTTCTGTTGATCCTAGGGTTTTGTTTTGTTTTGTTTTGTTTTGAGATGGAGTCTCTCTCTGTCGCCCAGGCTGGAGTGCAATAGGGGGGATCTCGACTCACTGCAACCACCGTCTCCTGGGTTCAAGCAATTCTTGTGCCTCCAGTAGCTGGGACCACAGGCGCCAGCCACCATGCCCAGCTAATTTTTTGTCCTTTTAGTAGAGAAGGGGTTTTGCCATGTTGCTCAGCTTGGTCTTGAACTTCTGGACTGGTGATCCATCCGCCTCAGCCTCCCAAAGTGCTGGTATTCCAGGCATGAGCCAACACGCCCAGCCTACTAATTAGGTTTCTTCTTGCTTAGGAAAACTGAGCTTTGAAAGGGTTAAGTTTTTAAGTCTGTGTAACTTTCTGTATTGCTTTTGAAGTCTGTTGACTATAACTCTGGTTAAATGAGTGACTATTATTTCACAGTGACCCGTGATCCTGTTTTGAACAAGTGTTTTGAGCCTTTTAACATCTTTGACAAACTTCCCCAAAATCCAATTCTTTTTTATTTATCTATTGCTGTCGAACAAACTAATCAAATTCTAATTTAAGTCTTTTTAACCTAAAATTGAGTGAGATTTACCAGTGAGGCCCCCGGAGAGCCTCAAAGAATGTGTCTCTCATTAGGCTTATTTGATATGTTAGATGATATGAAAAGCAATTTCAAATAATAAAATACACTAATTGCTGTTTACATTTATATAAATATGTTATTGATGTTAATGTTCTGAAGATCATATAAATTTTACAGAGCTCTGATGGTCCTGGTATGATGCTATCAGTCATGATTCTGGTTCTTATCTTAAAATGTTCTACATAATAGAAATAATTGAATTTTTTTTCAATTATGGACCTTTGATCAGATCTTAATCATTGCTATTCTAAGCTGTATCATCTACAGTGTTGACTCGTCTCTAAATGTATCCAGAATCAGATTCATAAAAAAGATTTTAACAAGTACTATTGAATATAGATTTATAATAACTTTCAGATAAATGAACTAAATAATTTTTGAAAACTCTAATGAAAACTGATGGGTTCATGCACCTGATCATCAAGATCAAGCAGAACAAAATTACATGAGGCTAAATAACTGATGTTTTTATGGCCTTTATTTAAAACTTTATTTATTCTTCAGCTGGGCACAGTGGCTCACACCTGTAATCCTAGCATTCTCAGAGGCCAAGACAGAAGGATCCCTTGAGTGCAGGACTTCAAGACAAACCTGGGCAACATAGGAGACCTGGTTTCTAAAAGAAATTAAGAAAAAAAAGCTTTGTTTTTTACTTAAATGTTTGGTTTTGCACATTTAATAAAATTTTCTGGTGGGGTGTGGTGGCTCACTTTGGAAGCCAAGGCAGGAGGATTTCTTGAGCCCAGGAGTTCAAGACAAGTCTGGACAACATGGCAAAACCCTGTCTCAAAAAAAAAAAAATTAGCTGGGCATGGTGGCATGCGCCTGTGGTCCCAGCTACTTGGGAGGCCGAGGTGGGAGGATCACTTGAGTCAGGCTGCAGAGGTTGCAGGGAGCCATGTTTGCACCACTGCACTCCAGCCTGTGCAACAGGGCACAAACCTTTCTCAAAAAATGAAAAAAAAGAGAAAATTTCCTCTGTTAAACTGTCTATAGTTTATAACAATTTGGTAAAGTGTACTTTTGTAAACTAAGATGGAAAGATTTGCTTTTTCTTTCTGCTCGATTCCTCCAGAATTCGAAACTATTTGGAAATATTCTTACGGCAGTATGGTTATTTACACAGGTCCAGTAAAAACCTGCTCTTGGTGCCTCATTCTACTCCAACATGGCAAAAATCTCCAGCCCTACAGAGAGTCCCTGATTGCTGTTTTCCAGAAATAGGCTGGAAAGGATGGTTACAATAGCATTCACTCCAAGACAGAGTTCCCAAGCTTCATGAATACAGAACTAGATGCCTTCATGAAGAACCAGAAGGCCCCAGTGTCCTTGACCACATGATGAAGAAACTGGACCTCACTAGTGATGGGCAGTTAGATTTCCAAGAATTTCTGCATCTGATGGATGGCATGACTGTGGCTTACCATGACTCTTTTCTCAAGGCTGCCCATTCCAAGAAGCAGATCTGAGGATCCCCTGGGCCTGGTTTCCAAGCCACCCCCTTTCCTTCCAGCCTCACCATCACCATCTGCTCACAGCCCACACATACCCTGGGCCCAGCACACCTACCACCTCATGCAGGCCCTGCCTGCAGGTAGTAATAAAACCATTCCTTCCTGCCTGCAGCTTCCCACTCCCTCTCCCCTCTTCTCCTCCTCCCCCTCCCCTCCTCTGCCCTGTCTTCTCCTCCCCTCCTTTCCTCTCTTCTCTTCTCTCAAGCACACCTACCACCTCATGCAGGTAGTAATAAAACCATACTTTACTTTTCTCTTTCTTTTCTTTTTCTTTTTTTTTTTTTCAGAGATGGGGGTCTAGTTATGTTTCCCAGGCTGATCTTGAACTCCTGGGCTCAAGTACTCTCCCAAAGTTCTGGGATTATAGGTGTGAGCCATTGCACCTGACCCACTTTTTTTTTAACACACACACAAAAATCTGCTCTGTCTTTATAGACGGATACAATTAAAAACATTGGTTATAGGGCCAGGCACGGTGGCTCACACCTGTAATCCCAGCACTTTGGGAGGCTGAGGTGGGCAGATCACTTGAGATCAGGAGTTTGAGACCAGCCTGGCCAACACGGTGAAACCACATCTCTACTAAAAATACAAAAATATGTAGCAGGGCTTCGTGGCACACATCTTTAATCCTGGCTACTCAGGAGGCTGACACAGGAGAATTGCTTGAACCCAGGAGGTGGAGGTTGCGGTGAGCCGGGATCACGCCACTGCACTTCATCCTGGGCGACAGAGCAAGACTCCATTTCAATAAAATAAAACAAACAAAAAAAAGATTGCTAATTATTTTTGTATTATGATCTTTGAGCTCTGTTCTTGTTGCCTGTCTAATATTTGTTCAGCCAGTTCTCTCAACAGGATAATGTTGGCCTAGTGCTTCACGATGAATGCTAATATAGATGGAACTAATAAGATGCTGAACTCCAAACAATCATGCCTGATTTTTTTTCCTTCTGGCCTCTTTGTGGTTCAAATGTGGCCCATGTTCCTGATATAGACTCCCTTACCTTTCCCTTGACATGGGACAAAGACAACCGGCACAGGTCCATCCTGGCATGGAGTGACAATGAAGCCTCACTTTAAGATGGCTGATCAGTGAGGTTTTGAAAGAAAGATCTTCATCAAAAGAGGGAATTTTAAAACTGATTGTGCGAATGAACCAGCTTCTGCAGTGCCAGTGAGCCTCATTTCAAAACAATATGTAACATTTTTCTTTCTGATAAAGCTTCCAACTTCTGTTTGTTCGTTGGACATACTGAAGACCACCCAAGTCCGTGTATATGCCCTGAATTGCAATTTTGTGATTCCCAAATACAGCATTTGATTTAGGAATTTGTCTCTATAATTTATTTTGTCTTTGACACAATTAACCACTATGATGTGTTGAATGGTCGCCCCGCCCCCTGACGAGGTGAGTATTATACTGAATTTAAAAATTCATTCTAGACTGGGCATGGTGGCTCACGTCTGTAATCCTCACACTTTGGGAGGCCGAGGTGGGCGGATCACCTGGGGTGAGGAGTTCATGTCCATCCTGGCTAACATGGTGAAACCCCATCTCTACAAAAAATACAAAGTTAGCTGGGCTTTATGGTGCATGCCTGTAATCCCAGATACTTGGGAGGCTGAGGAAGGAAAATCTCTTGAACTCAGGAGACAGAGGTTGCAGCGAGCTGAGATCGCACCATTGCATTCCAGCCTGGGCAACGAGAGTGAAACTCTGTCCCGAAAAAAAAAGTCATTCTATTATAATCCTGATAATTGCTTTGCTTTGCATCTTACTATGGACTTGTTGGATATCTATGTGGCTGTACACTACCCAGAGAAAGATAGAAACAGCAGTGGAGATAATTAGAAAATTGTAATGTTACTATAAAAGAATAACAAAAGGGGGAAATTGTAAGGTTAACTACACATAAAATTGAGATTTTCCTGTTGCCAAAAGGGAAGAAGAGACCTTTTCCCATTTCCCTTTCCCTAGAGCATTTCCTTCAGAAAATTTGTATTGGTAAATTCTTCCTTTGATGTGTAAGCCTCTGGCCCCATATATCCCAGGAATGTCTTGGACTTGAACTCCAGGCCTCAAGTGGTACTCCAGCCTCAGCCTCCCAAAGTGTTGGAATTACAGGTGTGAGCCACCATGACCAGTCCCTAGAAAGGTCTTTCTTCAGGGCCTTGAGCCATCTCTTTGAAACGTGAACATTGAGGAAGATGACGTCCCAGTCTCCCTGTCACCAGGGGAGTTTGCCTAGGTGCCTTTCTCCAAGCTCTAAGCACCTGCTTGTCATAGAGATATGAGTTTTATTTTTCCTTCAGATAAAGGCAATTAACTAGCACAGATGGGTACTCCAATTCCTTGGTGAACTTAGAACTTGTCTGGGAGTATTTAGTTTTCACCCTTGGCTGCTGCTATACAACCAGGCCAATTAGCTACATACATGGACTTTCTGGTTTCTGCTACCACTTTTTTGTTTGTTTGTTTGTTTGTTTTGTTTTGTTTTTCAGATGGAGTCTTGCTCCGTCGCCCAGGCTGAAGTGCCGTGGTGCGATCTCAGCTCACTGCAACCTCTGCTTCCCAGGGTCAAGCGATTCTCCTGCCTCAGCCTCCCGAGTAGCTGAGATTACAGGTGTGTGCCACCATGCCGGGCTAATTTTTGTATTTTTAGTAGAGACTGGGTTTCACCATGCTCGCCAGGCTAGACTCGAACTCCTGACCTCATGATCTTCCTGCCTTGGCGTCCCAAAGTGATGGGATTACAGGCGTGAGCCACCACACCTGGCCTCTAGGACCACTTTTGGATTCTATGAAACACTACACTTCAAAGTGTGGGATCTGGCTTCCAAGACAGCTGTGAAAGGGGCAGATGATGCAATCTAGAAGTGTGGGGGAGTTCATGCCTATGGGGTAAAATTTGAACAATTAAAAAACAAACAAACCATGATTGAGAACCAGGTACGTAAATTCCCTCTCCTCTCCTCTCCCCATGCACCGTTCCAAGCATGGCTTCTCAGTATAGTCTGTTTAGAGGTGTCCTGTATGGCCCAAAGCCTGTTTCCTTGGGAACCTGAGCTAAAATAATGGGAATTCACACCCTCACAGACAGTGTTAAGTGTGGTGGGGGACCCAGATCTGGGCAGAGGAAAATTACCCCAATAAGGAAATGGACAATTTGAGGATTTGGAATAGAGAAAAGGACTAGAAGAACCAGTAGTAGAATAGCTTATGGGTAGCACTTTTGGAGAAAAAGGCAGTTCTGGTGATTTTTGCAGTGAACTGCTCAGCTCTGTAAAATGTATACTTCCTTTCTTTCCATCAGTCTCCCCTATGAAATCTTCCATAAATTATCCTTTCATAACTATCTATTGCCGGTGAAGTGAATTTTCTTTTATTCTTTTTCTTTTTATTAAGAGATAGAGTTTCTGTCCACGAGGCTGAAGTGCAGTGGTGCCACCTTGGCTCACTGCAATCTCCGCCTCCCGAGTTCAAATGATCCTCCCGCCTCAGCTGCCCTAGTAGCTGGGACTACAGGCGTGCACCACCAATGCCCAGCTAATTTTTTTTTTTTTGTATTTTTAGTAGAGATGGGGTTTTACCATCTTGGCCAGGCTGGTCTCGAAATCCTGACCTCAGTTGATCCACACACCTCGGCCTCCCTAAGTGCTGGGATTACAGGTGTGAGCCACCACACTCAGCCTGTCAGTTTTGTTTTGAAGAATAAAATAGATTGAGTCTTGTGCCAAAATACAGGGGAAGCTGTACCCAGACAGGTAACAAAATATTATTAACAATAATAGATAGGGTTTCTACATGCCAATAATAGCCATTTAGAAAACCAAATTGATAAAAATTACACTTATATTGTAACAAAAATACATGAAATATCTAATAACAGATTATTGGAGCAAGATGGCAGCTAGATCCCGTGCCCCACTCAACGTTCCATCAAACTAGGAAGAAAATGTTTTCAAGGGTCAATCCTTAACAGTAGAGGAAAATAGGAAAACGTGTCAGTGGTCCACCAGATATATTGAGGCATTCCTGGGAGATAGAGTAGATGGGATCAGACTGACAGAGAAACCCGAGGAGACAAGACCACAGCTCAAATCACTGTAGGCGAGAGATGCTGTTTGTTTTTTGAGACAGGGACTTACTCTGTCGCCCAGGCTGGAGTACAGTGGCGTGATCTCGGCTCACTGCACGGTGTGTCTCCCGGGTTCAAGTGATTCTCATGCCTCAGCCCCCGCAGTAACTGGAATTCACCGGTGCCCACCACCA
Organism: Pan paniscus; assembly: GCF_029289425.2. Taxonomy (NCBI): domain Eukaryota; kingdom Metazoa; phylum Chordata; class Mammalia; order Primates; family Hominidae; genus Pan; species Pan paniscus. The sequence goes on along the minus strand of NC_073272.2, from coordinate 49,743,828 downwards.
TGGCCGGCTAATTTTTGTATTTGTGGTAGAGGCAGGGTTTTTGCAATGTAGGCCAGGTTGGTCTCGAACTCCTGACCTCAAGTGATCTGCCTGCCTCGGCCTCCCAAAGTGCTGGGAATACAGCGTGAGTCACTGCGCCCAGTCAGGAGATGTTCTTTGTAGGAAAGCTTCTGAAAAACTCCAAACCCAGAATCAAAAAAACATGGAGCGAGAAAGGGCCTTAGGGTAATCATCAGGTAGGTTAATTTAAAAGTTCATTTGAAACGTCTGAACCAGCCAGATTCCCCTCCAACACAACACTCAGATTGGCTGGCAGTAGCCACTTTTGCCTCTAAGATGAAACTCTGATAATTGTTCATTAAAGAAAGCGAAGGCCTGGCGAGGTGGCTCACACTTGTCATCTTAACACTTTGGGAGGCTGAGGCAGGAGGATTGCCTGAAGCCAGTAGATAGAGACCAGCCTGGGCAATATAGTGGGATCCTGTCTCTACAGAAAATACAAAAATTAGCTGGGTGTGGTGGCAAGTGCCTGTAGTCCCAGGTAGTTCGTAAGCTGAAGTAGGAGAATCCCTTGAGCCTGGGAGATCGAAGCTGCAGTGAGCTGAAATTGCAGAACTGCACTCCAACCTGGGAGACAGAGTGCGATCCTGTCTCAAAAAAAAATAAAAAAATAAAAAAATAAATATAAAAAAACACAGACATAAAAAAGTAATGCATCACTGGGCGCACTAGCTCACGCATGTAATCCCAGCACTTTGGGACGCTGAGGCCATCAGATCACGAGGCCAGAAGATCAACCTGGCTGACACAGTGAAACCCCGTTTCTACTAAAAATACAAAAAATTAGTTGGGAATGGTGGCATGCGCCTGTGTTCCCAGCGACTCTGGAGATTGAGGCAGGAGAATCGCTTGAACCTGGTAGGCAGAGGTTGCAGGGAGCCGACATCTCGCCACTGCATTCCAGCCTGGACAACAGAGTGAGACTCTGTCTCAAAAAAAAAAAAAAAGTAATGTATCAGGACTTGGTGTATCTTCGGCACTTCACAGTAATAATGAAGGAAAGAAACACATTTGTGGAGAGGGGACCATGTTCACTCTTTATCTATCCATGATAGACAGTCAGGAGCTTTATATACCCAAGGAACCTAAGGAAAAATGTTCCCTGTCATGACTCACACTCTTCCAGTCACCCTTCCTGGCACCTGTCTTGTGGGCTGGGGGACCCAACTTATGGATCCCATCATCCCAGGGAGAAAGAAAAACCAAATCCTTCAGTATCTCTTTTTGGGTATCCTCTCCTCTGTTTGCATGGAGGATAAGGCACCTGATATCTAGTAGCCGAATGTTACATTTGTGTAATACAGAACTATATTAGGATAAAATAGAATTTGTTTCCTCTGAGACACAGGTAGAGGCACGTCCACACTGACCTGGGTGGCAGCCACCTCTTCCCGCAGTGCCAGGCAGGGCATGCTCACAGATCTGGGGAATCTCTGTTGCTCCTGGAGGCCCACAACCTCCTTCCTGGCACCCTCTCCCTCTGGTGGCTGTGACAGCCCACACTTGGTCTTGGGTATCCCCTGCTTCTTTGCCTGCCCCTCTTCTCCCCACACTGCACATCTCTGTCTCCCACTGTCCCCACTATGTCCACGATTGCCTCTTCCTCCCTGCACTCTCCATCTCTAAGGGCTCCTTGTCTTGGAAAATGAACCCACAGCCTCTACCTTGTGACTGGGGACAGAACCCGAGACTTGTTCAATTCTCCCTTCCTCCACCACACACACCTGTCCTCCTTAATGTTTCTGAAGTCAGTGAGCTCCAAACTCAGCTCCTCCTGGACCTGCCAGCTGTAGGACCTGTGACAAGACACCGACCATCTCTCTGGGACTCTGTCTATCATCTGTCATATAGGCATAATGATGATAGTGTGCTCCTTCTAAGGCTGGGAGAACCAGGAGGCCAAGGTGATGGGCTATGGACGGTCAAAACAGCTCCAATCCTGCTTCCACCTGGGGCTGGTGTTTCAAGTCCATGGTGTGTGAATGGAGCTTTGATGTCTCCATTCACACACAATGGTTTGTTCTAAAACAGACTCCCCTCTGCCCTTCCCTTCCCCACAACTGTTTCACCTCTGCACCGTGCAGTGGTACCTGTGAGAAAGAACTGTCCCATTCCCAAATCATCGTCCCCACCCCAGCCCCCAGGCCCTTGGGTGGTGAGACCCTTGATGGGCAGTCTCATGCTTCTGTCCAGGGTACTTTCCCACCGTTGCTCCCCTACATGGAGACTAAGTGGACTCTTGTATTCCCTGTCCATCACAGGGTCTACAGTGCACGCATCTCCCTCATTCCTCTGCATTCCCCAGATGACGATTTCATCTGTGTCTCTTCCCACATACTCCCAAATGGACCATCCCAGCCCTAGAACCCGAAAATCGTTCAGAGAGCGAAGGCCAAATTGCCCAACCACCTGCTTCAGAATCCTGCTCCAGGACTGAAGTGTATAGTCCCTATCAAAATAAAAACTGGAGGTCAGGCGCGGTGGCTCATGCCTGTAATCCTAGTACTTTAGGAGGCCAAGGTGGGAGGATCGCTTGAGCCCAGGAGTTCAAGGCTGCATTGAGCTATGATCGTGCCACTGCACTCCTGCCTGGACAGAGCAAGACCCCATCTCCAGAAGAAACAAACAAACAAAGAAACAAAGAAAGCCAACAACTGGAAACATCCTCCTCTGGAATGGTGGTCAGGAACATCTCCCCATCTTGTTCCCTGATGTCTCTCCAGCACCTAGAAGAGCGCTCAGCACGAGGACACACTCATTAGGGTTTTGTTGAATAAATGACTCCTTTGACACATCAATTCCACTTCTAAGAATCTTTCTAAAGAAATATTCACACATGTGCACAAAGCTGTGTGCACAATAATGAGAGGAACAAACAACTGGGGAATGTTTGCAAAGGTTTATTAACTGTCAGTGACTGATACAGGGGAATCGGATGAGGGGAGTACATGCTGAACAGGAAACAGAGTGAGGGGGGCTTGACCAGGACGCATGGCAATGGGAAAAGCAGATGGGAGATGCTTATACTGGTACTTGGTGTGTGTGCGTGCGTGTGTGTGTGTGTGTGTGTGTGTGTAAATGCAGAGGAAAAAGTCTGAAATTAAACACTCAGAACTGCCCTCAGTAGTCACATCTGGGGAGAGATGAGGATAGCGCTGTTCTATGCAGAGAATACCTGACAATACTTGTTTTCTGACGTAGGTGCATGGATACACAAACCGAAATATGCATTCAGTATGTCTTGCTCATCAATTATAAGGATAGTATCTAACAGAATGGCACACTGTAAGAAAATACAATGGAAACACTAACATCGAACTCTTGGCACACTAAGAAAAATGACGCTCAACTTTTCACTGTTGTGAACACTTGCTTTCACTTGCTATGCACCTGATGACGAGGGATCCGCAGCCATGCCCATGTTCGTGAAAGGTCAGCACGTTCTGCTTCTCATCAAGGGCATGTGTTGTATTCCCCCAGGCTGAGGCGAGAAGAGGGAAGGAAAGTAAGTGACAGCGAGTTCCCACTGCCCAATAACTCAACCTCAACTCCTCCTGACCTGCAGACCCTGCACACTCTGATTCTGCCCTACCCCAGGACCTGGACACGCCTTCCATGGTTCCTCGAAGTGAACCATCTGCTCATGCCACAGTGACTTCCTCACCTGGTTTATGCATTCCTAGGCTAGAAGAAGGTGTGGCCACATATCAGGGCTGACCTGGGGTTTGGGAACCCACAGCATCCTGGGTGGTGAGGATCCCTGGATATACAGGGTAGGGAGTAGAAAGAGCATGGGAAATCTCATCATTCAGCCTCAATGTTGTACAGTAGAAAATTATGAGAAAGGAATGATTTGGGAAACAAATGACAAGATGGGATACCAGTACCATAACAGAATAGCACATCTGCAGGGATGTGGAGGGTGAGCCGAAGGTTCACTTACGGAGTTACTCGTCATCTTCCTCAGGGTCGCTGATCTCTTCATAAATCACCAGCTGCTTTCTCTCACGCAGTCTGTGGGTCCAGGCATGTTTCCCCCTTTTGGGTCCTATGATGGAGAAGAGTTGGAAGATGAGGGTTGGGTACGTTGAAGAGTGTTAGGCTCTGTTTTCTCAAAAAAAGGAGATGCCTCCTCCCTCCCAAGTGCCCATGGGCCTTCTTTATCCAGTTTTTCACATTCTCTGGCTTAGAGAGGCTGAGGCCTTAGACCCACACCAATACACGACAAATACCAATTAATGTTTTAGCTTCTGGCTCCTTCTGTTGTGACGTTTAGATTACCAACCTCTTCACTTACGGGAACATTCACCGATACCTCCTTTCATTCAGCACGTATTTGTTAAGGGCACACAGGCATACCTTGTTTTATGGCACCTCATTTTTATAGTGCTTTGCAGATACTGTAATTTTTTGGGGGGAATTCTCACCAATTTTACACTTTTCCATTATTATTATATCTGTTATGGTGATCTGTGATCAGTGAGCTTTGATGTTATTATTGCAATTGTTTTTGTTGTTTTTTAGTCTTTTAAAATAATTTATTTTTGTGGATACACAGTAGGTGTATATACTTATGGGGTACGTGAGATATTTTGATACACGTATGCAATGCGTAATAATCACATCATGGAAAATAGGGTATCCATCCCATCAAGCATTTATCCTTGTGTTACAAACAATCCAATTACACTCTTTTCATTATTTTTAAATGTACGATTAAGTTATTATTGACTATAGTCACCCTGTTGTGTGTCAATGTTTTGGGGGTAACAGGAACTCCACCTAGAGAAGATAACGAACGTAATTGATCAATGTTGTGTGTATTCTGACTGCTCCACCAATGAGCTCTTCCCCATCTCTTTTCCTTTTCTTGGGCCTACTCATTCCCTGAGATACAGCGATACTGAAATTAGGACAGTTAACAATCCTAAAATGGCCACTAACTGTTCAAATGAAAGGAAGAGTCGCATTCTCTCACATTAAATCAGAATCTAGAAATGGCTAAGCTTAGTGAGGAAGGCATGCTGAAAGCCGAGACAGGATGAAAGCTAGGCCTCTTGCACCAAATAGCCAAGCTGTGCATGCAAAGGAGAAGTTCTTGAAAGAAAGAATAGTATATAATGCAAAGGAAAAGTTCTTGAAGGAAATAATAATACTAATACCCAGTGAACACAAGAATAAGAAAGCAAAACAGCCTTACTGCTGCAATAGAGAAAGTTTGAGTGATCAGGATAGAACATGAAACCAGCCACAACATTCCCTTAAGCCAAAGTCTAATTCAGAGCAAGACCTGAACTCTCTTCAAGCCCATGAAAGCTGAGAGAGGTGAAGAAACGTGTGAAACTAGCAGAGGTTGGTTTGTGAGGTTTAAGGAAAGAAGCTGTCCCCATAACATAAAAGTGCAAGGTGTAGCAGCAAACACTGATGGAGAAGCTGCAGCAAGTTATCCAGAAGATCTAGCTAAGATCACTGATGAAGGTGGCTACACTAAACAACAGATTTTCAATATAGATTAAATAGCCTTTTATTGGAAGTAGATGCCATCTAAAACTTTCATAGCTAGAGTGGATTGACTCCAACTTTGAAAGAAGTTCTAAAGTGGCTAAATGCTATCGAATAGCATCACATACTACAGAGAAATCTTTCATGAAAGGGAGAGCTAATCCATGTGGCAAATTTCACTGTTGTGTTCTTTTAAGAAACTGCCACAGCCACTCCACCCTTCAGCAACCACCACCTTGATCAGCCAGCAGCCATCAACACCGAGGCAAGACCCTCCACCAACAAGAAGAGTGTAACTCACTGAAGGCTCAGAAGATTGTTAGCATTTTTTAACAATGAATTATTTTAAAATTAAGTTATGTACATTTTTAGACATAATGCTATTGCACACTTAGTAGAGTACACTATAGTGTAAACATAATGTTTTTATGCACTGCGAAACAAACGAAAAACAATGTGTGTGACTCACTTTATTGCAGTGCTCTGGAACCCAACCTGCAATATCTCTGAAGTACACCTGTATTGGGTAACAGGCATTGAGCTGAGTAAGATATGATCCCAGGTTATCAAAGATAGAATCGCTTGAGCACCTTTCATGTCATCAGGCCTTCAGGATTTAATTTAATGCCTCCAAACAATTTATGAACTATGATTCTTTATTTCCATCTTATGGACTAGGAATCTGGAGCTGAGAAAATTTGGAAGACTTGTTCCAAGTCACGTGGTTTTTTATATGGATGACAACTCCGGTCTGCATCTCTGGAAGTCATGTCTAACATCTCATCTGGAGCTGGGCGAGCTCTTCAGCCCAGCCTGGACCCAGGCTTGTCTGGGATCCATGCCACACACCCAGTCCACACACCTGAACATAGCCAGAAAAGCCAGAGAAGTTGTTCCCAAATCATTTCCTCTTACCAGATCTCTTATTAATCTTCTCAGAAATATTTGCTTTTCCTGGGGAGTGCAGTTGTTTCCCATCCTTTTGTGGGCCAGATGCTTCTGACACTCCCTTCGAATCATTTTCGTCCTCTGCTGGCTTCTTGGGCATGATTTTTATAATGTGAAGGTTACAGATAAACAGTATCAGTGACATTTCTATAGTGCTTTAGAGCTTACAAAGCGTCTTCACATGCATTACCTTAATGAATGTTCTCAACAACGCGGGGAGAGTTACACACTTGCCTAAATGAGACAAACCTGGGAGATTAGAAGCAAAAGGAATGGCCTAAATGAATGCAGTTTCCAGGGCTAGAATGCTTATCTTCACACTCTTTTAAGACTGACATTCGTGGAAACAGCAGAAATCTCCATGTAGTTGAGAGTGTAGTACACAGAAGATTTGGAGAAAAATAGCATTCTAAGAATTCACAGGTCTACAAAAGGAAGAGCTTCTATAAAATACAAGGGATCCCATATAAGCTCGTAGACAGCTGCTGGGAGAGTAAATGTAAAAACATAGGGAGGGGACAAAACACTGCTGGGAAAGATGGTGTGGGGAGATGAATACAGGGAAGGGAGAGGTAAAGAAATGGTTTGCTGAAATTAATCTAGGCAGCAAATAAAGCAGTACCAGATCTGGCATACCACCCTACCGAGGCACCAACATTGAATGTGGAATTCAGTGAGGTGGTACCCATACCAATTCTGGTTACACTGGGATGTGTCACTGACCAACAATATTAAGCTACTCTTTTTTTTTTTTTTTTTTTTGAGAAAGTCTCGCTCTGTCACCAGGCTAGAGTGCAGTGGCGCGATCTTGGCTCACTGAAATCTCCTCCTCCCCGGTTCAAGCGATTCCCCTGTCTCAGCCTCCCGAGTAGCTAGGATTACAGGCAGGCGCTACCACGCCCTGCTAAGTTTTGTATTTTTAGTAGAGATGAGGTTTCACCATGTTGGCCAGGACGGTCTTGATCTCTTGACCTCGTAATCTGCCCGCCTCGACCTCCTAAATTGCTGGGATTACAGTCGTGAGCCCCCGCGCCCGGCCCTTAAGCTACTTTTTACTCAGCTTCCTCACTTATGAAATAGTGAATAATACATGTAAAATAAGCTAAGGGAAAATCCTCTCTGAGCTTGTAAACATTGTTCAAATGTAATAATAATAACATTGAATACTTTTCTGGATCCTTCTTTGAATTCGTTCTCCATACTGGCAACCCAACTCCCAGATCCCTTTACCTTCTAAACCAGAGCTGAATCTGCACTTCCGGAATCACTCATTCAGGGGCCTCTGAGGGATCCCCTGGGCTGGGACTGGGGCTTCTCGGATGCCCCAGGTGCAGACAAAGCCCTCAAGAAGCTCAAGGAGGGGCCAACAGTCAAAGCGATTCCTAAGCCATGGGAGTGGCCCCGGTAACAGGAGAGGCCAGCTGGTCCTTCCTGTTGCCAGAGTGGGTGTCTCAATGGAAGCACCAGTAGGCCCTATGGGGTAAAGCCCTAGTGAGCAACATCTGAACTTCATAAACAAATACAAACGTGAATGAGCTTTAAATGGCTTGGAGCTCTGGATTAGACTACCACTGCCACTGCACCCCAGGAAAATTCTTTAACATCTCTGTACCCCGATAGCCTCATTTTATTATTATGTTGCTGATAACTATGGTCTATAACATGAACTATTATTCTTTACTTCCATTTCATGGACTAGGAATCTGGAGCTCCGATAACTTAGAAGATTTGTGCCAAGTCACATGGCTTTTATATGGATGACAACCGAAGTGTGTGACTCATTACTATTTGGAGATAATAAAAGAAACAATGTCATAGAGGTCTTCTTATGGATTAAATTAATTAATCCATGTGAACTGCTTAAAATAGTATCTGGCATCACTATGAAAACAAAAGAAGTATTAAGGATCACAACTGTTAGTATTATCAAGCCGTCGGTGCTACATAAGTTGTTGTGATAGACATGGGGAGAAAGAGGCAATGAGGGCGTTTTTGATATTCTCCCTGTCTTATCAGTGTTCACATCCATGAAGGGAAAAAGGTTCTCTGGTCCTTTAGATTTGAGAGATACTCACCTTCGGGATGATTCTGTGGAGCCTGCCGAAAGTCATCTGAGGATGTTCAACTGAAAGAGAACACATCAGAATTTTTCTTTGTTGGTAAAGATTTCCAAACTCTGGAGAGACTTCCGTTGCATGAGGGCATTCTGCAGCAGAGGTTATGAGTCCACTCATTGTTGAGGAGTTATTTGAGATTTGCTTCTGAATTATGTTTAGTCATGGTTGGTTCATTTATCTGTGGCATCAATTCAGAATTTTACATCTCATGGTTTCTCAAATGGGGGTTAAATCCCATCACAGTCTCATCTTATTCCATTACATATCTTTTACTTTTTCCCAAATAATTAAATTGATTGGTTGGGAATGTAAAGTGTAATCACTCAAGATGTGCAACAACTAAAAATCACTGTACACTTCAAATGGGTGAATCTTATGGTATGTGAATTAAGCTGTTAAATGTGTGATGAACCATGGATGATTTAGTCCAGTGGCTCTGAAATATTTTCAGTATAAAGACACTCCTTTAATGTCAAAACTTGACAGATACTCAAGCACTGGAGTTTCAGATCTCTTATAGTGATTGTGGGAGATGGTTGATTCTGGCCTGTTTAGTTGGGGAGTAATAGAGATATTGAAGACAGTTTAGATACTCTGACATTGTCTTATGATTGTATTGTCAGAGCAGAAGAGCAAGTAAACAAATATGTCCCCTTTCTATTCCTGAAATGCACAAAGATCTCTACCCAAGAACCTGTCTTTTTTTCATCCTATGTTATCTCCGCTCACTGACAATTGGGAAAGCTCGCTGTGTGTTGGATGAGGGATCACTCTTTCAAACTCACTTCCAAGCTCATCATGGAGAATTGGGGTTGTTTGGGAATGAGAAGACTATTTGGTTTTAATAAAGTATGGAGAAACAGCAATCTTTATTACATGTGTTCATCACCCTCTCTCTTAAGATATTTATCCAATATCTACATGCTGTTAATGAAACAATCTCTGGAAGTTTTTGGTGGATCTACACTTTTAATAGTTTCTTTTTTTTTCACTTTTAAAATTGTCTTAACTGTCCTTTGATTCATTAACAGTGTTTAGCTATCTGTTTGTCTGTTGTTGGTGTATAAGAATGCTTGTGATTTTTGTACATTGATTTTGTATCCTGAGATTTTGCTGAAGTTGCTTATCAGCTTAAGGAGATTTTGGGCTGAGACAATGGGGTTTTCTAGGTATACGATCATGTCGTCTGCAAACAGGGACAATTTGACTTCCTCTTTTCCTAATTGAATACCCTTTATTTCCTTCTCCTGCCTGACTTCATGTCTAAAACACCAAAAGCAATGGCAACAAAAGCCAAAATTGACAAATGGGATCTAATTAAACTAAAGAGCTTCTGCACAGCAAAAGAAACTACCATCAGAGTGAACAGGCAACCTACAGAATGGGAGGAAATTTTTGCAACCTACTCATCTGACAAAGGGCTAATATCCAGAATCTACAATGAACTCAAACAAATTTACAAGAAAAAAACAAACAACCCCATCAAAAAGTGGGCAAAGGACATGAACAGACACTTCTCAAAAGAAGACATTTATGCAGCCAAAAAACACATGAAAAAATGCTCACCATCACTGGCCATCAGAGAAATGCAAATCAAAACCACAATGAGATACCATCTCACACCAGTTAGAATGGCAATCATTAAAAAGTCAAGAAACAACAGATGCTGGAGAGGATGTGGAGAAATAGGAACACTTTTACACTGTTGGTGGGACTGTAAACTAGTCCAACCATTGTGGAAGTCAGTGTGGAGATTCCTCAGGGATCTAGAACTAGAAATACCATTTGACCCAGCCATCCCATTACTGGGTATATACCCAAAGGACTATAAATCATGCTGCTATAAAGACACATGCACACGTATGTTTATTGTGGCACTATTCACAATAGCAAAGACTTGGAACCAACCCAAATGTCCAACAATGATAGACTGGATTAAGAAAATGTGGCACATATACACCATGGAATACTATGCAGCCATAAAAAATGATGAGTTCATGTCCTTTGCAGGGACATGGATGAAATTGGAAATCATCATTCTCAGTAAACTATTGCAAGAACAAAAAACCAAACACCGCATATTCTCACTCATAGGTGGGAATTGAACAATGAGAACACAAGGACACGGGAAGGGGAACATCACACTCTGGGGACTGTTGTGGGGTGGGGAGAGGGGGAAGGGATGGCGTTGGGAGATATACCTAATGCTAGATGATGAGTTAATGGGTGCAGCGCACCAGCATGGCACATGTATACACATGTAACTAACCTGCACATTGTGCACATGTACCCTAAAACTTAAAGTATAATTAAAAAAAACAGTGTTTAGCAAGAACAACATGTCTTTTAAAAAAGAAATGTTTCAAACACACAGAAAAGTATGGGGAATAATATCGAGTTCAGTCGCATCTCAACATTACCCCATGACTATGTTAGATCTGATTTATTTATTTAGAATGTTAGAAACACTAGAAACGGCCTGGGTGCAGTAGCTCACACCTGTAATCCCAGCACTTTGGAGGCTGAGGAGGGTGGATCACCTGAGGTCAGGAGTTTGAGACCAGCCTGGTCAACATGGTGAAACCCCATCTCTACTAAAAATACAAAAATTAGGTGGGCATGGTGGCGGGCGCCTGTAATCCCAGCTAGTCAGGAGGCTGAGGCAGGAGAATCGCTTGAACCCGGGAGGCAGAGGTTGTAGTGGGCTGAGACTGTGCCATTGTACTCCAGCCTGGGCAACAAGAGCAAATCTCCAGTTCAAAACAAAAACAGAAACAAAAACAAAACAAAACGAAACAAAACAAAACAAAACACGCTATCAACAAGTCATGACTGAAGCTGCCTGTGCAGCACTCACCAATCCCTGCCCCCGACCCTTCTCCATTTACAGCCAGTCTCCTCAATTTGATGCCTTTTTATTTGCATTTATGCTTTTATGCATTTACCATTTACTTATTATCCATGAAAATACATATTACTGTTTTGCATGTTTTAGAATTTTATGAATGGCCTCTGTAGTTAACTTTCTGTATGCAATTTTTTTTTTCACTCAACCCTGATGTGTATGAGGGAACAAATGCCAGAGGATCTTTCCCAGGTAGCTGAGCTGAAAAGCAACTGGGCTTCAGGAGACCTTTCCAGCCACTTCCCATCTACTCACCCTGAATCCTGCGGTTATGGTCATTATCAAAATCATTCCCCTGGAAGTCTGTGGCCTGTTTATTACACATGAAAGGTGGGAGGGTGACTTTGAAACCTAGAAAGAAGCAAAATGTTTATTCCTTAAGGGACAAACTTAGGCCTGGCATGGTGGCTCATGTCTGTAGTACCGGCACTTTGGGAGGCTGAGGCAGGAGGATTGTTTGAGGCCAGGATTTCAAGATGAGCCTGTGTAACATAGAGAGACCCCCATATCTACAAATTATAAAATAAAATTAGTTGGGCATGGTGGCAGGTGCTCATAGCCTCAGCTACTCCATCGGCTGGGCAGAAGGATTGCTTGAGCCCAGGAGTTCGAGGCTGCATTGAGCTATGATTGCACTACTACACTCTAGCCTAGGTGACAGAGTGAGACTCTGACTCAAAAAAAAAAAAAAAAAAAAAAGGGAGGGAGAGAGAAAGAGACAAGCCGAGAGGAGGAAGGTAGGGTGGGAGGTGTGCTGCAATGCCACAGAGACAGCTGGGCTGATCAGAACAGACGCCTAAGGGAGAGAAAAGTGCAAGGTCCAGGTACAAGCTCCACTATGGCCAGTCCCTGCCCTCAGCTCTGACAGGATACAGAAGAGCAGAACCCCCAGAAGCTGCCTTGCGATTTTTCCCTGCACAAAAGGAAAATGTGGGGTACTTTCTGCAGCCTAAGAAGTAGCCAAAGCAGGAAAAGGGATGCTCATGTATCCCCAGACTTGTCTGTTCCTAGAACTTTCTGTTACCTAGTTTAGTCATGGCCTTATAGTTTCTCTTCATATACACATAGCTGATTTTCTCCGAGTATTTCATCTTTTTCCACTCTTTCTTAGAGAAGTATGTGGCAATATCATCAAAGGCCTAAAAAAAATAAAATAAAATTTGTCAGTGACTCAGCTAGGTATGTCTGCCATTCAGCTGGAGCCGCTTCCTGTGTGCTGGATCTGGGAAGTGAGGATGATAATCCGTCCTGGTTGATGCCATGGCTAACTGAGAGACCATGGGGAACCTACCCTAGCTTCTCCCGTGGCATACATTAGGGCTTTAATGCTGCTGTCTGGCTCTCTTCCCACCTTCCAGAATGCACTGAGAGTTACCAAATATAGTGCAAGGTCACAGACTTGTCTCCAGGGATGGTAGGTGATGACAGAACACAGGTGGGAGGCTCCCAAGGGTCCAGATCTCCCCTGAGACCCTGCTCCTTGTCCCCAGTACCTCTGTCCTCCCTTCCTCAGAAACCTGGTCACCCTACTCTGTCCCCTGGACCACTGCTATGCCCCCTCTAGGTCACCTTACCTTGCTTCTCTTCTTTGATGTTTTAGCACCATCCCTGGGTCTCTTTGCAAAGGTGTCGTCTCCGTTCATGGCACCAGGAGCACTCTGACCTGCAAGAGAAACAGTCTGAGACTTTCTAGCTACAGGACCCTTGGTCCTATGGAGGGAGAAATCAGTGAAGCCCGGCCACACTCAGTCACCTGGAATTAGGTGTTGCATTTCTCCATTCGGGGCTTATCTGTCCGTGGGTAAGGACATGGAGAGAAGTCAGATGAAAACAGGGAGCCTGGAGTCTCTGGGAGAAGTATTGCTTGGGGATGACAGGTTTCCTAGCAGCCTTGAGTCTTTGGGAGGGGGTTGGCTAGTGTTGTTAGTAGTTTTCCTGGGGCTAGGCTTACCCTGAAAGATGTACAGACCCTTGCTGGGGAGGCAGGGACGTGACTGTGTAATTTTATTGAATGGGGGCGTTCTGACACCCCCATTCAATAAATAAAGGGAGGGAAGTGAGTCCCAGACATAACGTGGTCTTTCTGGTGATGGATCTGATCAGGCAGAGGGATGGGGGGTTCTGTTCTGTTGAAGAGAAATGACCTTCACTAATATGAACAGATTTAGAAGCTATTACTGGGTTATTTGTAAATTATTAGAAGGAAGAGAGCTAGAATCTCTGAGACTACAAGAGCCTGCCATCACTTAGAGAAAATGTGGGGTGTTTCAATTTGCAGCAATCGGCCAGGCGCAGTGGCTCATGCCTGTAATCCCAGCATTTTGGGAGGCCGAGGCGTGCAGATCTCTTGAGCCCAGGAGGTTGAGACCAGCCTGGGAAACATAGCAAACCCCTCATCTCTACAAAAAAAAAAACAACAAAAAAAAAACCCACACAAAAAATTAGCTGGGGGCGGTGGCACAGGCCTGTAACATCTCAGCTCTTTGGCCAAGGGGGGGCGGATCGCTTGAGCCCACGAGGTCGATACCAGCCTAGCCAACCTAGAAAAACCCTCTACTAAAAAAAATAAAATAAAATAAAAAGTATTAGTGGGGGCGGGGTGGTGCTCGCCTGTAGTTCCGAGGCCGAGGCAAGAGGATCTCTTGAGCTCAGGAGGTTGAGGCCAGCCTGGCCAACATAGCAAAACCCCATTTCTACTACTAATAATAACAACAAAAATAATAACATCAGCGAGGTGGTTCTTGCCTGTAGCTCCGAGGCCGAGGTGGGAGGATCACTTGAGCCGAGGAGGTCAAGCCCATTTCGGCCAACATAAGGAAACCCTGTCTCTACTAAAAAGAACAACAACAAAACTAGCAGGGGCGGAATGGCACACATCTGTAGTCCTGAGGCCAAGGTGTGAGGATCGCTTGAGCCCAGGAGGTTGAGGCCAGCCTGGACAACATAGTGAAACCTGGTTTCTACTAAAAAAAAAAAAAAAAAAAAAAAAAAAAAAAAAAAAAAAAGCGTGGGCAGGATGGTGCACTTCTGTAGTCCCGGGGCTGAGGCGGAAGGATTGCTTAAGCCCAGGCGGCAGAGGCCAGCCTGGCCAACATAGCAAAACCGTCTGTACTAAAAAAATAAAAAATAAAAAAAATTATTGAGGGTGGGGTGGTTCGTGCCTGTAGTCCCGAGGCCAAGGCGGGAGGATTGCTTGAGCCCAGGCGGTTGAGGCCAGCCTGGTCAACATAACAAATCCCCGTCTCTACTAAAAAAAAAAAAAACAAAAAAAACAGGGGTGGGATAATACAGGCCTGTAGACCCAAGGCCGAGGCGGGAGGATCCTCCATGATGATCGTCCTGAAAGGCATTAGTTGTCTTTCAGTCCTCAAGATTTTCGGAACCCCAAGCACTTGACGGCCCTACAGAGGCTTCCTCCTTTTCTATCTGCCCCGATTAGCCCATCTAGGGTGTCCCTTAAAGAGAACCTACTTCAGAGACAAAGCAGTGGTTGCGAGGTCGGCAGCAGTGGTGGCGAGTTGGCAGCAGTTGGTGACAAAGTGTGGCTGGAGGAGGAGAAAATATTCTGGAATGTCACTGCTCCAGGATGATGGACCAATCAGGGCAGTTAGTGAACTCCATCTGGCCAATCAGAAGTCAGAACAGTAGGCAGGACAAGCCAAGCTGATGAGGAGTCTATCAGTCTAGGCTCCAGGGACAGAACCTTCTCAAAATGGAGGCAGAAACTCTGACTTTCCCGCCTAAAGCATCCCCTGGGATTGGCTACTCCAAGTTCAGAGTACGCATGCTCTGATTTTCTCTTTGGCGTCTTCCCAAATCAGAGTACGCATGTGCTGATTTTCTCTTTTCATTTTTCCTATCCCTCCCCACCTCCTCGGTGGTGCATTGTTATCCAGTTTTAATAAGGAGTGTATATGAAGCAGGTTGTCATCTCAAATCCTTCCTGTCAGTTTCTATCTTTTTCAGGTACGGGATTTTTTCCTAGGAACTCTGTAGTGACGTAAGAAATTTGGGCTGGCGCGGTGGCTCACGGTTGTAATCCCAGCACTTAGGGAGGCCACAGCTGGAGGATCACTTGAACCTGGGAGGCAGAGGTTGCAGTGAGCCATGATCATGCCACTGCACCCCACCCTGGGCAACAGAGCAATACCCTGTCTCTTTTCTCTACAAAAAAAATAAATAAAATTAGCGAGGTGGGGTGGTGTGCCTGTAGTCTGTTACTCAGGAGGCTGAGGTAGGAGGATCACTTGAGCCCAGGAGTACGAGGTTGCAGTGAGCCATGATCTGGCTACTCCTGCCTACCTGGGCCACAGAGCGAGATCTTGTCTTTAAAAAGAGAGAGAGAGAGAAAGAGAAAGAAAGAAAAATTTCAATGAGCCAGTCCCAGTGGCTCATGCCTGTAATCCCAACACTTTGAGAGGCTGAGGCAGGAGGTGGAAGGATCACTTGAGGCCAGGAGTTACAGAACAATCTGGGATACATAGTGAGACCCCCATCTCTATAAAAAATTTTTAAAAAAGAAATTTAAACAAAAAAAAAAACACTTCTACACTTCCATATATGTTTTTTTCTAGAAGACCAAAGAAGCAGAAATATATTTTACCCATTGATATTAATAATATTTATAATAATAGTATTAAAAAGAGTATGTAATTAAGGCCCACTGTGTTCATCAGGGAGCTCATAAGTCAATTTGTCTAAGAAGTTTCCCCTACCCCCATCCCTAGTACCTCCAACAAGTCCCCATTCCTCTCTGGGCTTTCCATCTACAGCCCTGATCTCTCTAAGATCCTCCCAGGATTACAGCAAGCTCTCTTAGGGCAGGAACAGGGCAATGGCCCTTGAACCCAGCACAAAGCCTTTTATGTGCATCTTCCCATTAATTTTCACAATCTTCTCTGGAGTTAAATACTATTATCATCCCCAGTATGCAGATGTTGAGACTGAGGCTCAAGAGAATTAAGCAGTCTGCTCAAAGTCACATAGTCAGTGGGTGACAGAGCTGGGATTCACCCCCAAGATAGAATTGAGTCCAAAGTCTGTGCTTTTATTTATGTATTTATTTATTTTTAATTAAAATAATTTTTTTTTTAGAGATGGGGTCTTGCTATGTTGTCCCCGCTGATCTGGAAGGAACTGCTGGCCTCAAGCAATCCTCCTGCCTTGGCTTCCCAAAGCACTGGGATTACAGGAGTGAACCATCCCACGCCCGGCCTCAAAGTCGGTACTTTTAATTACTCTTCTATATTGCCTCGACTATTTGTTGAATGAATGAATGCATCTTACAACTGCAAAGGTTCTTTAACATAATTTACATAACTCCTTACAATCACCCCAAATTCCCTCTGACTGCTGTAACAAATTACCGCAAACTTTGTGGCATAAACAACATCAATTTATTCTCTCACAATTCTGGAGCCCAGAAATCTGAAATCAGTTTCACTGAGTTGAAATCAAGTTGTCGGCAGGGCTGTACACCTCCAGAGGCTCTAGGAGAGAACCTGTTCCTTGCCTCTTCCAGCTTCCCAGCATTTCTTGGCTTGTAGCTTGATATGGATTGGCTCTGTGTCCCCACCCAAGTCTCATCTCGAATTGTAATCCCCACAGATTACAAATCCCCACGGGGGTGGTTTTCCCCATGCTGTTTTTGTGACAGTGAGTTCTCATGAGGTCTGATGGTTTTACAAGCGTCTGGCATTTCCCCTGCTTGCATTTCTGTCTCCTGCTACCATGCGAAGAAAGTCTTTGCTTCCTCTTCACCTTTGGCCATGATTGTTTCCTGAGGCCTCCCCAGCCATGCGGAACTGTGAGTCAGTTAAATCTCTTTCCTTTATAAATTACCCAGTCTCGGGCAGCTCTTTATAGCAGTGTGAGAACGGACTAATACATGGCTGCATCACTCTAATCTCTACCTCCATGGTCATTGCCTTCGTTTGTTTTCTGTTACTATAATGGAATACCACAAACTGGGTAATTTATAAAGGATAGAAGTTCATTTGGTATACAGTTCTAGAGGCTAGGAGTCCAAGAACATGGCGCTGGCATCTGGTGAGGGTTGTGTCATGATGGAAGGATGAAAGGCAAAAGCAAGTGCAGGAGACAGACAGAGAAAATGTGACTAAGCTCCCTTTTATAACAAACCCAATCTCGTGATAACTAATCCACTCTTATGATAATGGCATTAATCACTTCCTAACAGCCCCACCTCTTAATATTGTTAACAATGGCAATTAAATTTCAACACAAGTTTTGGTGGGGACGTTCAAACCATGGCAGGCTTACTGCCTTCTTCTCTTCTGTCTGTGTCAGATCTCCCTGCCTTAATCTGATAAAGGCACTCATTATTACATTTAGGGCCCACCCAGATAATCCAGGAGAATCTCCCCATCTCAGGATTTTTAACATAATTACTTTTTTTTTTTTTTTTGAGACGGAGTCAGACTCTGTCACCCAGGCTGCATTGCAGTGGCGTGATCTCGGCTCACTGCAACCTCTGCCTCACCCTCTTGAGTAGCTGGGATTACAGATGCCCGCCACCATGCCCAACTAATTTTTGTATTTTCAGTAGAGATGGGGTTTCACCATCTTGGCCAGGCTGGTCTTGAAATCCTGATCTCGTGACCCACCCGCCTCGGCCTCCCAAAGTGCTGGGATTATAGGCGTGAGCCACCATACCTGGCCAACATAATCACATTTTTTGTTGTAAGCTAACACTCACAGGTTCCAGGGGTTACTATATCGCTATCTTTTGGAGGGGCGTTGTTCAGTCTACCACAGCCTGCCCTCTGGCCCCCAAGTATTCACATCTCTCCCACATGCAAAATACATGCACCCCATCCCCAAATCCTCAAATGTCTCAAACCGTGCAACATTAGCTGAAGTCCATCTTATCCATATAAGATCAGCTCAAAAGTACCAAGTCTCCTCATCTAAAACAGATATGGATGAGACTCTGGTTATGAAACATCCTGGGGCAAAATTCTCCTGCTGTGAATTTGTGACACTAGAAAGCAAGTTATCTGTTCCAAAAATACAGTGGCGGGACAGGTGTAGGATAATAGTTACAGATATTTCCATTTCAAATGAGAGAAACTGGAAGAAAGGAAGGAGTCACTGCTCCCAACCATTTTGAAATCTAGCGGGACAAATTCCATTTGGTTTCAAGGACTCAGAATAATCCCCTGTAGCTTGAAGCTCTCCCCTCTCCCATAGCCCTCCTCTCAGAATGTATGTCATAGTGATTCACACCCTTAGATCAGCAGGTCCTTCTGTATCTTTCCCAGATAATATCATTTCTATTACCAGCTATGGCTGAGCATAGTGGAAGAGCTCCTTGAGTCATGTGCCTAATCTCCTCAGTACTAGCAAACATAGCCACATTCTTGACATTGTCTCTAGAGCATACCTTCCCATACCTTCCTGACAGTGCCTCTCCTAATTTTAGTGTCTTTTGCAACCTTGATAGGCTGAGAATTTCCCAAATCATCAAGTCCTGGATCCTTTTTGCTTAACAGTCTTTTCCTCAGTGTATCTCTTTCCTCTCACATTTTACTAAAAGCAGTAAGATGGAATCAGGCCATACCCTTAACACTTTGCTTGCAATACCTCTTTAGGTAAATATCCAAGTTCATTGCTTACAATCTCTCAATCTCTCTGTTTCTCTCTCTCTCTCTCTTTTTTTTTTTTAGTTTGGGTTTCAGATAAATAACACACATTGCTTGCAATTTCTATTTTCCACATAACTGGAGGACACAATTCAGTTAAGTTTTCTACCAGTATGTAACTAGAATTGCATTTCCTCTAGTTTCCGATAACATACTCCTCATTTCCTTCTGAGCTCTTACTAATGGCACCTTTTTTAGGGGGGTATGGAGTTTCGCGCTTGTTGCCCAGGCTGGAGTGCAATGGCATGATCTTGGCTCACCGCAACCTCCACCTCCCTGGTTCAAGAGATTCTCCTGCCTCAGCCTCCTAAGTAGCTGGGATTACAGGCATGCACCACCATGCCCGGCTAATGTTTTTGTATTTTTAGTAGAGGTGGTGTTTCTCCATGTTGGTCAGG
This sequence comes from Pan paniscus, assembly GCF_029289425.2. Taxonomy (NCBI): domain Eukaryota; kingdom Metazoa; phylum Chordata; class Mammalia; order Primates; family Hominidae; genus Pan; species Pan paniscus. The sequence continues at coordinate 49,724,234 of NC_073272.2, read as the reverse complement.
CTGGTCTTGAACTCCCGATCTCAGGTGATCCGCCTGCCTCGGCCTCCCAAAGTGCTGGGATTACACGCGTGAGCCACAGTGACCGGCCACTAATGGTAACTTTAATGTTTATATTTCTACCAGCATTCTGCTTAGGATGGTATGATGATATATGTATTCTCGAAGATGACATTGGCTTTCTCTCCCATGTTCCTCACTTCTTTCTGAGCCCTCATCAGAATTGCCTTCAATGTTTACATTTCTCCCAACAGTCTGTTCACGTAAATCGAGGCTTTTTCTATCAAGTTCTTCAACATTCTTCTGGCACCTACCTACCTATTATTCAATTTTAAAGCCACTTTCACATTTTTAGGTATTTGCTACAGCAGCACTCCCCCTCTAGGTGCCAAAATTGGTATGAACTTCCGGTGGCTGTTGTAACAAATTGCCGCAAACTTGGTGGCAGAAAACAACACACATTTATTCTCTCGGAGTTCTGGAGATCAGGTCTGAAAACAGTATTACTAGGCCAAAACCAAGGTGTCAGAAGGGCCATGCTCCCTTCTCAGGCTCTAGGAAGAATACTTTCTTCTCTTTTTTTATTTTTTTTTGTTTATTTTTTTTGAGATGGGGGTCTCACTCTGTCACCCAGGTTAGAGTGCAGTGGCACAATCACGGCTCACTGCAACCTCTGCCTCCCAGGCTCAAGCGATTTTCCCACCTCAGCCTCCTGAGTACCTGGGACCGCAGACATGCACAAACACATCAGGCTAATTTTTTGTATTTTTGGTAGAGACAGGGTTTTACCATGTTGCCCAGGCTGGTCTCAAACTCTTGAGCTCAGGCAATCCACCCACCTCCACCTCCCAAAGTGCTGGGATTACAAGTGTGAGCCACCATATGCCTGGTGAGAATCCTTTCTTGCCTTTTCCAGCTTTTGATGGCTGTTGGCATTCCTTGGCTTCTGGTGGCATTACCATATTAGTCCATTTTGCATTGTTATAAAGGAATACTGAGACTGGTTAATTTATAAAGAAAAGAGGTTTATTGATGCTCACAGTTCTGCAGACTGTGCAAGCATAGCACCAGCATCTGCTTCTAGTGAGGGCTTCAGGAAGCTTCCAATCATGGTAAAAGGTGAAGGGGAGGAGGCATGTCACATGGCAAAGAGAGGGAGCAAGAGAGATGCCATGCTCTTTTAAACAACCAGCTCTCGTGTGAACTAACAGAGTGAGAACTCACTCATTACCATGGGGAGGGCACCAAGCCAGTCATGAGGGATCTGCCCCCATGACCCAAGCACCTCCCACTAAGCCCCACCTCCACCATCAAGATTCACATTTCAGCCTGAGATTTGGAGGGGACAAACATCCAAACTATATCAATGACTCCAATCTTGATGGCCAAATTTCTCTCTCCTCCATCTTCATGTTGTCTTCTCCTCTGTATAGCTCTTCAAATCTCCCTCTGTCTCTTTTTTTTATAAGGATACACGTGATTACATTTAGAACCCACTGTCATGGTTATTAACCGTGGTTAATAACCATTAACCATTAGGTGTCACCTTGACTGGATTGAGGGCTGCATAGATGGCTGGTGAAGCATTGTTTCTGGGTGTGTCTGTGAGGGTGTTGCCAGAAGAGATGACATTTGAGTCAGTGTTTGACTGTTAGAGGAAGATCCACCCTCAGTGTGGATGGGCACCATGCAATTGACTGCCAGCGCGGCTAGAACAAAGCAGGTGGAAGAACAGCAGCTTTCTTGCTGAGTCTGTTTGCTTTCTCTCTTCCTGTCTGCTTCCTCTCCTCCTGCCTTTGGACACCAGACTTCAGGTTTGTTGACCTTTGGACTCTGGAACTTGCACCAGCAGCCTCTCAGGGGCTCTTGGACCTTTGGCCTCAGACTAGGGCTTGTACTGTCAGCTTCTCCAGTTTTGAGGCTTTTGGATTTGGACTGAGCCACACAACTAGCTTCTCTCTTTCCCCAGTTTGCAGACGGCCTATCGTGGGACTTCACCTTGTAATCATGTGAGCCAATTCTCCCTAATTAACTCCCTTTTTATATACATATATCCTATTGGCTCTGTCCTCTGAAGAACCCTGACCAATACATCCACCCAGATAGTCTAGATAATCTAAGATAATCTCTGCATCTCAATATCCTTAACTCAATCACATCTGCTAAGAACCGTTTTCCAAATAAGGTAATATTTATAGGTTCTGGGAATCAAATCCTAATATCTTTGGGAGCCATTATTTAGCCTATTACAAGGAGTAACTCAGAAACTTTGTTCTAAAGTTCTGGAGTGATTGGGTTCGTAAAGGAGTGACTGGAGCTCTTTGAGGCCACATGGGGTGGTAAGCAGTCCAGCCTATTGGGAAGTGATATGGTTTGGCTGTGTCCTCATCCAAATCTCATCTGGAATTGTAGCTCCCATAATCCCCATGTGTTGTGGGAGGGACCCAGTGGGAGGTAATTGAATCAAAGGGGGCAGGTTTATCCTGTGCTGGTCCCATGATAGTGAATAAGTCTCACAAGGTCTGATGGTTTTATATAGGGGAGTTCCCCTGCACATGCTCTCTTGCCTGCCACCATATAAGATGTGACTTTGCTTCTCCTTCCCCTTCCACCATGATTATGAGGCCTCCCCAGCCATGTGGAACTGTGAGTCAATTAAACCTCTTTCCTTTATAAATTATCCAATCTCAGGTATGTCCTTATAGCACTGTGAGAACAGACTAATACAGGAGGGATATGGGCTCTGTAGTCACACAGACTTGAGTTCACTTCCCAGCCCCAACACTTGATGACCTTGGACAGGTCACCTGACCTCCTAAGCCCTCCAATTCCTCCTCTGAAATGAGGTAATGATTGTACTTCCTACACAGGGCTGTTGTAAGGTGTGCTTGCAAAGCACTTAGCATAGGGCTGGGCACATTGTGAGTGATCAAAAAACAATTAGCTGTTGTTAAACCACAAACATGATGAGAATAATACTACGCATTTACTCTGTGCCTGCTCTGTTCCAGGTTCACAGGGAGTCGTAAAACATACTCCCCAGAAACATGCAATGTAGATGGCCTTATTGCCCCATGCCACAGATATAGACTCAGAGGCTAAGATTTGTCCAAAGTCAGACAGTCAACAAATAATAGAGGAAGGACAAAGACCCTGTCTGGCTGATCCTTCCCCACAGCTCTGCTCTCCACCATAGGAGATTCTAAATGCCAGTCCTGCAGAGAACACGTGTAAATGACAGGGACACATCTGCAGGCAGGAAAGTCTGTGGCCAGCTGTATGGAGGGACTTGCTGACTGTCAGAGCTGCAGACTGTGGTGTGAGGAACCAGAATGGTGGAGGTCTGTGTGTGCAGCACTTTTTCACGGAGAACAGCAAAGACCCTCTGCACTGGTGGTGGCAACAAATCTCTGTGTGAGGGCAGGACCTACCCTGGGATGCTGTGGACCTTCTGACCCAAGGTTGGGTGGATGAAAAGGCCAGCATTAGCTGGGCATGGTGGCTCATGCCTGTAATCCCCTAGCACTTTGAGAGGCCAAGGTGGGCAGATCACTTGAGCCCAGGAGTTCGGGACCAGCCTGGCCAACATGGCGAGACTCCAACTTAAAAAAAAAAAAAAAAGAAAGAAAGACCAGCATTATGTGGCTCCTGGGGTTCCCCATGATTACCCAAGAATATTGTTTATTGAGCCCTAAATTATTTCACTCCATAGTATATTTTCAGTTCTTTTTTTTTTTTTTTTTAAGAAGTAAACTTTGGCCAGGCACGGTGGCTCACACCTGTAATTCCAGCACTTTGGGAAGCCGAAGCAGGTGGATCACCTGAAGTCAGGAGTTTGAGACCAGCCTGGCCAACATGGCGAGACTCCATCTTTAAAAAAAAAAAAAAGAAAGAAAGACCAGCATTATGTGGCTCCTGGGGTTCCCCATGATTACCCAAGAATATTGTTTATTGAGCCCCAAATTCACTCCATAGTATATTTTCAGTTCTTTTTTTTTTTTTTAAGAAGTAAACTTTGGCCAGGCATGGTGGCTCACACCTGTAATTCCAGCACTTTGGGAGGCCAAAGCAGGTGGATCACCTGAAGTCAGGAGTTTGAGACCAGCCTGGCCAACATGGTGAAGCGCTGTCTCTACTGAAAATACAAAAATTAGCCCAGTGTGGTGGTGCACGCCTGTAGTCCCAGCTACTTGGGAGGCTGAAGCAGGAGAATCGCTTTAACCCGAGAAGCAGAGGCTGCAGTGAGCAGAGATCGCACCACTACACACCAGTCTAGGCGACAGAGCAAGACCCTGTCTCAAAAAAAAAAAAAAAGTAAACTTTACATTGATGAAATATTGCACAAATCACAACTATATCACTTGAAAAGAGTGGGAAAACCCAAGATGTGGGAGATGGTGTTATCTTCCTCAAGGTGAACCATTGCTGTTGAGCATGACATCAGAAAAATATCTCTGTCATGCCAGGCACAGTGGCTCACACCTATAATCCCAGCACTTTGAGACGCCGAGGTGGGCAGATCACCTGACGCCAGGAGTTTGAGGCCAGGAGTTTGAGGCCAGGAGTTTGAGACCAGCCTGGCCAACATGGTAAAATCCCGTCTCTACTAAAAATATAAAAATTAGCCGGGTGTGGTTGCGGGTGCCTGTAATCCCAGCTACTCGGGAGGCTGAGGTAGGAGAATTGCTTGAACCTGGGAGGCAGAGGTTGCAGTGAGCCGAGGTCGTGCCACTGCACTCAGCCTGGGCCACAGAGCAAGCCTCTGTCTCAAAGAAAAAAAAAAAAAGAAAAGTAAAAGAAAAATATATCTGTCGGTTTTATGGTTCAATAACTTAGACTTTCATCTTTTTTTCACATAAATTTTTATTTTTTGTAGAGATAGGGTCTTGCTATGTTGCCCATGCTCATCTCAACTCCTGGCCTCAAGGAATCTTCCCTCCTCAGCCTCTGAAAGTGTTGGGATTACAGGTGTGAGCCACCACGCCTGGCCAACTTAGACTTTCTTGTATGTATTTCTGGCGTAACAGACCATTGCTGGAGAGACTTTGTTACTGTCTATAAAGATTTTTTTAAATAACTTTATTGAGATATAACCGACATACAATAAACTGTGCATATTAAGAGTATACAATTGATATAGATATATATTTCCCTAAAATCAAGATAGTAAACATATCCATGATTCCCTTCCTCCCATCCCCACCCCCACTCTCCCATCTCCATGCAACCACCAATCTTCTCTCTGTCAGTAAAAATTAAGTTGCATTTTATAAAGTTTTAATAAGAGGCCGGGCTCAGTGGCTCGTGCCTGTAATACCAGCACTTTGGGAGACTGAGGCAGGCAGATCGCTGAGCTCAGGAGTTTGAGACCGCCCTGGGCAACATGGTGAAACCCTGTCTGTAATAAAAATACAAAAATTAGCGGGCATGGTGGTGCCTGCCTGTAATCCTAGCTACTCAGGAGACTGAGGCATGAGAATCACTTGAACCTGGGAGGCGGAGGTTGCGGTGAGCCGAGAGTGCGCCATTGCTCTCCAGCCTGGGCGACAGAGCGAGACCCCATCGCAAAAATAAAAAATAAATAAATAGGGTTTTATGTAAGAGAGTCATATAGTCTGTGCCCTTATTTTCCTGGCTTCTTCGCTCAGCATAACTATTTTCAGATTCATCTATGTTGTTATGTTGTATGAATATACACCAATTTATTTATTAATTCACCTGCTGATGGAAATTTGAGTCCTTCCCAGTTTTTGGCTATTATAAATAAAGTTGCTAGGCAAATTTTTGTTCAGGTCTTTGTATGGACATGTATTTCCTTTCTTCCTAGGTAAAAATCAGCGTGGAATAGCTGGCTCATATGCTAGGTGCATGCTTAAATTTTTAAAGAAACTACCAAACTGGTTTCCAAAGCAGTTGTACCATTTTACATTCCTAATAGCTGCATATGAGAATTCCAGCTCCTGCACATCTATGCCAACATTTGCTATGGTTGGCCATTTTTTTTTTTTTGAGACAGAGTCTCGCTCTGTCACCCAGGCTGGAGTGCAGTGGGTCACTCCCTACTGGATTCAAACGATTCTCCCATCCCAGCCTCCTAAGTAGATGAGACTACAGGCACGAGCCACCTTGCCCAACTAATTTCTGTATTTTTGGTAGAGATGGGATTTCACCATGTTGCTCTAGGCTGATCTTGAACTCCTTGACTCAAGTGATCCTCCTGCCTTGGCCTCCTGAAGTGCTGGGATTATGGGTGTGAGCCACCTCTCCTGGCCTAATTTTAGCTATTTTAATGAGTGTATAGTGGTATATCATTATATTTTTATATATCCCTAATGACAATGATGTTGAGCACCTCTTCATGTACTTATTTGCTATCTGCATATTTTCTGCTCATATCTTTTCGGCTTTTTCATTGGGTTACTATTTTTTTTTTTTGACAGAATTTTTGCTCTTGTTGCCCAGGCTGGAGTGCAATGGCACAATCTCGTCTCACTGCAAACTCTGCCTCCTGGGTTCAAGTGATTCTCCTCCCTCAGCCTCCTGAGTAGCTGGGATTACAGGCGTGCGCCACCATGCCCGGATAATTTTGTATTTTTAGCAGAGACGGGGTTTCTCCATGTTGGTCAGGCTGGTCTCAAACTCCCGACCTCAGGTGATCTGCCCACCTCGGCCTCCCAAAGTGCTGGGATTGTAGGTATGAGCCACCGTGCCTGGCCCCTGGGTTACTTTCTTATACTTGAGTTTTGAGAGTCTTTTCTATATTGTGGATAGAAATCCTTTAACAGATACATCCTTTACACATTTTTTTCCTAATATGTGGCTTGTTTTATTTTTTATTTTTTTTTCATTCTCTTAACGGTGTCCTTTAAACAGCAGATTTTTTAGTTTCGATGAAATCCAATTTTTCAATTCGCACCCGACCTGCTGATCTCTTTCTGATGCATTCTCTCCATCCCCATCTCTCTAAACCCTCTCTAACAGACTCTCAGACTTTCCTCTCCCTCCTATATTCTCTTCCTTTTCTTTTGTCTCTCTCTGCTCCTCACCTCTTGACTAAAGATGTTGGCGGCTGCATCTCTAGCCAATGTCCAAATCCTAATACTACAACAAACATGGCCAGTGACATCTGCCTTTAAGCACTTGTCACAGAGGTCACCTGTGCATCGTCCACTTCCAGCCTCCAAAGAAACAATTCACTACAAACCACTTCTGGAGACGTGGCACCAACTACCAGGGAGGCAGCCAGGGAAGGATGAGGAACTCTCATCATCATATTTCTGCTCGGGACCAAGGTTCCTGAACTGGAAAGGGCCCATCTGCTCAGCCCTCCCCATCACCCCTAACCCCTGCAATGCTGCAGGTTTTCATAAAGTTGTTTTTTTCTCTACTGACATCTACAAGCTTCTCACTTTTGGGAAACAAAGATTGTAAAGGTTTTTTTTTTTCATAATTAACTAAATTTAATTTAGAGCAAATTTTTTATTAACTCATGTGTTTTAGTTAGTAAAACACCATCTTGGGCCAGGCATGGTGGCTGTAATCCCAGCAGTTTGGGAGGCCGAGGTGGGCGGATCACCTGAGGTCAGGAGTTCAAGACTAGCCTGGCCGATATGGTAAAACCCCGTCTCTACTAAAAACACAAAATTTAGCCAAGCGTGGTGGCACACGCGTGTAATCCCAGCTACTCGGGAGGCTGAGCCAGGAGAATTGCTTGAACCTGGGAGGCAGAATTCAGTGAGCCGAGTGCAGTGAGTCGAGATCGTGCCACTGCACTCTGGCCTGGGCGACAGAGTGAGACTCTGTCAAAAAAAAAAGAAGGAAAGAAAGGAAGAAAGGAAGGAAGGAAGCAAAGAAGGAAAGAAGGAAGAAAGAAGCAGATAAAAGGCAGAGACAGAGTGGGCCACTTGATGAGGCGGGGATGGAGAGTCGCCTGCCTGAGGCACACCCACCCAACTCACAGGTGAAACTGGAGCGGAATCAATGAGGAACTAAGTCAGGGATCTGGCTACTCTTGCCTCTCTCTAGAGGACCCCTTGCCCTGCCATCAGTCCCACTGAGAACCCTCACTGTGCTTCCTCCAGGACAAATTCACATGTCTAGTGGAATCCATGGAGAGCCCTCCCAAGGCAAAAAGTCAGGAACTGCAGGCTAATGCTTCCCTCCCACTGGACAGGCCTGGGGAAGACTGGGAAGGGGCTAAGGGAAGCAGAGAAACTGCCTTCTCTGCCCAAGAGCAACAGACATATCTGCAGGGCAGGAATGAGGGACCCACATCTGATATACTTGGGACCGGGCTTCAGAAAGTGTCCCCTCCCTATGTTGTTTGTGTCTCAGCAGGTGATTTTGTCCAATCAGCAGATGATTTTGTCCAGCCCTCTTCCCCCAGGTACCAGGAGGTACCAGCTGCACTAGCAGGTTCAAAGGCCTCAGGGGACGACCCTGTGTCCCAGATTTCTGAGCAGATGGCCTAAGCTACTTTGCTTTGCAGCTCTGCAGACTAAAAGGAATTAGCTCCAGAGGCCAGGGACCAATGGGGCTGTGGGAACTTCTGGGCCAAAGGTGGAAGAGCACTTCATGAATTATTCAAGATTTGATAGATAGTGGCATCTGAATTTCGCTACCAGCAGGCAGTGCAGATCTCAACATCCACCTGGAAAAGATGTTGAGCCTGAGCACCAGTGCCACCACCTTTCAAGAATGCTATGCTTGGTGGTCCGGCTGGGTTGGGCTGCTGTCATAGGAACCCAAGTTACACAGCCCCCCTAACACATCAATTTTGCCAGAAGGTTCAGGCCACAGGGCTGGGCCATCATCTGGACATTAATCCGCCAGGTGCTGAGGAAGTTGCTGAGGCAAAGAAAGGAGCAGCAAGGTCACTGCAAGTAGAGGGTGTTTCAGCCAAGGATGCTCATAAATTCCATCCTTTACTCAGCTCACCCTGCCTATCCTTCAGAGGCTCAGCTGAGAAGCTATTCACCTCCACTCCCATTCCTCCAGAGTCTCCGGACTAGCCCAGTTTCACAGAAACGCCCCTTAAAATGGAGAATCTGATTCTACACCATGAATTTATCCTAGCTTGATAAATCAGCTAGAGAGCCTGATTTATTGGCCTAGGAGCACCCAGAACAAACCTGTAATCTGGCAATGACAAGTTTATTAACCCTTTGCAATGACAGAAACTTCACACCAGAAGGACTATAGAATGTCTCACCAAACAAGGAAAGGATAGAGATTTTATAGGATCTGAGGAAAGAATGAAACTTATGTGAAATTATACAAACCCTGCCATATTGGTCCATGCCATGTTGTCTACCAAGTATATTAACTGTGAGGAGCACATCTGTGTATCTACTTCTAACGCAGAGTTTCTCAACCTCAATGCTATTGACATTTCATGCTGGATAATTCTTTGTTGTGGGGGCTGTCTTGTGCATGGTTGGATGTTTAGCAGCAACCCTGACCTCTATCAACTAGATGCCAGTGTACTCCCAGTCCCAGCTGTGACAAATGAAAATTTCCTAGACATTGCCAAATGTCCCTTGGAAAGCAAAATTACCTCTGGTTGAGAACCACTGCTCTAATAGTTTATCGACAGTGGAAGTGAATACAAAGTAAAAGGTTTTGTGGAATGGCTTTTATTTTTAGGAAAAAAGGTATTAAATGAGGGGCACATTAAAACGACAAATCTGTGGTTAATGGTAAGCTCATTGTTAAAATTAAAAAATAATGTCAGAGGCCAGGCGCAGTGGCTCACTCCTATAATCCTAGAACTTTGGGAGGCCAAGACGGGAGGCCAAGATGGGTGGATTGCCTGAGGTCAGGAGTTTGAGACCAGCGTGGTCAACATGGGGAAACCCCCCATCTCTACTAAAATACAAAAAAATTAGCCAAGTGTGGCAGCGTGCACCTGTAATCCCAGCTACTCGGGAGGCTGAGGCATAAGAATTACTTGAACCCAGGAGGTGGAGGTTGCAGTGAGCCGAGATTGTGCCACCGCCCTCCAGCCTGGGTGACAGAACGAGACCTTGTCTCAAAAAACAAAACAAAACAAACAAACAAACAAATAAACATAGCCAGCCCAGCACAGTGGCTCACACGTGTAATACCAATACTTTGGGAGGCCAAGACAGGTGGATCACTTGAGGTCAGGAATTTGAGACCAGCCTGGGCAACATGGTAAAACCCTGTCTCTACTAAAAATACAAAAATAAGCCAGATGCAGTGGCACTCACCTGTAGTCCCAGCTACTTGAGAGGCTGAGGCACTAGAATCACTTGAACTTGGGGGCGGAGGTTACAGTGAGCCGAGATCACGCCACTGCACTCCAGCCTGGGCCACAGAGCTAGACCCTTTCTCAAAAAAAAAAAAAAATAGCATTTACGATATCATAAAAAATGTTAAATATTTAAGGGTAAATTTGACAAAGGATGTGAAAGACCTGTACACTGAAAATTACAGAATTGCTGGGAGAAACTAAGACCTACATAAATGAAGAGATATACCTTGTTCATAGATTGGAAGAGTCAATATTGTTTAGATGTCAATTCTCCCCAGATTTAATCTATAGGTTTAACACAATATCAATCAGAACTCTACCAAGATTTTTGGTAAAAAAATGGCAAGCTGATTCTAAAATTCATATGGAAATGCAAAAGATCTAGAATAGACAAAACAACTCTTAAAAAAGAAAAACAAAGCTAGAGTGCTTAACACTGTCTGTTAAACTAGTGTTTAACACTGTCTGACCCAATAATTATTATAAAGCTGCAAAGCAAAGTAGCTTAGGCCATCTGCTCAGAAATCTGGGACACAGGGTCGTCCCCTGAGGCCTTTGAACCTGCTAGTGCAGCTGGTACCTCCTGGTACCTGGGGGAAGAGGGCTGGACAAAATCATCTGCTGATTGGACAAAATCACCTGCTGAGACACAAACAACATAGGGAGGGGACACTTTCTGAAGCCCGGTCCCAAGTATATCAGATGTGGGTCCCTCATTCCTGCCCTGCAGATATGTCTGTTGCTCTTGGGCAGAGAAGGCAGTTTCTCTGCTTCCCTTAGCCCCTTCCCAGTCTTCCCCAGGCCTGTCCAGTGGGAGGGAAGCATTAGCCTGCAGTTCCTGACTTTTTGCCTTGGGAGGGCTCTCCATGGATTCCACTAGACATGTGAATTTGTCCTGGAGGAAGCACAGTGAGGGTTCTCAGTGGGACTGATGGCAGGGCAAGGGGTCCTCTAGAGAGAGGCAAGAGTAGCCAGATCCCTGACTTAGTTCCTCATTGATTCCGCTCCAGTTTCACCTGTGAGTTGGGTGGGTGTGCCTCAGGCAGGCGACTCTCCATCCCCGCCTCATCAAGTGGCCCACTCTGTCTCTGCCTTTTATCTGCTTCTTTCTTCCTTCTTTCCTTCTTTGCTTCCTTCCTTCCTTTCTTCCTTTCTTTCCTTCTTTTTTTTTTGACAGAGTCTCACTCTGTCGCCCAGGCCAGAGTGCAGTGGCACGATCTCGACTCACTGCACTCGGCTCACTGAATTCTGCCTCCCAGGTTCAAGCAATTCTCCTGGCTCAGCCTCCCGAGTAGCTGGGATTACACGCGTGTGCCACCACGCTTGGCTAAATTTTGTGTTTTTAGTAGAGACGGGGTTTTACCATATCGGCCAGGCTAGTCTTGAACTCCTGACCTCAGGTGATCCACCCACCTCGGCCTCCCAAACTGCTGGGATTACAGCCACCATGCCTGGCCCAAGATGGTGTTTTACTAACTAAAACACATGAGTTAATAAAAAAATTTGCTCTAAATTAAATTTAGTTAATTATGAAAAAAAAAACCTTTACAATCTTTGTTTCCCAAAAGTGAGAAGCTTGTAGATGTCAGTAGAGAAAAAAACAACTTTATGAAAACCTGCAGCATTGCAGGGGTTAGGGGTGATGGGGAGGGCTGAGCAGATGGGCCCTTTCCAGTTCAGGAACCTTGGTCCCGAGCAGAAATATGATGATGAGAGTTCCTCATCCTTCCCTGGCTGCCTCCCTGGTAGTTGGTGCCACGTCTCCAGAAGTGGTTTGTAGTGAATTGTTTCTTTGGAGGCTGGAAGTGGACGATGCACAGGTGACCTCTGTGACAAGTGCTTAAAGGCAGATGTCACTGGCCATGTTTGTTGTAGTATTAGGATTTGGACATTGGCTAGAGATGCAGCCGCCAACATCTTTAGTCAAGAGGTGAGGAGCAGAGAGAGACAAAAGAAAAGGAAGAGAATATAGGAGGGAGAGGAAAGTCTGAGAGTCTGTTAGAGAGGGTTTAGAGAGATGGGGATGGAGAGAATGCATCAGAAAGAGATCAGCAGGCTGGACATGGTAGGTCACACCTGTAATCCCAACACTTTGGGAGGCCAAGGCGGGAAGATCGCCTGAGGTCAGGAGTTCCTGACCACCCTGGCCAACATGGTGAAACACCGTCTCTACTAAAAATACAAAGATTGGCTGGACATGGTGGTGGGCACCTATAATCCCAGCTACTCGGGAGGTTGAGGCAGGAGAACGACTTGAACCTAGGAGGTGGAAGTTGCAGCGAGCCGAGATCACAGCACTGCACTGCAGCCTAAGCAATAAAGTGAGACTCTGTGTTGGAAGAAATGAAGAAGAGAGAAAGAAAGAAAGAGAGAAAGAAAAGAAAGAAAGAAAGAAAGAAAGAAGGAAAGAAGGAAAGAAAGAAAGAAAGGAAAGAGAGAGGGAGAGAAAGAGAGAAAGAAAGAGAGAAAAAAAGAAAGAAAGAAAGACAACACCTCGTAACATTTTATTTCCTACTGTTGTAGTAATTGCTCTAGAAAGAAAGACAATATATTGGGCACATTGGTATTGTTCCGTGGTGAGCAGTTCTATGTAAACTTACCCTCAAAGGCCAAGGGCACTGAGAGGCCAAAGAAAGAGGCTGACAAATCGAGTTTCTCAGAAATAAACAATTAATGGGGACCTTTGAACAGAAGCTATGTGTCCAGTGGCTGCAAGAGGGTGGAACCCACACCCGTCCTCCAGAAGGTTTACTTTCTATAGCAAATTTTTATGCTAAAACATGAGCACCTGGCCATGTCTCACACTTTCTTGCAGAAACTCTTGACCACTGGAGAGGTTAGATAAGCATCTTTATGAGACATTATCTATGCTACGGCCAATGTTTAAAGACCTTGTTGCCAAATACCTTGGTATGCGGGAGTCAAACATCTGTCATCATGATATTTTCCCTTCAAGATGAAATCACTCTGGCCACGCAGCAGGCTGTATACCTACACTCCACTCCTCAGTACTGGTCCTTGCAATCTCACGTGCCCACCTGTTCCTTGATAGTCCCTGGGTCTAGAGGGAGGGTGCTTGATATTGTATAGCTATAGCAGCAGCTCGTTGGCTTTATTGGAGGAAAATGCTGCAGCAACAGTAAAGGCAAAACCAGGACAGTAAGGAACATAGGAGCACAACACCTAAACCAAGAAGCAGCTTCTGCCACCAGGTGCCCCAGGACCGAAGCCAGCTATGAAGCCAGTAACAACTACAGCATTCAACGCAGGGGTTCAGTCTGAGAAATTGGTCATTTGTGTTATATAGTCTCTCCAATCTCATCCTTGGAAAGGAGATACCCACCACGGCAGGCCAGAAGCATGGGAGAGTGGCATGAGGCCGCATACCAAACCAATGTTTTTCTTTTTTTCTTTCTTTCTTTTTTTTTTTGAGATGGAGTCTTGCTCTGTTGCCCAGGTTGGAGTGCAGTGGCGTGATCTCAGCTCACTGCAACCTCCGCCTCCTGGGCTCAAGCGATTCTCCTGCCTCAGCCCCCTGAGTAGCTGGAATTACAGGCGCCTGCCACCACACCCGGCTAATTTTTGTATTTTTAGTAGAGACGGGGTTTCACCATGTTGGCCAGGCTGGTCTCAAACTCCTGAGCTCCAGTGATCCACCTGCCTCAGCCTCCCAAAATGCTGGGATTACAGGTATGAGCCACTGTGCCCGGCCCCAACAGATGTTTTTCTGTAAGCCAACAGCATACTCTTGGGCCCGTTGTAGGAAAAGGTTTGCTTCATAGGTGGCAGCTAGTGATAGTATTGACAGAACATGACAACGAAGGATGAAAGGAAACAAACTTAGTGGGTATTTGCAAGGAAATTTATTTTCCATCTGTCAGAATACACCAGTCCATTCATTTAGAGTAGTTAGTATAGAGTCAGCTCTTGGCTTTTGTAAAGGGAAAGGGGCCATATACCAACCATGTTGCCCAAGGATGAAGTGTCAGCAGCCGTGGTCAAAGTAATTTGATTGAGAGTACACCATATTAGAGAGCTCACCACCATGCCATGGGGTATATGTGCTTCCCCTGACCATTTATAACGAGTGATCGGGGACCAGTATTCAATAAGATCAATGCAAACCACTCTAACTGTTGAGGATATTCCCCCCTCTCTGGCAGGAAATAGCCGATCCAGCCTGGGTGTATTTGCCATTCTAAGCCCCAGTGCAGTGTCCCCTCCTCTGGTAGAATGTCTGTCACTGTCTTCATGCAGAAAATATGGTGGGTGTCAACTAGGTCTGAAAGTAAAGCAGTCCTCTCAGTTACCCGTATGTGAAAAATAGTAGGCTTGGGGAATGGTGGTCCCAACCTATCACATGGGGCAGGCACCTCATCCCTTTGGCTGAAGTTAAAGAAATAAGGGCTTCAGATCACACATTCATCCACCTTTGCAAGGTAGGTTTCTCCAGGAAAGTTTGAATTTGTGCTTCTTTTTTTAAAAAAAACTTTTATTTTAGGTTCAGGGGTACATGTGCAGGTTCCTTATATAGGTAAATTGCATGTCACAGGGGTTTGGCGTACAGATTATTTCATCACCCAGGCAATAAGCTTAGTATCCTATAGGTAGTGTTTCGATCCTCCCTCCCTCCACTCTCAAGTAGGCCCTGGTGTCTCTTGTTCCCTTCTTTGTGTCCATGTGTACTCAATGTTTTGCTCCCATTTACAAGTGAGAACGTGCAGTATTTGGTTTTTTGTTCCTGTGTTAGTTCGCTTATAATACTGTTTCCCCTAACCATTTATAGCGGGTGATCATGGGTCCAGTATTCAATAGGAGCAATGGGAACCACTCTAACTGTTGAGGATATTCCCCCATCTATGGCAAGAAATAGCCTATCCAGCCTGGGGGTATTTGCCATTCTAAGCCCCAGTGCAGTGTCCTCTCCCCTGACAGTATATCTGTCAGTGTTGTTATGCACAAAATATGCTGGTTGTCAATCAGGTCTGGAAGCAAAGCGGTCTTCTCAGTTACCCATATGCAAATAGTGGTAGGCTTGGGGTACGGTGGTCCCAACAAGTCATATGGAGCAAGCATCCTGCTTTGGCTGAAGTTAAATACATAAGCCCTGCAGATAACACATTCATCCACTCTAGCAAGGTAGGTGATAGGTGATATGGTTTGGATCTGTATCTCCACCAAATCTCATGTCAAATTGTAATCCCCAATGTTGGAGGTGGGGCCTGGTGAGAGGTGATTGGATCAAGGGGGTGGATTACTCATGAATGGTTTAGCACCACCCCCTTCGTACTATCCTCACAATAGTGCGTGAGTTCTTGTGAGATCAGGTTGTTTAAAAGTGTGTAGCACTTCCTCTCTGACTCTCTTTTGCTCCTGCTCCTGCCATGTGAGATGCTTGTTCCCCCTTTGCCTTCCACCATGATCAGAAGCTTTCAGAGGCCTCTCCCAAAGCAGAAGCTGCTGTGCTTCCTGCATAGCCTGTAGAACGGTGAGCCAATTAATCCTCTTTTCCAGTTACCCAGTCTCAGGTATTTCTTTGTAGCAATGTGAGAACGGATTAATACTGTAGGTTTCCCTAGGAAACTTTTTTTTTTTTGAGACAGAGTCTCGCTCTGTTGCCCAGGCTGGAGTGCAGTGGTATGCTCTTGGCTCACTGCAACCTCTGCCTCCCAGGTTCAAATAATTCTCTTGCCTCAGCCTCCAGAGTAGCTGGGATTACAGGTGTGTGCTACCACGGCCAGCTAATTTTTGTATTTTTTTTTTAAATAGAGATGGGGTTTCGCCATGTTGGCCAGGCTAGTCTCGAACTCCTGACCTCAAGCGATCCTCCCACCTCAGCCTCCCAAAGTGCTGGGATTACAAGTGTGAGCCACCATGCTCAGCCTCCCCAGGAAACTGAATTTGTGCTTTCAGAAGACCAGTTTTCTTTTTAGTGAGCCCTGATGTTTGGAGGTTACATGGGAGATGAAAATGCCATGATCTGTTGTGTTCCCTGGCCCAGTCCTGCACATCATGTCCACCAAAATGGGTCTTTTGGTTACTGTCAATGTGTCAAAGATATCCATACATAGTACTGAGAGCCTCTAAACCTTTAATAGTACTGGCTTGATTAGCTCACTTACAAGGACAAACTTACAGCAGTTAAGTAGCAGTATCTACACAGGCCAATACATACTTTTTGTCTTGACTTACAAAAAGAAGCCCTATATAATTCATTTGCTGATCTGTTATAGGGTGGACAGCCCTATGAGTGTGTCCTGCATGGTATGGTATATAGTGTGGATGAAATCAAGAATGTGGTATACATTTGTATTAGTCCGTTTCTACACTGCTATAAAGAACTACCTAAGACTGCGTAACGTGTAAAGGAAAGAAGCTTAATTGACTCACAGCTCCATGTGGCTGGGGAGGCCTCAGCAAACTTACAATCATGGCAGAAGGCAAAGGGGAAGCAAGGACCTTCTTCACATGGTGGCAGGAGAGAAAGAGAGCAAGGAGGGAACTGCCAAACACCTTTAAACCATCAGATCTCATGAGAACTCACTCACTATCATGAGAACAGCATAGGGGAACCGCCCCCATGATCCAGCCACCTCCCCTGACATGTGTGAATTACAATTCAACATGAGATTTGGGTGCAGACACAGAGCCAAACCATATCAACATTTTTAACAGCTATTGGGAGGTCAGTATATTTTAAGGGCAATCCTGCCTTCTTGGCTATCTCCAAGCCTACTCTTGCACTCCTATGACTACTACTTTTGTTATGTACACAGGTCTCTATTCATTGGCCTGGGACAGAGCACAATGCTTCTAATTGTTCTTAGGGTGTCAGCTTCTATACTTCCTGGAACTGAGTCCTATTGTGTACCACTACATGAAATACCAACTATTTCATCAGCTGCAAGGTGTTGCAGCTTCTCTATGTGTCTTGCCACATGTTCATGCCTTATATGGGTTTGTGCATAAACACCCATTTTTCTTGTTGCCACTGGGCTAGCCACATAATTAGGCCTTTGAATGTAGCCCAGCTATCAGCACAAAGAGCCAGGGGCCAGGGCTTATGTGTGATTATTAACCAAGCAGCTTGCAACTCAGCCCACTGTCTACTGTGATGGGTACTTATATCAAGCCAGATTGTATCAGTTTGTGGTCATATAGCAACAGCGGTCCAAGTACAGGGGTTTCCCTTGCTGGAGCCATCTGTATACCAAGCATGATCAGGGATGCATAACACTCCTTTGCTTATTGAGTCACGCACTGGAGTAGGAAGGGGCAAAGGGATGTCCTTTGGTTGCTCACATATAACAAAGCCTAACACAGCATGCAATTCTCGGCTTAAGGGATTGGTTACCAGGACACTTCATTGTTGCAAACAGGCATGCCATTTATTCAAGATAGGTGTTTGGGATTTAAACGGAGGTGGGTGATTTAAATAATCCTTCTATCCATCCCTTGATTGGTAGACCAGTTCTCACAGTCATGGGAAGGGTCTTTGCTAATTATTCCACCTTCTGTAAAGCATACACTGCTAGCACTTGTTCAATGGGAGAGTACTGATAGGGACAGGAGGCAGATAAATTCTAGGCAGAAGAAGTGGAGTCCCTGACGAGGGCCCCACCTTCAAGCCTGGAACCGCAGCCCAAAGTGAGAACTTCACATCCCTGTTTTCCTGCTCGAATGTTGCCTTTTCCAAAACCACCCCTGGCCCACCATGCTTTCCATCCTGTACATATAAAAACCCCAGGCTCCACTGGCAGAGAGCAGAGAAGGAGAGAAGAAAAGAAGCAGCTGAACATTGGAGAGGTGCAGTTTGACTTCAGAGGGATGGCTTGATGGCAGGACTTTGGAGAACAGTCTGGCTGAAGATGGCCAGACTTCAGGGGAAGAATACTCTCCTGCTCCTTCCTCTTTCCAGCTCCCTTTCCTGCTGAGAGCCACTTCCATCGGCAATAAAATCCCCTGCATTTGTTATCCTTCAATTGGTTCGTGCAATCTGATTTTTCCTGGATGCTGGACAAGAGCTCGGAATACAAAAAGGCTGTCACACTGACCCTTTGCCCTCACGAAAAGGCAGAAGGTCAACTGAGCTGTTAAACACTTACTTAAGCCATCCTTGGGCAGTAAAGCTAAAAGAGCTCACTGTAATGCATGCCCTGGGGTTTTGGGGGCCCACGGGAGTTTTATCCTCCTTAGATGCTGCCTTGGGGCACGCACAGAGTTTTGCTCCTGCCAGCACCCTAAAGCACTTTCCCTGGCTCTTACACGAGCTCACCTGCATGCTTCCCATCCCACAAGGGGTTGAGAGCTGTGGGCTGAGTAAGCGAGGCACCCCTGTCATGAGGCCTGTGAAGGGGTCAGGGAAAATTTCCTTTCAGTATCTGGCTTCGCTCCTTTCCATAATTGCAACCAAAATCTTAAAGGGATTGATTTACCATACTGTGGTTGCCATAAGGCCCAACTCCTGCCCACAGGAGTAGCAGTAACATCCAAAGTCATCTCTACTCCCTCTAAAGGGGTGCCTGAGGCTTGCACCTGCTATACTAGCACTTTAGCCTGTTCAAAGCTCCCTGCTGTGACGTGTCTCAGTCTCAATGTTTCCTTTCTCTAATAAGTCCATATAGTGGCCTCAAACATTGGGCTAAGGGTGGGACAAATGCTCTCTAATATCCTAAAAGACCCACAGATGTTTGGATTTCTCTTTTGTTTTCAGAGTTGGATATTACTGGATTTTGTCCATTAATGTACCCAATATAAAAGGAATCTCACCCCACCATGTAACCCCTAAAACTTCACTGCAGGCCCTGGGCCCTAGATCTTCTGAAGGGTTGATTTCCCACCCTTGTTCCAGAAGATGATTGCACAATGCCCTCAGACTTTCATAATACACATGAACATCTCAGAGGTTAACACCATATTATAAATATAAGAAGACTAAAAAAGAGAAGTCAGGAGTGAGAGCAAAGACAAGTCTCTAGCTATCATTGGGTGACGAATTGTAGGAGTGTGAAATAGCCCTAGGGCAGCACTTGAAAGGTCCACTGGAAACCTTGCCAGGTAAAAGCAATTGGTTTTGTGATTATTTGGACAGTAGAATGCAGAAAAAGGTATTAGCCAAACCTAAGACAGCATGATGTGTACCCAGGACAGACACGATGTGGTTGACTACCTAAGTAATTTAAGAAACTGCAGCTTGTATGGCCAGGGTTACCTTGTTCAATTTCTGGTAACCCGCAGTCATCAGCCAGGCCTGGTCAGGTTTGCATGCAGGCCAGATGGAACTGATAATCTTGCTTTGAGTTGGCCGGATAATATGTACCTTTTAAGTTCCTCAATAGCTGCACTTATTACAGCATGCCCCTCAGGCAATTTGTATTGTTTAACGTTGACAACCTACCTGGGGCTAGAGAATTGTACGGGTTTCCATTTTGACCTCTCCTGAGAATACCTGTACTATACCCACCTTTAATCTGAATTCTTCCACTGAAGTTTACAGTCTTTCCTAACAGAATATCCATGCCTAAAATATTTTATGGAATAGAGGAAATAAGCACCATATATGGGGCAGAGGACACTTTCCCCAAACCGAGATGTATTAAAGTTCTTTTTACCGGGATCATTTGTCCCCCATAACCATCAATGGCAGACCATTGACCAAAGGGTCTTTCTGAATGTGTCCATGGATTAAAGTACATTCTGTCCCTAGTAAGGCAATAGTCTTAATTCTCAGTACCAGTAAGTGATGAACTCAATATGGGGCCTCTGGTCGCCCTCTATTGTTCAAACATGGGATTAACCTCGGCCCTAGTAATTTCGGAGCCCGGATGGGAGCCACCCTGATAGGCTGGGGCATTACAAGAAGGGGTCTAGTCTTCCTCTTCTGCAGGAGGGGCAGAAAGGAAGCAACAAAATTGCTGTTTAGGCGGTAGTTCCCTCTATGTGACTGCTAATACAGCGTTAGGTTGTTTGTCTATTTTTTATTGGGGTGTTTCTGCTCCCAATAAATCATGCCACATTTACTTACATGTGCCTCTTATCTATCCCTTTCCCTTTTTTTCCTCCTTCTTTCTGTGGGATTTTCTTTTTCCCTTTTGCTAACCCTCGTCGGGTTCCCAAGCTTACCCTGTCCCTGGTTTGCTCAGTTTTTTCCAAATTTGCAATGCCTTGTCCCACATCATATACATCTTGTTCCACTCCAGGCCGCAACAAAGACAGAAAAGGGCCCTGCCATTCTCTTCATGCGTGCTGTAGCAATTTATTTTTCACCCTGGCAGTAAAAACTGCTATATCAGTTCCTGTGAAAACCCAGGTATAGATGGCTTGCCTCATTCCTAATTCCCAGAGAAGCCCCAGGGCCTCTTTGATTGACCACCAGCAGGTTGTCCCTCCTGGTAAATCTTTCTCATTAGGCCAAGCCTCTCTCATAGCTAGAATAATCCATTCCATAAGGCTATTCTTCCTGGGTTATGAAGGCATTGCTGCAGGACCAGGTGGGTGATGATATTAATCATTTTTCTCTGCTTGATTCCCAGCTAAAGAAAAACCCTGTGTCCCACAATTGGACCATCTAAGAGGTCAGTGGTTCCTTAGGTGGTTGTTTAAACGTCTTTGCAATCTTTAAGAGTTCTGTAGCAGTGAGATAGTGATAGTGAGAGTGATATACACTGATTGTGAGATTCTCCTGGATCGGCCAACTCCAATTTTGCTGGAGTTGTTCAGCTTTCACTTTCCTGTGCACGAGGGGCGAGCTTGCCAAAGATCTTCATTCCCCTCTTCAGCTATGACTTCTATGTCATCGAAATATTCCTCTCCACAACATTCCCAGGGATTCCAAATTTTCATATCCCAATCGGGCTTAGTTATGACAGCTTTAATTTCTGGTCATTTCCATTTCATTCCCCCTAGGCGGACCAATCTATCTACATGCTAAGGTTTCAATTTTTGTTCTCTTGGTCGTCAATTTTCTTCATTATGTTGGATGCAAGGAGAAAAGTCAAAAGTCACGTGTCTTTTTCTTGTTGCAATTCCTTCCCCAGCCATTTAATTTTCATCTCTGCTGCTAGCTGGGCCTCCAATGCCAAATGAACAGCCCAGAGAAGTGGCCAGCCCACTGGATAGGTTATCCACCACCCTTCCCTATCGCAGTGCACTATATGGCTTTCAGTTAATAACTCCTTTTGAGTTTTCGGGATGTCCCATTACTCATGCGGAGGTCCACAAGCAGCTAACAGAGGTGTCACACCACCCCACATAGATGTTCCTGGCCACCCTGGAGTTTCACGCACAGATGCTTCATTCCCCTTACCCATTTCTTTTTTTTTTTTCATATCAGATGAATAATGTGCTGATGTCATAACAAGGTTCGAGAAAGGCACATCTCACATAAGCACATGAACACCTAATCATCATGCTTAGGAACTACAAAAGGATCAATTTCTTAGTTCTTCAGCTCCTGCCTGGCTCAGCAAATGTTCCACAGTAGCTGGTATATGCAAACCCACCCCTAAAGGCCAAGGGAACTGAAAGGCAGAAGAATAAGACTGACAAACCCAGTTCTCAGAAAGGAATATTTAATAGGGACTTAGGAATGCAAGCCATCTCAGGGAGCTCTAAGAGGGTGGAACCCCACACCCACCCATCAGAAAGTATTCTTTCTATAGCATGCTTTTAGAGTAAAGACACGTCCAGCCAGTCTGGTCTTAGACTTGCTTGCCAAAACTCTGGAAAACTGGGGAGGCCGGGCACAGTGGCTCACACCTGTAATCCCAACACTGGGAGGCCGAGGCGAGCAAATCACTTGAGGTCAAGAGTTTGAGACCAGCCTGGCCAACATGGTGAAACCCTGTCTCTACTAAAAATGTAAAAATTAGCCAGGTGTGGGTGGCAGGCACCTGTAATCCCAGCTACTCTGGAGGCTGAGGCAGGAGAATTGCTTGAACCCGAGAGGCAGAGGTTGCAGTGAGCCAGGATCGCACCACTGCACTCCAGCCTGGGTGACAGAGCGAGACTCTGGAAGAGAAAGAAAGAAAGAAAGAAAGAAAGAGAGAGAGAGAGAGAGAGAGAAAGAAAGAAAGAAAGAAAGAAAGAAAGAAAGAAAGAAAGGAAGGAAAGAGAGAAAGAGAGAAAGAGAGAGAGAAAGAGAGAGAGAAAGGAAAGAAAAGAAAAAAAGAAAAGAAAAGAGAAAGAAAACTGGGCAGGTTAAACAAGCTTATTATTAAGGTTATCTATACTGCAGGAACTGTTTAAAAACCTTACTGCAGAACACTTCGGTATGCAGGAGTCAAACGTTGATCATGATGGTGGATTTGCTTCAAGATAGCACCGTTTTTGCCATAAACTGGCTGTTTTCTTGCAGGTATATGGAACACACTTTACCTTTTTAAACCCTAAATTAAATAAAATAGTGAAACTCCTCAATTTCTGGGTGATCCCACAACCATGAGCTCAGGTGAATTCCCCCACCCTCTTCAATACATTACACCCAGGAAATCTAAGAAGCACGGTCAGGCCTTTGGATACATTTACTGCAGAAGGGAACCGGAGCATGGAATCATGGGAATGCACCTCCCAAGGCCCAACACTTTCATCCTGAGCTTGCACATGAAACAATAATGAACGAGATTTTTACCTAAAGGGGATGGGTAGGAACATGGTGGAAAGGAGGGGATGGGAAGTAGGGATGAGCAGGGAGGAACACTTTTATTCTTTTGGTATAGTTTTGCCTCTTTTAAAAGCATAGTAGTGTTTCACATATTGCAAAAATAGATATAGAAAAGTGAGGAAGTAGGTGAAAAAATAAATACATTAAAATAAACTAGGCTTGGGGGGACCCAAAATGGAACATAAATAGAAACAAAGGAACCTAAGCATATTACAAATGAATAACATAACCACGCTAATGGGCGTGAGGAAGAAAATAGCTAATCTGAGTAACTTTGGGAAACAGTTATTTTGACTGGATACTATAAGACAAAAAGCAAAAATGACTGTATGCAAATATTGTACTTTTTTATTTTTATTTTTTAAATAGTGATGGGGTTTCCCTATGTTGCCCAGGCTAATCTTTAACTCTTGTGCTCAAGTGGTCCTCCCACCTCGGCCTCCCAAAGTGCTCGGATTACAGTCATGAGCCACCATGCCCAGCCAAATTTTGTAATTTAGTTAGTGATTTTTTTTTTAACACAGGGGTATGGTTAGGAATTCTGAGACTACTTTATGTGTATATGAGGATTGAACAAATGAGTAAAATAGAGATAATGAGAGCCATGTTTCTCACTGTCTGAGAAAGGCATTACAAATCTGGAAAGGAGGTAGGGCTAAAATAATCCTGAGACCTTGAACTGGAATCAGAGATGTCAGTATGAACCCAAGGTACATTCTGCAAAACAACCTGCCTATGTCCTTCAAAAAAGGCCAATGTCATAAAAGATGAAGAAAGGACAGATTAAGGGAGACTGAAGAGATGAGACAGGTAAATGCAAAGCAGAATCTAGACTGGATCCAGGAACAGAAAAAAAGTTGTCTTTTGCTGTAAAGAACATTATTGGGACTATTGGCATATTTTGAAAAGGTTTTGTTTTTGTTTTGTTTTTGTTTTTTGAGACAGAGTTTCACTCTTGTCACCCAGCCTGGAGAGCAATGGCATGATCTTGGCTCACTGCAACCTCTCTGCTTCCCGGGTTCAAGCAATTCTCCTGTCTCAGCCTCCCAAGCAGCTGGGATCACAGGCACCCACCACCACACCCAGCTAAGTTTTGCATTTTTAGCAGAGATGGGATTTCACCACGTTGGCCAGGCTGGTCTCCAACTCCCGACCTCAAGTGATCCACCCACCTCGGCCTCCCAAAATGCTAGGATTACAGGCTCAAGCCACCGCACCCAGCCCAAAAAGGTTTAAAGATTAGATAATTGTGCTGTATCAATGTTAATTTCTTGACTTTGATTATTATATTGTGGTTATATAAGGCAATGTCCTGTTTTCTCTGTTTTTCTTTAGCAAAAACACACTAGTATTTAGGGACATTTATTGTTTCTGTTTGTTTGTTTGTTTTTTGAGACAGAGTCTCACTCTGTTGCCCAGACTGGAGTACAGAGGCATGATCTCGGCTTACTGCATCCTCCACCTCCCAGGTTCAAGCAATCCCCCCACCTCAGCCTCCTGAGTAGCTGGGACCACAGGTGTGTGCCACCACACCTGGCTAATTTTTTGTATTTTTGGTAGAGATGGGATTTTGCCATGTTGCCCAGGCTTGTCTCGAACTCCTTAGTTCAAGTGATCATCCCACCTTGACTTCCCAAAGTGCTGCAATTATAGGCCTAAGCCACCTTGCCAGGCTGACATTTATTGGGGAACCTACCCCGATATTCACATAGGTTCTTTTCTATTTTCCTTAAGCATCGGCCAGCTTGAGAAATAAAGGGACAGAGTACAAAAGAGAGAAATTTTAAAGCTGGGCGTCCGGGGGAGACATCACATGTCGGTAGATTCTGTGATGCCCCACAAGCCGTTAAACCAGCAAGTTTTTATTAGGGAGTTTCAAAAGGGGAGGGAGTATACGAATAGGGTGTGGGTCACAGACATCAAGTACTTTACAAGGTAATAGAATATCACAAGGCAAGTGGAGGCAGGGTGAGATCACAGGACCACAGGACCAAGGTGAAATTAAAATTGCTAATGAAGATTCGGGCACCATAGTCATTGATAACATCTTATCAGGAGACAGGGTTTTGAGAGCAACCGGTCTGACCAAAATTATTAGGTGGGAATTTCCTCTTCCTAATAAGCCTGGGAGTGCTATGGGAGACTGGGGTTTATTTCACCCCTGCAGTCTTGACCATAAGAGACAGGTGCACCTGGGGGGGCCGTTCATAGGCCTATATCTCCAGGTGCGTATTCTCTTTCTCAGGGATGTTCCTTGCTGAGAAAAAGAATTCAGCCATATTTCTCCCATTTGCTTTTGAAAGAAGAGAAATATGGCTCTGTTCAATCCGGCTCATCGGCAGTCAGAGTTTAAGGTTATCTCTCTTATTCCCCGAACAATTGCTGTTATCCTGTTCTTTTTTCAAGGTGCCCACATTTCATATTGCTCAAACACACATGCTGTACAATTTGTGCAGTTAACGCAATTATCATATTGTCCTGAGGCGACATACATCCTCCTCAGCTGACAGGATTAAGAGGTTAAAGTAAAGACAGGCATAGGAAATCACAAGGGTATTGATTGGAGAAGTGATAAGTGTCCATGAAATCTTTACAATTTATGTTTAGAGATTGCAGTAAAGACAGGCATAAGAAATTATAAAAGTATTAATTTGGGGAACTAATAAATGTCCATGAAATCTTCACAATTCACGTTCTTCTGCCATGGCTTCAGCCAGTCCCTCCGTTTGGGGTCCCTGACTTCCTGCAACAGACATTTATATTTAAATGATTCAGAAAAAATTATGTGTATATATATATAATATGCACCATATATATGTACATATATGTTATATATATGTAAATAAAATAGGATAAAATAATCACATTTGGAGAATCTGGATGAAGGGTATATGAGAGTTCTTTGTACTATTTTTGCAACTTTTTCTGTAAGTTTGAAATTATTTCCAAATAAAGCATTAAAATAAATGCAGAGTATTGGACCTCATCCTTGACTTATTGGATCAGAAGCTCTGGGTCTAGAGTCCAGGAGTATGCATGAAAGGCATTACTTACTGCATCAGAAATTTTTGTAAAGATTATTTTATTTTTTATTATTATTATTTTTACATTTTTTGTAGAGATGGGATCTCACTAGGTTGCCCAGGCTGGTCTCCAATTCCTGGGCTCATGCTATCCTCCTGCCCTGGGCTCCCAAAGAGTTGGAATTATAGGCCTGAGCCACTGTGCTCTGCCTAAACATTTTATTTTTAAAAATTCCTGTGGACATGTCTAGAGAGAAGCATCAAAAAATTACTGAGAAGGGCTTTGATCATCATGAAAATTCTTAACTTCCAGGGGTCCTGTCATACATAGTTTCCCACATATTTGAGAGAAATCTTAAAGATGTACATAGCTACTGTATTAGTCTGCTTAGGTTGCCATAACAAAATACTATAGACTAGATGGCTTAAACAATAGAAATTTATTTTCTCACAG
The DNA here is from genome assembly GCF_029289425.2 of Pan paniscus. Classification (NCBI taxonomy): domain Eukaryota; kingdom Metazoa; phylum Chordata; class Mammalia; order Primates; family Hominidae; genus Pan; species Pan paniscus. The sequence continues at coordinate 49,697,823 of NC_073272.2, read as the reverse complement.
TTCTGGAGGCTGGAAAGTCCAAGATCAAGGTTCCAGAAAGGTTTGGTTTCTGGTGAAGCCTCTCTTTCTGGCTTGCCGATGGCTGCCTTCATGCTGTGTCATCACATGGCGGAGAGAGAATCTCTTGGGTCTCTTACACTTGTCTCCAATCAGGGTTCCACCTTCTGACATCATTAACCTTAATCATCTTCTTATAGGCCGTATCTCCCATGCAGTCATGTAGGGTGTTAGGTCTTCAACATACAAATTTTGAGGGAACACAATTCAGTGCACAGCAGCTACTGCATAACACTGATGAAGTCTAGACATGATTGTGGCTTTAGTTAGGGCTACACAGCAGATTATGTGTCCTCTCTTCTCCACACTGAATCTAGGCCTTGGGTCACATTTCTGCCATCTATGGCCTTCAGATCTGAGCCTTGATCTTGGTCCTGTGTTAACTCTTCCACTTTCACTGCCACTCAGGCCTGACCTTGCACCTGGTTCTCTGTTCAGTTTTCTCTCTTTCTTTCTTCCTTTTTTTTTTTTTTTTGAGATGGAGTTCCACTCTGTTGCCCAGGCTGGAGTGCAGTGGTGCGATCTCTGCTCACTGCAACCTCCCCCTCCCGGTTTCAAGTGATTCTTATGCCTCAGCCTCCTGAGTACCTAGGATTACAGGCATGTGCCACCACGCCTAGCTAATTTTTGTATTTTTAATAGAGATGGGGTTTCACCATGTTGGCCAGGCTGGTCTCAAACTCCTGACCTCAAGTGATCTGCCTCAGCCTCCCAAAGTGTTGGGATTACAGGCGTGAGCCACTGTGCCTGGACTGTTCAGTTTTCTCTTTATGCCTACTTCTGTTAATGCTTCCACCCCTAATGCCCCACTTGTTGGGGCGTCTCTGTTAACTATTTCATCATCAACTCATTTCTAGCATGAAAACCAAACCTGACTTCTTTTTATTTTTCCTCCATCAATGCCTCTTCTGATCTGTGAATTAAATCCAGGTTTCTTAACACCATTAGTTTTCCCACTCTGATTTATATATTAAACCTAGAGCTCAGTTATAGATTTTAGCATTAATGCTCCCATTTTTTGATATTGAATCTGGCTGGCTGTTAAATTTTTTTTTAGGGGTCTTGCTCTGTCACCCAGGCTGAAGTGCAGTATCACAATCAGCCCACTGCAGCCTCGAAGTCCTGGGCTCAAGCGATCCTCCTGCCTCAGCTTCTGGAGTAGCTGAGATTACAGGCATGTACCACTGCACCCAGCTAATTATTTTTTTATTTGTAGAGATGGGTTCTTGCTATGTTGCCCAGGTTGGTCTTGAACTTCTGGGCTCAAGTGATCCTCCTGCTTCAGCCTCCCAAAGTGCTGGGATTACAGGTGTGAGCCACTGCACCCAGCCCTGTTAAGTCTTTAATCATCAATGACCCTCAGATTTTTTGTTTTGTTTTGTTTTGTTTTGTTTTTTGAGATGGAGTCTCGCTCTGTCACCAGGTGGGAGTGCAGTGGCATGATCTCGGCTCACTGCAACCTCTGCCTCCCGGGTTCAAGCAATTCTCCTGCCTCAGCCTCCCGAGTAGCTGGGACTACAGGAGTGCACCACCATGCCCAGCTAATTTTTGTGTTTTTAGTAGAGACGGGATTTCAGCGTGTTGGCCAGGATGGTCTTGATCTCTTGACCTTGTCATCCGCCCACCTCGGCCTTCCAAAGTGTTGGGATTACAGGCATGAGCCACCGCACCCAGCCCACCCTCAAACCTGTTAATTATTCCACCATCAATGTGTCTATATTGTAGATCTTAAACCTGGGCCTCTGTTAACTTTTTTTTTTTTTTTTTTAACCACCAGTGCTCCTGGGGCTTTGATCCAGAGCTCAGGATCTCTGTTGAGATTCCATCAATTTCCTTTGAAATTTGAACTTTGACTTTGAACTTCCTTTAACTTTGAACTCAGGCCCTTGATGCAATTCTGACGTAACAGCCTGGACCCCTCATCTAGGCCCATCCTATGTGAACTTAAATCTGATTCAAACCATTGATCGTTTTCTCTTGTTAATACCCTATGCTTCAATCAAATCCTCCGCCCCCATTGGCCCTCTGGTTTGACTTAAACATTGGGCATTGTGGTAGACAGATTAATAGTCCCCCCAAAGATATCCCTCTCCCAACCCCTAGAACCTGTGAATATGTTACCTTACATGGCAAAAGGAACTTTGCAGATGTGATTAAGAATTTTAAGATGAGATTTTCCTGGATTATCTAGATGGGCCCAATGTAATCAAGGGTCCTCCCTCTATGAGGGAGCGCTTTGGGAGGCTGAGTTGGGAGGATTGCTTGAGGCCAGGAATTGGAGTCCAGCCTGGGCAACCTAGCAAGACCCTGTCTCTACCAAAAGTTAAAAAATGGCCAGGCATGGTGGTTCACGCCTGTAATCCCAGCACTTTGGGAGGCTGAGGCAGGCAGATCAGGAGGTCAGGAGATCAAGACCATCCTGGCTAACATGGTGAAACCCTGTCTCTACTAAAAATACAAAAAATTAGCCGGGCGTTGAGGCGGGCACCTGTAGTCCCAGCTACTTGGGAGGCTGAGGCAGGAGAATGGCGTGAACCCAGGAGGCAGAGCTTGCAGTGAGCCGAGATTGCGCCACTGCACTCCAGCCTGGGCGACAGAGTGAGACTCTGTCTAAAAAAAAAAAGAAAAGTAAAAAAATTAGCTGGGCGTGGTGGCGTGTGCCTGTAGTCCTAGCTACTCCAGAGGCGGAGGTGAGAGGATCGCTTGAGCCCCGAAGTTAAAGGTTACAGTGTCTGATCACACCACAGCACTCCAGCCTGGGTGACAGAGCAAGATCCTCTCTCTCTCTCTCTCTCTCTCTCTCTCTCTCCATATATATATAAAACAGGGAAGGAGAAGGGTTTGAGTTAGAGAAGGAGACGTGATGATGGAAGCAGGTTACCGTCAGAGAGCAATGTGAAGATGCTACACTGTCAGCTTTGAAGATGGAGGAAGGGACCATGAGTCAAGGAATACAGGTGGCTTCTAGCAGAAGCTAGATAAAGCAAATAAACGGAGTTTCTCATAAGCCTCTGTAGGGAGTGCCCAGTGAAACCCATATCATATTTCTGACATGTAGGACTGTAACATAATAAATTTGTGTTGTTTTGAGCAAGTAAGTCTGTGATAATTTGCTATAGCAACAACAGGAAATGAATACAGGCATCTTTGAAATATTCCACCATTGATGGCCCGTCTGGTCTATACTCAAACCATGTCCTTCTTAACTCTTCCACCATCCCTATCCCTCTGACCTCACCTCAAACCCCAGCTGTTGTTAGCAATTCCACCATCAAAGTCTCTTATCTGTGCTCTCCAACCTGGGCTTCTATTAACTCTTCCAACCTAAATCAACCCTTAATTTTACCTTGAACTGGGGAATCTGTTATCCATTCCACTATTAATGGGTTTGGATCTAGAGAGAGAATTCAGGGCTTTGAGGGTGGAAAATTAATAATCCTGGGTCTATGTGTTAAGCTTGAGTTTCTGTTCACTTTTCCATCACCAGGGCAATTTACATGTGAATCTTTTTGCATGTCTGTTAACTGTTTCCCCATTACTGCCCCTCAGTTCTTGCTCACTGCAACCTCCTCCTCCCAGGTTCTGGTGATTCTCATGCCTCGGCCACCCAAGCAGCTGGAATTACAGGCATGCACCACCACGTCTGGGTAATTTTCGTATTTTTAGTAGAGACAGGTTTTCGCCAAGTTGGCTATGCTGAGTCCTGGCTTCAAGTGATCTGCCTGCCTCCACCTCCCAAAATGCTGGGATTACAGGAGTGAGCCACTACACTCTGCATCCCTCAGATCTTTACACTGACTGCAGGCCTCAGTTGAGTCCTCTCCATCTATGATCCTTTGGTATGTACAGAAAATCAAGGCTGTACTAACTTTTTAGCTACTTGTGCCCCTTCTCCTGTATCCACCAGCCCCAATCCTCAGTTAACATTTATTTTTATAGAGATGGAGTCTCACTATGTTGCCCAGGCTGGTCTTGATCTCCTGGGCTCACATGATCCTCCCACCTCAGCCTCCCAAAGTCCTGGGATTACAGGTGTCAGCCACTGTGCCCGGCCCTCAGTTAACATTTTTTTCTTATTTTTATTTTTTGAGACAGAGTTTTGTCTGTCCCCCAGGTTGGAGTGCAGTGTCACAGTCTTGGCCCACTGCAACCTCCACCTCCCAGGTTCAAGCGATTCTCATGCCTCAGCCTCCCAAGCAGCTGAGACTACAGGCATGTGCCACCACATCTGGCTAATTTTTGTATTTTTAGTAGAGATAGGGTTTTGCCATGTTGGCCAGGCTGGTCTCTAACTCCTGGCCTCAAGTGATCCTCCCGCCTTGGCCTCCCAAAGTGCTGAGATTACAAGTGTTAGCCACTGTGCCCGGCCCTCAGTTAACATTTTTATCATGAATGCCATTTGGTTTGACTTTGAAGTCAGACCTTGATTAATTCTTCCACCATCATTACCCCTTTGGTATAGGCTGTGAATTCCGGGGCTCTGTTAACCACATCACGTGACTTTAATGGGTCTCTGGTCTTGGCTCAGACTTGGGTCTAAGTTAACCTTCCATTTAAGGCCTCTCTGAAATAACTTTGGAATTGGGTTACTATTGCACCACCAGTGCCCCTCTGATTTGATCTTCAAGCAGGATATTTGTTAATGTTTTCTCCATCCATACACCCTGATAGAGGTCTTGAATCCTAGGACTTTCTTAACTATTGTAACCATCAGAGTTCCCGTTTTGTATCGAACATGAACCTTTGTTAACTCTGCAATCCTGTTCCGGGCTGACTTCCAATCCAGCCCTTTGTTAAGTCGTCTAAAACCAATGTCCCTTAGGTTTTACCTCGAACCTCTGACTCTATGAACTCTTTTAGTTTTGATACGGGCTGCAAAAGGCCATATAAGCCTACTTGAACTAGGGCAGGCAGAAGTCCAGGCTGTAAATGACAGGTGAAGGTGGGCCCTTCCGTGTTCAAAGGAGCCAATGGAGGACCGGTGGGCAGTGAGTGACAGATGGGGGCGGGTCCTGACGCCAAGCAGGAACAATAGGAAGGCGGCAGGGCGCCGAGGCCAGGTGGGGAGAAGTGGGCGGGTATGTGTGAGCCCCCTGAAAGGCTGCATGATGTCAAAGGTCTCTTCCCTTTCTCCAGACGTTTTAGGAATTCACTTCTGCGGAGGAATCTCCCGGGGGGTGCTCTGTCCAGCCTTCCCACTTTCCCCGCTTCCCACCCTGCCATGTCGCCACGCCTTTGCTCAGGCCGTGCTTCTTCTGGTGGCCGGGAACGCCCACTCACCCGGACAAGTCGCGGCCCTTCCAAGCCTCACACTGCTTTCGTAGGATCAATTCCGAATACCCAAACTCGGAGATATCACGAGGACTTCCCCGGGCCCCCAAACGCACCTCTCCTCTGGCTGGAATGGGAGCCTCCAGAAGCAGTGCGAGACCACGGCCAGCGACAGAGGTCCTGGCGCTGGCGGAATGACGCCATTTTTGTTACTGGTAGAGCTCGGCTTCGCGGCTGTTTCGGAGCCAGCGAAAGATAAGCTCCCTCGTCACCCTGACATCTCTCCGGGAAGACTGGAAGGGAAATGGCCTTTCGGGGGATGTTGAACGCATTTGGGCAGGCGGGGAGCCAAGCCCGGCTTGAGAGCAGAGCCGGGGTGAGGGGCCTGGCTGAGTGCTGCGGGTCTATGTGATCAGTGACGGATGGAGATAAGTGGAGGGCCTGAGGAGGGGATTGAGTGACGTGGAGAACAGTGATAGGGGAGCCTGTGGGACCAGGGGTAACAGTATGTGGGTTACGCAAATGGGAGTTTGTGGGGTGATGGGGGATCTGTGCGGTGTTTGATGATGTCTGTAAGGGTGAGTGATGGGGCTTCTATGGGATGGGTGAAGGGAGTCTGGGGTGAGTGATGGGTGGTCTGTAGGGTGAGGGATGCTGGTCCGTGGGGTGAGTGGATAGGGGGATCTGGGGTGAGGGATGAGGGTCTATGAGGACAAGAATGGGAGTGTGTGGGGTCAGTGTTGACATTCTGTGGGGTCCATGATGGGTGGCTCTTTCAGATCAATCATATGTGCATGAATGAACAAAAATCTCTGCCCCTGTGGTGTCCACATTCCGATGGAGAAGTCCGACTTGGTGGTTTGATTTGTATTTCCCTCATGACCAATAAGTTTGAGCACATTTTCTTATATGGATTCATCACTTGGAGATCTTCTTTTGTGAGGGGCCTGTCTTTTGTTCATTTTTCTGTTGGACTCTCTGCCCTTTTCTTAATGATTTGTAGGAATTTTTTTTTTTTTTTTTTAAGACGAAGTCTCACTCTGTCGCCCAGGCTGGAGTGCAGTGGAGAAATCATGGTTCACTGCAACCTCCACCTCCTGGGTTCTAGCAATTATCCTACCTCAGCCTCCCGAGTAGCTGGAATTACAGGCGCCTGCCACCACGCCTGGCTGATTTTTTTGTATTTGTAGTAGAGACGGGGTTTCGCCATGTTGGCCAGGCTGGTCCCGAACTCTTGACCTCAGGTGATACACCCACCTCGGCCTCCCAAAGTGCTGGGATTACAGGTGTAAGCCACCGTGCCCGGCCAGGAATTGTTTTTATATATTCTGATACCACTCCTTTAGTAGTGGTATGTGTTTTGCAAATATCTCCTTCCAGCTTTTGGCTTCTCTTTTCATTTTATGGCTTTAAATATGAAGATTTTCAGTTAATTTTGAACTGTAAAGCACATTCTTCGGTTAAAAAGCAGACAATATCGGCTGGGCGTGGTGGCTCACACCTATAATCCCAGCACTTTGGGAGGCCGAGGCGGCCGGATCACGAGGTCAGGAAATCGAGACCATCCTGGCTAACACGGTGAAACCCCGTCTCTACTAAAAATACAAAAAAATTAGCTGGGCGTGGTGGCGGGCTCCTGTAGTCCCAGCTACTGGGGAGGCTGAGGCAGGAGAATGGAGTGAACCAGGGAGGCGGAGCTTGCAGTGAGCCGAGATCGCGCCACTGCACTCCAGCCTGGGCGACAGAGCGAGACTCCATCTCAAAAACAAAAAACAAAAAAAAAACCAGACAATGTCCTGTGGAATTTAGGAGGATAACTAATTTTTTAGGGCATCCAGAAGCAAGGGGTGTTGCCTGAAAATCTTAGTGCTAGGACAGCTTGGGAGGAGTTCTTTACTTTTTGTTCCTCTACCACCTCGCTCTAAATCACTGGCAGTGTGATCTTAGACAACTCATGAAACCTCTCTAGGCATCAGTTTCCCACTGCGAAATGAGGATAATAGCAGGGCCTACCCTGTGAGGCTTGGGATGAGAAGTGAGTTAATACCTGAATGTTACCTATTCGCCATAGTTTTGCAGCACTGATTTTGTATATATTTCATGGATCTTCCTTGAACTCAAGGTTACTGCTGCTCATGTAATACCAAAATCTGGTGAAGGAAATTAAATACCAAGAAATAAGGTTTTGTCAGCTAGGGTTGCTTTGGAGGGTCACAAACCATTGTAATATCTAAGAAGTTTTTTTTGTTTTTGTTTTTGTTTTGTTTTGCCTCCAAGAACTAATTTTTGTCCCCTTGGGGGCAGTATCAACCCCCAGTGAGAATGTGTGATCTACATGGTATTTTTTCTTTTGTTTTCTTTTCTTTTCCTTTTTTTTTTTTCTTTGACAGGGTCTCATTCTGTTGCCCAGACTGGAGTGCAATGGAGTGATCTCAGCAAATTGCAACCTCCGCCTCCCGGGTTCAAGTGACTCTCCTGCCTCAGCCTGCCAAGTAGCCGGGACTACAGGTGTGCACCACCACGCCCGGCTAATTTTGTTTATTTTTTGTAGAAACGAGGTCTCACTATGTTGCTCAGGCTGGCCTCGAACTCCTGGACTCAAGCAATCCTCCTGCCTTGGCCTCCCAAAGTACTGGGATGACAGGTGTGAGCCACCACCCCTGGCCTGTTATTCTGTTATTAAACAATTAGGAATACATTCTTGTGTTCTGCCTCTTCTTCATTTTACAGTGATGTTTCCATGCCATTAACTTAATTCCCATAGTACGACTTAGTTTATTTCTATGGTAATACTTAAATATAAACCTTTCTTGTGGAAATTTTCAAGCATCCACAAAAATAGAGGGAATTGTATAACGGACCCCCATTATGCCCACCACCCAGTCTCATCAGTCATCAACTCATGGCCCATCTTGTTTTATCTAGACCAGGGGCTGGAAAACTGGGCAGTGGGCCAAATCTGACATGCTGCTTTTTAAAAAAAAAATACAGCCATGAGCTAAGAAATGGTTTTTTCACACTTTTTATCATTGGAAAAAAATCAAATGGAGAATATTTTGTGACCCATGAAAATGATATAAAATTCAAATGTCAGTGCCCAAAAATGATGTTTAATTGGAACACAGCCAGTGAACACCTTTAGTTTATGTATTGTCTAGGGCTACTTTCAACCTGCAATAGCAGGGCTGAGTAGTTACAGCAGAGACCACAGAACCCACAAAATTGAAAACATTTACCATATGACCCTTTTACAGAAAAAGTTTGCCAAGTCCTCATCTAGGCCACCCCCTCACTTCTTCCTCCCGGAATGCCCTTCCTCCCTTTCTTCCTTCCTTCCTTCCTCCCTCCCTCTTTTCTTTTCTTTTCTTTTTTCTTTTCTTTTCTTTTCTTCCTTCCTTCCTTCTTCCTCCCTCCCTCCCTCCCTTCCTTCCTTCCTTCCTGCCTTCTTTCCTGCCTTCCTTCCTCCCTCCCTCCCTCCCTCCCTTCCTTCCTTCCTGCCTTCTTTCCTGCCTTCCTTCCTGCCTTCTTTCCTGCCTTCCTTCCTGCCTTCCCTCCTGCCTTCCTTCCTGCCTTTCTTGCCTTTCTTTCCTCTTTCCTCACTCGCTCGTTGCCCAGGCTGAAGTGCAGTGGCTCAATCTCGGCTCACTGCAAATGCCACCTCCTGGGTTCAAGTGATTCTCATGTCTCAGTCTCCCTAGTAGCTGGGAATACAGGCGCCCACCACTACGCCTGGCTAATTTTTGTATTTTTAGTAGAGGCGAATTTTGCCATGTTGACCAGGTTGGTCTTGAACTCCTGGGCTCAAGCCATCTGCCTGCCTCAGCCTCCCAAAGTGCTGGGCTTACAGCTGTGCACTGCCACGCCAGGCTAATTTTTTGTAGAGATGGGTCTCCCTATGTTGCCCAGGCTGGTCTTCAACTCCTGGGCTCAAGCAATTTGCCCACCTCCGCCTCCCAACATGCTGGGATTACAAGCATGCACCACCACGCCTGGCTGATTTTTGTATTTTTTTAGTAGAGATGGGGTTCGCCATGTTGCTCAGGCTGGTCTCCAATTCCTGAGCTCAGGCAATCCACCCGCCTTGGCCTTCCAACGTGCTGACCCACCGCACCCGGCCTGTATGCAGTTCAATGACTTTTTACATGGGTAGTCTTTATTATTTTGAAACAAATCCCAGACATATATTTTCATCCATACATGCTTCATTATGTAAAAGATAAGGCCTTAAAGGTTGATGCTGTTACCCTAAGGTAAAATAATTAGCAATAATATCTTCAGATAATCAATGGTTAAATTCCTTAATGTTATCAAATATCTAGTCAGGGTTCAAACTTTCATGATTATCTCAAAAATTTCTTTTGTTTATTCAAGTAAAGAGCCAGACAAGACCATACTTTACATTTGCTGGTGGTGTTTCCTGAACCTTTTTTAATCATCTGGAGTGTTGCTTTTAAGGGCTGTCTGCCTTTGCAGCAGTCTTTAGTGCTGGGCATTTGTGTTATTTTCAATAATATGGTGTTAAAGACAAAACTGGGTTGAAGGTTTCTGTGGTTAAATATCTGCACATATCCATGATTATTACCTTAGGACGAAGTTCCAGAAATGGAATTACCGAGTCAGATGAGAAACACAAGTCATCAATGAATTAACAAGCAACACATTGTCACATCCAGCTGTTGAAGAGTGGTTAACTCAGCTTGATCTCCGAAGACTCTTCTGCACCCCACCCCGCCCCCAACTGCTTTCCAAAGAGAAACAGAAAATGATTGAGTCCCAGGTAAGTTATTTGTTTGCCACTTGGTTTTCCCACAACAAAATGAGAAAGGGCAATTAGTTGAAAATAAGGATTAGAGAAATTTAGAGAGAATAGATGATCAACAGGCAAAATTGCTGTGAAGATACACAGATCACCTGGCCTTACTTCATAGAAACTTAGCTAAAATTTTGACTATAAGCAAAACATTTTGACTGGCAGCTTCAGTGAAAAGGGTACCATAACATGATCAATAATGTGATTTGCATTCTCCACAGAAATCAGTCCAACTCCTTAGCAAGTCAAGATTTCTGGGACTTTAACTTGAGGAATTTTATTACTGAGTTTTCCTGAAGGTCAGTGGTTTTCAGTCCAGGGTGGTATTGTCAGTAGTTGTTCTAAAGAGACTGTTTTTAGTTAAAGTTCTCTGGCAGGGGCTTGGAGAGTGGGATAGTTTCCTTGTTTTCCATGGCTCCTTTGCTGTCATCTCAGAGTTTGTGGGGTCTCAACCCAACTCAAGGCAGTTCCTTCTCTGCTCTTCCAATTTTAGTCGTTTTTTTTTTTTTTTCTCCCTGAAAAGGTAATCTATACATGGGGCAAAGAATGTAAACAATATAGTTTAAAAAAAAAAAGGAAGTGAAATATCTCCAATCTTACTTCTTCCTCCTTCCCCGACATAACTAGGATTATCTGGTTTGAGGAGGATCTCTTTTCTTTATGCATTTATAACTCCATCTATGTGTGTAGATGGATGTGTAAATGTGTGAAAGTGATCTCATTATTGTCATGTATTTTTTCTTTACCACACACAAAAAATACACACACTGTTTCTATTCCGTTCTGCTACTTTCTTTTCTTGCCTAATATAAAATATATACGAAAGTAGACATTTTAGTGAACCCTTTTGTAATTACCCATCTGCAAATATTATCAACTGATAACCAAGCTTGTTTTATCTATCTTTTATCCCCACCTACTCCTATCGTCATCATCATCATGATCTAGCCAATCCCTTGTTAATATTTTGTTTAGGGTTTATACTACTGTGTTCATAAGACATAAGGGCCTGTAATTTTACTTTCTTCTATTGTTTCTGTCACCTTTTGGTATCATGTTACATTGGCCTCATGTTGGAAAGTATTCTCTTTATATTCTCTGGGAAAATTTGGGTAATATTGGTATTATTTCCACCTTAAATTTTTTTTTTTTTTTTTGAGATGGAGTTTCACTCTTGTCACCCAGGCTGGAGTGCAATGGCACGATATCTGCTCATTGCAACCTCCGCCTCCCAGGTTCAAGTGATTCTCCTGCCTCAGTCTCCCAAGTAGCTGGGATTACAAGTGCCCGCCACCACGCCCAGCTAACTTTTGTATTTTTAGTAGAGATGGGGTTTCACCATGTTGGGCAGGCTGGTCTCGAATTCCTGGCCTCAGGTGATCCACCCACCTCGGCCTCCCAAAGTGTTGGGATTACAGGCATGAGCCACTGTGCCCGGCCTATTTCCTTCTTAAATGTTTGAAAGAGCTCCCCAGTGAAGCCATCAGGGTATGGAGTTTTCTTTGTGGGAAGGTTTTAAATTACATATTCAATTTATTTAAAAGATATACTACCATTCAGATTTTCTATTTCTTTTTATGTCTGGTTTGGTAAATTGTAATTTTCAAGTAATTTGTCCAGTTCCTCTAAGTCAGGGGTCAGCAAACTTTTTCTGTAGAGGGACAGATCGAAGTATCTGAGGCTTTGTGGGCCATACGGCCCCTGTTGCAACTATTCAAATCTGCTTTTTTAGGTAGAAAGCTGCTATTGACAATATGTAAACCAATGAGCCTGGCTGTGATTCAATAACACTTTATTTATGGATGCTGAAGGTTGGATTTCATATAATTTTCATGTGTCATAAAATATTCTTCTTTTGACTTTTTTTCCAATCATTAAAAATGTAAAAACCAGACCAGATACAGCTAGCTATTCACGCCTATAATCCCAGCACTTTGGGAGGCCAAGGTGGGCGGATTGCTTGAGCTCAGGAGTTCTAGACCAGCCTGGGCAGCATGGCGAAACCACATCTCTACAAAAAAATACAAAAATTAACCAGGCATGGTGGCATGCGCCTGTGGTCCCAGCTACTCAGGAGGCTGATGTAGGAGAACCACTTGAGCCCGGGAGGAGGAGGTTGCAGTGAATCAAGACTGTTCCACTGTACTCCAGCTTGGCTGATAGAGCAAGACTGTCTCAAAAGAAAACGTGTAAAACCAGTTTAGCTTGTGGGCCATTGAAAAACACATGATGGGCTAAATTTGGCCTGCAGGCTATAGTTTGCTATGTCCTGATCTACATTGTCTACTGATCTACATTGTCAAATTAATGTCCATTAAATGTCCATTTAATGTTTGCAGGATACCAGAACCTTGTTGATGGGCTGTAAAAAAGTTATTTCTAGTTTTTCTTTTATATACAGTAGTAATAATAATAAGAAGAATCATAGCTACTATTTACTCAGTGCTTATCATGTGCCAGGCACTGCTATTATAAAATATCATGGGATTAACTTATTTAATTCACCCAGGAACCCTCTGTGCTAGGTACCATTGTTATTCCCATTTTTCAGATGAAGAAAATGAGGCACAGAGATCACACAGCTAGTACATGACCTAACCAGACCTCTCAAGCAGTGAAGTCACAAATAAAGCAACCATATAAAGATATCTTTTTATATTTGTGAAGTATTTGTGTAGGCCACATTCTCAGACATGAGTGTGCTAGGTCAGAGGCACACAGACTTATAAATTTAAAGAGTATTTTTCAAATCGTATATATATATTTTTTTTGAGACAAAGTCTCACTCTGTCCCCCAGGTTGGAGTGCAGTGGCATGATCTCAGCTCACTGTAACCTCCACCTCCCAGGTTCAAGCGATTCTCATGCCTCAGCCTCCCGAGTAGCAGGGATTACAGGTGCCTGCCACCACGCCCGGCTAATTTTTGTATTTTTAGTAGAGACTGGGTTTCACCATGTTGGGCAGGCTGGTCTCGAACTCCTGACCTCAAGTGATCTGCCCACCTTGGCCTCCCAAAGTGCTGGGATTACAGGCGTGAGCCCCCCTGCCCAGCCCAAATTGTATTTCAATACTGTGTAATCAGCTGAACATGTGGCCACAAATTGTTTACAAGAAAGCCCACCTGTTTCCCAAGGTTCCCCCTCCCTCCTGCCACCATTAGCCATCATCTGTATTTTTCATTCTTCTTGTTTTTATGATTAAGCATTATATCTCATTTTCATTTGCTTTTCTATAGGGATTAAATAAGCTTCAGCATCTTTTCACATATTTATTTTCCATATTGTATTTCTCTGTGAATCCCTCTTTCCTTGTCTTTGCTTATGGTTTCCCAGGAGCTTTTTGTATATGAGTGATTTTGAAGTGCACATTGCAAACTTTTTTTTTTTTTTTTTTTTTTTTTTTTGGCCAGGTAGTGATTTTTCTCTCAACCTTTTTGTCTGTCTCCCCTCACTAGAATACAAACTCCTTCAGGGAAGGTATTTTTGCCAGGTTTTTTTTTCCTGCTGTATCCCCAGTTCCTAGAATAGTGCTTGGTATTCGCTAGGTACTCAATAACTGCTTGCTGAGTGAATGAATGTTTATTTTCACTTAACAGTGTATCTTAGATATTGTGGCATATCAATTAATATAGATCTTCCTTGTTGCCTGCCTCCCTCCCTCCCTCCCTCCCTCCCTCCCTCCCTCCCTCCCTCCCTCCCTCCCTCCCTCCCTCCCTCCCTCTCTCTTTCTTTCTTTCTTTCTTTCTTTTTGAGACAGGGTTTCACCCCAGTTGCCCAGGCTAGAGTGCAGTGGCACTATCTTGCCTCACTGCAGCCTTGACCTCCCAGGCTCAGGTAATCCTCTCACCTCAGCCTCCCTAGTAGCTGGGACTATAGGTGTGTGCCACCACACCCGGCTAATTTTTTGTAGAGACAGGGTTTTGCCATGTTGCCCAGGCTGGTTGTTTGTTTGTTTTTGAGACAGAGTCTCAGTCTGTCGCCCAGGCTTGAGTGCAGTGGCACAGTCTCGGCTCACTGCATCCTCCGCCTCCTGGGTTCAAGCAATTCTCCTGCCTCAGCCGCCTGAGTAGCTGGGACTACAGGCATGCACCACCATGCTCGGCTAATTTTTGTATTTTTAGTAGAGACGGGGTTTCGCCATGTTGGCCAGGCTGGTCTTGAATTCCTGACCTCAAGTGATCCACCTGCCCCTGCCTCCCCAAGGGCTGGGATTACAGGCGTGAGCCACCACATCTGGCCCCTTCTTTGTTGCTTTTTATAATTGCATATAGTATTCCCTTATGGAGATTGTAGCATTATTTATTCATCCAATCTCCCATGAGGTGGTTTCCATTCTTTTGCTATTATAAATAGTACTGTAGAGCAGTGTCTTCACACATGTCATTTGCTCACATATGTGAATGTTTATGTAGAATAACTTCTAGAAACCAAATTGCGAGTCAGAGGATGTATACATTATAAATTTTGATAGATATTGCCAAATTAATTGCCTTCAAAATATACCGTACACCACAGACAATTTGAGTATGCCTGCTTCTTGACATCTTCACTAACTTACCCTAAGTCACTGTGACTTATCCCTAGTCATAGCATTTGACCAGTGACTTATCAAATGCCCATCTTTGATAATATGTAAGGGAAAAATGCTGTCTTGTCTTAGTTTGCATTTATCTTCATGTGAGTGAAGTTGAGCATCTTTTTACATGTTTAAAAAACATTTGCATTTTATTTTCTGTGAAATGATGGTCATGTCCCTTGACCATCGTATTAGTCTGTTCTCATGTCACTATAAAGAAATACCCAAGACTGGGTAATTTATAAAGGAGAGAGGTTTAATTGACTCACAGTTCCACGGGGGTGGGGAGGCCTCAGGAAACTTGCAATCATGGTGGAAGGGGAAGCAAGGACCTTCTTCACATGGTAGCAGGAGAGAGAAGTGCCAGCAAGGGAAATGCCAGACGCTTATAATACCATTAGATCTTGTGAGAACTCACTCACTATTATGAGAACAGCATGGGGGAAACTGCCTCCATGATTCAATCACCTCCTTCACTTGACAAGTGGGGATTGCAATTCAAAATGAGATTTGGGTGGGGAAACAGAGTCAAACCATATCAACCATTTTTTAAAAAGTTATTGGTCTTTTTCTTCTTGCTTTGTAGGAGCTCTCTCTATACATGGAGGAAATTAACTCTTTGTCCATCCTATCTGTTATGTGTATATTTTTTCCCTAGTTAGTCATATCCTTTGAGTTTGTTTGATATATTTTGCCATGTAATACATAAAGTAGTCACATTTATCAGTGTTTTCATTTGTGGCATCTGGGTTTTGGGGCATGCTTAGAAGAGTCTTCTCCACTCAAAGATTAGTTTTTAAAACCTCTCCTGTCTTTATTTTATAGTTTCTCTTTTTTCATTTAAATTTTTGTCATGAATATATTTTTGTATATAGTGTGAGGTAGGGAATCCAGTTACTTTTTTTTCTGATAGCTCTCCAGTTTTGAATAGTCTGTTTTTCCATTCCTGTTTAAAATGCTACCTTTATTATATATTAAATTTCCCATTTTTATTTGTATCTATTTCTAGACTGTCTGTTCTGTTCCACTAACTATTCTTGCTAATGGCAGGGTTTTACATTGTTTCTCTCATAAAGTATGCTGGGCAAAGTGCAAAGTAGGCATCCTACATGTACTGCTATGGTAAAAATGACCAGAACGAGCAGATTGTACAGGAATGTGCTGTTATAGGAACCAGTGACATTTGAGGATGTGGCTGTGGACTTCACGCAGGAAGAGTGGCAGCAGTTGAATCCTACTCAGAAGACCCTGCATAGGGATGTGATGGTGGAGACCTATAATCACCTGGTCTCCATGGGTAAGGGCAGATTCCCTGTGTACCAATGAATCAAATCCTCCTCATCCTTCCTTTAGCGCTGTCAATACCATGACCTTTATGATATTCCTTTAATAGAGTGTGTTCTTTTATAGTTTTGGTTTTTCATGTTTATACTTTTGTTATATCTAGAATTTATTTTTATGTTACGGTGTGAGTTAAGGATCCAACTTTGCTGGGAGGCCCCTGCAAGTGCTTCTCTTCATGAATTTCTGAGCTGCCAAGGCCAAAGCCACTACAATTTTCTCTTAACAGGGTGTTCAGGTATAAAACCAGATGTAATCTTTAAGTTGGAACATGGAAAGGACCCATGGATCATAGAGAGTGAGTTGTCAAGGTGGATCTACCCAGGTAAGTGAGAATTGGGTACATGGTCAAGCGGGCATCTTCTTCTTCCTTGACATCTCTGACATCTGTTATCTTTTTTCTTCCTTAAAATTTATCAGGCCTCCTTTATAACATTCATTCTACAACAGCCACCTTCCTAGTACCTCTGTTCATTGCCAACTGTTGTGTGTGTGTGTGTGTGTGTGTGTGTGTGTATTTGATTTTCCCTCTTTCTTCTTCCTTCAGACAGAGTGAAAGGCCTTGAATCTTCCCAGCAGATCATTTCTGGAGAACTTTTATTTCAAAGGGAGATACTAGAAAGAGCCCCAAAGGATAATTCATTGTACTCTGTTTTAAAAATCTGGCATATTGATAATCAGATAGATAGATATCAAGGAAATCAAGACAGAGTTTTGAGGCAGGTCACAGTCATCAGTCGTGAAACATTGACTGATGAGATGGGTTCCAAGTACAGTGCATTTGGGAAAATGTTCAATCGGTGCACAGACCTTGCTCCTTTAAGTCAAAAATTCCATAAGTTTGATTCATGTGAAAATAGCTTGAAGTCTAATTCAGACTTACTAAATTATAACAGGAGCTATGCAAGAAAGAACCCCACTAAGAGATTTAGATGTGGGAGACCACCTAAGTATAATGCTTCCTGTTCTGTGCCTGAGAAGGAAGGCTTCATTCATACTGGAATGGAGCCCTATGGAGATAGTCAATGTGAAAAAGTTCTCAGTCATAAGCAAGCCCATGTTCAGTATAAGAAATTTCAAGCCAGAGAGAAACCCAATGTTTGTAGTATGTGTGGGAAAGCCTTTATCAAGAAGTCACAGCTCATTATACATCAAAGAATTCATACTGGAGAGAAACCATATGTATGTGGAGATTGTAGGAAAGCCTTCAGTGAGAAATCACACCTCATTGTGCATCAGAAGATTCATACTGGGGAGAAACCCTATGAATGTACTAAGTGTGGAAGAGCATTCTCCCGGAAGTCACCTTTCACTGTTCATCAGAGAGTCCATACTGGAGAGAAACCCTATGAGTGTTTTGAGTGTCCAAAAGCTTTCTCCCAGAAGTCACATCTAATTATACATCAGAGAGTTCATACCAGAGAGAAGCCCTTTGAATGCAGTGAATGCAGGAAAGCCTTCTGTGAGATGTCTCACCTTTTTATACACCAGATAACTCATACTGGGAAGAAGCCCTATGAATGTACTGAATGTGGGAAGACCTTCCCTCGGAAAACACAGCTCATTATACATCAGAGAACGCATACTGGAGAGAAGCCCTATAAGTGTGGTGAATGTGGGAAAACTTTCTGCCAACAGTCCCACCTCATAGGACATCAAAGAATTCATACAGGAGAAAAACCTTATGTGTGTACTGACTGTGGGAAGGCCTTTTCCCAGAAGTCACACCTCACTGGCCATCAAAGACTTCATACTGGAGAGAAACCTTATATGTGTACTGAATGTGGAAAATCCTTCTCTCAGAAATCACCTCTTATCATACACCAGAGAATTCATACAGGGGAGAAACCTTATCAGTGTGGTGAATGTGGCAAAACCTTCTCCCAGAAATCACTCCTCATTATTCATCAGAGAGTTCACACAGGGGAGAAACCCTATGAGTGTACTGAGTGTGGGAGGGCCTTTTCCCTGAAGTCACATCTCATTCTACATCAGAGAGGTCATACTGGAAAGAAACCCAATGAATGTAGTGAATGTGGAAAGGCCTTCCGTGGAAAGTCTCCACTCATTATACATCAGAAAACTCATCCTAGGGAGAAAACCCCTGAATGTGCTGAGTCTGGAATGACTTTTTTCTGGAAATCACAGATGATTACATATCAGAGAAGACACACTGGGGAGAAACCCTCCAGATGCAGTGACTGTGGGAAGGCCTTCTGCCAGCATGTATACTTTACTGGGCATCAGAATCCATATAGGAAAGACACCTTGTATATATGGTGATTGTGGGAAGGCCTGTTCCCAGAAGTCAGTCCTCATTGTCTATGGGAAAACTCACATTGAATAGAAATAGTGACAACTTCTCAACTGTAGAATAGACCAATATGTTCCTCAGTATACATGATTACCCTTCCACAGAATGATCTGCTTAGGCCCTCAGAATATTTTCAACACCACAAATATGGAATCAATTTGCTCACCCTCAAACTGTCTCAGCCCCCTTCACAGAATAAATGTATCTGGAAGAATTAGCACTACTTTGGTGTTGTTTGGTCATTAAATGCTTTATAGAATTCTCTTGTGAATTTATTTGGGCATGGTGCATTATTTGAAGGGTATCTCTTTGTCATCTTTCTCTATTTTTTCCATATTTTTCTGTTTAGATTATATATGCATTTATGTATTTATTTGTTTTGAGATGGAGTCTCGCTCTGTTACCCAGGCTGGAGTGCAGTGGCGTGATCTTGGCTCACTGCAACCTCCACCTCCTAGGTTTGAGTGATTGTCCTGCCTCACCCTCTCGAGTAGCTGGGATTATAGGCATGCACCACCAGGCCCGGCTAATTTTTGTATTTTTAGTAGAGATGGGGTTTCACCATGTTGGCAAGGCTGGTCTCGAACTCCTGACCTCAGGTGATCCACCCACTTCGGCTTCCCAAAGTGCTGGGATTATAGGCATGAGCCACAGCACCTGACCTATATATGCATTTAGATTGAGATATTGATATATCAATATATAGATGTAGAAATATGGACTCTTTGTAATTTTTAAAAATCATGTATTTCCTCAAGGTTCTTAATATATTTGCATAATTTTGGGTAAAGTAGTCTCATGATTAATTTCCTTTATATCTGTGGTTATTTCTCCAACATAGTTCTCATAGAGTGTATTTGTGATTTTTTCCCTCAATTAGGTAAATAAATGCTAATATTTTATTTCTTTTACTCTCCCTCACCTGTGTTGCAGTTCATGCATTTTTTGCCATTTTTCTATTTTCTAATTATGCATTTATGCTTTTATTTCACTAAAATCCTTCCATCTGCTTTTAATTTTTTTTCTTTTTCTAACTTCTTTAGTTTAATGTATAATTCAATTAATCTCACTCTTTCTGGTTTATTATAGGTATATTTGGATTATGTATCTTAATCTGAGAACTACTTTAGACATTGTGGTCCAATCTGAGAGTATTCTGTTTTTCAGTAGGTAAATCCTATTGTTCAGCCCAATTTTGTTTGTCAGTATAACAAATCTATTTGGTCTTAGGACTCCCAGCATATTTCCTGTTGTGCATCCTGTTTTCATTGTTTTATTGTCTTTTGACCCTTCATCTTGTGGTCCTGATTTCACTTGTACTGTTTTAGATGTGTTACTTTTGTTCCAGGGTATAACAAAGAGAGGGAGTCTCCCAAAGGGTTTTCAGGAAGCTAAGCATAATCCTGATATCCTTAATCTTGATAACCCATAATACCTGGAAGGTGGGAGTTTAAGCTGCAAAGAAGCATGATGGTAGGCCAGTGGCTATAAATGTTCAGAGGGCATTTTTACCTTTCCACTTAGTGCCAAGATTTTAGATGGATGATTCCCTTATCGTTTATCTCAGTTCACTTTGTACCTCTACAACAGAATGCCTAATATTGGTAATTTATGAAGCATAGAAGTTTATTTCCTACTATTGTGGAGGGTGGGAAGTCCAAGATCAAGACACTAGCATTTGGGCTGGTGAGGGCCTTCTTGCCATGTCCTCACATGGCAGAAGGCAGAAGGGCAAGCTAATAAGCTAGTGAGCTAACTGAACACTTCGTGAATCTTCTTTTAAAAGGGCATTAATCCATTAATGAGGGAGCAGCCCTTGTGACCCAATCACCTCTTAAAGGCCCATCTTAATACTAGCACATTGACAGCATCTGAATTTTGGAAGGGACACATTCAAACCATAGCACAGTCCCTTGGGCAGAGGTGGTTTTATTTCAAGCTCATTCTTTCACTGAAACTGAAGCCATTTTTGTTCCCAGATTTATGTCAGCAGTCTTTACCCACCTTGAGCAGGCCATGTTCTTGAGAATTGCAGCTTCAGTAATCTTGGTTTGGCAGATACTCTCAAAGTGAAGGGGTAGCAATAGTGGATGCGTTTGTGTACTCCCAAAATTCATATTTTGAAACCTAATTACCAAAGTGATGATATTAGAAGGTGGGGCCTTTGGGAGGTGATTTGATCTCAAGGGTTCTGCCCTCATGAATGGGATTAGTGACCTAATAATAGAGGCCTGACGGAGCTTGTTTGCCCCTTCCACCATATGAGGATACATCAAGGAGATGCCATCAATGATAAATGGGCCCTCGCCAGACACCAAATCTGCTGGCACCTTGATATTGGATTTGTCAGCCTCTAGAGTCGTAATAAAGAAATTTCTGTTGTTTATAAGTTACTCAGTTTATGGTATCTTTGTTATAGCAGCCTGAGCAGACTCAGACAGTGGAGTGTCTGTTTTGTTGAGGTTGCTGTGGCCGAGCTTCTGCAGTCTGATTTCCTGTGAAGTCAGTGCTTTGCAGCAAGCCACAGGAACAGTGAAGAATTTCCTAAAAATCTCCCAGAGTGTGGATGGACATTGTTTTTTTGTTTGTTTGTCTGCTTGTTTTTGAGACGGAGTCTTGCTCTGTCACCCAGGCTGGAGTGCAGCGGCACGATCTCAGCTCACTGGAAGCTCTGCATCCCGGGTTCATGCCATTCTCTTGCCTCAGCCTCCTGAGTAGCTGGGACTACAGGCGCCTGCCACCATGCCTGGCTAATTTTTTTTTGTATTTTTAGTAGAGATGGGCTTTCACCGTGTTAGTCAGGATGGTCTCGATCTCCTGACCTCGTGATCCGCCCACCTTGGCCTCCCAAAGTGCTGGGATTACAGGCGTGAGCCACTGTGTCCGGCCAGACATTGTTTTTTCATGTTCAGCAAACCTTTGTTGAGCATGTACTGCATGGCAGACCCTATTGAGTTGTTTTTTTTTTTTTTTTTTTTTTTTTTTGAGACGGAGTATCTCTCTGTCGCCAGGCTGGAGTGCAGTGGCATGATCTCAGCTCATCTCAACCTCTGCCTCCCGGGTTCAAGCGATTTTCCTGCCTCAGCCTGCTGCGTAGCTGGGACTACGGGTGCACGCCACCATGCCTGGCTAATTTTTTTGTATTTTAGTGGAGACGGGGTTTCACCATGTTGGCCAGGATGGTCTCGATCTCCTGACCTTGTGATCCGCCCACCTCTGCCTCCCAAAGTGCCGGGATTACAGGCGTGAGCCACCACGCCCAGCCTATTTTGAGTATTCTACAGTGAACAAAGCAGAAAAAATAGTTCCTGCTTTGTGGGGACATGGATAATAAAAAGGTGATATATAGATAGTTATACGTTTCTGTTGTGTGCATGTGTGTGTCTGTGTGTATAAGTATTCATCCTCTGGTGATGACTGAAAGTAAATCAAGATAGGGGAACAAGGAATCACCTGTGGATGTGGGGTGGGCAGGGAAGGTCTCAATAATAGGGTGCCATTTGAGCAGAGATCCAAAGGAAGTGAAGGAGGATTTGAAGTAGGTCATGCCAGGCAGAGGGAATAGCAAGTACAAAAGCCCTGAGCCAGAGGAATAGCTGCCATCATGCTTCTTTGCAGCCTCAAGTCACATCTCCAGTGTATCAGCAAAACACCTCAAGGATTTACTTGAAATGGTCCCAGGTTGTAGTGACCCAAGATGCCTGAGAGAAGTAAACATAAATCCACTTTGGTGTAAGCCACCTTTCAACCCACAGATAAAATTTCAAAATATAGGAACCCACAGTGTAAAAAATCATAGTGCACACAAGATAACAAGACACAAAACACTATTAGCAAGATTCATAAAAAACGACAGTCAAACCTATACAACTTCAGATATAGAAGTTATTAGACATAGACCGTTTAGTATAGGCTGGGTGTGGTGGCTCACACCTGTAATCCCAGCACTTTGGGAGGCCAAGGTGAGAGGATGACTTGAGGCCGGGAGTTCAAGATCAGACTGGATAACATAATGAGACCCCATCTCTATGAAAAATAAAAAAATTAGCCAGGCCTGGTGGTATGCACCTGTAGTCCTAGCTACTCAGGAGGCTGAGGTAGGAGGGTTGCTTGAACCTGGGAAGTTAAGGCTGCAGTGAGCCATGATTGCACTCCAGCCTGGATGACAGAGTGAGACTATGTCTCAAAAAAAAAAAAGTACACATTTAAAGTAACAAAAGAAGGTGTGCTTGTTTGCTAGGGCTGCCATAATAAAGTACCATAGACTGAGTTGTTTAAAAGATAGAAATGTATTATCTCACAGTTCTGGAGGCCAGAAGTCTAAAATCAAGGTTTTGGAAGGGCTAGTTTTTTCTGAGGCTGTTAGGGAATGACTACTCTGCCATTAGCACTGCAGAGTCAATTGAACCTCTTTCCTTTATAAATGCCATTAGCAGAGTAGTCATTGAAAGAGAATAGAGACCAGAAAGAGAACCAAATACAAGTGAGAATTTACAAACATAAGTGACTGATATGGTTTGGCTGTGTTCCCACCCAAATCTCATCTTGAAGTGTAGTTCACATAATCCCCATGTGTAGTGGGAGGGACCTGGTAGGAGGTAATTGAATCATGGGGGCGGTTACCTCCATGCTGTTTTCATGATAGTGAGTTCTCATGAGATCTGATGGTTTTATAAGGGGCTTTCCCCTCCACGCTGCACTCCTCCTTGCTGCTGCCATGCAAAGAAGGATGTGTTTGCTTTCCCTTCTGCCATGATTGTAAGTTTCCTGAGGCCTCCCCAGCGCTGCAGAGTCAATTGAACCTCTTTCCTTTATAAACGACCCAATCTTGGGTATTTCTTCATAGCAGTGTGAGAACAGACTAATACAGTGACATTTCATGTACCTGGAAGAAAGATTATTCAATACTGAGTAGCCATCAGAAAAAAATAGTTGGAGCCTTACCCACTGGGCCTTCTACCTATTTCATACCATACATGAAATAAATTCCAGATGTAACAAAAAGGTAAACATTTTAAAAATCCAGAAACTACAGAAGTTGTAATGTAGCAGGACGAGCCACAGACAAAACTCCTCAGACACCGGGTTAAAGAAGTAAGGGGGCTTTATTCGGCTGGGAGCTTCGGCAGACTTACGTCTTGAGAGCTGAGCTCCTCAAAAAAGAAATTACTGGCCTTTTTAAGGGCTTACAACTCTAAAGGGTCCACGTGAAAGGGTCATGATAGATCAGGCAAGCATGGAGAATGTGATGATTATTATTTTTAACCACCAAGGCCAGATGGTGGTGCCAAGGTCGTCTGGCCATTTATCTTACTTTTGTTTCTTTCCAACTTTTTGTTTTCTCCCTTTCCTCTTGTCTTATAAACTAGGCAAGACAAGGGGAGAGGAAGGCAGCAGGAGAAGTGGTGGTCTCTTTCCTTAGTAAAAGAAGAAACCTTACATAAAAAGTTCCACATGACAAAAATTTAAACCTAACATATTGAAACTGTAAAAGTAATAAGAGAAACACAAGAGAAACAAGATAATCTTTTGCTTATAAATTCTTTGTGGGGAAGCCCTTTTAAAGCATTACAGAAAATCTAGATTTCATAAGAGAGAAGATTGGTAGGTTTTCCTTTATAAACTTTTTTTTTTCAAATTATGCTGAAATCTACCATGAACGAAGCAAATTGCAAGACACAGTATATAGCAGATTTTTTTTGTCAAGGAAAATACAGAATATAATGAACAGCACACTCATTTTACACAAAACAACATACAGATAGACAGGATTATATGTGTAGTAAATAAAGCCTGTTAGGCTTTATTTCAAGCCAGATAATCATGGTTAGGTTGAGTTGGGAGTCAGAAGTTAGATTATGGAGGATTTTCCTTGTCCATTTATAGAGGCTTTTCCTTTCCTAGTGTTTACGTATTTATGTTGTTTACATATTTTGCTCCACATGTAGATCATATTTGTAGGGAGAAAATAATAATAAAGACTTTTCTAGTGGAAGAGTATAGGAGAAGGAATTTGCCTTGAGTTGGGTATGAACTCACATACAGAGACAACAGCAAAGAAGCCATAGAAAACCAGGAAATCCCACTCTCTGCTCTGCAAGCATCTACCAGAAAAATTTAAAAACAGTTTCATTGGGAGAATCCTGAGCTGAAAATCACTACTGACCTTTAGAAAGAATCAACAATAACATTTATTAGGCCTAAGTGCCTGTTTTTTTGGGGGGGGGGGGGTTTGTTTGTTTGTTTTTGCTTTTTTTTTTTTTTTTTTGAGATGGAGTCTCACTCTGTTGCCCAGGCTGGAGTGCAGTGACTCAATCTTGGCTCACTGCAACCTCCACCTCCCAGGTTCAAGTGGTTCTCCTACCTCAGCCTCCTGAGTAGCTGGGATTACAGGCGCATGCCACCACACCCGGCTAATTTTTTGTATTTTTAATAGAGATGGGGTAGTCTCTAACACCTGACCTCAGGTGATCCGCCTGCCTAGGTCTCCCAAAATGCTGGGATTACAGGCATGAGCCACCACACCTGGCCTGGAAATTTTTACTTCCTAAGAAGTTGACCTATTTTCTCTTTATGGAGAATGAAATCATGTAGCTGATGATGTTTGCCCTTTTCACAGACAAATGTGCAGTTTATACAGAAGTAAGGTCATATGAGCTATTAATCTCTCTCTCTCTCTCTCTTTTTTTTTTTTGAGACAGAGTCTCACTCTGTCACCCAGACTGGAGTGCAGTGGTGCAATCTCAGCTCACTGCAACCTCCACCTCCCAGGTTCAAGCAATTGTCCTGTCTCAGCCTCCTGAGTAGCTGGGTTTATAGGTACCTTCTACCACGCTTGGCTAATTTTTGCATTTTTTAGTAGAGACGGGGTTTCACCATGTTGGCCAGGCTGATCTTGAACTTGTTGGCTGGGCTGGTCTCGAACTTATTAATCTCTTTATTCTCTCTAAATTTCTCTGATGCATGTTTTTCAATTGTTTTCTTTTTTCTATTTTGTTTGTTGTGTGGAAAACCTAGTAGGGAATACTGTGTTGGGGGTCCCCTAAACCACTCTCAGACTTGATAATTCACTAGAAGAACTCACAGAACTCAGAAGAATGGTTCTATTCATGGTTATGGTTTATTATAGCTAAAGATACAGATTAAACCAGCAAAGGAAAAAGGTGCATAGAGCAGAGTTCAGGAGAAACCAGGCAGAAGCTTCTGGTTATCCTTTCTGAGTAGAGTCAAGTGAATAGCACTTAATTTTCCCAGCAATGATATGTGACAACACATATAAAGTATAGCCAACCAGGGAAACTCACCTGAGCCTTGACGTCTAGGGCTTTTTATTGAGGGCCAGTTCTGTAGGCTCAGAATGCATATGACTTGACCTTAGCCATTTAGACCCCAGCTCGCCAGAGGTCAAACTGATACAGTGTGACCCAAAGTCCCAAGCATACAAAAATAGGCATTCACATAGATCACATGTTAGCATAAACTATTTGTCTTGCCCCAAGGTTTCAGGTATACAAAGACACTCTTATCAGGCAAGATATTCCAAGGGCTCAGAGATTATTTTTAGGAGTTGGTCCAGGGTCAATTCTAAAGACATTTGGAATGTGCAGGGTTTGGGCAGCCTAGGCCTGCTGAGTTAACACTTTACTGCATAGTCCACTCTTCTGGCCCTTGGCCTAGGTTTTCTTACAGCAAAATGATAAAATTTGTTTGAGCATCTACATTTAGTGTAGTATTTAACACAGCATATACCAGACACAGCGATAGTATCAGTTTGCATATTCCTAACATTTGGAAGAGCCAGTGTAGGGTAGGGGTAGATTTAAAGAAACAACTAATCCATCTTACAAAACCATTACATTTCATACTAATTTGATTATTTATTTATTTTGAGACACAGTCTTGCTCTATTACCCAGACTGGAGTGCACTGGCACAATCTTGGCTCACTGCAACCTCTGCGTCCTGGGCTCAAATGATCCATCCGCCTCAGCCTCCCAAAGTGCTGGGGTTACAGGCATGAGCCACTGTGCATGGTCTAATTTGATTATTCATTTACCCTCTCGATCTACTGCTATTTGTACCTTATGATAAATCTGTACAGAACTATTTAGGATAAACATTAGCTGATGGCTAGCTAAATCTAATTCTTCCTCAGACTAGTGATTCCCCACCAGTATTACATCCTGAATAAGCTTTAACTCAATCTTCCAATAAATTTCATTATTAATATCTGTATTATCACATGAGTTATTTATATAAGGCAATTTAATCTTACTAACAATGCCAGTGTTACACCCTATCACAGTATGGTCAGAGTATGATTCAAGTCAGTAAGAATTATAGAGGTATTTGCTAAGCCTTCCTAACAGAATCAGCACTTGTGCATATACCAGATATTATTCCTGTCAAGTATTATTACGATTAGCTACAACTTGATTCTTGGTTATTTCTGGGTTCTAAGACAATTGAGGACAAAACCCGCCATCTATCTCAATCCACAGGCTTGTACTGAGACTGAGACTGATTTCCATTATGTGCTGTTATAAATTAGGGCCCATCTCCCTTCTATGGGGAGGACACAGGAGTCCTTATGGCCATTTCAGCCTCCATCTGTATTAAAATAGTCAAGAGGCCTTGCTGGGTCTAGGTACAAACCCTTTCCCAGTACTGGATCCTAGCATTACCCAGCATTATTTGTTGAGTCTGCCTGCCCCACTTCACTAAAGCTTTGTTATCCCAGGCTGACACTCATCCTTTGTCTTTCTCCTGGAAGAGAATCTCTCTAGTCTACTTATTCTAATTAATACATCTTTTCCTCTGAATGCTGCTTCTCCTTAAAAGCAAATTGAACTTGTCCCACAATCTCTAGACCAGCATCTATCTCCCCTAAAGCTCTTTTCTGTTCTGTGGTCAATGTTGTTTAATCCACTATGCATGCTGTTGCCATTGTGCACTGCTGGCCTGAGTGCAGCTAGGACACACGTTGTGTATCCCAAAATGTTGGGACCCCCATAACAGGGTTAGATGAGTGGTAATCACATCTAGATGTAATTTAGTCTGGGCATGACACATGGCCTTCCTCATTTCAGGGTGGGGCATTTCCCTAGGGAATTTGAGCCTACCACCTGATGTCTACTGCTTTAATCCCATCTGAAACCCATTGTTTTTTCTATTCTGGTTAATATTAGGTTGGTGCGAAAGTAACTGCGGTTTTTGCCATGACTTTTAATGTAATGTAAAACTGCAATTACTTTTGCATCAACCTGATAACTTTCTGTCCACAAAACAAGGGTGATATACATTTGTGCATGGCTAACTGTAGCATGTCAGACATGCTGCTGCTGTATTTTGCCTCTTAAAACCAGGGACCTTTCTAAGCATTCTATCATTAAGGTCTATAGTTACACAGTAATCAGTCTGCTCAGAATTTTACACCACACAGTCCGATGGCGTGGCAAGGTGTAGCTCCTAGAAACTCCTTCCCAAATGATATCCTTTTTTTTTTGAGACAGAGTCTCACTCTGTTACCCAGGCTGGAGTGCTGTGGTGGCGATCTTGGCTCACTGTAACTGCCACCTCCCAGGTCCAAGTGATTCTCCTGCCTCAGCCCTCCTGAGTAGCTGGGATTACAGGCACCTGCCAGATGCCAGGCTAATTTTTGTATTTTTAGTAGAGACAGGGTTTCTCCATGTTAGCCAGGCTGGTCTTGAACTCCTGACTTCAGGTGATCCGCCCCCCTCAGCCTCCCAAAGTTCTGGGATTACAGACATGAGCCACTGTGCCTGGCCCCAAATAATATACTTTTGACAAGAGTCTAAAGATACTGTCATGTAGAGTTTCACTCAGTCATCAACAATTGGTCCAGTTCATCATCATATGATGTACCCAAAATGTCTCCCAGAATGATGTTACTCAGGTTTGCAGGCTTCCATTCAACCTTGTCAGGTTCCAAAAAGAGAAGTAGTTTCAGCAGACATATGGCCTCACCTTTCAGGGATCTGGCATAATCGTGCTAGAAGGCAATATAATTCTCTTGATCTGAGCCTCTCTCGAGGCACCAATGTAATACTGGATTTCCCCTATTGCATAAACCATTTATTCATTCATTTCCCCTGAACTACCATATTTCTTCTTCTCTCCATTTGTCAATTATTTCTATCCAAACATTTTGGCCTTTGGAAAGGATGTTAGGTTCAGTCACTGTACTGACTCAGATTTCTGTCAGTAATGCCAAGCTAGCAAGTGCTTCCCCCTCAGTCCATTCCCATTCATATGGGGGTAGGGTTACATAGGTATAGAACTACTGAGCTATTAATATTTTACCACTAGGTAATACAGCTGTATTCACTGTCAACTCCAATTTTGCCAGAGATGTAGGAGGTTTGAGGGATTTGGGGACTGACGGAGGAATGATATTATCATGAGGTGGCAGTAGCATACACAACTTTAGTGGGTGGTGCATCGACAGGCTTGTATGTGGCAGAAGTCCCTCACAGCAGGAGTCTGTATAGAGGTTACTCAGAAGGGAAGGAAGGCAAGGAATTCTTAGGGGAGATGGGGGTCAGAGAGGGGACTTACGTGTCTAGGTGATGTTGCTCAGCCCGCAGTGTGGAGTTATTGGGTCAGAGAGCTCAGAAGGGCAGCAGAGGCTTGGGGTCTTTATGGCCCAGGGCTTATCTATTGTCAACAGATGTGGGGTGAGATTTTGTGGAGTATGCAAAACAGGCAGGATGTAAATTGCTAAAAAGTCTGCCTCTTTGGTCTAGTTTAAAAAATAATCTGGGCTGGGCGCGGTGGCTTACGCCTGTAATCCCAGCACTTTGGGAGGCTCAGGAGGGCGGATCACGAGGTCAAGAGATCGAGACCATCCTGGCCAACTGATGAAACCCCATCTCTACTAAAAACACAAAAATTAGCTGGGCGTGGTGGTGAGCGCCTGTAGTCCTAGCTACTCGGGAGGCTGAAGCAGGAGAATCGCTTGAACCTGGGAGGTGGAGGTTGCAGTGAGCCGAGATCGAGCCATTGCGCTCCAGCCTGGCTACAGAGCAAGACTGTCTCAAATAAAAAATAAAAATAATTGGATGTGCAAATATTTAAGTTTGGCACTGGTGGGCATTTGAACTAATGGATCTCAGCCTGCAAGGAAGAAATAACCTAGGGGTTAATACATTGACATTGGGAAAAGGGCTTGTGGGGTGCCTGCATAAATTGGCATTGTGTATCTGTTTATACAGGCACCCCCGCCCTTTTCCCAACACATAGAGGTCATGTTTGGCTCATTTATATATGAAAAAAACCATCCTGGGCCGGGCACGGTGGCTCATACCTGTAATCCCAGCACGTTGAGAGGATTGCTTGAGGCCAGGAATTTGAGACCAGCTTGGGTGACATAGGTGCAGTGAGCTATGATTGTGCCACTGCACTCCAGCCTGGGTGACAGAGAGACTATGTCTCAACGAATAACTAAATACATAAAAATAAAAATCCATGCCCTGGACCCAGGTGGCTTTATAATCTTAGTTGTATGTTATTTCATAATAACTGATTTTGGTGTCAGTGATAAAGCAACCTATAAGAGTTGTATAAGATTCTTGGTCTTATAGGCCACAAACTAAGATTTCAGCCAGTTTGCAGCCAGTCTGCCCATTTAGTGGGGGAAAGCCAGGAGAAAAGATCAGAAAGGGAGAAGACTGTGATTTGTTTGTCCCTTTGGTGCACCTGGCTAGCTATAAGCCTTGGAGAGTGTCATCTGCCCCGATCAAGGGTTCACAGTTGCCCATTGCTTACCCTCTGCTTGTCCTTAAACCCGAACACAAAGACCCAGGGCACGCCCCTTGCTTGTCCAGCTTCCTTTCCAAAGATTATTTATCCCTGCTTGCTTCCTCCTTCCTCTATAAAAGAAAAATCTTTTTCTGTTTGGCTTTGAGAATCTTGCAGACCTTATAGTCACAGCATTCTCCCTATTGCAGTCATCCTCCTCTCCCGATTTCAATAGTCCTTTTCCCTCCCTTGTAATAATCCTTTTAAATAAAATCTCTCCTTACTAAATCCTGATTTGTGTTTCTTTGAATACTAATGGCGCTGTGACTCAGATGGAGTGCTGGCTGTTCCTCGGAACCTGTGTCTTCACCCAGGTATTCATGCTGGCTTCCTGGACCCTTTGTGTCTTTTTCTGCCTGGAAAAGTAGGAATCCATGGTGGTGAGTCACACTTCCTTATCTAATCCAGTGCTTTGGACGTTTATCTGCTGTAATGTGGTAGTCAGGAGTTACGTTTATTCTTTCTGGCAAAGTGATTTCTTTATCCCTTTCTGTGAAGCCTCTTCTGTTTTTTTCTTGGCTCTCTAAACTGGGGGATTATGCATAAGAATTTTCTTGGCATCTCAAACATGGGGATGGCGTGTGGGAATTTCCTCAGCTCCTCAATCCCTGGTGATTGCATGGGGCAGGGGGTTCACTTGACTCCACCCCAGAAATTGTGCGTGGGAGTTCTCTGGGCTTTCTGCCATGGAGATTACATGAAGTGTTCCCTTGGCTCTTCAATCTTGGCTTAACTATCTGTTAATCCCATGGGGAACTCATTCTCTCAGATGCCTTCCCTCCTCTTCTTTCCTGTTTACTACATGTCTTCCCGCTGGGGCACTGATTCAGTCTAATGTATTCATAAATGGCCAAAAAATTACCAGAGGGAATTTGGAACTTCAGTAGCCTCTTTAGGGAACTTGCGATCTCCCCAGATTAGCTCATCTAAGACCTTTCCCTTCCCATGGCCTCTACTCCTCCTTCCTTCCCTTACCACCTTTGATCTTCCTTTCAGTTTCCTTGGATCCTTTGATGTTGTCCCCATTCATACACCTACCTCCTCCACCTCTCTGTCTACCCCTGCAAGACCTTTCCCTTCTCAAACCAGTACCTCAACTCCCTATAGTCATTAGCGCTTTGGTCCTTCTGCCACCACAGGGGGACTCTTGAGGGGTTCAGGGGCTCCAAAAGCAAGCATCAGAGGCTGAAAGCTAGCTGGAAACAGACTGGATATTTTAGCTACTCAGATGGTCTTTGGAGATACCCAGATGGCTGCTGGGTGTCTGTTCAGTCCCTCACCAAACATTTGGTCCACAACATCCATCAAATTACACATCAGGGCAAAGAAAATCTTAAAAGTCTCCTCCATGCCGGGCGCGGTGGCTCACGCCTGTAATCCCAGCACTCTGGGAGGCCGAGGCGGGCGGATCATGAGGTCAGGAGATCGAGACCATCCTGGCTAACACAGTGAAACCCCGTCTCTACTGAAAAATACAAAAAATTAGCCTGGCGTAGTGGCGGGCGCCTGTAGTCCCAGCTACTGGGGAGGCTGAGGCAGGAGAATGGCGTGAACCCGGGAGGCGGAGCTTGCAGTGAGCCAAGATCACGCCACTGCACTCCAGCACTCCAGCCTGGACAACAGAGTGAGACTCCGTCTCAAAAAAAAAAAAAGAAAAGAAAAGAAAAAAAAGTCTCCTCCAGAAATATTGATGGGAAGCTTTAGCCCTCATGTTGAATAGGTAAACCTCAACTTGTCCCATCTGCCAGAAACAGAATTCTGATAAAAATACAAAGTGGGGCAAAGACAATGAGCCAACTCTGTTGTATTGACTAGTGAGTTTTGTATTTCTGTGTTTATGCCTGAATCGTGGCTAAAATTTTAGAATGAAACCTGTAAGATCTTTATTTGCATCTGCCTGTATGTTTATGTATTTATTTTATGCATATGTGATATTTTTCTACCTCTGGATGATACTATCAAATTAATTTATAAAATTCCTTAAAAACCCTAAAACTGTCAGAAAAAAAAAATCTGAACTTCTAATACTTCCAGTGTGGGGGAAAAAGTATTCTCTAAAACCTAACATAAATGTTTTAAAAATTCAATTTACGGCCGGGCGTGGTGGCTCACACCTGTAATCCCAGCACTTTGGGAGGCTAAGGCGGGTGGATCACCTGAGGTCAGGAGTTCAAGACCAGCCTGGTCAACGTGGTGAAACTCCATCTTTACTAAAAATACAAAATTAGCCGGGCGTGGTGGTGCATGCCTATAATCCCAGCTACTCGGGAGGCTGAGGCAGGAGAATTGCTTGAACCCAGGAGGCGGAAGTTGCGGTGAGCCATGAGCACACACCACTGCACTCCAGCCTGGGCAACAAGAACGAAATTCATCTAAAAAAAAAAAAAATTCAAGTTACATAATTTGGGTAAATCTTTGGCAAACAAAATTAGCTTAATATTGTTGGCTTAATAAAAATAGCTATGTTTTATGAGTTATTACCATTAAGTATAACAGAAGTATACACTTCTTTCTACTTGGTATGTTCTTCCTAAATGTGTACAGGTTTGCTAGTCGAATAAGCCAATATTGTATCAACTAGATTGTGAGATATATATTCATAAGCTTGCTAGCCTGCTCTATGATAGACAGTTCATAGTTATCTACTTCCTAGTTTTCTCTGCAAAGTAAAAGTCATTAGTGGATAAAATTATAATCAATATATGTAAATGAAACTACTAGAAGCAATGGGGCAAAGATAAACAACTTTGTATGTAAGATATGCTCAGTATGTTTCCTCAACATTTTTCATAATTAAATCTTCAAGCATACAGAAGATACAAAGAATTGTTTGGTAAGTGCCAATATACCCTACACCCAGACTGTTACATGTTATTAACCTGGCTTTATCTCATCTCTTTTCATCTATCCATGTTTCTATCTGTCCATCAATACATGTTATTTTTTGGTGCAATTCAAAGTAAGTTGCAGATTTCAGTGCACATCGCTTCTGGATAATTCAGCGTACATATCATTAACTAGAGTTCAATATTTACAGTTTTAAGTAAAATTGTATACAGTGAAATGTATAAATCTCAAGTGTACCATTCAAAGAATTTTGACAAATGTAAACCCCTATCAAAACATTAAACATGACCATCACCTGAGACAGTTCCCTCATGCCCTTTCCTTATCAATCCCTGCTGCCACCCCCTCCAGAGGCAAGCATTGTCCTGACTTTTCTCACCATAGATTAGTTTAGCCTCTTCTAGAAACTTCACATAAATCGAGCCATGCTGAGCTGGCTTGTGCCAGTTCGCTGGGGCCAGCTGTTATCAGCACACCACTGATTGCAACCCAGGATTTTATACCTCAAGGCTGATCCCCTTCTGCTGCCAGACAGGAATGTGTTGTGCTAAAGTCTTCCAGCACAGTTTTACTTGATCCTCATGGGAATCCCACGTAAATGAGCCCTGGCTTCATTTTACAGATGGTGAAGGAGAGTCCCAGAGAGCGTAAAACTTTAGTTCATTGGAGATTGGGTTTTTCCATCAGTTTACTAAGATTTATTGTTTGTTTGTTTTTGGTTTAGTTTTGTCTTTTACAGATGGGGTCTCACTATGTTGCTCAAGCTGGTCTTGAACTCCTGGTGCCTTGACCTCCCAAAGTGCTGGGATTACAGGCGTAAGCCACTATGTCCAGTTTAGCAAGCTTTAATTTTAATAGTCTGTTAGGTCTGTCTATCATTACAGGAGAGAGAGATGATAAAAATATTCTGTTCTAATATTTGGTCTTTGACCCCAGTTTCTGATACAAAGCTCTTAAGACCGTTGTAATTTCTTGTGTGATAGGAGTGTCTGACACAGAGCTTCTAAATCCCTTGGAATTTCCTGGGTGATAGAAGCATCTTTTGCTCTAATGAGGTGACCTCTTAATGTCCTCCTGGATAGCCTCAGGATGGGAGCTGGTTGCCAGGGGAATCAACCATGTGATTAGAAGGTTGGGACCTCCAGCCCCATCCCTCAACTCTGGGGCTGAAGGTTGAATTGATCATCAGTGGCTAATGATGTAATCAATTACATCTAGGTAATAGAGCCTCTATAAAAACCCAAAAGGACAGGGCTTGGGGAGCTTCCAGATAGCTGGAAATGTGTGGGTTCTTGGAGGGTGGTGCTCTGGAGGCGGCATGGGAACTCCACACCCCTTCCCTCATGCCTTGCTCTATGCATCTTCGCTATCTGGCTGTTAATCTTCATCCTTCATTATATCCCTTATTAATAAACCAGTAAACATAAGTAAAGTGTTTGCCTGGGTTCTGTGAGCTGCTCTAGCAAATTAATTGAACCTCAGGGGGGTCGTGGGAATCCTGACTTACAGCCAGTTGGTAAGAAGTACAGGTCTCAATATGTGCTTGCAACTGGCATCTCAAATGGGAGACAGTCTTGTGAGACTGAGTCCTCAACTTGTGGGAGCTGACTCTGTCTCCAAGTAGATAGTCAGTAGTGGATTGAATTAGAGGACACCCAGCTCTTTATACCTGTGCTTTATGTTGACTTTTTCATATCCTTAGTTATTTAAGAGAATCAAGTTTTTTCACTTTTTAAAGAGCTATTTTTACAACCACGTTACCTCCTATATTTACTTTAAAATCACTTTAGTTAAATGGTAGCCAAGTATTGTTTATCAGTGACCCATGACCCTATTTAACCAAATTTTCAAGTATCCTAACAATTTTTGACATTTTGCCTTCCTCAAATCTAATCTTTTTTCTTTTTTCTTTTTGAGACGGAGTCTCAATCTGTCGCCCAGGCTGGAGTGCAGTGGCTCCATCTCCGGTCGCTGCAACCTCTGCCTCCCGGGTTCAAGCGATTCTCGTGCCTCAGCCTCCCGAGTAGCTGGAATTATAGGTGTGTGCCACCATGCCTGGCTAATTTTGTATTTTTTAAGTAGAGACGGGGTTTCACCATGTTGGCCAGGCTGGTCTCAAACTCCTGACCTCAGGTGATCCGCTGGTCTCGGCCTCCCAAAGTGCTGGGGTTACAGGCATGAGACACTGCGACCAGCTCCAAATCTAATATTAAATGGTATGTTTTATACCTAAATCTGCCTTTGAGATTTTCCAGAGGGTCCCAAGGAAATCACAAAATGATTTGTTCTTTCACTTTTTAAAAGGAGGTACTAAAATAATTAGATTTAGTTAATATTATATAAAGTGTATGGGAAGTGTTGTAAAAAAAATACTTAGCCTTCCCTAAATTAACAGGGCAAGTGTTTTGCACATGGACAATTCCATTAGCTCTTTTTAAGTGGCTGAGGGACCCATTTCACCAGTAAAGTAATCTAAGAAATCCAAGTCGTTCTTCCTGTATCACAAAAATATGTAGTCCTTATTATCTCTCCGGATCATCCCTTATCACCTATCTTTCCTGTAATAATAGACAGACCTAATGGACTATTAAAATTAAAACTGCTAAAGTGGGTATGGTGGCTCACACCTGTAATCCCAGCACTTTGGGAGGCCAAGGCAGGAGGATCACTTGAGGCCAGGAGTTCAAGACCAGCTTGGGCAACAAAGCAAGATCCCATCTCTACAAAAAAAACAATTAAAAATTAGCTGGGTGTGGTGGCACATGCCTATGGTCCCAGCTACTTGGGAGGCTGAGGTGGGAGGATTGCTTGAGCCCAGGAATTTGAGACCAGCCTGAGCAACATAGTGAGATCCTATCTGTAAAAAAAACAAAACCAAACCAAACAAACAATAAAGCTTGCTAAACTGATGGAAAAACTCAATACGCAATGGCCTAAAATTTTACCCTTAGCCCTGATTGCCTTCTGATCCTCTCCTGCCAGATCACACAAACTATACCCATATACAATAATAACTGGCAAGCCCCATGAGAATTTCCTATTCTATTTAGGCTTTCAAATATCCTAACCTGGTCAATTCAGACAATCTAAATTACTTCAAAATATTTATCAATTATACTCAAACTTACCTTCAATAGGTTGAGGCTGATTTTCCTCCAATTTTCCTATCCAAACCATTGTACAACCTAGAAATTGGAGACCTTGTTCTCTAAAGTCAACATCACCAGAAAACTAATCTTAAACCCTGTTAAAAGGGCCTCTGCATTGTCCTCTGTACATCACTAACACTGCTGCCAAGGTTACAGTAACCAAAACAGCATGGTACTGGTACCAAAACAGAGATATAGATCAATAGAACAGAACAGAGCCCTCAGAAATAATGCCGCATATCTACAACTATCTGATCTTTGACAAACCTGAGAAAAACAAGCAATGGGGAAAGGATTCCCTATTTAATAAATGGTGCTGGGAAAACTAGCTAGCCATATGTAGAAAGCTGAAACTGGATCCCTTCCTTACACCTTATACAAAAATTAATTCAAGATGGATTAAAGACTTACATGTTAGACCTAAAACCATAAAAACCCTAGAAGAAAACCTAGGCATTACCATTCAGGACATAGGCATGGGCAAGGACTTCATGTCTAAAACACCAAAAGCAATGGCAACAAAAGCCAAAATTGACAAATGGGATCTAATTAAACTAAAGAGCTTCTGCACAGCAAAAGAAACTACCACCAGAGTGAACAGGCAACCTACAAAATGGGAGAAAATTTTTGCAACCTACTCATCTGACAAAGGGCTAATATCCAGAATCTACAATGAACTCAAACAAATTTGCAAGAAAAAAACAAACAACCCCATCAAAAAGTGGGCAAAGGACATGAACAGACACTTCTCAAAAGAAGACATTTATGCAGCCAAAAAACACATGAAAAAATGCTCACCATCACTGGCCATCAGAGAAATGCAAATCAAAACCACAATGAGATACCATCTCACACCAGTTAGAATGGCAATCATTAAAAAGTCAGGAAACAACAGGTGCTGGAGAGGATGTGGAGAAATAGGAACACTTACACTGTTGGTGGGACTGTAAACTAGTTCAACCCTTGTGGAAGTCAGTGTGGTGATTCCTCAGGGATCTAGAACTAGAAATACCATTTGACCCAGCCATCCCATTACTGGGTATATACCCAAAGGATTATAAATCATGCTGCTATAAAGA
Source organism: Pan paniscus (assembly GCF_029289425.2). Lineage (NCBI taxonomy): Eukaryota > Metazoa > Chordata > Mammalia > Primates > Hominidae > Pan > Pan paniscus. The sequence goes on along the minus strand of NC_073272.2, from coordinate 49,660,561 downwards.
CACATGCACATGTATGTTTATTGCGACGCTATTCACAATAGCAAAGATGGAACCAACCCAAATGTCCAACAATGATAGACTGGACTAAGAAAATGTGGCACATATACACCATGGAATACTATGCAGCCATAAAAAATGATGAGTTCATGTCCTTTGTAGGGATATGGATGAAATTGGAAATCATCATTCTCAGTAAACTATTGCAAGGGCAAAAAACCAAACACCGCATGTTCTCACTCATAGGTGGGAATTGAACAATGAGAACACATGGACACAGGAAGGGGAACATCACACTCTGGGGACTGTTGTGGGGTGGGGGGAGGGGGGAGGGATAGCACTGGGAGATATACCTAATGCTAAATGATGAGTTAATGGGTGCAGCACACCAGCATGGCACATGTATACATATGTAACTAACCTGCACATTGTGCACATGTACCCTAAAACTTAAAGTATAAAAAAAAAAAAAAAAACACTGCTGCCAAAACCTGGAAGGTCTAACCCTGGATTGATGTTTCTCAACTGAAAATATATTAAAAGCTACTCTAAATGGAAATCTGCCCCAACCAGAGACTTTAAACTGAGGCTGTCTCGAGAGTCCCAAGAAACAGTGTCTTGAGGTAGACAGCTCTCCCAAGAACTTCAGACCAAGTAGATGACATCACGAGGTGGTTAATTTCCACCCAAGACGCTGGAACATTACCCTGTAGGAATTCTTTGCCAACGTCCTATTCTTACCCTTTTTACTGTCCTTTGCTGTGTCCTCTTTTTTCTCTGTCCCCTCCAGCATCACCTTCACTCTCTGCATAACTTCCTCCATTGCGACTGCAGTTTTCCATGATGAGGGTTGCTTTGTGTAATCTCCTCTTCCTCTTCACCCAAGTTATTCTCCCTCTTAACAATTCCACCATCTCTGCAAGGACCCCAGAATCTAAGACATTCATTCATTCAACTCATCTCAACCTCAGTCTCACAACCCTGCTTTTCATTGCAGGCTGTGTGTTTCCTTCCCTTTGGCAGCCTGCAGTTTTCCCTAAGTTCCTATACCTGTCTCAGATTTAAAGGCATCCTTTTGCTATCACTCAGGTTCCTTTAGCTTTTCTCCACAGCACCTTTTTAAAATTTTTTTTAATTTTACTTAAAGTTCTGGGATACATGTGCAGAACGTGCAGGTTTGTTACATAGGTATACGTGTGCCGTGGTGGTTTGCTGCACCTATCCACCCATCATCTAGGTTTTAAGCCCCGCATGCATTAGGTATTTGGCTTAATGCTCTCCCTCCCCTTGCCTCTCACCCCTGGACAGGCCCTGGTGTGTGATGTTCCCTTCCCTGTGTCCATGTGTTCTCATTGTTCAACTCCTACTTATGAGTGAGAACATGTGGTGTTTGGTTTTCTGTTCCTGTGTTAGTTTGCTGAGAATAATGGCTTCCAGCTTCATTCATGTCCCTGCAAAGGACATGAACTCATTCTTTTTTATGGCTGCATAGTAATCCATGGTGTATATGTGCCACATTTTCTTTATCCAGTCTATCACTGATGGGCATTTGGTTGTTTCCAAGTCTTCAAAAGGAAGCTTTTTTCAACTTCAAAACTTTTCGAAAAGGACAATCTATGCTTAACCAGACTGGCTTATTCTCTCACCTCAACTACTCTATTACATCTAAAGTTTTCCAGACACTAGATGAGCCAAAGGGTCTATGGAAACATGTTACAAGTTTAGGCAGAAAGAACCCCAGCCCTAGAGGGAGGCTGTGACCTTCCTTTCTCATCAGGTTTTCAAGAAGGCTTAGAACAAGAGGCTAAGAGATTGGGAATAAACCAAAAAAATCTTGATTGCTGCAACAGATCATGTATGGGCAACTTTAATGCCTAGAGCCACTGCTGTGTGGGCCACTCAGTTCACTGGAACTCCTCCATGTTCCATGTTCTGCTACATGAAATAACCATGACTATGGACAATCTTACCAAAACCACCACCATCATTGCCAAAGGATGATAAGTACTTCTGCAAGCAGAGTGATTCTTCATAATCAACTGGCATAGGACATGATCTTGGCTTCTCGAGGGGGCACCTGTGAAATGATCAGAAGCAACTGGTGTACATATGTTCCCAGAAACCTCTCTGATGTCTCTGCCATCATGAAAAACAGGCTGCAAACTTGGAAATTTGTCAGATTTCTACTGTCATCCTCATTCCACTATATGAATACACTTTAGACCAAGGGCTAGGAATCTTCTTGACTGGCTCCCTCCAAACCTCAAATCTCAAATTTTGGTTTTACTCCCTTATTCTACCTTTTTTTTTTTTTTTTTTTTTTTTTGAGACAGAGTCTGGAGTGCAGTGGCACAATCTCAGCTCACTGCAGCCTTTACCTCCCAGGTCAAGTGATCCTCCCACCTCAGCCTCCCAAGTTGCTGGGACTACAGGCACGTGCCACCACGTCCAGGTTTGTTTGTTTGTTTGTTTGTTTGTTTGTTTTGAGACAGAGTCTCCTTCTGTTGCCTAGGCTGGAGTGCAGTGGAGCGATCTCAACTCACTGCAACCTCTACTCCCCAGGTTCAAGCGATTTTCATACCTCAGCCTCCCAAGTAGCTGGAATTACAGGCGTGTGCCACCATGCCCTGCTAATTTTTGTATTTTTAGTAGAGACCGGGGTTTTGCCATGTTGGCCAGGCTGGTCTTGAACTCCTGGCCTCAAGAGATCTGCCCACCTTGTCCTCCCAAAGTGCTGGGATTACAAGTGTGAGCCACCGTGCCTGGCCTTTTTTTGTATTTTGTTTTGTAGACATGGGGTCTCACCATGTTGCCCAGGCTGGTCTCAAACTCATGGGTTCAAGCAATCTGCCTGCCTCAGCCTCCCAAAGTGGTGAGATTACAGGCATGAACCACCATGCCCAGCCTTATTCAACTTTTCAAAACTATTATTTTTATCCTATTCTCATTAAGTGCCTAGTCTCAAAGTCCTTCTGACAGCTGTCAGTCTGATAGCATACTCAACAGATAATACAGTCGTCCTTCAGTAACAAGAATGTGAAGGCTAATACACTCATGGACACTCTTTGGAGAAAATTCAACCTCACAATGCCTCTTATTCCATCCCTAATAGAGTTTCAGGATAGACTTTGCACTTATTAATACATCTTGCTGTATGTGAGTTGTCAAAGAAAAACACTTAAAACAACAGAGGAAACAGATCAAGGGTTCACAGTCATGCATTGCTTACCGTCTGCTTAGTCTTGACCAAACTTGAGCCAGGCTTCTCTCTCTTCTACAGGCCCCCAAACTCTGATTGTCACTAAGCCTGTGCAAACACACGAAAAGGAGGAGTGTGCCCCTGCTTCTCAGCCTTTCCTGGGAATGGGCCAATCACGGTGGGACATTTTCCTGGCAGGCCCCACTGGACATTCCCTCTTATTTGTGCAGCTTCCTCTCCACAGATTCTGCTTATCTCTGCCTGCCTCCTTACCCTCTACAAGAAAAGCCTTTTTTTCCTGCCTGGTTTTCATCGCCTTGGAGACCTTATGGTCACAGCATACTCCCTATTGCAATCATCCCCCTCTCCCTGTTGCAATAGTCTCTTCTCCTTCCCCACAAAAATCTTTTTGAACAAAAGTTTCTCCTTAATAAGCCCTGATTTGTTTTTCTTTGACAACTCACATACAGCAAGATGTATTAATAAGTGCACAGACCTCTCCTTCAGCAGCCAGTGGGTAATCTAGGACTATGCAGTTATCTTACACCATGGCCCCCATGGTTGGACAGTACAGCAGGATTTGACCAAGAGCTCTTGGTTCTTGGGCCATCATCTAATTCACGTAGACAACTCCTTGGACATAGCTATCTGCATTTCTTTTTAAATTGTGGTGTGGTGTCCCGCACATATGCTGTTCCTACTGCTCCTAAAATTGGTGATTCTAAGGTGGTTAGTTCCAGGGGAGGTATTTGGAAAGCTCGTTTATGGCATCAGAGAATTGCAGCCAGCGTGGTTTATAGAGGCGAGTCCTCAGAGAATTCCATTGCTGAGTAAAAATCTACTGAAATTTTGAGCCAAATCCAAATGCAGGAAATATTTTACAGTGTCAGATAAGCGGGAGCTTGTAATAAGCCCTTTGATTCCCTTACAGACCCACCAGGGTCCTTCTCCTGCCTGCATTCTCTATGTTCCTATGAAGGGAAGTTTGTGTGGCTTAGGACAAATCCAGGTGGTGTTAATAGGAACTTATAATGTTACAGGGAAACAAATGTGCATGTTATCCACCCCATATTCAGCACCTGGGTCAACTCAGTTGGTTATGGGCTCAGCCCACCATTGTCCACATATTTGCATGAGATTAACCTCTGGATATTGCTGTTGGATGTCTATAGCCAGGGAATTAGGCTCATCTTGATGAGTGAGGTTTGTTGGGGAGCTTGGCTGGGAGAGAGGAATTACACTATGTGGATTAAAATCAGGTTGGCAGAAGTAAGCACGCAGTTAAATTTGCCATTTGTGGATGACTGTGGCTAAGGCTATATATATGCATGCTAGGTTTGGTGGGCAATTATTATGTTCCTCTTCGTTCTGATTGGTGTGCATTGGTATTCAAGTTTCTTGCCAATTGCCCATATTAAATAGCATCTTTGTACTTCCATGGGTATGGGATAAACTTTGCAGGTGTTCTGAGCATTTTTTTAAAAGTTGTTAATTTAGCCCCATACCAAAGTAGATTCTGTACTAAGGGGCACTCACATATGGGATCTTCACAGGGGCATCCAAGTTATTTCAAACGTAGACATCAATTGTATTCTATGTTTGAGCCATATCTGTCCTGTGTTTAAAAGATTGGGAATTCCCAATTGTGGGGGACAGTTGCTCCATTCCTTTCATCCTTGGGGAAACTGTTCTAGGGCAGCCATTTGTACAGTTTTTTTTTTAGATGGAGTCTCACTCTATCGCCCACGCTGGAGTGCAGTGGTGCCATCTCAGCTCACTGCAATCTCTGCCTCTTGTGTTCAAGCGATTCTCTGGCCTCAGCCTCCCAAGTAGCTGGGATTACAGGCACCGACCACCACATCGAGCTAATTTTTGTATCTTTAGTGGAGATGGGGTTTCACCATGTTGGCCAGGTCTCCAACTCCTGACCTCAAGTGATCTGCCTGCCCCAGCCTCCCAAAGTGCTGGGATTACAGGCATGAGCCACCGCGCCCGGCCATTTGTGTAGCTTTAATAGCCTCCGGGTTGGCACCTTGGGAGCAAGTGGCGTAAACAATTAGTTGCCAATTTGAGTGGAGAAAGTCCCAGGTAGAGAGCAGTTAGATTTCTCCATGGGATCAAATGTGGCTTTTTTTTTTTTCCCCTTTTTTAGAGAGAGGATCTCACTCTTGCCCAGGCTGGAGTGCAGTGATGTGATTACAGCTCATTGCAGCCTCGAACTCCTGGACTCAAGCAATCCTCCTGCCTCAGCCTCCTGAGTAGGTAGGCATAGGCGGTGCCGCCATGCCCCACTAATTTAAAAAAAATTGTAGAGACAGGGTCTCACTTTGTTGCCCAGGCTGGTCTCGAACTTCTAGGCTCAAGCAATCCTCAGCCTGGCCTCTCAAAGTGCTGGGATTACAGGGGTGTGCCACCTTGCCCAGCCCAAATATGGTTTTGGTAAGAATTGTCTTTGCTGTAACACCCAAGAACTTTGATGGCTCACTGTGGGCAGCCACTGTTGCAATTGTTGCAGAGCATAGAGACCATTTCCACTGAGTGTGATGTAAAACTTGCTGTTGGGATTGTGAGATTAGGTTAGGAAAGAATTCCTAAGCTGGTTGTAATCCCTGGTATTGTAGACATGCCTTGGTGCAGATAACATGGTGTAACATGCATCGCTTTTCTGTATATATTGAAGAGGCCAGGGAGAGGCTTCATGGAAAGATGCCCTTGGCCACTTGGTTAGTGCAATTTCTTAGCAAGCGGGGCTTGTACTGGAAAGGGACAGAGATCATTATGAGAAGCAGAAAAAGAGGCCAGGAGTTGTAAGGGTGTACACTGGTGGCAGGGTTTATACTTATCATCATCCCAGGGATTTGTAAGAGCTAGAATTTGATTTCTGTAATCCTTAGGGCTTACTGGTATTGGCTGGATTCAGCATTTTTACTTTGATTGCACCAGTCATGAGCATCGTGGTTGCACTGTCAGATCCACAGTATCTCCGGGTATGCCTTCAATGAGACTCCATAGGTATGGCCCATTGCCCTGTTGGATGGCAGTTGTTAATAATGGTTTTATTGAATTTGAAGCAAAAGTTGCACTATAGGACTTACAAGGCACCCATGATTCACAAGTGATATCTGAGTCTGGCTTAGTTGAAATGGGTGTTGATTGCAGTAGCAGAGAGAGGAGAAGGCATGCTAGCCTCAGGGTTGATGTCTGGTTGTGTTAGTAGGAATGACCAGCTCAAATAGCCAACAGTGTGGTTCCCATCATCCCCAGATGCCCTGTGTCATGTGTTACCCCATGGAGTACATGTGAAATAGTATTTCCAGACATACCTTGGTCAGCAGTAGGGTGTAGATGATCAGGGTAGGGTGTTCCATCAGTGGATGTGTACTTGACACTGGTGAGGGTACAAGCTTCTCAGGTAAGAAAAGGGCACAGCAACAGAGTAGGGGTTAAAGTCGGAGGTCACCTGTGGCCAGGAGTAGGGATTAGATTGTCCTTTGGGTATTGCTCAAGTGGTATTAGTGGTTCAGAGGTGATGAGTGCATGTCCTGGGTGTGGGGAACAGGTCCAGGTGTGTCCCACGGTACCTTCAGTGGAGGACGTGGGCGGCAGATGAGGGCGCCTCTCTCTGCAGATGGTGGCAGGTGGTTTGCTGCTCCACCGGGTGAGGAGACACAGGCTGAGGATGGTTCTAGTGGGTGGTCCTTGTCAGATCCTCATTGGGATTGAAGGGAAGTGGCTTGGCCCTGCACTCTCCAGGAGGCAGAAGGTAAAGATGAAAGTACCAGATGAAAGCTCCTTTGCTGTGGGAACTACGTCAAGGCTCCTGAGTCTTGTGAAAGCCGGTAACTATCTCTGGTGTGGGCATGTACACCAGCAGGGGTGGCAGTGTCCTGTTGGCAGTCTCCTCATTTATCGTGAATTTCAATATGGTGTAGTTATGGCATAGGCATGTGAAATAATGATCAGGCCTATGGGCAGTATTTTTTTTACCACTTGGTGGGCCATTTTCCTACAGGTTCTCTCAATAGTCCTTGTTTTAAAAGCCCACTGTGGGTGGAGCACGTTGGCTCATGCTTGTAATCCCAGAACTTTCAGAGGCTGAAGTGGGAGGATCACTTGAGCCTAGCTGGTCAAGACCAGCCTAGGCAACATAGCAAGACCTCATCTACAACTCTTTTTTTTTTTTTTGAGACAGAGTCTTGCTGTGTCCCCCAGGCTAGAGTACAGTGGTGTGATCTCGGCTCACTGCAACCTCTGTCTCCTGGGTTCAAGCGATTCTCCTGCCTTAGCCTCCCACGTAGCTGGGACTACAGGTGTGCGCCACCACACCTGGCTAATTTTTGTATTTTTAGTAGAGATGTGGTTTCACCATGTTGGCCAGGCTGGTTGCAAACTCCTGACCTCAGGCGATCCACCTGCATCGGCCTCCCAAAGTGCTGGTATTACAGTCGTGAACCACCGTTCCCGGCCTCCAATTCTAAAAAAAAAAAAAAAATCCCATCATGTCTCTCTCTGATACCTGCCTCTTTAGGGTGATGGGGTAGGTGGAAAACCCAAGTAATGTGATTTTGTAACATCCACTGCTGCATTTGTTTGCGGTGAAGTAGGAGCCTTGATCTGATCATACACCTTGTGGCAAATCCAAATGCTGTAAAAGCTGATGTGCTAACCCTGCAATAACGTAAATAGAGGCTGCTACCTTGTATGGGTAAGCCAATAGATGACTGTGTAGGCATCCACCGCTGTTCAGGCATATTTCACGGTTCCAGCTGCTGCAGGGAGATGCCCAATGGAGTCAAATTGCCAGTTTTAATGTAGCCCTTCTCCTCTCCAAATGTTTCCTCCCACGAGGTGGTCCCAATGTCTGGATTGCTGACACCTGGTACGGTCCCTATGACTTTGTTTAAATGTCCCTCCACTGGATCAACTCCTCTCTTAACAACATATTTTCACAACCTCATGGTGCCCAAGTGCCTTGACCTCATGTGTCCATTTGTAGAAGGGGTCAGGTGGCTTGTCTCCAGGGTCTGAGGACTCGCCCTCCTTCGCAGCCCTGCCTGCTTGGCTGGTTGGGTTAGCTCATCTTCAGCATGGTATCGCACCTCCGACACATCTTGTTTAATGTGAGCGGAGGTATGGTACACAACCATGGGCAGAGCAGGGTGAATTTGGCAATTTCCACCCCTGCCCCCGACCCCATCTCTTTATCCCAAATGTCTGGGCTTTGTATTTTCAGCCTTGATTCTGTTAATGCCCCAACTATGTAGTCAGCCCATTAGCCTCTGACCTGGAGTCAGTGAAACACCTTGGGAAAATATTTGCCAAGAGCATGGTCTGTTGCTAGGAGTATTGCACGCAGCTCAGCCTGCCCGCACTGGGGCCCCTCCCCGACAAGGAAAGTGGACTGTTGGCCTGGGATGCGGGGCTGCGAGTGTCTGGCTCTCGTATTCCCCATGTTCGCTCCATCTGTAAAGAAAGAACATTGCTTTTCCTGTCTTGAGAGTGCTGTGGCCTTCCTCCCTTTGGCTCCCCTCGAGCAAGGGGTGGAGGCATTTCTAGGGTTTCTCAAGTTCGCGTCACAGTCAGGGCACGTGGCAGTTTGCTCATGGAGGTTGTGGCACTCCAGGAGGGCCGAGTTTAGCTGGAGCCAGTGGAGCTCATTTCTATTTTGATCAGGGTTTTAGGGGGAGCTTCTCCCACTGCACGGGGCATACTAGGAATCTCAGCGTGTAGGGTGATGGGCTGTGTCCCAGGAAGAGCTTCCATTTCCAGAAGTGCCCAGGGCGCTGCCAGGTGGTGCCTTTCTCATGGCGAATACCTTTGGGCTGAGGCTGCAGCCGCCTACAGCTGAAGCCCATGGGTAGGTGCTCGCTTGTGCATTTGGGGCAGATGCTCCAGGAAGCAAATTTGGAGGCGGCTGGACCTTCTCACTGTGAGTCCTGCCCTCGGGGCAGGTCAGGGAGCTGAGGTAACAGCCTGCATGCGTTTATGTGGCTTCTGTTGCTCAGGTCCCACTGGAGAGTGGAAGAGGTAAGGGAGACTCCACAGATAGCGCCCAGCAAATATTGGAAGTGGGGGATGTGGTGGCGCCAGAATCCAAATACACCTGCTGCAGTTGGGCGTGTGGGAGGCTGCAGCTCTGGGAGCTTGTCTTTTTTTTTTTTTTTTTTTTTTTTTTGAGATGGAGTTTCTCTCTGTTGCCCAGGCTGGAGTGCAGTGGCGTGGTCTCGGCTCACTGCAAGCTCCACCTCCTGGGTTCAAGCGATTCTCCTGCCTCAGCCTCCCAAGTAGCTGGGATTACAGGCACCTGCCACCACACCTGGCTAATTTTTTGTATTTTTAGTAGCGATGGGGTTTCACCACGTTGGCCAGGCTGGTCTCAAACTCCTGACCTCGTGATCCACCCACCTCGGCCTCCCGAGTAGCTGGGATTACAGGCATGAGCCACCGAGCCCAGCCAGAGCTTGTCTTTTACAGGATCAGGTACAGTTTGCCCTTCTGAGTTCTACACGTTGCCCCCGAATTCAACAGACCCGGAGGGGCCATGGACCTTTTAGAGGGGCAGTTGTCCATCCCCTCGCAGTGAGGTGCTTGCTCAAGACTGCGACCGCCTGTGGGACAGCGCCTTGGTCCCTTTCAGTGACGAGGATGTTGCCAATGTGATGGCAAAGCCGAGATCTGACGGGGGTGCAGGCAGCACTCAGGTCCTGTGTGCAAAGCCCGTGTGCAAATCCCGTGTGCAATCATGGTGGGGGGCAGCTACTGAACCACCCCAGAGTCGACCAGTACAAGGTGTCTTGTTGGCCCTGAAGGGGAAGGCGATTGTGGTGAGTCTCCTGGGACATTTTCACAGAACAGAACATGTCAGCAGACTCTTCAACTCCAAACTATTTAGCCAGGTTGTTTTGAATGTTGTCTTAAGGCAAAGATGTCTGGTAGAAGTGCTCTAAGCCAGGGGACAGCCTTGTTTAAGGCTCTGTAGTCTGGAGTTAGCCTCATACGTTAGTAGTGGCTTTCAGCACAGCTCGTACTGGGGAGCTGGAAGGTGAGATGGTAGGAGTTCGTTCCCTTTCCCTAACCAAGTGAGCGCAGCAGGACTTGCCTCCGCTGCTATGGGGTGTGTGGACCCCCACACTGGCAGGGGAAGGGGCTTGGTTAACCGGCTCCCACCTGTCAGTGGCAGCAATAGCACAGGACCCTTAGGCCGTTCTCTGAGGTCACCCACTGACTGAGAGGGCCCGTTCCAGCGATGGGAAAAGGGGCAGATTGGGGACAACAACCAGGACAGAAACGTCTTTTAGCAACCCTGGGCCAACCTGAATAGGGAAGAGGGTGATGATGCTTTCCTGGTTCCTCCTCCCAAGCGGGCCACCTCCTGGGGAGGGCCCTTTAAAGCTTGAATGTTGCCTGGGATGAGGGAGATTCCAGCACCTGTGTTGGCCTGTGGTGTTGATTTGCTGGAGGGCAAACCACAGTTAATATGGAAAAGGCTGATTGTCTGCCAGAGGGACCTGCTTCCATGACCACGGGATCTGTGTGGGGTGGGTCCCTGTCACTGGCAGAGATCAAGGCAGGTGCTGAAGGTGAGGCTGCCTTGGAAGCAGAGGCCTGCCATGGCTGTCCCCTCACCCTGGCTCGTATTGTGTTGTTGCACTGATTTATCAGAGCACATCCAATTTGGGATCCTCTTGTCCCTTAGGGCTCCATACAACCTGGGATGGTGAATTTTACGTGTCAACTTGCCTGGGCTACAGGGTGCCTAAACAATGGATCAAACTGTCCTGGGTGTGGCTGTGAGTGTGTTTCTGGGTGAGCTTAACCTTTCTCTGGAAGACTAAGTGAAGCTGACCTCCCTCCCAGATGTGGGGGGCCCCACCCAGCCAGTTGAAAGCCTGAGGCAAACAAGACTGCTGACCCTCCGTGAGTCAGAGAGGACTCCTCCTGCCTGAGTGCTGGGGCTGGGACATCAGTTTATTCCCGCCTTGGAGCATGAGCTAAAACGTCAGCTCTTCATTGGCCTCAAGTCTGCTGGCCGTCACACTGGACCTGCACCACCCGCTCTCCTGGGTTCCCAGCTTGCCAACTACAGGTCTTGGGATCTGTGGGCCTCTGGGCCCATGTGGGCCAATTCCTTACGATAAATCCCGCATATCTCCACATAGACGTAGACATATCGCCTCCTATTGGTTCTGTTGCTCTGCAGAACCCTGACTAATAGATGACCTCTTCCGTGCATCTCAGGGTTCCCGCTCAACTGGGGGCCTGGCTGGTGGTGGTTTATTTGCACTACGAGGGGGCGGCCTTGCCAGTGATGTTCCTTGTGATTTAGGCCAGGTGGGGCATTGTTTTCATAACTGCAGGCAACACTAGGCTGTGAGTTTGTCCTCCATGAGATTCTATTCCATCCAGGGCAGCCATGGCCTGGTGGATTGTTTAGCCTTAGCCATTGCTGACAGAAATCAGGACTTGTACTTGTCAGGTGCTCCCTGAGAAACTACTGTGTGGGCTCAGCACTCCATTCAGCCTCCTCAGACTATAGAGTCCTCATGCCGTGCCATCTGTCACCAGATAATCCCACTGGAATGTGCAGAGCTGATGGAGGACATCTTTGGCCTCAGCTAACGTTTTCCACCGCCATTCTGCCCAGGGGGTTGTGAGGCCTCGTGTAGGGTGGGCAGCTTTCCAAGCCACCAAAATTCACAAAAATGCAAAATCCATACTGACCAGGTGTACATGGACTGCAATGCAAAGCCTCCTGGGAGTCACTCTCAGCTTCTGCACTAACTGTGCAGAATCCTTTAGTAGGGAAGCCACTTTTCCATACCGTCCTGGGGCAGCCAAGTGCTTCACTTCAGCCCCTGTCAGGTGGATCTTGCTGTGCTCTGTTCGATACATTGTCTGTAGCTCTTTTCTTTTCTTTTCTTTTCTTTTCTTTTCTTTTCTTTTCTTTCCTTTTGACGGAGTCTCGCTCTGTCGCCCAGGCTGGAGTGCAGTGGCGTGATCTCGGCTCACTGCAAGCTCCGCCTCCCGGGTTCACGCCATTCTCCTGCCTCAGCCTCCCCGGTAGCTGGGACTATAGGCGCCCGCCACCACGCCCGGCTAATTTCTTTTTGTATTTTTAGTAGAGACGGGGTTTCATCGTGTTAGCCAGGATGGTCTCGATCTCCTGACCTCATGATCCGCCCGCCTCGGCCTCCCAAAGTGCTGGGATTACAGGCGTGAGCCAGCACGCCCGGCCATCCGTAGCTTTTTCATTTGGTTCCCTGGCTAGGTCCTTACGGACAGGCAGGGGCTCCGGGTGAGACAGAGGTTGTCTCCTCCTCCAAATGAGAAATGGCCTCTCCTTCTTGACCCTCCCCTGTTGTCTCTTCTGTCTTTTTGACTTTGCTGTTGGTGACTGGCAAAGGAGAAGGTCAAGTTCCTCACTCTCTCATGGTGGTATTGTGCCGCGTCATCCTCTAGAGGGCGCCAGTCCTCTTCTCCGGGGTCTTCTACGCCTTCTGGTCTCTTCTGATGAAAGAAGATTATATGACCACAAGGTGGCGTAGCACAATAAGGGTTATTATTATTCTATGCCCCGATCATAGACTAGACAGCCAGGCTTAATGTGGCTACTATGAATGAGAGACCTACCCTCTGGGCCGTGTCCTGGCGAGAAGCGCGCAAGCCCAACATGGGTCCCCTGGTTTGGATTCAAGAGGACAGCCACCTCCTTTGGAGTCCTGGTTGGGACAGCAATATAAACGTCTTTAGTCACGTGAAGTAACAGTTTTGCCCCACCTCAACAAATTTGGGGTCTTGATATTGCTCCGGAAAGGAACAGAAATGATGTCATCTGTAATAGCAAATTCAAATGCGACAAGAACAGAGGCATGCTAGCTGTTTACAAAAGCGCCTCCCCCAGCTGTGCTTAGGGGATCCACGTCAGCCCGACATCGCTGCTTTATAGCCATGTTCACGTGTCATATGCGTCTCAGGGTACCCAAAATCACAGGGCCAACTCACGGGGCTCCTCCCACTCTAGCCAGTCATGGGGTCAGGATAGCCCACCCTCAGTCCAGAGATGTGTACTCCCCCAACCTTTTGTGTTCAGACCCACAGGCCTTATAGCGCCCTGTGCGTGCCCCAGCAGTTCCCTGCCTAGTGGGGCTCCAGGCGGGCAGGGTGACCTCCTTCCCCAGGCAGTTCCACACCTGATCCCAAAAGTCAGTTCTAATGAAGTGGATTCATTCAAATACTGGTGTTACTGCTTGGCCAGGCTAGTGAGGCACAGAGAAAACCCACAAATGTAGAGTATGTGACACAGCACAAAGCAGTCCCATGCCAAACTGATGCAATGGCATTCCAAGTTTAGAGTTCCACCGCTTGAGACCATCCAGGATTCTTTTACCAATTACTTGTCCTACTGTCTCCTATCTATTTCATGATTACCAGAAATCCTTCCCTTTTCCTCTTTGTCACTTACAGGGAGTTTGAGCGATTTAGGGCGCTGATGAAGGAAATAAATGACCACAAGGTGGCGTAGCACAATAAGGGTTATGGGGTGATTCTGAGACAGGTTTGCATGAAGTCCCTCACAGCCCGAGCCTGTACAGAGGTTATGGCCACTGGTCAACTATTCGGAAGGGCAGAACGACAAGGGAAGTGCTGGGGCATCAAGACGGGGGCTTATTTGTCTAGGTGATGTCATTCAGCAGCAAAGAGAAAAGTCTCTGGGTCAGAGAACTCTGAAGGGCAGCAGCAGCAGCTTTGGGTATTTTATGGCCTGGGGCCTAACTTATCTATTCCCCAAAGATGAAAGATGTAGTACCAGGTTTTCTGGGGTATGTAAAGCAGGAAGACTCTCAGTGGCTAAAAATCTATGTGTTTGGGCTATTTATGAAATATTTGGGTATGTAAAAATTTGTTTGGTGCCAGCAAACTTTTGAGTTAAGGGGTCTCAGCCTGCAGTGAAGAAATAAACAACCTGGGGGTCAAACATAGAGGCCATCTTTGGCTTACTTATATAACAGTAAAGGCATAATTCATTCTATCTGGTCCTTAGAAATTCTGGCATAAAAGTTTAAGGGTAGAGAGTTATAGTAACAAGACAAGGATGCCTACTTTTGTCACTTCTATTAAAGATTGTACTCAAAGTTCTAGCCAGATAAATTTTCAGGCAAAAGAAAGAAATAAGAGATGCCCAAATTAGAAAGAAAGTAAAACTATTTCTATTCCCAGATGGTATGATTTATATATATATATAGAAAATCCTAAATAATCTGCAAAAAAAAAACAACTGTTAGAACTCATAAACAAATCCTGCTAAATGGCAGGATGCAAGATCAACATACAACTATCAATTGCTTTTCTATACACTATCAGTGAAAAAGCCAAAACGGAAATTAAGACAACAATTTTGTTTACGATAGGATAAAAAGAATAAAATACTGAGAAATAAAGTTAGCCAAGCAGATGCAAGACCTGTACAAAACATTGCTGAAAGAAAGTAAAGAAGGCCAGGTGTGGTGGCTCACGCCTGTAATCCCAGCACTTTGTGAGGCCGAGGTGGGTGGATAACCTGAGGTCAGGAGTTCGAGACCATCCTGGCCAACATGGTGAAACCCCGTCTCTACTAAAAATACAAAAAAAATTAGCCAGGCATAGTGGCGGGTGCCTGTAATCCCAACTACTCAGGAAGCTAAGGCAGGAGAATTGCTTGAACCTGGGAGGCGGAGGTTACAGTAAGCCAAGATCACACCACTGCACTCCAGCCTGGGTGACAGAGCGAGACTCCATTAAAAAAAAAAAAAGTAAGGAAAACTAGATAAAAGGAAAAACTAAATAAAAAATAAAACTAAATAAAAGGAAAGTGTTCGTGGATAATTAAGGAAAACTTAACATTGTTAAGATGCCAATACTCCCCAAAGCAACCTACAAATTCAATGTAATCTCTAACAAAATCCCAAATCCCTTTTGTGCATAAAGGGGAAAGCTAATCCTAAAATTTATATGGAGTTGCAAGGGTCCCTGGATAGCCAAAACAATCTTGAAAAAGAAGAACAAATTTGGAAGACTCACACTTCCCTATTTCAAAACTTACTGCAAAGGTACAGTAATCAAAACAGTGTGGTGCTGGCACCAGGATAAACATATAGATCAATGTAATAGAATTGAAAGTCCAGAAAAAAAAAAAACCCATGCAGCTCAAATGATTTTTGATTAGGGTGCCAAGATCATTTAATGGGGAAAGAATAGTCCCTTCAACAGATGCACTGGAAAAATAGATATCCACATGTAAAAGAATGAAGTTGTACCATGACCCCATACCATATATAAAAGTTAACTCAAAATGGATAAAAGACCTAAATACAAGAACTAAAACTGTAAAATAACTAGAAGAAAATGAAGGAATAAATCTTCACGACTTTGGACTTGGCAATTGTTTCTTAGATATGATACCAAAAGCATAAGTAACAGAAGAAAAATGAATAATTGGACTTAATAAAAATGAAAACTTTTGTGTATCAAATGACATTATCAGGAGAATGAAAAGACAACCCAGAGAATGGGAAAATTATAATCTGATAAGGGTATCCAGAATATATAAAGAACTCTTACAATCTAATAACCAAAAAATCCCCAGTTAACACTGGGCAAAGACTTGAATAGATATTTTTCCAAATAAGATATACATGATATACACATGGCCAATAAGCTCATGAAAAGATTTGTCATTAGTCATCAGGGAAATTCAAATCAAAACCACAATTAGATACCACTTTACGTCTGCTAGGATGGCTACAATAAAAACCAACAAAACAACAAGTGTTAGAGAGGATGTGGAGAAATTGGAACCCTAATACACTGCTGGTTGGAAAGTAAAATGGTACAGCCACTGTAGGAAACAGTTTGGTGGTTCCTCAAAAAGTTAAACATAGAAATACCACATGATCCAGCAATTCCACTCCTAGTTATATACTTAATAAAATGGGAAACAGGTAGGTATTCAAACAAAAACTTACACACCAATGTTCATAGCAGCACTATTCATAATAGCCAAAAGGTAGAAACAGCTCAAATATCTATCAACTGATGAGTGGATAAACCAAATATGGTATAGTATATCCATACAATGGAATATTATTCAGCCACAGAAAGGAATGAAGTACTGTTACTGATTAACCTTGAAGACATTATGCTACGTTAAAGAAGCCGGACACAAAAGACCACAAAGTGTATGATTCTACTTATATGAAATATCCATAATAGGCAAATCTATAGCACCAGAAAGCAGATTAAGTGGTAGCCAGGGGCTGGGGGGAAAGGGGAATAGGGAATGATTGTTTAATGGGGATGAGGTTTCCTTTTGGGGTGGTGAAGACAGTCTGGAATTAAATAGTGGTAATGGTTGCACAATACTGTGAATGTCCTAAATGGCACTGAATTGTGCAATGTAAAATAGTTAAAATAGTAAGTTTCATGTTATGTATATTTTACCACAATAAAAAGAAAGGTGTTTATATGGGGTACAAGATGCGTGAATGGTGGCCATGAAGCAGAATGAATGAAAGAAAATGGCAGTGTGACTGAATGGCGGGAAATTGGGGGCACCGTGGGAGAGAACACATGTTAATGATTGGTAGAGTGGGAAGGAGTAGGAGCCATGAGGGGCAGAGTGAGCTGGAAGGGGAGTGATGCTGTTACTTTATATCTGAGTGGGTCCTGTGCTCCTGGAAAGCAGTCATGGTTACAAAATTCTCACAGCCCCTGGCTCCCTTTGGGGTTCCAGCAAAGGGCTAACTGCAAAAGTCCCTGGATTACCTGCTTGGGCTGCCATAATAAAATGCCACAGACTGGACGGGTTAAACCAGAAGTTTATTTGGCATAGTTCTGGAGGCTGGAAGAAGTCCAAGATGAAGGGGCCAGCTGATTTGGTTCCTGGTGAGGGTTCTCTATAAAGAAAGCCATAAGGCTTGCAGACAACTGCCTTCTTACTGTGTTTTCACATCACCTCTTTTTTGTGCAAATGGAGAGAGAGTGAGCAAACTCTTGGACGTCTGTTTTTATAAGGGCACTAATCCCATTAGACCAAGGCCCCACCCTCATGACCTCATATAGCCTTAATTACCTCCCAAAGGCCCCATCCTCAAATACCATCACATTGACAGTTTGGGCTTCAACGTATGAATCGGGGGGGCGGGGGAAGGGGCGCAATTCAGTCTATAGTAGTCCCTAATGTATTTACACATTCTGAGATAAGACCTATCTCTATCTGTCCTGATGACTCAAGGATGACTCTTTTGCTTACCTGCCTCTATACAACCCGAGGTCTCTTTCCTTGTCTTTGGGATGTTCCTCATTAAGAAAAGTTTTCCCTATTGCAATAGCCTGAAAGGGCTCACCTGTGCATTTTCTTTCAGGTGATCAATTGGTAGAATATGATTAATAGGGCAGAGTGTTTGAGGTCCGGAACCTGATCACTGTCTGTCTCCTGCTTATTCCCCTAGGCCTCAGGGAGGCCTCATAGGACTGGGACCCTGGAATCTCCGCCCTCTCAAATCTCTCTGCAACAGTTTCCCAGGAGGAGGACGGAATGTAGTCCTGGCGGGGTCACGATCAGATCTGTCTTCTCACCTAGTCTCCGACTAATATTCCACCTCACCTGGGCCCCTTTATCCCTGGGCTTATGTCTCCAACTCTCCCTGCGCCTATGTTTACCAATGTCACTTTCTTCACGTTTCTTTCTCCGAGGGCAGATTGTACCACACCTCCCTATTTGCACCAGTGGTATCTCCCACAACGGACTGTACCAACCTGAGCCTTCGCCACCGCTAGCTTAATAGTATCTATCTCCCTACTGTTATTTTCTTGAGAGAACTACCAGCTCCACACGTTCTCCCCATCTCCCCACTGATACTGACCGGTGAAGGAATGTATTATCACCGGCTCTGCATCCTTTTTCCCCGGTAATAGGTACCAGGGAGGTCCGTACCATTTCAGGCCTCCCCCGTCTCCGCAGTGGTATCTCCCGGCGGAGGGGTCTGTGGTCCTGAACTCAACATTTTTACATACCCGTTCTCTTGAAACCCCCCTAAACACGCCCATAATTTGCCCGTCACTAGCTTTGCACAAAGGGCCCCACTTTTATCGCCAAGTTTTCAAAGTCCTCTCGGAGTTCTATCTTTTCCAAACTTTAAAAGGCATATTACTCTCCTGTACGGAATGGTAAGGGCTGTAAAGATGCCTGCTCCCTTGACAAGCTGGTTTACTGGCACGGCCATTTTTCTTGCCAGCCAAATACGTACAATCATTGCAGTTAAGGAACAAAAAAGTTTTGGTGTTCTATAGCAGTGCTTAATAACTATAGTTAGCAATAATTTATTGTACATTTTCAAATACCTAGAAGAGAGGATTTTGAATATTCCCAACGCAAAGAAATGATAAATATTTGAGGTGATGCACATGCTAATTACCCTGATTTGATCATTACACATTGTATGCATGTATTGAAATACCACTCTGCACCCTACAAATATGTACAATTAAAAAAATTTAATCATTAAATTAAAGAAAACCACAAAACAACTTTGGCTGCTAGCGCCGACGGCTTTGGGAACGGTACTGCGCATGAGCAAGTATAGTGACTGGCAGTACCTAATGCAGGATAAAGGTCGGAAAAAGGTGGCTGTCAGAGGAAGTTGTGACTGATTTTGGAAACACAAGGGGACCTTGCCTGAATAAGCATTCGGATCTTAACATCAGAGCAGGGTATGAGGCGGGGCAGAGAGTTTACATCGAACGGAAGTGAGAGGGCTGGTGGTCTGCGGACAGAGTCGTCATTTAACCTCTTTGTGCCTTAGTTTCTCTAACTGTAAAATAGGGATGATGATGTTAATGATAATAATAATAATACCTGCCTTGTATGGTTGTTGTGTAGATCAATTGAGTCAATATAAGTGTTTACAACAATGCCTAGCACATACGTAAGTCTTATATATGAGTTTAATATTATTATTATATTATTATTAATACCATAAAATGGATACATATAAACACATAAAAAGGAATAGGGAAGTAGAGCAAAACCAAGGCCAGGTTGAAATGTCTATATGTAGATCATAGGATTCTACATAATTATGTTGAGCTACAGTTATTTTTCTGAGCTTCCTAGAAGCCACAACATAGAGGGGGAAAAAAGCTCATTTGCTTTATTTATCTCACCCATACAGAGAAAGTAAGCCACTTCCTCAGAAGCAAAGATTTCTTTGATAAGACAGTTCTCTGATGCGTCAGCCAAGTCCCTTATCAGCAATCTTGTGATAAATACAGAGATAGGATTGCTCTGCTGTGACTTAAAATATGTCTGCATGTCAACCAAAGGTGTCCTGCTAAAGCAGAACTAAAAATATGTGACTCTTCAGGAAATCAAAGCCATGTCTGCACAAATAGCTCTTATGTTCTGGCTCAATATATGGACCTTGATCATCAGGAAGAATCAGTAAACCTCATGCCCTTCAAATTCTTTTCTGATCTATATGTAGTTTTTCCACATCTGGGGTTTCAGAACAGCCTGAGCAACCCAAAGGTCTGGCCTTTTCCTTTTTAGGCTCGGAATTCATGATGTCCCTAAGCATGTTCAGTACTTTCCCTTCTGCCCTTTTTAAGAAAGTCTATATTATTTTGTCATTTTTTTCTCTTCCTACAGAAGTGATTTAGAAGTGGCACACCAAAAATCCAAACTCTTGAGGAATATACAATCTGAAAGGGGAAATTCACTTATAATCTCATATCACCACTCATTCCAAATAACCAATTTCTGATGAATTTGGTTAATTTCCACCTATACACCTCTCTCTCCCCCTTGTTCTTTCTCTTTATATTTACATACACATATAAATATATACGTATGTAAATGTCTTCCTTTTGCTAAAATCTGCTCATTATGTAAAACTGTTTTGCCATTCCATTTGCCCTTTCCAGAATAATATTAATAATGGTCATAGTGGTAATGATAATGATAATACAAATGATAATGATAACAAAAGTGACACAACAAGAGCCGACATGTAGTGAGCTCACACTGCACCTGACACCATACTAAGCATTATATATGCATGATCACTTTTAATTCTCACAATGACCTTAGGAAGTAGGTACCATTTTTATCTACCTCTTACAGATAAGGAAGCTGAGTACCAGAGTGGATAAGCAGATTGCATGGGCTTGCACAGCTGCTCACTGGCATAGCTGGAATAGCCCCTACTTAATGAACACTTGTTGATGGAAGGTATTTCAGTATCAGGACATAGAGATATTTTTAAGAGATGCTTTTTTTCTTGTATGCATGTACTACGATTTATTAATCAGCCCCATATTGAAGGACTTCTGTGTAATTTCTGCTACAGTGTGGCAGTGATCTCTCTTGTCGTCTTTTTCTTTAACTTTTATTTTAGGTTCAGGGGTACATGTGCAAGTTGATTATATAGGTAAACTCATGTCACGGGGGTTTGTTGCACAGATTATTTCATCACCAAGGTACTAAACCCAATGGTTATTTTTTTTTCATCGTCTCCCTCCTCCCACCCTCCACCTTCAAGTAGGCCCCAGTGTCTGTTGTTCCTCTCTTTGTGTCCATTAGTTCTCATCATTTAGCTCCCACTTATAAGTGAGAACATGCAGTATTTAGTTTTCTGTTCCTGTGTTAGTGTGTTAAGGATAATGGCCTCCAGCTCTATTCATGTTGCTGGCCTCCAGCTCTATTCATGTTGCTGCAAAGGACATGATCTTGTTCTTTTTAAAATTGTTATTATTAATTTTTTGTAGAGACGAGGTCTACAGATGAGGTCTTGTTATGTTGTCCAGGCTGGTCTTGAACTCCTGGGCTCACATGATCCTCCCACCTTGGCCTCTCAAAGTGCTGGGATTACACGCATGAGCCACTGCACCTGGCCTGATCTCATTCTTTTTGATGGCTGCATAGTATTCCATGGTGTATATGTACCACATTTTCTTTGTCCAGACTACCATTGATGGGCATTTAGGCTGATTCCATGTCTTTGCTATTGTGAATAGTGCTGCAATGAACATATGCATGCATGCGTCTTTGTGGTAGAACAATTTATATTCCTTTGGCTGTATACCCAGTAATGAGATTGCTGGGTTGAATGGTAATTCTCTCTTTAGCTCTTTGAGGAATTGCCACGCTGCTTTTCACAATGGTTGAGTTAATTTACATTCCCACCAACAGTGTATAAGCATTCCCTTTTCTCTACAACCTCAGCAGTACCTGTTTTTTTTTTTATCTTGTCATCTATCTTTGTACACAGTGGTGAGCATTTCTAGAGTGCCTGGTTCAAAAGGTGGGCACGTTTTGAACTTTCATAGACATTGCCAAATTGCCTTTTGAAAAGTTAGTACAAGTTGACACCCCCCACTAATAATGAATGAAAATACCCTTTCTAATCTTCTTGTCATGGTTTTAATCCTTGCCATTTTTTTAAAATTTTTTTAGTATTTATTGATCATTCTTGGGTGTTTCTCGGAGAGGGGGATTTGGCAGGGTCATAGGACAATAGTGGAGGGAAGGTCAGCAGATAAACATGTGAACAAAGGTCTCTGGTTTTCCTAGGCAGAGGGACCTGCCGCCTTCCGCAGTGTTTGTGTCCCTGAGTACTTGAGATTAGGGAGTGGTGATGACTCTTAACGAGTATGCTGCCTTCAAGCCTCTGTTTAACAAAGCACATCTTGCACCGCCCTTAATCCATTTAACCCTTACTGGACATAGCACATGTTTCAGAGAGCAGGGGGCTGGGGGTAAGGTTATAGATTAACAGCATCCCAAGGCAGAAGAATTTTTCTTAGTACAGAACAAAATGGAGTCTCCTATGTCTACTTCTTTCTACACAGACACAGTAACAATCTGATCTCTCTTTCTTTTCCCCACATTTCCCCCTTTTCTATTGGACAAAACCGCCATCGTCATCATGGCCCTTTCTCAATGAGCTGTTGGGTACACCTCCCAGACGGGGTGGCGGCTGGGCAGAGGGGCTCCTCACTTCCCAGATGGGGCGGCCGGGCAGAGGCGCCCCCCACCTCCCAGACGGGGCGGCGGCCTGGTGGGGGCTGCCCCCCACCTCCCGAACGGGGCGGCTGCCGGGCGGAGATGCTCCTCACTTCCCAGACGGGGCGGCTGCCGGGCGGAGGGGCTCCTCACTTCTCATACTGGGCGGCCAGTCAGAGATGCTCCTCACCTCCCAGACGGGGTGGCGGCGGGGCAGAGACACTCCTCAGTTCCCAGACGATGGGCGGCCAGGCAGAGACGCTCCTCACTTCTTAGACGGGGTGGCGGCCAGGCAGAGGCTGCAATCTCGGCACATTGGGAGGCCAAGGCAGGCGGCTGGGAGGTGGAGTTTGTAGCGAGCCGAGATCACGCCACTGCACTCCAGCCTGGGCTACATTGAGCACTGAGTGAGCGAGACTCCGTCTGCAATCCCAGCACATCGGGAGGCCGAGGCTGGCAGATCACTTGCGGTTAGGAGCTGGAGACCAGCCCGGCCAACACGGCGAAACCCCATCTCCACCAAAAAATACGAAAACCAGTCAGGCGTGGCGGCGCGCGCCTGCAATCCCAGGCACTCGGCAGGCTGAGGCAGGAGAATCAGGCAGGGAGGTTGCAGTGAGCCGAGATGGCAGCAGTACAGTCCAGCCTCGGCTCTGCATCAGAGGGAGACCATGCAAAGGGGAGAGGGAGAGGGAGAGGGAGAGGGAGGGGGAGGGGGAGAGGGAGAGGGAGAGGGATGAGGGAGAGGGAGAGGGAGAGGGAGAGCTAATCCTTGCCATTTGATAGTTGAAAATATCTCATTTCTTTTGTGTGTGTTTGTCAATGAAATTGAGTATCTTTTCATACGTTTTTCTTTTTATATTTCTTTTGTGAATCATTCTTTCACAAATGCTACTCTTTTTCCTGTGGGATTTTTAAATCTTTCTCTTACTTTTTTTTTTTTTTTTTTTTGAGACGGAGTTTAGCTCTTGTTGCCCAGGCTGGAGTGCAATGGCACGATCTCAGCTCACTACAACCTCCCCCTCCCAGGTTCAAGTGATTCTCCTGCCTCAGCCTACGAAGTAGCTGGGGTTACAGGCATGTGCCACCACACCCAGCTAATATTTTTTGGATTTTTAATAGAGATGGGGTTTCACCACGTTGGCCAGGCTGGTCTCGAACTTCTGACCTCAGGTGATCCACCTGCCTTGGCCTCCCAAAGTGCTGAGATTATAAGCGTGAGCCCCATGCCCGGCCTTTTTCCTTTTTTCTTTTTTTCTTTTTTCTTTTCTTTTTTTTTTTTTTTTGAGACAGAGTCTCGCTCTGTTACCCAGGCTGGAGTGCAGTGGCGCAATCTTGGCTCACTGCAATGTTTGCCTCCGGGTTCAAGCCATTCTCCTGCCTCAGACTACTGAGTAGCTGGGATTATAGGTACGTGCCATCATGCCCTGCTAATTTTTGTATTTTTAGTAGAGACGGGGTTTCACCATGTTGGCCAGGCTGGTTTCGAACTCCTGGCCTCATGTGATCCACCTGCCTCAGCCTCCCAAAGTGCTGGGATTACAGGCGTGAGCCACTGTGCCCGGCCCTCTTACTGTTTTTTAAAACCTTGTATGGAAAACTAACTTAGTTAAAAATGTTTTGGGTCAGACCTTTTATTGAAGCAGAACATACAGAGAAAAGTGTATAAAGTATATGGTTTAATGAACTTCTGCCAAGTGAAAACACCTTTGTAACCCATACCTGTATCAAAAAGCAGGAAATGACAAGCCACCCAGAAGCCTTCATCATGCCACTTCCAATCACTATCTCTTGATTCACAGCTAACGACTTTCTGATTTCTATCACCATAGATTATTTTTGCCAGTTCTTGAATGTCATATAAATGGAATTATACATTATTATTCTTTTGGGTCTGGCTTCTTTTACTTACCATAATGTTTTTGAGATCCATCCTTGTTACCTTATGTGTCAGTAGTTTGTTCTTTTTCCATACTATTCACTATTCCTTTTGTATAAATATAACACAGTTGTTAATCCATTCCCCTGCTGGTGGATATTCCATTTTAGCTATTACAAATAATGCTTCTGTGAGTATTCTTGTGCATGTGTTGGTGAACATATGTGTGCATTTCCATTGGATATATACCTAAGAGTGGAGTTGCTGGATCCTAGGTTAGGTGTATCATCTACCTCTTGCAGATGAGATAAGTTAGATAAACTAACTTAGATGTTAATTTAGATGTTCAGCTTTAGTAGATTCAACCAATCTGTTAAGTGCCTACACCATTTTACTTCCACCAACAATGTATGAGAGCTTCAGTTGCTCTACATCCGGCCAACACTTGGAAGGAAATTGGAAGGGTAGCAGATCCAGGATTTAGGGGGAGAAAGACTCAAATAGAACGCAAATAGCTGGGCCTGGTGGGGTGGCTCACGCCTGTAATCCCAGTACTTTGGGAGGCCGAGGCGGGTGGATCACCAGGTCAGGAGTTTGAGACCAGCCTGACCAACATGGTGAAACTCTGACTCTACTAAAAATACAAAAATTAGCCGGGCGTGGTGTCGGGCGCCTGTAATCCCAGCTACTTCGGAGGCTGAGGCAGGAGAATCTCTTGAAACTGGAAGGTGGAGGTTGCAGTGAGCGGAGATCGTGCCACTGCACTCCAACCTGCATGATGGGAGCAAAACTCCATCTCAAAAAAAAAAAAAAAAAGAATTCAAAGAGCCTTTCAGGAAAGCTGAAGGTTGTTGGTCTTAATTTCAGTTTTCTGTTGGCATATAGTGGTATCTCACTGTGGTTTAAGTTTGCCTTTCTGTGATGACTAATGATGGTGAGCACCTTTTCATACATTTATTGGCCATTTGGATATCCTCTTTTGTGAATTACCTGTTCAAATCTTTTTTTCTGGTTTTTCTACTGGATTATCTATTTATATTTATCTTATTGTTTGTAGGAGTTCTTTATAGTTTCTGTAGTATAAAAGTCCTTTGCTATATATAGGTATTGCGAATATCTCAGAAAAGCCCTTTTTGAAATGGTTAAAGAGTAGCTTCTCTCTGAAGAATATTTTCTTTATTTTAAAAAGTATTATCATTTTAATTTTTATCCAACCAATTGAATAGAAGCATTCTGTTACAGGGATCATGTCATTTGACGATGTGTCTTGCGGATTTCACCCAGGAGTGGTGGAATTGACTGGATCCTCCTCAGAGGACCGTGTGATGCTAGAGAAATGTAGAGAGATATAGAGATGTGATACTACAGAACTATAGCCATCTGGTCTCTGTGGGTGAGGATTGCTTCTCTGAGTAATTCATGGTATATCCAGTAGAATAACTTTCCATCTCTGAAGTGCTTCAATATTTTGACCTCAGGTTCTAGGGATTAAAGATTCTTAATCCCTCCTAGACTGAACAAGGTGTTTCTATTTTCATCTCCTATGTGAAATTTAGCCTCATGAATATGTGCCTTCCTAACTTTTTGAGGTCCCAAAGCCCACACAGACGTGCCCAAGTCTTGTATCATTTTCCGTTACAGGGTATCCCGTGACCAAACCAGATGTGATTGCCTCTTTGGAGGAAGGAGGACTTTGGATCACAGAGAGAGAAGTCCCAAGTTTGAGTTGTACAGATAAGAAAGAAATGAGCAGGCCAGGCACAGTGGCTCACGCCTGTAATCCCAGCACTTCGGAAAGCCAAGGCGTGTGAATCATTTGAGGTCAGGAGTTTGAGACCAGCTAGGCCAACATGGTGAAACCCCTTCTCTACTAAAAATGCAAACATTAACTGGGTATGGTGGCCATGCCTGTAGTCCCAGCTTCTTGGGAGGGTGAGGCACAAGAATCGCTTGAACCCCGGAGGCAGAGGTTGCAGTGAGCTGAGATCGCACCTCTGCACTCCAGCCTAGGTGACAGAGTGAGACCTTGTCAGAAAGAAAGAAAGAAAGAAAGGAAGCAAGCAAGCAAGCAAGCAGATGGGAAGTGATGAGAAGGATACTGCAGTGGGTCAGTGAGGGCTGGACATCTTTGAAAGCTCAGAAATATCTTCTTTTTTTTTTTTTTTGAGACGGAGCCTCACTCTGTCGCCCCAGGCTGGAGTGCAGTGGCGGGATCTCAGCTCACTGTAAGCTCCGCCTCCCGGGTTCACGCCGTTCTCCTGCCTCAGCCTCCCGAGTAGCTGGGACTACAGGTGCCCGCCACCACGCCCGGCTAGTTTTTTGTATTTTTAGTAGAGACGGGGTTTCAACATGTTAGCCAGGATGGTCTCGATCTCCTGACCTCATGATCCGCCCACCTCGGCCTCCCAAAGTGCTTGGATTAGAGGCATGAGCCACCGTGCCCAGCCTCTCCCCAGTTTTAAAGTATTTTTCTTAAACAATCAAATTCACTTATATTTATCATCACTTTCCCATTCCAATTTCTATTAGAGCAACTTGGGTTGGTTTGTTTGTTTGTTTTCTCAAGCTCAGAGTGTAGGAAAGCAATGTACTTGGAATTTCTTTCTGACTGGTATATAGGCTTGAAAGAAAAGTCAGTCCCACCAGAGACCTACTTCTGACAAAGCTGTATTCACAGGCTAGAGTGTGGATTATTATTATTCTTTCTAGAAGCCTGGCAAGCTGATGACCAGCTAAAGAGGCACCTTTTGTGGCCTTGAAGGTATGAGGGCTGTCAGTTGGAAGCCAAACCTCAGCATAAATCTAGATGCAGGTATTAAAGGAAACCCAATTTAATTAATTAAATAAGCATAGTCCTTGGAAATGATACTCAGGAAAAATGTCTCCAGATTTAATACCAAACTCTCATAGAAAAATTAATAAAATCTACTATTATTAAAAATCGCTGTTTTGTCATAATGGAGAATAAGTGCCATACAAGAACAAAAGGGTTTATCAAATTATAGGAAGTTACAGATTTAAAGATAGCCATTAAAAAACAACAATTAAAAATATACTTTAGGCCGGGTGTGGTGGCTCACGCCTGTAATCCCAGCACTTTGGGAGACTGAGGCGGGTGGATCACCTGAGGTCAGGAGTTCAAGACCAGCCTGCCCAACATGGTGAAACCCCGTCTTTACTAAAAATACAAAAATTACCCAGGCGTGGTAGTGGGCGCCTGTAATCCCAGCTACTCGGGAAGCTGAGGCAGGAGAATCGCTTAAACCCGGGAGGCAAAGGTTACAGTGAGCCACCGCACTCCAGCCTGGGTAACAGAGCGAGACTCCATTTAAAAAAAAAAAAAAAAGAAAAAGAAAAAAGAAAAAAGAAAGGAAAGAAGGAAAGAAAATAAGAAAAAACAAGAAATCAGTACCCAAAGTGTTGGCACCCTTTATGGACCCACAGGGAGATGTGAGATTTGATTACCTAGGTTGGTTGGGGTGCAAGGTGGGGGAAATCCAGTTGGCATTAAGGAAGGGGGCTCCGGCATTCCTTGGCATGCAGTGGCAGCTAGCTGTTTTCATGCTCATCTGTGATTATCTTGGTTGAAGTGAACACTTCAAGGTCTCAGGTGCTTGAGTATCCACCCCAATCAAAGAGTACAAAGAACATGAGGGACTGCTTCCTTATGGGAGTGGCTGCTTCCAAAGGTGCTGGCCATTGCAAAGAATGGCAAATTGAAATTCCTAAATTCTCTGCTCAAGACACAAAGTGACACTCAGGCACTCTGTAAGAAGAAATTATTACCACGTGTGTCCATTGAATGTTTTGCCTACATTCCCGCTCTGTCATTTTAAACTTCAGACTTTGATCATGAAAGAGGGGCTGGGGGCTGGAAGAATGGTGTTATGTGGGAGGATGTGGGGAAATGTACCTTTAACTCCTGATTCCCACTGAGCTTCCTGTGTAAGCACAATCCTATTAGATTCATTCTCCCCTGAAGAGACTGTATCTGCCTTAAATAAAGACCCTTTTTTTTTTTTTTTTTTTTTTTTGAGACGGAGTCTCGCTCTGTTACCCTGGCTGGAGTGCAGTGGTGCGATCTCGGCTCACTGCAACCTCCGCCTCCTGGGTTCAAGCGATTCTTCTGCCTCAGCCTCCTGAGTAGCTGGGACTACAGGTGCATGTCACCACACCCGGCTAAATTTTTTTTTGTATTTTTAGTAGAGATGGGGTTTCACCATATTGGCCAGGCTGGTCTCGAACTCCTGACCTCATGATCCACCTGGCTTGGCCTCCCAAAGTGCTGGGATTACAGGCATGAGCCACTGCACCCCACCGAGAGTGATTCTTTTTAAGGGAAGCCAATTTTCATCTCTCCCATCCCACTCCTCTATCTCCAAACCTACAACTGTCTTATGTACCAAGCACTTTATGCGTTTTACAAATATTAATTCATTTAATCCTCCCAATAACCCCATCAAGTAGTTACTATTATCATCCTTATTTAACAGATGAGGAAACTGAGGCTCAGAGAATTTAAGTATCTCTTCCAAGGCAACACAGCTAGTAGGTGGTAGAGATGGCTTCTGAACCCAGGAGAACAACATACTCTTGATTCACAACACTATCCTCCCTTCCTTCCCCACTCTGAGTGATCTGGTATTTCTTAATTAGAGCTTTGAATACATGGAGGAAGTGACGGAATGAGGGTACCTCCAGGCATTGAATAAATGAAGAGAGTCAGACATCAGAGCATCTTTTGCATTGTTTATAGATACCATCCTTTATTAAATGCACAAGAGAAAGAAATGAAAGGAAGATAAAATCTGTCTCTTCGAATCTGAGTCATGGATGAATTTTTGGATCAATTTTCACATGCATATCACACCCCTTGAGCCATTCAGATAAATCATGGCCAGAACAGTGTAGCCTCCAAGAAGTCCTGGGAAATGAAGGAAAGGAGAGAGGATGAAGTGGACAGGTTGATGGGGTGGCAGTGACACTATCCCTGGCTGCCCATGGTCTGGGCCATCCCCATGAACTTACCAGGCAGAAAGCCCATTCTGTGAGGACACAATCTGCTTGGCACACCTGATGTCATCCAGAATATGGCGATTGAGCAGGTCTGAGGGGGAAGAGAGGGACATGGTGATCTGGTGCATTGGGGATAGGATAACAGTGAATGGAGGGCCCAAGGGTTTTGGGTTCCTTGGGGCCTGAAGAACCTCAACCACTATGTTGACTGATTCTTGATGACCTTGATTCTCTTGTCAGTTGGTTATGAATGATCTTAATCACCATGTTAGCTGGTTCTATACAACCTTAACTCATTTTGACTGATCCTGGATGATCTAGATTGTCATGTTGGCTAGTTATGAATAACCCCAACCTCCATACTGTCTGGTCCTTGACAACCTCAACCTCCATTTGGGCTGGCCCCAAATAACCTCAGTCTCCATTTTTTCCTGTCTTGGACAACCTCAACCACCATTTTGGCCAACACTGAACAACTTTAACGGCTATTCTATTTTGTCCTCAACAACACCAGTCTTATCTGGAAAGTTCTGTCATTTCTGCATGGAGGTTATCTGTTTCTGTTTCTAGAACCAGACACTCTGCTTCTTTCCTCGGGGCCTGGGTAACCTCAACCCCAAATCAGGACAGTTTCTAACTCTGTTCCACATGGAGGTAAGTTTCCTGTTTCCTGAGTCTAAGAAAACTGCAGTGTCCATTCTGGGTGAGGATTGGGAGCTCTGAGCTCTTCTGTCCTAAACAACCTCTCAGGATAGTCTGGGTAGGTGTAGAGGATGGTGTCTTTAATAGCTCAGGCAACTTTTCTCCTTTTCCCATCATTTTTCTCTTGTTGCAGGAGATTATGGCTTAAACAACCTTGCCCTCCATGTGTGGGAGAGTAGGGCCCAGCAGGGCTTCAGTGGGTCCCCAGTGCTGACTTACCATGACAATCCATGTGGCAGAGGTTCTTGGTGGGTGTAATGCCATTGTCACACCACCAGGCAGAATTCAGTTGGAAAATGCCATATTCACTGCTGCCATCAGGATTGTGGTCCACGAAGGCGGTGTCAAAGCCACTCTCATAATGAGCCATGCACAGCCCTGGGGCAGGGAGAAGGGAGGCAGGGAGTAGGTATAGAGCTTGGGAATAGGGAAGGATAGGATGGGGGGAGGACAGGGATGGTTGTCCTCTCAGTTGTGAGGGTGGTGATCTTGGTTTAGTGGTGGTGATGTTGGTGATTCTGGTGAGACATCAGTGATGGTGGTAGCGATGGTATTCATGATGGTAACAGTGGTGATGATATTGATTGTAGTGATGGTGTTGATGGCAGAGATGGAGGTGATGGTTGTGAAGGCAATAATGGTGGTGGTGTTAGTTAAACTACTCAGCATAGTCAGTCAGGGAGTGACTCAAGGGATCATGCCCAGGCCTGGAGAGGTGATAAAGGACAAGAGGGGGCCTGGGTCTGAATGTGGTGGGTGGCTCAGAGTTTGGATGGGATTTGGGGCAACTGGATTCTCACAGTCTCCAACGCCATAGCCCTTGTAGCCGTTCAGCCCTGCTCTCTCCAGTCTTGCCGCCAGCTCGCAGCGTTCATAGATCTTGGCATCCACAGTGACAACCATCAGCGTGGCCAAGGTCACTACCACAGTGCCCCAGGCCTTCATTATGGCACCTGTAAGCCCTCCCAGGTGACTTGCTCCAGACTCACCCTGTGGTGTTCGGAATTAGGGGCATTCTGGAACTCTGGGCTCTATGAGCAAAGGTCTAAGTGGCAGATTCTGGAACACGCAACACAGAAGCCTGAACATCGCCCAACACTGTTGCATTGGGGATTAAAGGCCCCACCTCCCAACACTGTTGCATTGGGGATTAAGTTTCTGACATCTGAATTTTGGAAGGCACACATTCAAACCATAGCACTCATCCTTGGTACCTTGTTCACCTCTCTGCACTTAAAGTGCTGTTCCATCCTAATTTACTGGAATGTGCCCCACATTTCATATTACAAATGGCGTATTACATATACATTCTTATGCTTGACTGCTTTTTCAACTTCATTCTCATTCTGCCTTTTGTTCCTCCATTCACTTACACTGCCTTTCAGCCACTTATATTCACCCATACTGGGCCTCATATTATCGCAATTCCCCACAGTCTACTTAGCATTACCCAAATTCTTTCATGTCATATTCCTTCTTCACCCCACTCACTCTCACTCAGACTCATTCCCTATCTTTGCCTCTATTTCCCGCCCCTGCATCAAATGACTCTGGCTTACTCGCACGTGGCCCAGCCTTCAGCTTCTTTCATTGACCCGGGGCCTCATTATTTCCCCCCTTCACTCCCCTTCTTCCCCTCCTTCACCTCTATTCTCTCAGATGCTGTCCCAGGAACACCCCCATTTCCTGGAGCTCTGTCCCTATTACTCCCAAACACTAGCTGAAGTTACCCACATATACTTAGCCTACGCTAAGTGAGCCAAGATCGCACCACTGCACTCCAGTCACTGTTCTTTCTCAGTTTTCTCTTCATTGTTTCCATTTACTCTTACTCTGCCTCTCACTGCCTCATTCATTTAAATCTATTCCCATTGTAACCCCTATCACCCTCTTCTTGCTCATATTCTGCTCCTGATTCATGGCTGCCATTCTGCCTCCCAGTACCCGCGTTCTGTCACACTGTGCCTCAAATTCGTTACTTTTGCTCACATCGGGCTCCCCATGTTTCCTCGCTTTACTCACCCGAGGCCATGAAGCCTTCGTCCACTCTCTGCCTCACAATACCCACGTTCACCCATCCTCTGCTCTTCACTTTCATTCCCTCTCACTCTGCCCAACATCACCTCCATTCATGCGCACTCTTCAGCTCATTCACATTTGCCGATTCCCACTGGGATCCCTGTGCACCCACGTTCCTGGGCTACTACGCTGTATAACGCCCATGTAATCCCAGTCATCTCTAGTCATCCTTCTCCCTCGTAGCACCCACACTCAAACTCGGCCTGCTTCACATTCTACCATGTATCCATCTCCACTCTTTTATTCTGTCCCTCCCGCACCCCATTCTTCCCTTTCCATCCCACATTACCCCCATTCACTCCTACTGTCTCCCTAAATTCCCCTCTCTTCATTCATCTTGTGCCTCATAAAACCACCATTCACACTCTAATCCTCAGTACTCACATAAACTCCACTCACATTCACCCCCTTCAGTTGCCCCATTCATTCAGAGTCTGCTCCCACTTTCACCTTTTTTCCGCTGAGACTGTGCCTCATTTCCCATCATTTACTTAATCTCATCATAATCTCAAATTCATTCATAATTGAATGCATGCATAGTCATTCCCTCACTTTGGCCCACATCCACTCCACTCTGGTGTTCATTCACCTCCATTCCATTGCCCTTTGCCTCTCCTTGCTCTCATTTACTCCCAATTTGCCCTTCAGTCACCATTATTCATGCCCCTCACCCACCAGTCCCATGTATCTCCTGTTCACTGACACTCACATTGGCCAACACAGAAGCATCTGATGGATTGCTCAGGATTTGATTTGGCTGCACGCACCAACCCCACCACAAACACCAGTGGCTTCAAGAGGAGGGAAGCAGATTCCTCTTTTGGAGGCAGGTAATCCAGGGCTAGTGTGGTAGCTCCAAGGTCACCAGAGACCTGGCTCCTTCTGTGCTGTTGCTCTGTCAGCCTCACCTGCTGCTTCTGGTCCAAAATGACTGCTCACAATTGGCAAGGCTTTTGTGGTCTTGATAAAATGTATCATAAGAGCAATTGTAATGATGACTCGCCAGCCACGTGGGGGCTTCTCTCATTGTCTTTGGGTGGGAATGTCATATCATGCAGACTCTCTGGTGGGACCAGCCACCTGTCAGCTTCTCACTCTCCTTCACCTACCCACCTGCTGCTTAGATTACTGTATGAGGAGGTCACACCTGTAGGGAATGATGGTAGAGGATACCCAGGACACAGAGTGGGAGTCCTCGCTCTGCAGCAGCAAAGTTAGCCTCACATAGCTTGTGCATGCACACTGTGGGCTCTCGGATAGTTTCTGAGGGGCTGTATCACTGGCTCCTCTGCCCCCCAACTCCCACCAACCCTAAAAGATTTCCTCCTTTGTGTAGGTGTGTGTGTACAAGGTGGTTGGAGATGACGTTTAGGTGCTAGAAGGGGCGACACTTGATGGGCCCTAAAGGACCAGCCCTTTCTATTTTCTACCTCCTAATGCATTGAGAGAGTGGATAAATTGTATACCCAGGAGGTGCTGATGTGTCAGGGAGCAACAGATGTGAGTTCCTTTTTTACTTTCTTTCTTTCTTTGTCTTGTCTACTGGGAAGCTCCATTCCTTTTGTTGTTGTTGTTGTTTGTTTGTTTTTTGTTTTTGAGATGGAGTCTCACTGTGTTGCCCAGGCTGGAGTGCAGTGGTGTGATCTTGGCTCACTGCAACCTCTGCCTCCCGGGTTCAAGCGATTCTCCTGCCTCAGCCTCCAGAGTAGCTGGGATCACAGGCGTGCTACCAAGCCCGGCTAATTTTTGGTGTTTTTAGTAGAGACGGGGTTTCACCATGTTGGCCAGGCTGGTCTTGAACTCCTGACCTCAGGTGATCCGCCTACCTTGGCGTCCCAAAGTGCTGAGATTACAGGCGCACGCCACCGCACCCAGCCCAATATATGTGTATTTTTAACGTTACTATATAATGCTAGATTGCTTCAGACTGGTCTTTACAGATCGGATCCTTCTTATGGTTTCCCATATGTCCAGAATGAAATATGAGCTCCCTGGCCAAGGAGGCCCTACAGCACCTGGCCCCAGCCTACACCCCCTACACTCCCAACACACTGACACTGTCTACTCATCCAGAAAAAGCAACCTGTTAGCCACCACTTAATATACCCCTTCACCCCCGGTGTGTGTGTCCCACATCGCCATTTATTTTTCAGCTTGTTTGTCTGCATACCGACCCACCGTCCTTCAAACGCTACAACGTAAACTCCCAGTCCTGGCCACTGGATGAAGCCAGTGGCTTTTCCCTACCTCCTACTCTTTGTGCACGCAGAGCAATTTAGCCACGCATCCCGCCTTCCCGTTATTTTACACCTGCAACCCTGTTGCTGCCCTCCAAGTTCAAAGTGCGAAATTGCCGCCTGCTAGAATCTTTTCCTTAGTTGTGCACTTCCCCTCCCCGCCCTGCCGTAAGAAAATTGGTGTCTGAAGTCTTAGGAGTGCCTGCCTCTGCATAACTAAGTAAACAACCGCTTTGCGACGCAGCCCCAGCAGCAAAAAGACACGGTGGGCACGGCCATCTCGCCTGGAGCAGTGACGTCACCGGCAAGGCTACCTTCCCTCTGCGCCTGCGCTGTGGCCCCATGTTGACTATTGGCGGACGGGGTCTCAAAGGCGCCACTGAGCGTGCGCAGAACCGACCCCTGCAGCCGTTTAGGCTGCGGTGCCAAAGAGTCGGTCCCGAAGCGGAAGTGCTTGTTGGGGCCAGGCTTTGTAACGGTCTCCTGAGCAGCGAGCAGAAAATCTGTTATCGAGAGAGAGTGAGGTTGAGGGGGCAAGTGCTAGGGGTCGTGGGCTGAGTGATGGGGAGTTCTGTGGGATCAGTGAAGTGGGAGTTGGGGGTTGAGTGATGGGGGACCGAGAGGTCAGTGGACGAGGTTCTAGGGGCTCACTGGTGAACAAAGTTATGAGGGCTAAGCAGGATTAAATGGGGCTTATTAAACTTTGACTTTTACACATTTTCCAGCACAGTGACCTGCCCCTAAGGGTTCATGCGCATCCCTCAGACCCCTCTTTAGACGCGCCCCGCTTCTCCCTCTGCCCTCTCCCCTTGCCCAAGCCCCGAGGTGGGGGCCTGGTGTGAATGCTCCGGCCGAAGTGAACCTGCACCCCCGCACCCGAAGGCCTCTTTCCGGCTCCTGGGCAAGGCGGCCCCGGTGAGGTGAGCAGAAGGAAGGAGAGGCACCTGCGAGGTCTCACCTGACCCCGGGCCTCGCCCAGAGTTGGGGGCCTGGGAGGAGGGGTAGGTGCGGGGTCTGAGGGAGATGGGGGTAAAATGTAATTGGGATAATAGTTTTAGAGTGTAGTTTTTTTTTGGCATTTAATAAATAACATTTGAATTATAGATTAATTCTGAAATAGAGAAAAAGAAAATCAACAGGAACTAATTCTTCCCCCACACATTTAAATGTCCGTTTTTAGACATTTTTGGTGTGTATAGGGGTATGCCTTTTAAACATTTAACATATAACTTTAAAATGGATTCCCGCAGTTTTAAAACCTACTTTGTAATTCACCTTAAGATTTTTTTGTACACCTTTTAAAAACGTTTAGTTGAGATACATATACCACAAAGTGCATAGATACTGTACAGTTCCATATAACGCTTTTAACAGCTTTGTAGCATTTTATCTTTTATATTTTGTTATTATTAATCCCTTATGGGTCATAGAGGATCGTTTAAGTTTGGCATTATTGAAATCAATGCTGAGACGTGGGTACGTGCAGAGAAATTATGATACATTATGATAAATTATTTCCTTAAGGAAAATACCTACAAATACACTTTATGGGTCAGTACACAATTTAATATACGTGTATATAAAACCTTTTGTGTTCAATGTTCACATGAAGACTGAATAATACACAGATTGTTAAAATCACATGGTTGCCCGGACTCTTCCAGAGAGCAGTCTGATGGCCAGCTGATGTGAGGGGATTGCTAGGCAGCTAATTCTGGGCACTGAAAGTCTGATGGGGTCTCCTCATCTGCTGTACTCTTCTCCACTTGTTCCAGCTCGGCCGTCACACATCTCTGCTTTTTCCCAAGAAGAGCAGGAAATGGCCAAACCCCAGGTAAGTATGTTGTCTGTTTCTTCATTCCTCTATTTTACTGTGGATGTGATGAAATATGTGGAAATCCCTGCCATAAAATAGGAAAGTATTTGTAAGTAAGGATTAGGATCAGGCAAAATAAGAGACAACAGATCAAGGCCAAGTTAGAATGTAGAGGTGTGCAGGACTCAGGGTGTAACAGATATTGATGTTGGGCTGTCAGTTTCTCTTTGAGCCTTCTGGTAGCCAAAGGGAAACATAACCAGTACCTTGGCTCACCTTACTCATCAGGAGAGAGCACACAGCCTTCATGGGAAGTCAAGGTTGCCTGGAATTGTGTTTAAAGGTATTTCTTTGCTGGGTCTTCATGTGGATAGTGCAGTTGCCCTCAACCACAGCCTGGTGACAAATGCTTTCCTGCAGATATGTGCTACAGCTTTCCTCAGTGAGCTGGAGACATCATGTCAAAATGTAACTTGGGAATGAAATCTCTTAGGGAACCTGCTTGTCTTTCCAATGATTTTCCTGAAGCAATTTTCTTAGTCGGACTTTGAATTATCTTTTGTCCAAGAGACAAAATTTTTTCAGATACCTGCAGCCCACCATATTTTTTCTTTCACTTTAAACATTTTTATTTTTTAAATTAACATACAGTGAAATTGATTTTTGTTAGATTGGTGTAACTAATCTATAGGATAGATAATAGTTTCATCACCCCAAAAAAACTCCTTCATGCTACTCTGTTAATAGTCATATCTTCCCCAACCTGTAACCTCAGCCAGCGGTAGGTCTGTTCTGTGTCACCGTAGTTTTGTCTTTTCAAGAATGTCATATAAGTGAGGTGTCATGTATTATGTAACCTTTTCTTTCTGAGATGATTGATTTATATGCAATTGAAAGAATAATACAGAGAAATCCTGTGTACTCTTTTCCTAGGTTCCCCCAATGATAACATCCTGCAAAAACCATAGTACAATATCAAAGTCAGGATGTTGACATTGATATGGTCAAGCCCCATCATCGCAAGGATCCCTCAAATTGTCCCTTGTAGCCACAGCCACTGCCCTTCCTCCCCCATACCCATTCCTAAACTCTTGGCAGCTACAAATCTGTTTTCTGTTTTGGGAATTTTGTCATTTCAGGAATGTAATAGAAATGGATCGTATGGTATGTGACCTTTTGGGATTTGTTTGTTTGTTTCCACTCAGCACAATTCCCTGGAGATTCATCAAAGTTGTGTGTGTCAGTAGTTGTTTCTTTGTTATTGCTGAATAGTAGTCCATGGTATAAATGTACCACAGTGTATTTATCCATTCACCTGTTGAAAGACATTTGCGTTATTTCCAGTTTTTGGCAATTATGAGTAGAGCTACTTTAAACAATCATGCACAGGGTTTTGTGTGAACATAGGTTTTCATTTCTGTGGAGTAAATATTGGATTACTAGGTCATATGGTAAGAGTATGTTTAACTTTTTAGGAATCTGCCAAATTATTTTCTAGAGTGGTTGAACCATTTTTCATTTCTCCCAGCAATGTATGAGTTCCAATTGTTCCATATTTTTGTCAGTACTTGGTATTGTCAGTATTTTTTATGTAGTCATTTATCTCATAATGATTTTAATTTGCATTTCCTTAATGGTTAAAGATGTTAAGCATCTTTATATATGCTTATTTATTTTTGGTCTATCCTCTTGATGAATGTCTGTTCAAAAGTTTCCGCCCATTTTTCAATTGGATTTTCTTGCTGTTGAGTTTTAAGAGTTCTTTATATATCCTTTACACAGGTCCTTTGTCAGATACATGGTTTGTAAATGTTTTCTCCAAGTGTATTGCTTGTCCTTTTCCTCTCATAACATTGTTGTTTGCAGAGCAAGAATTTTTAATTTGGAAAATTTCCAATTTATGAATCATTTATTTATGGGTCATGCCCTTGGTGTCATGTCTAAGAACTTTGCCTAACACTAGGTCATGAAGATTTTCTCCTATTGTATAATTTTATAGTTTTAGATTTTACATTTAGATAGATGATTCCTTTTGCATTAATTTTTTTTTTTTTGAGATGGAGTCTCACTCTGTTGCCCAGGCTAGAGTGCAGTGGCGCCATCTTGGCTCACTGCAACCTCCACCTCCTGGGTTCAAGTGATTCTCGTGCCTCAGCCTCCCGAGTAGCTGGGACTACAGGCATGTGCCACTACACCTGGCTAATTTTTATATTCTTAGTAGAGACAGGGTTTCACCATGTTGGCCAGGCTGGTCTTGAACTCCTGACCTCAGGTGATCCGCCCACCTCGGCCTCCCAAAGTGGTGGGATTACAGGCATGAGCCACCGCGCCCGGCTCTTTTGCATTAATTTTTGTATAAGGTATGAGGATTAGGTCAGGTTTCATCATTTTGCATACGGATTTCCAATTGTTCTAACCCCAATTGTTGAGAATTTTTTTTTGCTTTATTATTTTATTATTTAATGTTTTAATTTTTTTTTTGAGATGGAGTCTTGCCCTATTGCCCAGGCTGGAGTGCAGTGGTGCGATCTCAGCTCACTGCAACCTCCGGCTCTCAGGTTCAAGCAATTCCCCTGCCTTAGCCTCCTGAGTAGCTGGGACTACAGGCATGTGCCACCACGCCTGGCTAATTTTTGTATTTTTAGTAGAGACGGGGTTTCACCATGTTGGGCAGGCTGGTCTCGAACTGCTGACCTCAGATGGTCTGCCTGCCTCAGCCTCCCAAAGTGCTGGGATTACAGGCGTGAGCCACTGTGCCCAGCCTTATTATTTTAAATTGACACATAATAATTATACATATTTATGGGGTATACTGGGATGTTTTGGTAAATGTCTACAATGTGTAATGATCCAATCAAGATAATTAGCATATCCATCTCAAACATTTATTTCTTAGTATTGAGAACATTCAAAAATTTCTAGCTATTTGAAAATATGCACTAAATTGTTGTTAATTATGGTCACCCTACAGTGTTGTCGAATGCTAGAACTTATTCCTCCTATCCAGCTGTACTTCTGTATCTGTTAACCAACCTTTGGCTACCCACCCCCCAACCCTTCCCTGCCTCTAGTAACCACTGGTCTTCTATGAGAACAACTCTACTTGTATGAGAAGAATTTTTTAAGCTTCTGCATATGAGTGAGCACATGCAGTATTTATCTTTCTGTACCTGGCTTATTTTACTTAGGATAATGTCCCCCAGGTTCATCCATTGTTGCAAATGGCAGAATTTCCTTCTTTTTTTTTTTTTTTTTTTGAGATGGAGTCTTGCTTTGTCACCCAGGCTGCTTGGCTCATTGCAACTTCTGCCTCCCAGGTTCAAGTGATTCTCCTGCCCCAGCCTGCTGAGTAGTTGGGATTACAGGCACCTGCCACCACGCCTGGCTAATTTTTGTATTTTTAGTAGAGGCGGGGTTTCACCATGTTGGCCAGACTGGTCTTGAACTCCTGACCTCAGGTGATCTGCCTGCCTTGGCCTCCCTAAGTGCTGGGACTATAGGCATGAGCCACTGCTCCCGGCCTGAATTTCCTTCTTTTTAAAGGCTGAATGATAGTCCATTGTGTATATATGCCACATTTTCTTTATCTGTTCATCCACTGATGGAAACTGAGGTTGATTCCATAACTTGACTGTTGCAAATAATGCTGCAATAAACATGGGATTGTAGATATCTCCTTGACATCCTAATTTCAGACCCTTTGGATGTATACCCAGGAGTGATATTACTGCATCATATGGTGATTCTTTTTTTTTTTTTTTTTGAGACGGAGTCTCGCTCTGTCACTTAGGAGTATAGTGGTGCGATCTCGGCTCACTGCAACCTCTGCCTCCTGGGTTCAAGCAATTCTTCTGCCTCAGCCTCCCGAGTAATTGGGATTACAGGCGCCCGCCACCACGCCCAGCTAATTTTTTTGTATTTTTAGTAGAGACAGAGTTTTGCCATGTTGGGCAGGCTGGTCCTGAACTACTGACCTCAGGTGACCCACCCACCTCGGCCTCCCAAAGTGCTGGGATCACAGGCGTGAGCCACCACACCCGGCCTCCTCTAAGCACGTCTTTAGCTGCATCCCACACATTTTCATATGTTGTATTTTCATTTTTGTTCAGTTTGAAGTATTTTCTAATTTTCTTTGAGACTTCCTCTTTGACCAATATATTATTTAGAAGAATGATGTTTAATTTTCAAGTACCTAGGGATTTTCCTGTTATCTATTACTATAAACAAATTCATTATGTTCTAAGAACATATTATCCTTTGCGTGATTTCAGTTCTTTTTCACTTGTTAAATTTGGGTTTCTGACTCATGATATGGCCTTTCTTGGTGAATGTTCCATGTGCATTTGAAAAGAATGTATATAAAAAATTAGCTAGGTGTGGTGGCACGTGCCTGTAGTCCCAGCTACTCGGGAGGCTGAGGCAGGAGAATTGCTTGAACACAGGAGGCGGAGGTTGCAGTGAGCCAAGATCATGCCATTGATTGCACTCTAGCCTGGGCGACAGAGCGAGACTCTGTCTCAAAAAAAAAAAAAAAAGAGAAAAGAAAAGAATGTATATTCTGTTGTTTTATAGTGGCGTGTTTTGTATATCTCAATTGCATACAGTTGGTTGATGGTGTTTAGTTCTATATTCTTGCTGATTTTCTGTCTACTGGTTCTATCAGTTACTGAGAAAAGAGTATTGAGTATACAGTTATTACTGCAGATTTGCCTGTTTCTCCTGTCAGTTGCATCAGTTTCCCTTCATATATTTTGAAGCTCTGTTGTTAGATGCATACACTTTTAGGAGTGTTGTATCTTTTTGGTGAATTAATTAATTCTTTTTTTTGAGATGGAGTCTTGCTCTGTCACCCAGGCTGGAGCGTAGTGGTGCAATCTTGGCTCACAGCAACCTCCCCCTCCCGGTTTCAAGTGATTCTCCTGCCTCAGCCTCCTAAGTAGCTGGGATTACATGCGCCCACCACCACGCCCAGCTAATTTTTGTATTTTAGTAGAGACGGGGTTTTGCCATGTTGGCCAGGCTGGTCTTGAACTCCTGGCCTCAAGTGATCTGCCCGCCTCGGCCTCCCAAAGTGCTGGGATTACAAGTGTGAGCCACTGTGCCTGGCCGGTGAATTTTTTTATCCTTATGTCATTCATTATCCTGGATGAGTTTTGGCTCTGAAGTCTACTTTGGCTGTTATTAAATATGGTCACTCCAGTCTTCTTTGGTTAGTATTTCAATGATGTACTTTTTTCCATTCTTACTTCTATCCTACCTGTATTATTATATTTGAAGTATGTTGTGTTTTTTTTTTTTTTTAGCAGGATCTCCCTCTCTCACCCAGGCTGGAGTGCAGTGGCATGATCTCAACGTACTGCAGCCTTGACCTCCCGGGTTTAAGTGATCCTCCCACCTCAACCTCCCAAGTAGCTGGGACCACAGGCACACACCACCACGACTGGCTAATTTTTTGTAGAGATGGGGTTTTGCCATGTCTCCCAGGCTGGTCTCGAACTCCTGAGCTCAGGTGATTCGCCTACCTCGACCTCCCAAAGTGCTGGGATTACAGGCGTGAGCCACCGTGCCCGGCCAGTATATTCTTTTAGACAGCATGTAGCTGGGTATATTAGTCTGCTCGGGCTGCCATAACAAAGTACCACAGATTGGGTGGGTTAAACAACAGAAATTAATTTTCTCACAGTTCCAGAAGCTGGGAAGTCCCAGATTAAGGTACTGACTGATTTGGTTTTAGCCTCGGGCACTCTTTCTGGCTTGCAGATGGCCACCTTCTTGCTGTGCCCTCCCATGGCCTTTCCTCTGCTCACACACACAGAGAGCAAGCTCTGATGTCCATTTCTCTTATATGTACACCAGTTCTGCTGGGTTAGGGCCCCACCCTTATGACCTCATTTAACCTTAATTG
This sequence comes from Pan paniscus, assembly GCF_029289425.2. Taxonomy (NCBI): domain Eukaryota; kingdom Metazoa; phylum Chordata; class Mammalia; order Primates; family Hominidae; genus Pan; species Pan paniscus. Next base: position 49,618,692 of record NC_073272.2, on the reverse strand, counting down.
CCTTTATAAAGGCCCAGTCTCTAAATACAGTCACATTGCAGGTTGGGGCTTCAATGTATGAATTTGTGGAGTGGGAGTACAATTCAGTCCATAACAGTTGGGTAATATTTTTTTAATCCATTTTGAAAACTTCTTCCTTTTAATTGGTACATTCAGTCCATTGACATTTAATGTAATTATTGATACTCTTGGATTTAGGTATTTACCACTTTATTATTTGTTTTCTGGTTTTTCTCCCTTTTTATTCCTTTGTTTCTCATTTTCTGCCTTTTGGGTTATTTGAACATTTTCTTAGATTACATTTTTATTTGTCTATTGTGTTTTTTACTATATCTATTTACAGAGTTACATAGTTTTTTTTTTGGTGGTTGCCCTGCAAATTACCATATATATTTAAGTTTACACAACATGCTTAGCATCAATATTTTACCTCTTTAAATGGAGTGTGTGAACCTTACCATCTTATAAGTCCCTTTTCCCTCTCCCCTTTATGTTTTTGTTGTCTTATGTATTAATATTACTTTCACATACATTGAAATTTCTACCAGAAAATGTTATTTCTCTTCCAACTGTCAAATGTATTTTAAAGAACTCAAGGATAATCTATTCTATTTACCCAGATTTTTACCACTTTGATGTTCTTCCTTCATTGTTCACAATCTTAAGTTTCCTTCTGATATCAATTGCCTGTTATGAAGAACTGCCTTTGGCAGTTGTTTCAGAGCAAGTCTGCTGGCAACATAGTCTTGGTTTTCCTTCCTTGAGAATGTCTTCTTTCACCTTCATTTCTGAAGGAGATTTTTACTGCATATAGATTTTTCAGTGGACTGTTGTTTTCTTTTGGAACTTTAACAATGCTGTTCCACTTCTTCTGCACGCCCTGGTTTCTCATGAGAAATCCACAGTCATTTAAATAGTTGTTCTCCTGTAAATAATATGTTGTTTTTCACTTGTCCTTAGTTTTCAGCAGTTTGGTGATAATGTGTCTGAGTGTGGATTTCTTTGGGGTTATCCTGTTTTGGACTTGCTGAGCCTCTTGAACATATAGATTTTTGTCTTTTGCCAAATTTGGGGAAGTGTTCAGGAATTATTTCTTCCAGATATTTTTCTGTACTATCCTCTTTCTCCTCTCCTTCTGGAACTCTGATGGCATGAATTTTGGACCTTTTGGTATTGTCCCAGAGGTCCCAGAATCTGTTCATGTTTCTGCAGTGTTTTTTCTATTTTTGGGATTAGGTAATTTTTATTGGTTTACCTTGAAGTTTACTTGCTCTTTTCTCTGATATCTCTGTTGTGTTGGGTCCATCAATTGGGGATTTATTTCAGTTATTATCTTTTTCAGTTTCAAAATTTTCATTTGGTTCTTTTTTTATTTTTGAGACAGCGTCTCACTCTGTCGCCCAGGCTGGAGTACAGTGGTGCAATCTCAGCTCACTGCAACCTCTGCCTCCTGGGTTCAAGCGATTCTTCTGCCTCAGTCTCCCAAGTAGCTGGGACTACAGGCGCGTGCCACCACGCCTGGCTAATTTTTGTATTTTTAGTAGAAACGAGGTTTCACCATATTGGCCAGGCTGGTCTTGAACTCCTGACCTCATGATCCTCCCACCTCAGCCTCCCAAAGTGCTGGGATTACAGGCGTGAGCCACCGCACCCGGCTGGTTGTTCTTTGTATCTTCTGTTTCTTTGGTGAAACTTTCTATTTTTTTGTTGGTTCCCAGAGTGTTTGCCCTTGCTTCTTGGGGTGTTTTTATAATAGCTACTTTAAATACTTTCTCAAATAATTCCAACGTCTGTGTAATCTCAGTGATGGTGTCTGTTGATTGTTTTCTGTCATGCAAGTTGAGATTTGATTGGTTCTTTGTGTACCATGTAATTTTGGATCGTGTCCTGGACATTTTGAAGATGGTGTTATAAGTTGGGGTTATGTTTAAATCCTGAGGAGAAAGTTGATGTTTTTGTTTGTGATAGGCAGTCAGCCTGGTTGAGTTCAGGCTGCAAGTTCTAATCAACCTTCTGTGGTTTGTGGTTTCAATGTCAGTTCAGTTTTCAAACCTATGCAGTGCCATTCAGACCTGTCCTGTCTGTGTGCGGCCCTGTGGCCATTCTGGGACCTAGGCAGGCAGTGGTTTGTCCCTTAGTTCAGTTCTCAAAGTGTTCGCTTTTCTGTTTAGGATTGGATCCATCCATGCACAGCTTGAGGATGAGCCTGGGAGTGGATAAATGATTTTATGGGGTGAACTCCTCCTCTCCATGATTTCCTGTGTACTTTTTGGTTCTCTGTGGCCCTCCTTGTCTGTCCTCCTGACAGAAAACTGAGACTCCACTTATTGTGCTATGCTGCACACTTCCCCCAACTGTGCCCGGTTCTTTTTACCACTCTTGAAGCCAGATCCAGAGGGCTGCTTCTTGAGCTCTCTCTCTCTGCGTCTCAGTGCTCTCTTCTTGGTTTGATAATGCCTTGATCCTGGGCCAGGAGATACCAGATAATAAGTGGCAAACTCACAGTCCATTTAGTGGTACTTTAAATTCTGATGTTTTCCCATAATCTACCTGCTCCTTTTTTTTTTAAAAACTTTTCAGAGTCATCAAACTGCTAGTTCATGCATTCTGTCCAAGTTTTGTTTGAGATGGAGTCTCGCTCTGTCACCTAGGCTGGAGTGCAGTGGCGTAGTCTTGGCTCACTGCAACCTCCGCCTCCCAGGTTCAAGCGATTCTCCTACCTCAGCCTCCCAAGTAGCTAGGATTACAGGTGCCCACCACCACACCTGGCTAATTTTTGTATTTTTAGTAGAGACGAGGTTTCACCATGTTGGGCAGGCTGGTCTCCAACTCCTGACCTCAGGTGATCTGCCTGCCTCAGCCACCCAAAGTGCTGGGAATACAGGTGTGAGCCACCGTGCCTGGCCTTTGTCCAAGTTCTATACTTGTATTCAGTGGGAAAGACAGGGTAGAATGTGCTTCTTCCACCTTGCTTGTGCCATCCTGCACTGCCCATGGGACCAAGATCTCGGGTACGTACTTGTGTGCTCCAGCTGCCTAGCACCAGCCAGAAGGCACTGTACCAAACCTGTCTGCCATCTCAGCTGCTTTTTACCACCATCACTGTGGGCCTTTGATAAACCATAGTTGCCATACTGCTGAACTGCCAGGCAGACTCTGCAAGCAGTTGGAAGGTTGGCTGTGCACTCATATATCTTTTTATTGTAGTTTCATTGTGGGATTTTTTTTCTCTTCTGCTGGTCTTTTTTTTTTTTTTTTTTTGAGAGGGAATCTTGCTCTGTTGCCAGGCTGGAGTGCAGTGGCACGATCTTGGCTCACTGCAACCTCCGCCTCCCGGGTTCAAGTGATTCTACTGCCTCAGCCTCCCGAATAGCTGGGACTACAGGTGCACACCACCACACCCAGCTAATTTTTTTGTACTTTTAGTAGAGATGGGGTTTCACCATGTTGGCCAGGATGGTCTCAATCTCTTGACCTTGTGATCTGCCCGCCTCAGCCTCCCAAAGTGCTGGGATTACAGGCGTCAGCCACCGCGCCCGGCCTCTTCTGCTGGTCTTATAAAAGAAATGGAACTCTTTCTCATTGCAGATGGAACAGTTGCACACAAACTACTCAGGAATCTAAAAAAAATGTGAATATAAAAAGGCACAATTGGCCAGGTGCAGTGGCTCACGCCTGTAATCCCAGCACTTTGGGAGGCTGAGGCAGGTGGATCACCTGAGGTCAGGAGTTCAAGACCAGCCTGGCCAACATGGCGAAACCCTGTCTCTACTAAGAATACAAAAATTAGCTAGGTGTGGTGGCAGGTGCCTGTAATCTCAGCTACTCAGGAGGCTGAGGTAGGAGAATCGCTTGAACCTGGGAGGCGGAGGTTGCAGTGCGCAGGGATCGCACCACCGCATTCCAGCCTGGGCAACAGAGCGAGACTCCATCTTACACACACAAAAAAGTATGATTGGTTAAATCACCCTCTGGAGAGAAGGGGACTCATCTTCACAGTTTGCTAAATGTCCCTAGGGAAGTTTGTCTCTCATTCTTTCTCTTTCCACCCCTTCCTCTGATTCCCTTTCTCCTCCCTATGTATTTATATTGAATTGGTCATTTTTCTGCTCTGTTGTTCCTGGTTCTTTCTTGGTGCTTTGAGATTCATTCTTTTATCACTTCCCTTGTGTTAGAAGAACTTCCTTTAGGCATTTTCTTAAGAGTAGGTCTGCCAGAGACAAATTCTTTCAGTTTTCCTTCACCTGAAATGTCTTAATTTCCCCTTCATTCCTGAAGGATAACTTTGCCAGATATAGAATTGGTGGTAGACAGTCCCTTTTTGTTAGCACTTGAAAAATATTATGCCACTTTTTTCTAGCCTCCGTGGTTTTTGTTGAGAAATCTGCTATCATTCAAATTGTTTTTTTGTTGTTGTTGTTTATTTTTTGTTTTGATTTTTTACCTATAGGTAATGCATTGTTTTTCTCTGGTTGCTTTCAAAATTTTTTCTGTTTCTGTAGTTTTCAGAAGCTTAATTTTGCCATGGCTTGGCATGAATTAGGGATTTGGTCAGCTTCTTGAATCTGTAGGTTTATGTCTTTTGCCAAATTTGGGAAGTTTTCAGGTATTATTTCTTCAAATACTCTTGTTACCACCTTCTGTTTCTCCTCATCTCCTTCTGGAATGGCAATGATATGAATTTGGATCTTCTGTTATAGTCCCATGTATCCCTGAGATTCTGTTCATTTTTTTTTTCAGTTTTCTTTTTCTTGTTTTTCAGATTGAGTAAATTCTATTGATCTTTTCTCAGGTTCACTAATTCTGTCCTTTGTCATCACCACTAAACTATTGATCTCATTCAGTGAGTTTTTATTTGCTTGTTGTATTTTTTGGTTCTATAATCTCCATTTTGTTCTCTGTTTTATAACTTCTGTTTCTTTGCTGAGATTTTGTTTTTATCTCAGAAGAACTTGTAATCATGGGAGCATTTTTGTGTTGGCTGCTTTAAATCTTTGTAAATTGTTACTGGGCTGAATTGTGTCCTCCTCAAATTCCTACATAGGTACCAGAATTAGTGCAGAACCTCCAAGTTAAGGGCTCATTCCCACAAGACTACCTCCACTTCAGATGCCAGCCACGAGTGGGGTGCCCAGGCTACCTGCGTTTCTGCCTGGTTGACTACAAATTCAGAGATTCTCATGTACCCTTCAGGTTCAGTAATTTGTTAGAACAACTCACAGAACTCAGGAAAGCACTTATGATTATTAGTTTATTATGGTGGATACAACTCAGGAACAGTCAAATGGAAGAGTTCTACAGAGCAAGGCATGGGAGGGTACAGGGTTTCCTTCCGTGCCCTCTCTGGGTGTGCCGCCCTCCCAACACAGTGTGTTCACTGAACCAGAAGCTCCCTAACCCTGCCATTGAGAGGTTTCTATGGCAGTTCCATAACATGGGCATGATTGATTAAATCATTGGGCATTGGTGATTAACTCAGTCTGTAGCCCCTGCTCCCTCCCTAGAGGTCTGGGGGTGGGCCTGAAAGTTCTAACCTTCTAATAATGTGCTTGGCTTTAAATTCTAACCCCATCCTGGTGGGGCTCCAGGGAATGTGGTTGTGGGTGTTTACAAATGTGCCTTTCAGAGAATTCTTCTTTATTCTGGTGAGCAGCTTAGTGCCTGTGTCTGACCCATGACCAGGTGTCCCTCTCCCAGGAAACCTGTTTATTCTGGCAGACACCCTTGTGACTCTTGTCTGATCTGGGTCAAGCTTATTCCTACCAAGATAGCCACTCTCTAGGAGAGCCCTGACTGGGAGAGAAGTTAGGTTTGGGTGTGTGGGGCAGGTGAGACACAGAGGAGGCAACTCAACAGAACACGGAAAGTCACGGAGGTAGCACATTCCTCACAGGTCCAGACGGAAGAGGGCAGCACACCTCACAGGGCCAATGGGACACAGAGAGCTGACCATGACACATGTGCTCAGCCAGCGAGTGGGGACAGAGAGGGGCACGGGGGGACAGACCTGTGGGGTGGAGCCTTTTCATGGAGAGTTTTAACTGATGGGTTTGGAGCAAGCAGGTGCAAGTTCCATGGAGTCACGCTGTGACTGGAAGGTGGTCAGTGTGGCATATCTGTGCAGTCCATGCGGGGTGTGGGGATCAGAGGGGCGAGTCAAGTGGGTTGTGTCTAGCTGTCCCCTAGGGAGGTGGTCACCAGTAGGTGGTTATATAAGGCTGATATCTGAGTCGACCACATTTAGGAACAGGGAGGAGATGGAGGACTGGAGACTGTGTCAAGGGTGACTGAGTCCTGCTTCTTGTACGAGAAAGTCCAACTTATATTCAAAGTGGATGCTAAAGCAACATAAAATTCCAGGAATTCACTGCACAGGGGACAAACAGTGCTTCCTTGGCTGGGTGCCTGTTGTGTCCAGATTTTCCCCTGCTGCATCTGCATGGTGTCTGTTCTTTGGGTGAGAGAGCCAATTCTTTGGCCAGCAGGGATGAAGAACATTTCCTGGCTGGGTGCTTGTTGTGTGGGGATCCCCCTGCCGTCCTACCTGACTGCCAGGTGTCTTGAAGTGGAGAGGGAGTGTCTAGATAGGGGAAAGAAGTCTCAGGCTCAGTGGAGAAGAAGAAGCACTTCCGGTGGCTGCTTATTGTCAGCAAGGCTCCAGATTAATCTCCTTTGCTGGTGTCACAGGCTTGTCTGGTGTTGTTGGAAGGACTCCTGCTGATTTGGGGTAAGACAGAGACTACCTAGGCTGTGTTCTGTTGCTAGGTTGGGGGTTTAGAGACACAGGCCTGGGTTGCCTTCCGTTGTTGGGGTGGGGGGATCATAAGATGTCCTGCCACTGTTTAAGTCCTTGGGTCCCTAACCTGTGTGCTTTCCACTTTCCTCCTTTCAGAGTCCTCTTTTGGTTGTCTCTTGCATCACTTTCAGGGTTTATAGTTGTACTTAGTGGGGAAGAGCAGGGAAAGAGGAGTCTCTGCCATCATGTCAGGACTAGAAGTCTACCATTTCTATCTAATATCCACTTATATGGAACAAGGAAGGCTTGTAAGTATAGTTTGCCACCTCGTGGTTTTCACTCAGTGTGGTAATTTAACAAATACTCATCAAATGAGTAACCAAAGTGTGGTCACCTTTTCCTTCTTAACAGTTGCGGAAGATTATTGTATTAGTCATTTCAGGCTGCCATTACAAAATACCAGAGATTGGGTGGTTTAAACAACAGAAATCTGTGTTCTCACAGCTGTGGAGGCTGGAAGTCCAGGATCAAGGCACCAGTAGGCTTGGCTTCTGGTGAGGCTGCTCTTCCTGGCTTGCTGAGGGCTGTCTTCTCGCTGTGGCCTCACATGGCCTATCTTCTTTGGGTGCAGAGAGAGAGAGAGGGAGCTCTGGTGTCTTTTTCTCTTCTTATAAGGACACCAGTCCTCTTGGATGAGGAACCTACCCTTATGGCCTTATTTAACCTTAATTACCTCCTTAAAGACTCTCCCTCTACATATAGTCACATTGGGGGTTAGGATTTCAACATATGAATTTTGGGGGGACATAATTCAACCCATAACAATTATAATTCAAGCATAAACCATCATTTTTCTTTTATTTGTTCCCTTATTGATAGAATTTTGGGGTGCTTCCACTTTTGTTTTATCACAGAGAGTTAGGAAGGGAATGAATGTGCATGTCTGTATTCTTGTGGAGACATTTCTGTAGGACAGATTCCTATAACTGGAATTTCTGAAATGAAGAAATTGTTTTAATTTTTAACAGGACTTGCCAAATTCTCTTCTAAAAAGGCTTAACAAGGTTATGCTGTCACCAAGAGTGCAACAGAATGCTTGTTTCTGAATATTGTCCCCACAAGCATATATTATCAGTGTTTTTATACCTTGCCAATCATATAATTGATGGATGATTGCTCATTTTCATTTATTTATTAATGAGATTGACCAAATTTACACATGTGCTAGCCACTTCCTGTAGAGAAGCTGCGAGAATAGTTCAATGAATGATTATATAGCTTTCATCTAGATTCACCAATTTTTGACCTTTTCCCACATTTATTTTTACTTTATTTCTGTATGTATATGTGTATGTGTGTGTCTGCATACACACATATGTATGCATTTATTTTGGGGGTGACAGTTTGAGAGTTAATGGCAGACACAATAGCATAATGACAGCTTACTCCTGCTACCCACTTCAGATAGTCTTTATGTTAGTCATCACTGTGCAGACCCTAATGGGGCTGTATGTTGAGCCCTGTGTAGTCCAGTACCTGTCCATTAATTTTTTAGTGAGAAGCCCGTCAGTCTCTTAGAGACCCCGTTATTGAGTAACCAGACGCGGATTTTTGGAGGAAGGCTCTTGCCCATATTATTTAGGGGAGGGTGCCTGATTTGTACTTTTATTGATATTGTAGATATCAACAAAAATATATTTGTAGATGTTGGTGATTAATTTTTATTATTTTGTCAGTTGCTGTTTTTTTTAATGCCTGAGAATTTGTCAGCTATGATTTGGATTTTGTTGTGGACTAGTTGACCTGACCTCCTGATGAAGGCTACTCTGGCTCAATAATCAGCAGGAATGGCATGAACAAACCTAGAAATTTGAATTAATGATCATCATTCTCCAGTGAAGGTGCCTGGCCTAGGAATACAGATATTTGTAAGAGTGGGGCTGGCCAGTCTCTTTAGAGATTATAACGTTCTGGCTATATATTCCAAGTCTGATGTGGGGGCAGATTTCTCCTACAAAGCCTGACAGCTGAAGTCTTTGTAATTGTCATTGGTCAGGCCTTAATAATTAAAAATCACACATAGAGTTTTAGCCAGGAGCTGGCCTCCTCAATTTCTTAAGAGCAAGGACATTCTCCTATATCATTAAATTACACTGAACACACTCAGAAAGTTAACATTGATATAATACTATTATGCAGTGTATATTCTTTATATTTTAATCTGGAAGACTTCCTCAGCATTTCTTTGTTTTTCATGTCTGTGACATTTTTAAAGCACATAGGCCATCCGTATTGTAGAACGTCCCTCACTTTAGATTTGTCTGATGTTTCCTCATGGTTTGATTGAGGTCATGCATTTCTGGTAGGAAAAAAATGTAAGTGATGTATCCTTGTATCACATCAGGGGCATATGATGTCAATTTGTCTTTTTTTTTTTTTTTTTTTTTGAGACGAAGTCTCACTCTGTTGCCTAGGCTGGAGTGCAGTGGCGCCATCTCAGCTCACTGCAACCTCCACCTCCCGCATTCAGGAGATTCTTGTGCCTTAGCCTCCCAAGTAACTGGGATTACAGGTGTGAGCCACTGTGCCTGGCTAATTTTTGTATTTTAGTAGAGATGGGGTTTCACTATGTTGGCCAGGCTGGTCTTGAACTCCTGGCCTCAAGTGATCTGCCCATCTCAGTCTCCCAAAGTGCTGGGATTACAGGTGTGAGCCACCACACCCAGCCCAATTTGTCTCATTTTTTATGATATTAACTTTGATCACTTGTTTCTCTCACTAACCACGTTTCTGTGCTGTAACATTACTATTTTTCCTTTGTAATTAATAACTAATTTGTGGATGATACTTTGAGGTTACATAATTGTCCCATTCTTCATCAAACTTTTCACCAATTAGTATTATTATCCATTGATTAATCTTGCCTGAATCAGTTATTGTGATGGGTGCCAAATGACAATTTTCTAACTCTTATTATTTCTTCTGTATTTATTGTCATTTTACTATGAGGCAGACCTTCTTTATCTCCTTTATTTATTTATAATCTGGTATAGAAAATTTTTATTTTTATGGGTTTTTATTTTAGTCAGTGAATATTACTGTCATTATTTATTTCGATGCTCAGTTGTCCCTGAGTTGGCCAGTGAGAGAACCTTTAAGCTGGCTTTTGTGTCGTTTTGAGACATCCCTATAATTTTCTGAACATTTTCTTTAGAAAAAAAAAGTTATAAAGAAAAGTGGTTTATTTGGCTCACAGTCCTGCAAGCTGTACAAGAAGCATGACACCAGCATCTGCATCTGGTGAGGCCTCAGGAAGCTTCTACTCATGGCAGAAGGCAAAGAGGGAACAGGTATGTCACATGGCAAGAGTGGGAGCAAGAGTGGGGGAGGGAGGCACCAGACTCTTTAACAACCGGATCTCGTCTGAACAAATAGAGTGAAAAGTCACTCATCACCAAAGGAATGGCACCAAGCCATTCATGAGGGATCCATCCCCATTACCCAAGCACCTCCCACCATGCCCTCCCTTTAACACTGGGGATCTTTTTTTTTTTTTGAGGCAGTCTCTCACTCTGTTGCCCAGGCTGGAGTGCAGTGGCGTGATCTCAGCTCACTGCAACCTCCGCTTCCTGAGTTCAAGCGATTCTCATACCTCAGCCTCCTGAGTAGCTGGGATTATAGGCATGCGCCACCACTGCCAGCTAATTTTTGTATTTTTAGTAGAGATGGGGTTTCACCATGTTGGCCAGGCTGGTCTCGAACTCCTGACCTCAAATCATCCACCCACCTCAGCCTCCCAAAGTGCTGGGATTACAGGCGTGAGTCACCACACCCAGCCAGGATCACATTTTAACATAAGATTTGGAGGGAGAGATAGCCAAACTATATCAGTCCTGAAAGTGGAATTTTAAGGCTTTGGTAGGTTTGGTCCATTTCTGAGCTCTGAGCGTTTTCTTATTTTCTGGCACAAGATGTTCCGGCCTTCATCTTTAACTTTACTTGCCCTGGAATCAGCCATTTCTCCAAGGAGCTCTGGTTCCTGTTAATGGATAATTATATTTAGAAACCAAAATCTGGGTGCTAGCTGTGCTCATTGCTGCTGGGGCATTGTTACTTCTAGGCCCTTTCGGTGAACAGAGATGTGTGTATGTACATATATATCTATATCTGTATGTCTACATCTATATGTGTACACACATACACCACACACACATACAGACATACTTTGAGTTCATACAGCATCCTGGGAATCTTAGTCATCCCTCGTTGCATATTTGCATCTCCCTTCTTTAACAGTGAGAGCATTGGTTCCTAGCATCAAGAATTCACTCATTTGTTCAGTCTACAATATACAGAAAGTAGAGTCAGAATTGCTGCACCCACATCACTGTGGAAAACCAACCTACTGAATATAATACACAATTTGTTTTTATGCCTTTTATCTTTAGACTAAGGATAATGTCAGGATCTCAACCTCTGCTTTCTTATTGTTTCCATTTATTTGTCTGGTCAACCATTGCCTATCCCTTTACTTTTAGCCTTCTCGAATCACTTTGTTTTAGTTGTATTTCTTGTATACAACATACAGCTGGATCTTGCTTGTGAGTCAATCTGGAGATCTTCTTTTAAGAAGCCTTCTTAAGGCCTAATAACATTAATTGATTTGGCTGGTATGTTTGGTCTAAACTCGGACATGTTGTTTTATTTTATAATCATTATGTATATTAAGTTGCAGTGACTTCTGTATTAGTCAAGGTTCTCTAGAGGGACAGAACTGATAGGATAGATGAATATATGAGGGGGATTTGATTAAGGAATATTGATTCACACGATCACAAGATGAAGTCCCACAGTAGGTTTTCTGCAAGCTGAGGAGCAAGGAAGCCAGTCTGAGTCCCAAAACCTCAAAAATAAGGAAGCCAACAGTGCAGTTTTCATTCTGTGGCCAAAGGCCCTGGCAAACCACTGGTATACGTCTAAAAGTCCAAAAGCTGAAGAACTTGGAGTCTAATGTTTGAGGGCAGGAAGCATCCAGTATGGGAGAAAGATGAAGGCCGGAAGACTCAGAAAGCCAGCTCCTCCTACCTTCTTCTGCCCGCTTTATTCTAGCTGCCCTGGCAGCTGATTAGATGGTACCCACCCAGACTGAGGGTGGGTCTGCCTTTCCCATTCCATTGACTCAAATGTTAATTTCCTCTGGCAACACCCTCACAGACACACCCAGGAACAATACTTTGCATCCTTCAATCCAATCAAGTTGACACTCAATATTAACCATTATAAGTCTACCCCTTGTCAACTTAAAACTGTACACATCTCCTGAAATCACACATAAATCTTCAAGTAAAGACAATAATAAGGTCGTAATTACGCCTAACATAATACAGCTATCCCTCGTACAACTGGAAGCACACTAATTCTTAGCCTAATTGCTGTTACATAAAGTTAACAACACTTAAGTGCTGATATGAAGTCAATAAATCTTATGTCACATGATAAAGGAAAAAGGAAATAACTTGAAGATATTTTCTTAATACAGGTGTAAACATGCACAGACATATTTTTAACAAAATAAGGAGGAAATCCTCATGACAATTACAGTCCTCGTTTCTGCAACTGCTCATGTGGTCATAGCTGATATTGATAACTTCCTTCTTCTACTATCCATTCTGTATTCCCCTTGCCTTCAGCAAACACCTCAATGGATTGTGGTGTTTTACCCAGTAGAGTGACCCAAACCTTCATTCCTGAAGAGTCTGGGCCATTTGTAATCCTGCCTGGATTGGGTTGGTGTAGTTTCCCATTGACCTTAATCACAGGGCATGGTAATACTAAGAGACGCCCTAAGGGATCTCCTGTATTCCACACATACTCTTCTTTACCTCCGTTGTGGAGTATTAGACTGATTTCATCTTGATAGTGTGGGTCAGTCACCCCAGCCAACACTATAACTCTCTTTGTAGCCTGTTGACTTACAGGTAGGAGGAGCCCAAAGTAGCCAGGTGGCAGTCTTAACTTCCAGTTTAATGGAATCATTGTTGTGTCTCCTGGTGGCAGCATTCCTCCCTCTGGAACTAAGATCTCTAGGCCGGCAGAACATAATGTTGCAGGAACAGGAAGCAAAAATTTTGCTAGTGGGTCACTAAGGGTGATGGTGAATGGTGCCACTTCCACTTCCACACCTTGATTCAACTTAAGGGTTCTCGGTATACACTCAGGTTTAATAATTTGGTAGAATGACTCATATAACTCAGAAAAGTACATGCTTATGATTACAGTTTTGTTATAGCAAAAAGATACAAGTAGAACCAACCAAAGGGAGAGATGCATAGGGTGAGGTCTCAGAGGGTCCCAGCCATGAAGCTTCTGTTGTTCACTTTCATGTCACCCTCCCAGCACATTGAGATGTGACAATATGCACAGTATTGCTGACCAGGGAAGTAGTATTGTTGACAAGGAAAATATAGATATATTTTCAGTCTTTGTAGTTTTTATTTCCCATAAATGTAATATATAAATGTAATCATGCAGTATGCAGCCTTTTGAGTCTGGCTTCTTTCACTTAGCATAATACATTTGAGGTTCATCCATGTCGTTGCATAAATCATTAGTTCTCTCATTTTTATTGCCAAGTGGTATTACATTGTATGGAGGATTCCAGGTTGTTATCCATTCACTGGTTGGAAAACCTTTGATATGTTTCTAGGTTTTGATCATTAAAAATGTAGCTGCTGTATAAATGTTCATGTACAGGCTTTTAGGTTTACCTAAGTTTGCATTTCACTGAGGTAAATAAACGTGGGAGTGGGATTGCAGGGTTGTAAGGTAGATATACATACATATGCATTCCTGCTTATGACAGGAGAGGTGCAGTTGCTCTACATCCTCACCAACACTTAGTATTGTCAGTTTTTTCCCCATTCTAATAGGTGTGTAGTAGTATCTCATTGTGGTTTTAATTTACAGTTCCCTCATGCCTAATGATGTTGAGCATCTTTTTATGTGCTTATTTGCCATCTGTTTGTCTCCCATGGTGAAGTATCTCTTTTGCCCACTTTGTTTTAATTTTGAAAGTTTTTTTTATATATTCTCAATAAAAGTTATTTGCCAGATATTTGATTTGCAGATATTTTCTTCCATTCTGTGTCTTTTTAATCTCTTAACAAGTGATTTTTGAATTTTGGTGTCACATCTAAGAAATATTTGTCTAACCCAAGGTTAAAAAGAGTTTCTTCAATCTTCGAGTTTCGAAGCAGGTGAACCTGCTTCACAACATGCAGTTCATTCATTTTCATTACTATACAGCATTCCATTGAATGATTGTGCCACAATTTACCCATTCTACTGTTGATGGACATTTGGATTTTATCTGTGATCTAGTATTAGAAATAGTGCTGCTATGAACATCCTTATATTTGTTTTCTAGAGCACATATGCCTGATTTTCTCTAAGATGTGTACCTAGGAGTAGAATTGCTGGGTCATGGTATATGCAAACCATTAACCTTTGTAAATAATGCCAAACTGTTACCAAAGCGATTATACCAGTTTATATTCCTGCTAATAGTGTGTAAGAGTTCTCATTTCAACACAATATTATGTTATTTTAGTCTGTTTAATTATAACCTTTCTTGTGGGTGTATAGTGGTGTCTCAATGTGGCTTAATTTTTCACTTACCTGATTGCTAATGGGGTTGAGTACATTATCTTGTGTTCATAGATCATTTGGTTTTGCTTTTCAGTGAAGTACCTATTCACTTCTCTTATCCATTCTTTTGTGTGTGTTTCTTATTGATTTGAAGGGATTATTTTATATATTCTACATACGATACCTTTATCCCTCATGAATATTGCCAGTAATTTCCCCATCTGTGGCTTGCCTTTTCATTGTAGTACTTTTGATCTTGTAACACTTGTCTTTTCCTTTATGAGGAGTGCTTTTCATGTTTTGTTATAGAATTCTTTCCCTACTCCAAAGCTTATGAAAACATTTTCCTGTATTATTTTATAGACACTTAATTGGTTACCTCTCACATTAGATTTACGATTTACCTGTAGCTGATTTTTATGTGTGGCTAGAAGGGTTAAATTTCATTTTCTCCATATAGATATCTAATAACCCATCCACATCTATTGAAAAGGTCATCTTCTCCCTACTGCTTTACTGTGCCAACTTTGTCATAAATCAGGTGTCCATACATGTTTGGATTCTCTTTTTAGTTCCACTGGACTGTTTGTCTGTCCTTGTGCTGATAATGACATTGTCTCAAGTATTCTCTTACTTAGTTTTTTTTAACCATGATTTGTGATTCTCCCACAAAGTAGATCACTAACTTGATATGAAATAGGCATCCAATATTGAGTCATCATGATGAACCAGGAACCCAATCAGAAGTTCCCGTGCATTTTATCCTCATCATCTAGTGGTCAGCATTTTAAAATAAAAGGAATGTACCATTACAGGGGCTAGTGACATTTGAAGATGTAGCTGTGGATTTCACCCAGGAGGAGTGGCAGTACCTGAACCCACCACAGAGGACCCTGTACAGAGACGTGATGCTGGAGACCTACAGCAACTTGGTCTTTGTGGGTAAGAATAGCTTCCTTAGGTAATTTTGTGGTTTATGATTATTGCATCCAATGGAAGGCATTTCCTTTCTCAGTTCCCCCTTTTCTCTCCTGAAAAAGTGTTTGTGAGCTCAAAATGCAGGTTAAATGGTTTGACTTTACCATTATGTCAAGCAATAGATTCCTTGTGCTGCCCCCAATATGTAACTTCTTCTGTCTCAGAGGCTCTGAAAGCCAAGGAGGTATCACTGTCATTTCTCATCAACAGGGCAGCAGGTTACCAAACCAAACCTCATCCTCAAGTTGGAGGTAGAAGAATGCCCAGCAGAAGGAAAAATCCCATTTTGGAACTTTCCAGGTAAGTGGAATTTTGACCCAGGCTCTGGGGACATGAAGTTCCACCCTATTAGTCAGAGGTGAGGCCCTCTGACAGGGCTTTCAGGAATATCTTAGGAAAAGGTTCTGGCCCTTGGCACTGTTGGAGGACAGGGACATGAACACCTCAGACACAAAACTGACACTCCCGCTGTCCCCCATACACCAGGCCACTCTCCTTAAGTTGGTGCTTACCTGCAAGTTTCTGCACAGTTCCTTTTGTCCCGTATGAAAGAGTCTTTTAAATGCCACAACCCCCTGGCCTTGCCACTTTCACGACTCTCACCTGTCACCGACTTATCTAAAGCCAGGCCCACATTAGTCACAGGCCTGGACTCTAATGCTCTAATTTCAGATTGAACAACCTGAGTCCAGTCTTCTCATTCAGTTTAGATATTTGTCAGATTTGCTCTCCTAAAACATCTTATCTATTTTTTAAAAGTAGCTTTATTGAGATATAATTCACATATCATAAAATTCACCCTTTTGAAGTACAGAATTCAGTAGTTTTTAGTATATTCACAGAGTTGTACAACCATCACCACTACCTAATTCTAGAACGTGTTCATCACACTGAAAAGAAGCCCCTACTCCCTAGCAGTCATTCTCATCCCTCTTCCCCTCACTCCCTGGCAACCACTGATCTATTTTGCCTCTATGGTTTTGCCTGTTCTGGACATTTTATTTAAATGGAGTCAGACAAAATGTGGCCTTTTATGTCTGGTTTCTTTCACTTGGCATGTTTTCAAGGTTCATCCGCATTGTACCATGTATCAGTACTTCATTCCTTTTTATGGAGGAATAAAATTCCATTGTTAGGATAGAACACATTTTGTTTGTCCGTTCAATTGATGGAAATTTTGCTTGTTTCAACTTTTTGGTTATTATGGATAATGGTGCTGTGAACATTGATGTACACATTTTTTGTGGTGATATATGTTTTGTTTCTTTTGGGTAGATACATAGGATTGGAATTATACCATGTGGTGGTATAAAAGGAACTGTATGTTTAACTTTTTTTTTTTTTTGAGACAGAGTCTTGCTCTGTTGCCCAGGCTGGAGTGCAGTGGTGTGATCTTGGCTCACTGCAACTTCTGCCTCCTGGGTTCAAGCAATTTTCCTGCCTCAGCCTCCCGAGTAGCTGGGACTACAGGTGCGTGTCACCACACCCAGTTACATTTTTGTATTTTTAGTAGAGATGGGGTTTCACCGTGTTAGCCAGGATGATCTCGATCTCCTGACCTTGTGATCCACCTGCCTTGGCCTCCCAAAGTGCTGGGATTACAGGCGTGAGCCACTGTGCCCGGCCCCACTGGAATAATTCTATAAAGAGAAATTGCTTCTTATCTATTATTTGGCTACCATGAGTTACATATTGTACAGAAAAGACAGGCTCAGTGATTGAGCTTTTCCATTTATTTACTAGTTTTCAAAATAATTGATTTTGTAGCATCATCCAAAGGTGACCACTAAGTTATATCTTTTTTGTGACTCATTTATGGACTTATGGCTGTATACATTTCTATGTTTTAATCCATTGTCTTATTTTCCATGTTACACATGACACTGTCCCATCTTTGGCCAGTGGAATCTCCTTCAAGTTGGCTCCTGAGTCTTTGGTAGCTTCCTTGCTTTCTGGTGTTACAACGTGTCCCAGGCTCCTTTTGTATATTTCCTGCCTCTGACCTAGAATTGGTGATTTCTTCAAGGGGCTCTGGTTCTTTTTAGTGGAAAATAATGTTTTAAGCCCACGATTTAGAGGTTAGAGAATTGTTTTGAGGCCTTTTCATTGACAAAGCTAGGAACTATTATGTATACATTTTTTACAGAAAAAATATCTCATGTTCAAATTAATATTTCCAAATCAAATTTTGTGCTTAAAGGTTTTTAATTTATGAATCTTACATCTGACAGTAGTATTGTTAGTATTCTTCTTGAGGCTGTTGCTTGTGTATAGCGAGTTGAATGAATTGAGGTAATCATTTTGGTGCCATTGAGAATCAAGACTTTCCAGCATGGTCATTAGGAAACGCAGCAGAAAGAATATTTACTATTTTTAAGGAATCCTTTTATGTTCAGTTTTGCTTTATGATTATATAAAATAGTTACAAAAGATTTATTGGTTCCAAAGTCCAACACAGAAAACAAGGTATATTCAGAAAAGTCCAGCTTCTTTCCCTTTCCATTCCATTCCCTTCGTTCCTTCCTTCCTCATAGGTAACCTTTATTAAAATTTAAAGGTTTATTCTTCCATCACTTTTTACAACATGAGCCTATAAGAATATATATTTATTCATTTCCTACTATGCACAGTTTTTTAAACATTTTAAAAAGTTTTACTTTTAGTTGACACATAATTGTACGTATTTATGGAGTATGGTGTGATGTTTTGATACATATATACAGTGTGTCATGATCAAATTAGGGTAATTAGTATATTCATCACATCAAATATTTGTTTCTTTGTGGGGATAACATTCAAAATCTTTTCTTTTAGCTATTTTGAAAGATACACTATATTGTTAACTATAGACACCCTGCTGTGCAATGTAACACGGAAACTTATTCCTCCTATCTAACTATATCTTTGCACCCATTTACCAACCTTTCCCTATCCTCTCCTCCCCTCTTCACCTCCCAGTGTCTGGTCACTATTCTACTCTCTACTTCTATGAGAGTAACTCCTTTAGCTCCCATATATGAATGAGATCATGCAGTATTTGTCTTTCTGTGCCTGGCTTATTTCACTTAACATAATGTCCTCCAGGCTTATCCATGTAGCTGCAAATGACAGTATTTAATTCCTTTTTATGGCTGAACAGTATTCCATTGTGTAAATAGATGACATTTTCTTTATCCGTTGATATTCCTTGATGGACACTTAGGTTTGATTCCATGTCTTATAACACCTTTCTTGCTTCCTTCAAACCTCCACTCCAAGTTGTTTTTCCCTCTCTTTTAGCAAATGATCTCATCTCATTCCTTGCTATAAAAGAAGCAAAGTGATGAAACTTATACCATAACACACACACACACACACACCCCACACACACTTTAAAAACCCTTCAGCTTCCCTCTCCTATGGCTCAAAATAACCTCCAGCATCACCCAGTTTTTCCCTTTGTTTCCTGCCTCAGGTAACAGTGTATGCACAGTTTTATTCACCATTTTTCACTTAATATTCTAGAACATGTTAAATATATAAATATACTCTTTCTTTTTACAGTAATGTGGTGATTCTTAAAAGTCATAATAGTAGTAGTTGTAATAGTAGTAGTGGTGGTAAATGATTTAAAGTACTTCCTGTGTACCCTGCAAGCCCTGTTGTAAGTAATTTAATTCTCTCAACATCCATTTGGGTGGGCACTGTTATAATTCCTTTATGGGTGGAGAAGTAAGATACAAATAGTTTAGATCACTTGCCTGAGGTCATAGACCAAGTGAAAGGTTGAGCCAGGATTTTCTCCTGGGCTAGAGAGCCCAGGACCCTAACCACGTGGACCAAACTGCTTCTTACCACCTAAGAAGGTTCAGATTCAGCAGATCTTTGGTGGAGCTTGGGTCCCATGGAGAGCATTTTGTAAAAAGTTCCTCATGTGATTTTGTGTTCATCTCTGGTTAAGAACTAATGCTTAGCTAGCCAAAGAAAGGAAGTCACAGGAAGAAAAACCACAGCTGCACAATCCATGTTAAAATTCAGTATCACTATAGCAAAATGTTAACACTATTGAATCTAAGTGGTAATATGAGTAGTTACTGTACTCTTCTTTCAACTTTTTCTATGCTTGAAAATTTTCATGTAAAAATTTGGGGAAAAGTAAGAAGAAAAGTAAACTATAAAAAAAGATTTAAAATTCACCATATGTACAAAAAGTACTTGCCATATCTTATTAACTTCAAGATGCCATAGATTTAAAGACATACCACTAAGAAAGAAAAATTGCCACCAGTTAACCTATGACATTGATTGTAAGATGCATCTGGATTCAGAGATGTTAAAATGTGAAATAACGTGCTGCTTGCAATTGATGAAATTAAAGGCAAAGCTTTGCAATTTTAACTGTTTAAATGAGTGATACAGATGACTGACTACTTTAGAAGTTAATAAAAATTTAAGTTATATAGGAAGATCAGAGTAAGCTTTTTAGAAAAGACTGACCTGCCTCTTGAAAGTTATCTAGATTCTGAATATAGCAAAATATGGAACACAGGGCTATGTGGGTGATGGAACATGAAGAAGGGTTTGGAGTACAGAATAGGCAGAGGTTTTAGTGGAAATCGTATAGGCAGGAGCAGAGAAGGTGGTGTTGAAGAACTGTGAATGCAAGCTTTGATGGATACACGGGTGAACCCAGACTGGGCCAATATTTTTAGCTTTTTGTTTTTGTCAAGCTAACCATTCTGTATTTTTCTTTCATTCATTGAGAATGTGGATTCAGTGTTAACTATTGTAACACATGAGTCTGGGAATCATGCTGTTGCATTTCCACCTAGACAGAAATTCTGTAAGTCAGGTACAGTTAAGACTTCATATGATACTGGCCAGGTGTGATGGCTCACACTTGTAATCCCAGCACTTTGGGAGGCTGAGGCGGGAGGATTGCTTGAGACCAGGAGTTTGAGACCAGCCTGGGCAACATAGTGAGACCTTGTCTCTACGAAAAAATACAAAAATTAGCCAGAGGTGGTGGCTCGCGCTTGCAGTCCCAGCTACTCAGGAGGCTGAGGTGGGAGGATCACTTGAGCTCAGGAGGTCAAGGCTGCAGTAAGCTGTGATTTTGCCCCTAAACTCCAGCCTGGCAACAGAGCTGAGATCCTGTCTCTTAAAAAAAAAAGTTTATATGATAACTGAAGATCAAGGGTATAAGTTTCGCAGAGTTGATGGAAGTCAGGTATGATGTATAAATAGACGTAAGAAAGACTGAGGTGTCAGGGTAAGATTGTTCTTGGTAACAAAAAGACCAGCAGGTGGGAGTTTAGTAAAAAACTCTCTCTCCAGGAACTCTGATAAAATGAGATTATAGTATCAGCTTTCATATGGCAGAATAATTCTAAAGAAGGTCCGCTCCGTAATGTCAAAGCATAAAGGTGGTTTATTGTACTTCTTTCTAGAAGTCTGTCAAGTTGATGAACAGATTGAGAGGCAACATCAGGATGACCAAGATAAATGTCTGCTGATGCAAGTTGGATTTTCTGACAAGAAAACAATTATCACCAAGAGTGCTCGTGACTGTCATGAGTTTGGAAACATACTTCATCTGAGTACAAACCTTGTTGCTTCAATACAAAGACCCGATAAACACGAATCATTTGGAAATAATATGGTAGATAATTTAGACTTATTTAGTAGAAGTTCTGCAGAAAATAAATATGATAATGGATGTGCAAAATTGTTCTTCCATACTGAGTATGAGAAAACAAATCCTGGAATGAAGCCCTATGGCTATAAAGAGTGTGGGAAAGGTCTTAGGCGAAAGAAAGGCCTTAGTCTACATCAGAGAATTAAAAATGGAGAGAAACCCTTTGAATGTACTGCATGTAGGAAAACCTTCAGCAAGAAGTCACACCTCATTGTACATTGGAGAACTCATACGGGAGAGAAACCTTTTGGATGTACCGAATGTGGAAAAGCCTTTAGCCAAAAATCTCAGCTCATTATACACTTGCGAACTCATACAGGAGAGAGACCCTTTGAGTGTCCTGAATGTGGAAAAGCCTTCAGAGAAAAGTCAACTGTCATCATACATTACAGGACTCACACAGGAGAAAAACCTTATGAATGTAATGAATGTGGAAAAGCCTTCACTCAGAAGTCCAACCTCATTGTCCATCAGAAAACCCACACTGGAGAGAAAACCTATGAATGCACTAAATGTGGAGAATCTTTCATACAGAAGCTTGATCTAATTATACATCATAGTACCCATACAGGAAAGAAACCCCATGAATGTAATGAGTGTAAGAAAACTTTCAGTGATAAGTCAACTCTCATTATACACCAGAGAACTCATACGGGAGAGAAACCTCATAAATGTACTGAATGTGGGAAGTCTTTCAATGAGAAGTCAACCCTCATTGTGCATCAAAGAACTCATACAGGAGAGAAACCCTATGAATGTGATGTGTGTGGAAAAACCTTCACGCAAAAGTCAAACCTTGGTGTACATCAGAGAACTCATTCAGGAGAGAAACCCTTTGAATGTAATGAATGTGAGAAAGCCTTCTCTCAGAAGTCCTACCTCATGCTGCATCAGAGAGGTCATACAGGAGAGAAACCTTACGAGTGCAATGAATGTGAAAAAGCATTTTCACAGAAATCATATCTCATTATACATCAAAGAACTCATACAGAAGAAAAACCCTATAAATGTAATGAATGTGGCAAAGCCTTCAGAGAAAAGTCAAAGCTCATTATACATCAGAGAATTCATACAGGAGAGAAACCTTATGAATGTCCTGTGTGTTGGAAAGCTTTTAGCCAGAAGTCACAGCTCATAATACATCAGAGAACGCACACGGGAGAGAAACCCTATGCATGCACTGAGTGTGGCAAAGCCTTCCGAGAAAAGTCAACATTCACTGTACATCAAAGAACTCATACTGGAGAGAAACCCTATAAATGTACAGAATGTGGGAAAGCCTTTACCCAAAAATCAAACCTTATTGTACATCAGCGAACCCATGCAGGAAAGAAAGCCCATGGAAGAGGCCACACTCGGAAGTCAAAGTTCATGGCACATTAGAGAGCTAATCAGCAGTATCTATTATGGACACTGAAAGAAAGTTGTGTCAATTTTACTCACATTTTAAAAGTATATTTTGACTTGTGGTTTAAATATGGGAGTAAATTCAGCCTTTCTTCTTTTCATCTCAGTCATAACCCAAAAGCTACGGGAGAAAAAGCAGAAGTGTAATCTCTGTATCTGACAAAATTAGGAGACAGCTGCAACCCTAATGAGAGGGCTGCCACAGGCAGAGGAAATGAAGCACTGGTGCAGGAGATTTCAGAGTGAGCGTGCTCAAGGCTGCAGATGCAAGACAGCACTGGTAAGGACTCTTAGCTGAGGTTCGGGATATACCCCGAGGCGTGGAACCATAGATATAACAGTGGTAACCGTGCGTGGGTAGGTAGGAGGTAGGATGTTTCCTAGACCATTTGGGGTCTGAGGAGAAACAGGCTGGGGCCTCGAGAAGGAGTCACTCAGACAAGCCATATTTGTAGAAAGTAGTCTACTGATGGGAGCAACAGTTATGGCATGCTGGGGGAAGAGAAGGGACTTTTCCTTGTGAAGAGCCCTACAGCTGCCCCTATTTACTGACTTGGGAGAAGTAAAGTCAGAAAGAACGAACAGCTGTGGGGGGAAAAAATTCTCAGTTGTCAAAAAAAAAAAAACTGATCTGCTTAGAATGTGGCCCTGGTTTCTTTTCCCACATGAACCTCCAGCAAATAGCAAGTCCAGGAAAAACTCTTCTCATTCAAAGAGGAATTATTCAAAAGTAATCAAAACCACAAATGCATTTGGTTTTTGGGCCAGCAATTCCACTTCTAGGAATGTACATACTCACACATGTACAAAATGATGAACATACAGAAGTATTCATTAATGCAGCGTTTGTGAAAACAAAAGATTGGAAGCTGTCTAAATGACACCATATCAGGGTTCTGGTTCCCTAAATTGTGGTATATTCATACAGCCTACTCCTGGGTAGACAACAATGAATAAATAAGGAGAACTTGGAAACCATTTATGTAGTGATGTGGGATAACCTTCAGTTTATGTTATTAGGTAGGAAAAATAAGGTTGAGGACAGTGAGTATAATACACTGCCATTTGTATATAAAAAGGAGAAAAATGGTAAGTACATAATTGTGAATTCATAAGTTATCTCTGGAAAGAGACATGAGAACCTGGTAACCCTGATTACCTTGGGAGGGGAAGGGGCAGTGGTGGCTGGGGGGATGGAATTGAGAGGGAGACAACTGTATCCTTTCATAGCTTTTGAAAATGTGGGTGTACTATGTACTATGTGGATGTACTACCTTTTCAAAAATAAAACATTTAAAAAGCTATTTTGTTTTACTGTTAAAGTCACAGTCTAGGTACAGGATTTTATAACATTTAATATAGATATGCTCAATGTAGAGTTTATTTTTGGTGAATAAATTGAAGAACCAAGCAGATAGAACAACAGTTATTCAATCAATTCCAGAGGCACATAGGCATTATTTTCCTGAGGTTGCCAAATGAAGTGATTCTCCGGTCAGCTGGGACCACATTAGGTAACTAAAATAATTGAGACTGGAACATGCACAGTGACATCTGTGAAAAGATCCTGTACTAAAGCCCACCGAGGACTTTCCATATCTTAACGAAATGATTTTTATTACATCATTCATACAAACACTTTTTACAAGTGCTGCAAAACACGAATCCATAGAGAGGTTGAATAACTTGCTTCTCTAAGGTTGCTCTAGTGCTGGTGATACATATTTTCCAAGGTGAGAGACAGATTGAGAGTGATGGTCTGAATGGACATAGCCAAAGACCACATAACAGGACATTTGCTTCAGAACAAGAGGTCCTGCTTGTGAATTACTGTATTTGTGGCCCTCATGCTTCTGTGGCTTTTCACTGGGGCCATCTCTTTGCTGGAACTGGACAACTTAAGCTGTGAAAAACTAGGGATGGGCAATGTTTGGATTTATCAAAATGGGTGGGTGAGTTAGACCTGAGACCCTGCCTGTTCGGGCCTTCTTTTTTCCCTGAGTAATCCTGCAAGGAAACAAGCCGTGGGCTCACTTTATGAACTATTTAAGGTAAACCTATCACATTCAGTGCCTTTCCAGGGAGAGGAAACGTGGGGCAGACTGGCTTGCTCCTGGTGCAGTCTCCTTGAAAGATGCCCAAGGGCACTGGAAATAAAGCTATTTTTCCTTTCTACTTATAGAGAATCTTGCTAGGGTTTCAGGTCCATTGAAGGCTATCCTGTAGTGGGGTGGGGGTGAGGGTCAGATCTCACCATTTCAGGTAGATCTTGGACTCCTGCTTCCTGGGACACAAATGGCAAGCTGATGGCCCACATGTGGATGAATGGAGATGAGTGAAGCACAGACAGGGGAATGGATGGAGATGAACATCAGCATGTGAATAAAAGGATTGGGATTGGAGGAAGAGAGAGGAGGGTAATGAAGGGCTAAGTGGGGAGTGAATGGAGTAAAGAGGGACAGAAGGGTGGTGAACAGGGAAGAGTAGGGCGAAATGGGGGAAATATCCAGTGTTGTGAGTTACTGGAGAAGAAACAGTTGAGTGTAAGTAAACATGAGTA
Organism: Pan paniscus; assembly: GCF_029289425.2. Lineage (NCBI taxonomy): Eukaryota > Metazoa > Chordata > Mammalia > Primates > Hominidae > Pan > Pan paniscus. The sequence continues at coordinate 49,593,687 of NC_073272.2, read as the reverse complement.
GTGTTGGGGAGAGAAGGAGGGAGTAGAGTGGCAGTGAGTGGGTGCAGAGTGGAGGAAATTGGGAGTGATATGAGGCACAGTGTGAATGACAGTGGTTAATGGGGTTGGGTGAAGAGCAGTGCAGGAAAGTGGCAAAGCATGGCATGACGCTAATGAATGAAGAGGGGAAGAATGCCGGGCAGTCAAGGTGGGAAGACTGTGCTGGAATGGGAGGCACTCTGTGAGGTGAGTGATGGGGATCTGTGGTGTCAGAGGTTATAGGGTCTTGGGGTCTCAGTGATGCATGACCTTGCGTTGGTGGCGATGGGGAGTTGGGTGGAGGTGGGAGGTGATCCCTGGGGTTTCTGTACAAAGAGGAGCTGCGCTGAAGTCCCTGTAGTGACCACAGGTGTATGGGATGGGATCAGCCTGTGTTCTAGACAGTGCTCAATGAATGTCACTTCTGTGTTCCATTCCTGATGTGGTTTGGATCTGTGTCCCCATCCAAATCTCATGTCGAATTGTAATCCCGTGTTGGAGGAGGGGTCTGATGGGAGGTGATTGGATCTTGGGGGTGGAGTTCTCATGTATGGTTTAGCACCATCCCGCCTTGGTACCATATAGTTAGTGACTTCTGGTGAGATCTGGTCGTGTAAACGTGTGTAGCACCTTCTTCCTTTCTTCCTCCTGCTCCTGCCATGTAAGATGCCTGTTCCCTCTTTGCCTTCTGCCATGAGTAAAAGCTCCCTCAGGCCTCCCTGGAAGCAGATGCTTCCATGCTTCCTGTACAGCCTGCAGAACAGTAAGCCAACTTAACCTTTTTTCTTTATAAATTACCCAGTCTCAGGTATTTTAGCAGTATGAGAACAGACTAATACAATCTCCTTGCCATTGCTACTTATATATACTCAGAGGGGGAGAGGGCCCACTGCAAGAGGTGTCCCTGACACCGCCCCCAAATCAGCTCTGTTGTGCCCCCTTGGCCAGCCCTAAGTCCCACCCCCACATTATTTATGCCAGTTACTTAATTTGTCTTACTGCTTTAGCTAAAATGTCTAAAATAAAATTAATTATGGTCCTTCTTCACCTTGTTCTTAGGGCTCCCGAAACTATCCTGGATTCCTAAGATCAGCCCTGTGTCCCTTGATTGACCCTATAACCACCCAGATCAATACTGGGCCCCCAATATTTTAGCCAATTATTTCATATTATTGTCCTATTTCTTTAGGTAAACTCCAAACTTTGAATTATGATCCCTTCTCACTTTATCCTTTGGAGTCTGTTAATGTGAGAAGTTCCCTTGATACAATGATAGTCTTCAATATGCGACCAGGCAAGCTACCCTAGAAGTCTCAGAATAGAAAGGCTCACAGACCAAATTAAAATGCTTTAGTCAGGCCGGGTGTAGTGGCTCACGCCTGTAATCCTGGCACTTTGGGAGGCCGAGGCAGGTGGATTGCTTGAGGTCAGGAGCTCAAGACCAGCCTGGCCAACATGGTAAAACCCCGTCTCTACTAAAAATACAAAAGTTAGCTAGGTGTGGTGGCACATGCCTGTAGTCCCAGCTACTCGGGAGGCTGAGGCAGGAGAATTGCTTGAACCCAGGAGGTGGAGGTTGTAGTGAGCCGAGATTGCCCCCAGCCTGGGTGACACAGTGAGCCTCTGCCTCAAAAAAAATAAAATAAAATGAAATAAAATGGTTGAGTCACATGGCTTATTAAATCAATTTTTTTGAAAAATGCAAATATATATACATATCCATATATACACATGTATATACATATGTATACATATACACACATGTATATACATATACACACGTATATGCATATGTATACATATACACACGTATATGCATATATACATATACACACATATGTATACATATACACATGTATATACATATGTATACATATACACACGTGTATATACATATGTATACATATACACACGTGTATATACATATGTATACATATACACACGTGTATATACATATGTATACATATACACACGTGTATATACATATGTATACATATACACACGTGTATATACATATGTATACATATACACACGTGTATATACATATGTATACATATACACACGTGTATATACATATGTATACATATATACATATAGGACAGATATGTATATGTATACATACATATATGTATATATATGTGTATATATATACACGAAGAAGCAAAGAGATGGAGTAAGTTGACAGACTTAGGAGAGGGTACAAACAGAATGAAGGACTACATTTCCTGAGTCCTGTGTTATGCAATATTCATAGACCCTGCCTCTGTCTCTGTCTGTCTCTGTTCCATCAGCCTTATTGGTTACGAGGACCAGAGTTGAGGTTTGAAAAAGGGCCCCATTCAGACTGAAGGTGCTCAAGGTCAATGACATACCTTGCTTACCTCAGCTTATAGCTTACCAATTAGCCTGAACAGTGATGGGTTTTATCTGTGTTCAGTGGAACAATACTAAGTGTCACCAGTTGGTGGTTAATTTAAGTATAATATAACCAAGGTGGTAGGATACCTTATGAGTTGGTGTTCCTGTCCCTTTCTATCTATAAGTAATATCCTTGTTTGTTCTATCATATTCTATGTATTCTATTTATCTTTAGTGCATCTTACAAGTTACTTGCTTGCTAACTATAACACATCTTATGAATTTTGCCTGTCTCAAAAGCTACTTGTTTACTTATCTATACTTCACACATCCTGTGCATTTTCTTCATGTTTCATAAGTGTCTAGCTTACTTACTATCTATGCTTAGCACTTCTTGTGAGTTTCCTCCTTCACATTTGTTTTCATGACCTCTAGAGGACAAACAATAGCAAAAATCAAAGCTAGTTCTCTAAAAAGATTAATATATGCAAGAAACTCTAGACTGATCAACAAATAAAATACAAATTTTCAAATGTCCATAATAAATGTCCATCACTACAGATTCTATAAACATTAAAAGGACAGGGAATTATGAAAAATATGCCAATAAATGTAAAAATGTCAATGTAATTAATTATAGGTTATATGATCTTTCTTAGAGATCATATAACCTATTTTAATGATATTGTGTTGAATGTATATGAATATATGAATTCATATATTCATAATAATAAATTATATAATCTTAATTTCTCTAAAGAGAAAGGGATTTGAGAAAATTCAACACAATATAAATTCTTAGCAAACTAGAAGTAGAAGAGAACTTCCTTAGCCTGATGAAGGGTGTGTTTAAAAGAAGCATGGCAAAACTTAATGGTAACATGGAAAAAATTTCCTCCTGAGATTGGAAATGAGACAAGGACACCTGGTGTGCTCACTTCTAATCAACATCGTACTGGAGGTCTGAGGCAGTGCATTAACACAAGAAAAAGAAAATGAGTAATGACTGGAAGTGAATAAATAAGGCTTTCAATTTCTGCAGATGATTTGTACATAGAAAAATCCAAAGCATCTATAGATAAATTGTTAGAATTAATAAGTGAATTTAGCAAAATTGCTAAATATAAGTTCAAACTATAGAAATTGTTTTTCTTTGCATCAGCAACAAACAACTAGAAAACAAAGACAGCTGATATGGTTTGAATTTATGTCCCCACCCAAATCTCATGTCGAATTGTGATCCCCAGTGTTGGAGGAGGGACCTGGTGGGAGGTGATTGGATCATGGGAGTGGATTTCCCCCTTGCTGTTCTTGTGATAGTGAGTGAATTCTCATGAGATCTGGTTGTTTAAAAGTGTGTAGCACCTCCCCCTGTTCTCTATTCCTCCTGCTCCAGCCATATAAGATGTGCCTCTTTCCTCTTCGCCCTCTGCCATGATTGTAAGTTTCCTGAGGCTTTCCCAGACATGCTTCTTGTACAGCCTGTGGAACTGTGAGTCAATTAAACCTCTTTTCTTTATAAATTACCCAGTCAGTTCTTTGTAGCAGTGCGAGAGTAGACTAATACAACACCATAACTTCAGTTTGGGGGAACAGAGAGAAACAACTGATAGGGCCACCTAATGGAGATCCTTGAAAGGAGGAGTTTGGGGTGGGGTGGAATCTGGTTGTATAACACAAGTAGAAAACACCTGAGCCTTTCACAAGAATGAGAAACGGAAGTAGAAGTACAAGTCGCAAATTTGAAAAAGGACAGATCTATAAATGTCTGAGTGCATAAGGAGTGGAGTTGATGACAAGTGGCTGGAGGGAAAGTGAAAAGGGTTAGAGAAAGGGAGGATGACCTAGAAAGGCTTGCTCCAGCTGAAGGAGGCAGGGATCAGATCCTGAGGACAAGGAAGAGAAGCAGGGTTCTTTCTCAAAGCTAAGCAAAGAATGGGGGGAGACGTGGAGATGTCCTTTCATCTGAGGAGCTCGTATCCATGTCCTGTAACCACCAGAGACCCACTTCCTTTAAGAAAGACATGGTATGTCAATTGCATGCCAAAGGGGTCAACCTAGACACAATAATCATAAATACCAAATTACCTTCCCTCCCCAGACACCAGCTGACTGTAATTCTCCAGTATCACGTCTGCACACACAGTCCTCTGAGCAGTGTCCAAGTGCCACTGCTGCCAGATGAAGTCCTCAGTCTCATCCTCCAATGTCACTGGTCCCTGCATCAACACATGATGGCCCACTGCAGACTGAGGCTTTGAAAGCTACCTTCATTCCTCATCCTCCAATGCCACTAATCCTGCAACAACACATGATGGCTCCATCCCTGGGTGATAAGTAAAAGATATATGGGAACTTCTTTTTCTTCTCTGTTCACACAAAGGATGCTGCACTCAACAGGATATGTTTTGGGCTTATTATAAAGGGTCTGCCACCAATCCTTGGGCTTGAGATACATGTGTGGGCTCAGGTATTGGCTCATCTGTTAACGTTATAACTGTAGTGCTGCCTTGATCTCCAGCATCTGAGGACAGCAGGGTGCCTTTATTATGAGTACACAAAAAAGTAGAGAGCAAAGATGGCGAAAGATATGTTACGCAAAGACTAACCTAAGAAAGTAGGTATGTTTATACCAATATCAGACACGGAGAAGTGAACCTCCAAATTCAGGATAGCCATGAACTCTATGGAGAGAATGAGGCGAAAGAAGGAAGTTGTATACAGGGAGCTTCAACTGCATTTATCTATAATGGTGTGTGTATATCTATATATGTATGTATGTGCATATATATATGTGTGTGTGTATATATCTGAAGCAAATATGGCAAAAAATATATAAAGATCTATCAACACTGGGCAGAGAGAACCTGTCTTAGTCAGCTTATGCTGCCGTAACAGAATACTATAGATTGGGTGGCTTAAACAACAAACATGTATTGCTCATAGTTCTGGGGACTGGGAATTCCAAGATCAAGGCACCAGCTGATCTGAAGTCTGTTGAGGGCCACCTTCCTGGTTTGCAGATGGCATCATCTCATGTGTCCTCACATGGCTAAGAGAAACAGCTCTAGTCTCTTTCTCTTATAAGCCCACTGTATTAGTCTGTTTTTGCATTGTTGTAAAGGAATACCTGCAACTCGGGTAGTTTATAAAGAAAAGAGGTTTGGCTCATGGTTCTGTAGTCTGTACATGAAGCATGGTGCTCACACCTGTTTCTGGTGAGGACCTCATGATGGAAGGTAAAGGGAAGCCAGTGTGGCACAGGGAGAGAGGAGGAGGTATCAGGCCCTTTTCAACAATCAGATCTTGCATGAACTCATAGAGCAAGAACTCACTCATTATTGCAAGAATGGCACCAAGCCATCCATGAGGGATCCACTTCCATGATCCAAACACCTCCCACCAGACCTCATTTCCAACAATGGGATTACACTTAAATATGAGATTTGGAGGGGACAAACATCCTAACCATATCATTCTGCCCCTGGCCCCCCAAATCTCATGTCTTTCTCACATTGCAAAATACAACTGTTCTTCCCAATAGTCCCCCAAAGTCTTAACTCATTCCAGCATTAACTCAGAAGTCCAAAGTTTCATTTGAGACACGAGGTAAGTCCTTCCACCTATTAGCCTATAAAAATCAAAAACAAGTTATTTACTTCCAAGATACAATGGTGGTACAGGCATTGGGTAAACATTTCCATTTCAAAAGAGAGAAAGCAGCCAAAAAAAGGGGGCAACAGGCTCCACACAAGTCCGAAACCCAGCAAGACAGACATTAAACCTTAAAGCTCCAAAATAACCTTCTTTGACTTCATGTCCTGCATCCAGGGCACATATGTACAACAGGTGGGCTCCCAAGGCCTTGGGCAACTCTGCATCTGTGGCTTGGCTGCGCTCACAGGTTGGAGTTAAGTGCCTTCAGGCTCAGGGTGCAAGCCACTGGTAGTTCTACCACTCTTGGGTCTGGGGGGCAGTGGCCCCATTCCTACAGCTCCACTAGGCAGCGTCCCAGTGGGGACTCTGCATGGGGGCTCCAGCCCCATATTTCCCCTTGGCACTGCGCTAGTAGAGTCTCTCTGCGGGAGTTCTACCTTTGTGGAAGGCTTCTGCCTGGCCATACAGGCTTTCCAATACATCCTCTGAGATCTGGCTGGAAGCTGCCAAGCCTCCTCCATTCTTGGATTTTGTGCACCTACAGGCTTAACACTATGGAGAAGCCACCAAGGCTATGGCTTGTGCCTTCTAGAATGGTGGCAAGAGCAGTGTCTGGGGCCCTTTGAGCCAAGGCTAGAGCTGGAGCAGCGGGGATGTGAGGAACAGCCTCCTGAGGTGGTGCAGGACATTGGTGCCCCGGCCCTGGCCCATGAAACAATTCTTTCCTCCTAGCCCTCTGGGCTTGTGATGAGAGGGACTGTCCCGAAGGTTTCTGAAATGCTTTTGAGGCCTTTCCCCCATTGTCTTGGCTATTGGCACTTGGCTCCTTTTCAGTCATGCTAATCTCTCTAGCAAGCGGGTGCTCCAAAGCCCACTTGTATTCCTCTCTTGAAAATGCTCTTTCCTTCTCTACCACATGGCCAGGCTGCAAATTTTCCAAGTTTATTTTTGTTGTTGTCTGTTTGTTTGTTTTTGAGATGGAGTCTTGCCCTGTCACCCAGGCTGGAGTGCAATGGTGCGATCTTGGCTCACTGCAACCTCTGCCTCCCAGGTTCAAGTGATTCTCCTGCCTCAGCCTCCCAAATAGCTGGGATTACAGGCACCCACCACCACACCTGGCTAATTTTTGTATTTTTAGTAGAGACGGGGTTTTGCCATGTTAGCCAGGCTGGTCTCAAACTCCTGACCTCAGGTGATCTGCCCATCTCGGCCTCCCAAAGTGCTGGGATTACAGGCATGAGCCACCACGCCCGGCCAAATTTTCCAAGTTTTTATGCTCTGCTTCCTTTTTAGATATGAGTTCCAACTTTTAAGTCATTTCTTTGCTCCCATATCTATCCATATGCCTCTTTTTGAATGCTTTGCTGCTTAGAAATTTCTTCTGGAGGAGGTGGAGGTTGCAGTGAGCCAAGATCATGTCACTGCACTCCAGCCTGGGCAACAGAGTGAGACTCTGTCTCAAAAAAAAAAAAAAAAAAACTAACTAAAGATCACATATGACTGAGAAAATATTTGTCATCTCCTTCGATCATATTATCATATTATTTGCTCTTTTTTTTTTTTTTTTACTTTTAACTGAAAAGTAAACTTTAATGTTGAAAATGCAAACTTGGGGAAGACAGAAAAGATCACACACAAGGCTGTCACTTCACACTTGGAAGGTTGCACAGCAGCCGGGCAGAGGCGCGCCTCACTTCCCAGACAGTGGGCAGCTGGGCAGAGGCGCTCCACACTTCCCAGATGGGGTGGCAGGCTGGGCAGAGGCGCTCCTCACTTCCCAGACAGGGCGGCAGCCGGGCAGAGGCGCTCCTCACTTGCCAGATGGTGGGCAGCCAGCCAGAGGGGCACCTCACTTCCCAGACGGGGTGGCCAGGCAGAGGCGCTCCTCACTTCCCAGTTGGGTGGCTGGGCAGAGGCACTCCTCACTTCCCAGAGAGTTGGGTGGCTGGACAGAGGCGCTTCTCATTTGCCAGACGGTAGGCAGCTGGGCAGAGGCACCCCTCACTTCCCAGAAAGTTGGGCGGCTAGGCAGCATATTATTTGTTCTTATCCACAAACCAGTAATATGTCTTCTTTACTCTCTTGACAATAAAAGAATCACATTCAAAAAAAAAATTTCTTCTGCTGGATACTCTAGGTCATCAGTCTTAAGTTCAACCTTCCACAAATCCCTAGGGCATGGACACAATGCAGCCAAATTCTTTGCTACAGCATAACAAGGGTGACCTTTGCTCCAGCTCCCAATAAATTCCTAATTTCCATCTGAGACTTCGTCAGCCTGGCCTTCACTGTCCATTTCTATCAGCATTTTTTTTCATTGTCAAGACTCAACACAATCTATCAGCATTTTGGTCACATTCATTTAACCAGTCTCTAACGTTAAAGTTCCAAGTTTTCCCTCATCTTCCTGTCTTCTTCTGAGCCCTCCAAACTCTTCCAACCTCTGCCCGTTACCCGGTTCCAAAGCTGCTTCCACATTTTCAAGTATCTTTATAGCAATGCCCCACTTCTCAATACCAATTTTCTGTTAGTCCATTTTTGCATTGCTGTAAAGGAATACCTGAGACTCAAGTAATTTATGAAGAAAAGAGGTTTATTTGGTTTGTGGTTCTGCAGGCTGTACATGAAGAATAGTGCCAGCATCTGCTTCTGGTGAGGTCCTGGGGAAGCTTACAATCATAATGGAAGGTAAAGGGGAGCCAGCATGTCACATGGTGAGAGAGGGAGCAAGAGAGAGGGAGGTGAGAGGTGCCAGGCTCTTTTATTTTTTTATTTCAATAGCTTTTGGGGTACAAGTGTTTTTTTGTTACATGAATGAATTTTATAGTGGTGAATTCTGAGATTTTAGTGCACCCATCACCCAAGTAGCAAATATTGTACCTACTGTGTAGTTTTTTTTTATCCTTGGCCCCTCTTCCCTCTCCCCCTTCTGAGTCTCTAAAGTCTGTTATATCACTCTGTATGCCAGGCTCTTTTAAACAGCCAGATCTCACATGAACTCATAGAGTGAGAACTCAATCATTACCACAAGGATGGTACCAAGCCACTCATGAGGGATGTGCCCCCATGATGCAAACACCTCCCACTAGGCCCTACCTCCAACATCAAGGATCACATTTCAACATGAGATTTGAAGGGGATAGACATCTAAATCATATCAGACACTAACCTCATCATGGGGATTCCACTCTTGTGACCTCATCTAATCCTAACTACTTCCCAAAGGCCCCTCTTCCTAATACCATCCCATTAAGGTTAACATTAAGGGTTTTGACATATGAATTGGGCAGGGAAAGGGGACACAAACATGTGATCTGCACACTACCCAAGTACTTTTCTCTATACCTTTTGGTTTGTTTGAAATATTTCATAATTTTGAAAAATAACTTTAAAAATAAAAAGTTAGGCCAGGCATGGTGGCCACACCTATAATCTCAGCACTTTAGGAGGCTGAGGCAGGTAGATTGCTTGAGCTCAGATGTTCGAGACCAGCCTGGGCAACATGGCGAAACCCCATCTCTACAAAAAAATATAAAAGTCAGCCAGGCATGATGTTGCATGCCTGTAGTCCCAGCTACTCGGAAGGCTGAGGTGGGAGAATTGCTTGAGCCCAGGAAGTTGAGGCTGCAATGAGCTGATATTGTGTCACTGCACTCCAGCCTGGGTGACAGGGCAAGACCCTGTCTCAAAAAAAATTAGGAAAATGCTAACAAAATGAAAAATGGACATAAAATTTGAAAACAAAAACATTAAGTGGGACAAAGAAGGATATTTTAATAATAATAAAAGGTAACATTCATCAGAAGACATGGTGGTAATGCATGTTTATGTACCTAACGACATAGATTTAAAGTCAGTGATGAACCCTCAATTACAGAGACAGAAATTATCACACATCTCTTAAACAGACAAAAAATAATGACTCATTTGAATAGCACAATTATTAAGCTTGATCTATGTCTGATACATGGATATGGGTATACATACACATATTTAAATCCAATGAGGAATACACAGGAAACATTTACAAACATAGATGACTCAGAGAATCCCAACAAATCATAGAGACACTTTGTTTAGGCACAATGTGATAAAATTAGAAATGGAAAAAGTCTCCCCCCAAATTATTATTTTATTAAAGAAAAAAATCAAAAATAAAAGTATGAACATATTAGAAATGAACAACAATGAGTACACATTAAATATAAAAATATGCAGAATGTGGCAAAAACTGAATTGAAAAATGCACCCATTGCATACATTATAAGTGGAATCTAGAAAGAAATGAACCAAACATTTAATATAAAAACAGCAAAATTAGTCAAAATAATGTAAAAAGTAGGAATTAAGGATAAAATGAGACATTAACACGTAGAACAAAATATTAGGTTTCATTAACAAAATCACTAGGGTAGATTTTAAAAGTAATAGGTCAAAGACATCTGATTAAGAAAAATGATAAAAGAAACATTAGGAATGAGAAAGGGAACATTATTACACATACAAGGAGATTAAAAATAAAAAAAAAATCTAAGTCTTCCAATTAAAAGGGGGAATTGGTCACAAACATTTAGTCTTCTCTCTCCCTAGACACAAATATACTGCCCTTAAAATAATATGTATTTTTAAAAATTTATAAACCCACCAGAATGAAGGGATTGGGAGAGGCATTTCCATTCATGGGTTTTTTTTTATTATTATACTTTAAGTTTTAGGGTACATGTGCACAAACTAGAAATCGATAAGAACTCGTGTTGCAGGAAGTCAGGGACCCCGAATGGAGGGACCTGCTGAAGTCATGACAGAAGAACATAAATTGTGAAGATTTCATGGACATTTATCACTTCCCCAATCAATAATCTTATAATTTCCTATGCCTGTCTTTACTTTAATCTCTTAATCCCGTCATCTTCCTAAACTGAGGATGTATGTCACCTCAGGACCTGTGATGATTGCGTTAACTGCACAAATTGTTCATAAAGCATGTGTGTTTGAACAATATGAAATCTGGGCACCTTGAAAAAAGAACAGGGTAACAGCGATGTTCAGGGAACAAGGGAGATAATCATTAGGTCTGACTGCCTGGGAGCCAGGCAGGACAGAGCCATTATTTCTCTTATTGCCAAAAACGGGTAAGAGAAATATTGCTGAATTCTTTCCCCAGTAAGGAATATTAATAATTAACAGCCCTGGGAAAATAATACATTCCTGGGTGGGGGCCTCTAAAATGGCCACTCTGGCGGGGGTGTCTGCCTTATGCAGTTGAAGATAAGGGATGAAACATGCCCTGGCCTCCTGCAGTGCCCTTAGGCTTGCTAGGATTAGGAAATTCCAGCCTGGCAAATTCTAGTCAGACCGGTTCTCTGCTCTTGAACCCTGTTAAGATGTTTATCAATGACAATGCGTGCACAGTGGGACATGGAACTTCATTAGTAATTCTAGTTCCACCCTGACCTTGTGATCTCGCCCTGACCTTCTGCCCTGTGATCTTTTGTTGCCCTTGAAGCATGTGATCTCTGTGACTCACCCTATTCATACACTCCCTCCCCTTTGAAAATTGCTAAAAAACTTGCTGGTTTTACAGCTGAGGGGACATCACGGAATCTGCCGACATGTGATATCTCCCCCAGACACCCAGCTTTAAAATTTCTCTCTTTTGTACTGTTTCCCTTTATTTTTCAGACCAGCCAACACTTAGGGAAAATAGAAAAGAACCTACGTTGAAATATTGGGGGTTGGTTCCCCCAATAAACTCCCCTAATCTGACAAAGAGTATCTACATAAAACCTACAGCAAACATCATAGTTAATGGTGAATGAGTGAAAGTTTCTCCGTAGATTAAGAGCAAGGAAAGAATATCTGTTATTACTATTACCATTTCTGCTCAGCATTGTATTAAAGGTCCTAGCCAATGCAATCATCAAGAAAAAGAAATTAAAAATGTAAAGGATAGGAAGGAGGAAATAAAACTGCCATAATATGCAGATGACATTTTTGTGAATGTAAAAAAGCCTAAAAGTATCTTCAGATAATCTAGTACAATTTATAAGTGAACTTATCAGGATCATTGGATAAAATGTCAACATATAAAACTGTATACATACAACTATATTTCTACATATCAGGAACAACAATAAGAAAATGAAACTTTAAGGCTACTTACTAGAACATCAAGAAATGTACCAAAAAAAAAACTAGGAAAAAATTTAACAAAATATGTACAAAACCCACTGTAGAGAAAATTACAAAATATTATTGAAAGAATGTAAAGGCCTAAATAAGACAGTCAAGTACTGGGACAAGGATAGATAAATAGATAAATGGATCAGAATAAACAATCTAGAAATAGAACTACACATAGATTATTGGCTGAACTACAACAAAGGCCACAGTAAAATTCAACGGGGAACAGATACTCTTTTGGTGCTGGAGCAACTGAATAGCCTTGGAAAAAATAATCTTGACCTCTGCCTCATATTGCAAGAATTAAAGGTTGTTACATAAATGAACCAAAGATGGTCCCTGTATATTGACTCTGTTGTTCACTTCTTCACAGCAGGCTGGTGCCAAATTCAAATTCTTACACATCAATTGCTTTAAATATAGCCCAAGCAATATTTTTAGCCATTCAGAACCTCCCTGCTTTGCATACCCTGCAAAACTGCACCTAGCCTCTGCCAGCCATAGATAAAACAAATTCTGGGGCTATAAAAGTCACCAAGCTGCTGCTGCCCCTCAGAGCTCTCTGACACAGACTCCCCATCTTGCTGCTGAGCCACATCACCTTGACACATAACGCCGTCTCCAATTCCCTTCTCCACCAGGAGTTCCATTGCCCTCTTCCCTTTTTGGGCAGTGGCCCCATGCCACTGTCTCAGGAGGTCTCCTGCTGTAGGGAACTTCCCCTCTTGTGCAATGTGTCCTGGTGCCACCCAAATGACAGCTTGTTTTGTAATACTGACATGTCATGATCATGTCTTTTCTTGGATCAGCCCTGAAATCTTCAAACTTGCTACATGGGGTGATAAGGATGGGTTTTTGGCAGTGATCAGGGAATTGGTCAGTAGGATCATCACTTGGCAAATCGATACTGGATGGCTTCAAGTAGTTGGGGCTCAAATCTGGAATGCCTCCATATCAGTTTGGCATGACATTGCTCTGTGCTGTGTTATATTCTCTAAGAATGTTGTGATAATTTTAGAGATAATCTCTAAGTCTCTCTAGGCTGGTCTTGGACTGACTGTGTCTATTCTCCTGCCTCTATTTATTTATTTATTTAGTTTTATATTTATGAGACAGAGTCTAGCTTTGTTGCCTGGGCTGGAGTGCAGTAACATGATCACTGCACTCAAAGTGCAGTGCACTCAAAGCTCACTGCAGCCTCAAAATCCTAGCCTCATGCAATCCTCCCACCTCAGCGTGCTGAGTAGCTGGGACTACAGGCGTGTGCCATTACGCCTGGCTATTTATTTTTATTTTTCCTCCTGCCTTGGCTTCCCAAAATGTTGGGATTACAGGCATGAGCCACTGCATCTGGCCTGTGTTACACTATTTTTTTGTGGTCTCTTCCTGTGCTTCATTAACCTGGTCATGCCAGTATTTGAGTGAATTCATCTCATTAGAACTGACTTTTGAGGTCAGAGGTGTGATACTGCCTGGGGAAGGAGGTCAGCTTGCCCGCCTGAAGCCCCACTAGGCAGGTGCTGAACACTATAAGGCCTATAGACCCGCACACATAAAGGGGAGGGGTACACATCTCTGGACTGAAGGTGGCCTAACCTCACCCCATGACGGGCTAGAGTGGGAGGAGTTCCCTGTGGCCAGGCCAGTGATTTGGGGTACTCTGAGACAAGAGGACATCCTTACTGTTGGGGACCACTATGCCAGGTACATGAGCTGATCAGGCAGAGATGCCAGGCTGAGGCCACTCCCATATGCACAGCTGGGGGAGATGCCTTTACAAGCAGTTAGCATGCCACAGCTGTTGTGACATTCAGTTATTCTCTTGTGAATGTCATCTTCGTAGCCCCTTTGCAGAGGAATATCGATACCCCAACCCTTGGGCTAAGCCAGATAAAGCATTGCTTAAAGTGACCAAAGGCAGGAAGTTTAAGTCCCAGAGCCTCCAGGCCCTCCAAAAGAGGTGGCTGTCCTATTGAATCCAAACCAGGGGACCCCTGTTGAGCTTGCTCACAGCTGCTTCTCACCAGGATGCCTCACAGAGAGGAGGTGGGAGCCCAACCTCCACGGACAACCAGAAGGAGGAGAGGACCCTGGAGAAGAGGATTTGCACCCTCTAGAGGATAAGGCAGCACAATACTACCATGGGAGAGTGAGGAACTTGACCCTCTCCTTTGCCAGTGATCACCTGCAAAGTCAAAAGGACAGAAGAGACAACAGCGGAGGGTCAAGAAGGAGAGGCCATTTCTTATCTGGAGGAGGACACACCCTCTGTCTCACCCGGAGGCCCTGCCTGTCCTTAAGAACCTAGCCCAGGAACCAAATGAAAAAGTGGCTGCCTGGCTACAGAGAATGTATTCGAAAGAGGCAACAGGCCCCTCTGGCAGACAATCAGCCTTTACTACATTAACTGTGGTTTGCCCTCCAGCAAATCAACACCACGGGCCAACATGGGTCCTGGAATCTCCCTCTCCCAGGCAACGTTGAAGCTTTAAAGGGCCGTCCCCAGGAGGTGGCCCACTTGGGAGGAAGAACCAGGAAAGCAAGCTCCACCTGACAGGGGCTGAAGTGAAGCACTTGGCTGCCCCAGGATGGTATAGAAAAGTGGCTTCCCTACTAAAGAATTCTGCACAGTTAGTGCAGAAGCTGGGAGTGACCCCCAGGAGGCTTTGCACTGCAGTCCATATACACCTGGTCAGTATGAATTTTGCATTTTTGTGAGTTTTGGTGGCTTGGAAAGCTGCCCACCCTACACGAGGCCTCACAACCCCCTGGGCAGACTGGCAATGGAAAACATTAGCTGAGGCCAAAGATGTCCTCCATCAGCTCTGTACATTCCAGTGGGATTATCTGGTGACAGATGGCACAGCATGAGGACTCTGTAGTCTGAGGAGGCTGAATGGAGTGCTGAGCCCACACAGTAGTTTCTCAGGGAGCACCTGACAAGTACAAGTCCTGATTTCTGTCAGCGATGGCTAAGGCTAAACAATCCACCAGGCCATGGCTGCCCTGGATGGAATAGAATCTCATGGAGGACAAACTCACAGCCCAGTGTTGCCTGCAGTCATGAAAACAATGCCCCACCTGGCCTAAATCACAAGGAACATCACTGGCAAGGCCGCCCCCTCGTAGTGCAAATAAACCACCACCAGCCAGGCCCCCAGTTGAGCGGGAACCCTGAGATGCACGGAAGAGGTCATCTATTAGGGTTCTGCAGAGCAACAGAACCAATAGGAGGTGATATGTCTACGTCTATGTGGAGATATGCGGGATGTATCGTAAGGAATTGGCCCACATGGGCCCAGAGGCCCACAGATCCCAAGACCTGTAGTTGGCAAGCTGGGAACCCAGGAGAGTGGGTGGTGCAGGTCCAGTGTGACGGCCAGCAGACTTGAGGCCAAGGAAGAGCTGACGTTTTAGTTCATGCTCCAAGGCGGGAATAAACTGATGTCCCAGCCCCAGCACTCAGGCAGAAGGAGTCCCCTCTGACTCATGCTCTCCTCAGGCCTTCAACTGGCTGGGTGGGGCCCCCCACATCCGGGAGGGAATTCAGCTTCACTCAGTCTTCCAGGGAAAGGTTAATCTCACCCAGAAACACACTCACAGCCACACCCAGAACAATTTGATCCAATGTCTGGGCACCCTGTAGCCCAGGCAAGTTGACACGTAAAATTCACCATCCCGGGTTGTATGGAGCCCTAAGGGACAAGAGGATCCCAAATTGGATGTGCTCTGATAAATCAGTGCAACAACACAATACGAGCCAGGGTGAGGGGACAGCCATGGCAGGCCTCTGCTTCCAAGGCAGCCTCACCTTCAGCACCTGCCTTGATCTCTGCCAGTGACAGGGACCCACCCCACACAGATCCCGTGGTCATGGAAGCAGGTCCCTCTGGCAGACAATCAGCCTTTTCCATATTAACTGTGGTTTGCCCTCCAGCAAATCAACACCACAGGCCAACACAGGTGCTGGAATCTCCCTCATCCCAGGCAACATTCAAGCTTTAAAGGGCCCTCCCCAGGAGGTGGCCCGCTTGGGAGGAGGAACCAGGAAAGCATCATCACCCTCTTCCCTATTCAGGTTGGCCCAGGGTTGCTAAAAGACGTTTCTGTCCTGGTTGTTGTCCCCAATCTGCCCCTTTTCCCATCGCTGGAACGGGCCCTCTCAGTCAGCGGGTGACCTCAGAGAACAGCCTAAGGGTCCTGTGCTATTGCTGCCACTGACAGGTGGGAGCCGGTTAACCAAGCCCCTTCCCCTGCCAGTGTGGGGGTCCACACACCCCATAGCAGCGGAGGCAAGTCCTGCTGCGCTCACTTGGTTAGGGAAAGGGAACGAACTCCTACCATCTCACCTTCCAGCTCCCCAGTACGAGCTGTGCTGAAAGCCACTACTAACGTATGAGGCTAACTCCAGACTACGGAGCCTTAAACAAGGCTGTCCCCTGGCTTAGAGCACTTCTACCAGACATCTTTGCCTTAAGACGACATTGAAAACAACCTGGCTAAATAGTTTGGAGTTGAAGAGTCTGCTGACATGTTCTGTTCCATGAAAATGTCCCAGGAGACTCACCACAATCGCCTTCCCCTTTTGGGGCCAACAGGACACCTTATACTGGTCGCCTCTGGGGTTGTTCAGTACCCGCTCCCTGGCCCCCGACTGCACACAGGCTTTGCACACAGGACCTGAGTGCTGCCTGCACTCCCAGCAGAGCTCGGCTTTGCCATCACATTGGCAACATCCTCCTCACTGAAAGGGACTAAGGCGCTGTCCCACAGGTGGTCACAGCCCTGAGTGTGTACCTCACTGTGAGGGGATGGGCAACTGCCCCTCCAAAAGGTCCATGGCCCCTCCCGGTCTGTTGAATTCGGTGGCTACGTGTAGAACTCAGAAGGGCAAACTGTCCCTGATCCTGTAAAAGACAAGTTCCCAGAGCTGCAGCCTCCCACACTGGCAAGGACGCTCAACTGTGGCTGGCATGTTTGGATTCTGGCGCCACCACATCCCCCACTTCCAATATTTGCTGGGTGCTATCTGTGGAGTCTCCCTTACCTCTTCCACTCTCTAGCGGGGACCTGAGCAACAGACACCACATAAACGCATGGAGGCTGTTATGTCAGCTCCCCGACCTGTCCTGAGGGCAGGACTCACGAAGTGAGAAGGTCCAGCCGCCTCCAAATTTGCTTCCCAAAGTGTCTGCCCCAAATGCACAGGCGAGCACCTATCCATGGGCTTCTGCTGTAGGCGGCTCCCAGTCTCAGCCCAAAGGTATCCGTCACAAGATAGGCATCACCTGGCAGCACCCTGGGTACTTCTGGAAACGGAAGCCCTTCCTGGGACATAGCCCATTACCCTACACACCGAGATTCCTAGTATGCCCTGCACAGTGGGAGAAGCTCCCCCTAAAACCGAATCTGCAACAGAGGACCCCAGGTCAAAATAGAAATGGGCTCCACGGGCTCCACAGGCTCTGGCTAAACTCGGCCCTCCTGGAGTACCACAAGCCCTTGGGCAAATTGCCACGTGCCCTGCTGGTGAGGCAAACTTGCCAAACCTTAGAAATAATTCCACCCCTTACTCAAGGGGGACCAGAGGGAGGAAAGCCAGCACTCTCAAAACAAGAAAAACAACGCTCTTTCTTTATAGATGGAGCGAACACGGGGAATATGAGAGTCAGGCAATGACATCTGCACCCCAGTCCACCAGTCCACTTTCCTTGTCGGGGAGGGGCCCCAGTGCGGGCAGGCTGAGCTGTGTGCAATACTCCTAGCAACAGACCATGCTCTTGGCAAATATTTTCCCAAGGTGTTTCACTGATTCCAGGTCAGAGGCTAATGGGCTGACTACATAGTTGGGGCGTTAGCAGAATCAAGGCTGAAAATACAAGGCCCAGACATTTGGGATAAAGAGATGGGGTCGGGGGCAGGGGTGGAAATTGCCAAATTCACCCTGCTCTGCCCATGGTTGTGTACCATACCTCCGCTCACATTAAACAAGATGTGTAGGAGGTGCGATACCATGCTGAAGATGAGCTAACCCAACCAGCCAAGCAGGCAGGGCTGTGAAGGAGGGCGAGTCCTCAGACCCTGGAGACAAGCCACCTGACCCCTTCTACAAATGGACACATGAGGTCAAGGCACTTGGGCACCATGAGGTTGTGAAAATATGTTGTTAAGAGAGGAGTTGATCCAGTGGAGGGACATTTAAACAAAGTCATAGGGACCGTACCAGGTGTCAGCAATCCAGACATTGGGACCACCTCGTGGGAGGAAACATTTGGAGAGGAGAAGGGCTACATCAAAACTGGCAATTCGACTCCATTGGGCATCTCCCTGCAGCGGCTGGAACCGTGAAATATGCCTGAACAGTGGTGGATGCCTACACAGGCATCTATTGGCTTACCCATGCAAGGTAGCAGCCTCTATTTACGTTATTGCAGGGTTAGCACATCAGCTTTTACAGCATTTGGATTTGCCACAAGGTGTATGATCAGATCAAGGCTCCTACTTCACCGCAAACAAATGCAGCAGTGGATGTTACAAAATCACATTACTTGGGTTTTCCACCTACCCCATCACCCTAAAGAGGCAGGTATCAAAGAGAGACATGATGGGATTTTATTAATTAATTAATTAATTTTTTAAAGAATTGGAGATGAGGTCTTGCTATGTTGCCCAGGCTGGTTTTGACCTCCTGGGCTCAAGTGATCCTCCCACTTCAGCCTCCCAAAGTTCTGGGATTATAGGCATGAGCCACCATGCCCTGCCCACAGTGGGCTTTTAAAACAAGGACTATTAAGAGAACCTGTAGGAAAATAGCCCCCCAAATGGTAAAAAAATTACTGCCCATAGGCCTGATCATTATTTCACATGCCTATGCCATAACTACACCATATTGAAATTCACGATAAATGAGGAGACTGCCAACAGGACACTGCCACCCCTGCTGGTGTACACGCCCACACCAGAGATAGTTACCAGCTTTCACAAGACTCAGGAGCCTTGACGTAGTTCCCACAGCAAAGGAACTTTCAGCTGGTACTTTCATCTTTACTTTCTGCCTCCTGGAGAGTGCAGGGCCGAGCCACTTCCCTTCAATCCTGATGAGGATCTGCGAGGACCACCCACTAGGACCATCCTCAGCCTGTGTCTCCTCACCCCATGGAGCAGCAAACCACCTGCCACCATCTGCAGAGAGAGACGCCCTCATCTGCCGCCCACGTCCTCCACTGAAGGTACCGTGGGACACACCTGGACCTGTTCCCCACACCCAGGACATGCACTCATCACCTCTGAACCACTAATACCACTTGAGCGATACCCAAAGGACAATCTGATCCCTACTTCTGGCCACAGGTGACCTCCGACTTTAACCCCTACTCTGTTGCTGTGCCCTTTTCTTACCTGAGAAGCTCGTACCCTCGCTAGTGTCAAGTACACATCCACCGATGGAACACCCTACCCTGATCATCTACACCCTACTGCTGACCAAGGTATTTTTTTTTTTTTTGAGACCGAGTTTTGCTCTTGTCACCAAGGCTGGAGTGCAATGGCGCAATCTTGGCTCACTGCAACCTCTGCCTCCTGGGTTCAAGCGATTCTCCTGCCTCAGCCTCCCAAGTAGCTGGGATTACAGGCGCCTGCCAGCACGCCCGGCTAATTTTTGTATTTTTAGTAGAGATGGGGTTTCACCATGTTGGCCAGGCTGGTCTCAAACTCCTGACCTCAGGTGATCCACCCGCCTCGGCCTCCCAAAGTGCTGGGATTACAGGTGTGAGCCACTGCACCCAGCCTGAATACTGGTCATCAGGGGCTATCCAGTGATCAATCTTTGGCCAAAATAAAATAACCCCTATAGGGTGTCAAATAGTATCATAATATGTTGAATATTATGTTGAATAGCAAGAGTGGTCTGGTGCCAAGCATTGCCATTTTTAGTAACAGAGACCCTCAGGTAGATCTAAACCTAAAGAACTTTGGGTTGAGTCTATGTAATATGCCTTTTTGATAAGTTGTACAAAAGTGAGGTAGCCTCTGAATACACACCGTCTCTTCCTCAAAGCTTTCTCAATTCCATTTTGGTGAAAGTTCAGTTCTAAAACTCAAAATTCACAAAATATTTCCAAGTATTGTTTCAGTGGAGAGAGCAATCTCCATCTTTAGGGATGATACGATAAGGAGTTTAGCTTTTTGTTCTTCTGGCCTATTGTGTTTGAAATCAAAAAAGTCTCTCAGAGATTGAGTCCAGTTACCTTACAAGTTGGTTGATTTATTACAAGGAGTGTTTGATCTGTTACAAGGAATTGGTTTAAATGGAAGTAAGATGTCACTGAAAGAAGGTTGAGAAAAACCCGACAGGGGTTTCCATATATTGGCTATCCTATTGTGAATAATGCTGCAATAAACATGGGGGTGCAGATATTTCTTCTAGGTACTGATTTCATTTCCTTTGGAATATAAACCCAGAAGTGGGATTGCTGGATCACAAGACAGTTCTATTTTTAATTTTTCACAAACACCCATACTGTTTTTTATGATGGCCATACCAATTTACATTCCCACCAATAGTATACAAGGGTTCCCTTTTCTCCACATCCTCACCAACACTTGCTGTCTCTTGTCTTCTTGATAATAGCTATTCTAACAGGTGTGAGTAACACCTTATTGTGGTTTTGATTTGCACTTTCCTAATGATTAGTGATGTTGAACACCTTTTCATATACCTGTTGGCTATTTGTATGTCTTCTTTG
The DNA here is from genome assembly GCF_029289425.2 of Pan paniscus. NCBI lineage: Eukaryota > Metazoa > Chordata > Mammalia > Primates > Hominidae > Pan > Pan paniscus. The sequence continues at coordinate 49,572,727 of NC_073272.2, read as the reverse complement.
GAAAAAAATGTCTATTTGGGTCTTTTGCCCATTTTAAAATCAGGTTGATTTTTGCTATTGAGTTGTATGAGTTCCTTAAATATATTAGATATATAGTTTGTATATATTTTATGCAGAAAGGTTTCAGTTTGATGTAGTACCACTTGTTTATTTTTGATTTTGTTATATGTACTTTTGGTGTCATATCAAAAAAAAATCATTGCCAAAACCATGTCAAGGAGCAAACCCTTATGTTTTCTTCCAGGAGTTTTATGGTTTCAGGCATTACATTAAGTCTTTAATTCACTTCGAGTTAATTTTTGTGTATGGTGTAGGATATGGGCCTAATTTCATTCTTCTGCATGTAATCCCAGCTACTCCAGAGGCTAAGGTGGGAGAATTGCTAGAGCCCAGGAGTTTGAGACCAGCCTGGGCAACATGGCAAGATCCCCATCTCCAAAAAAGAAAGAAAGAAAGAAAAAGATGTGTGATGCTCCAGCTTTGTCTTTCTTTCTCAAGATTACTTTGGCTATTCAGCATCCTTTGTGGTTCCATACAAAGTTTAGGATTGTTTTTTCAATCTCTGTGGAAAATATTATAGTTTTGATAGAGATTGCAGTGAATCTGTAGATCACTTGGGGGTAGTATGGACATTTTAACAATATTAATTCTTCCAATCCATAAGGACAGGATATCTTCCCATTTATTTGTGTCTTCTTCATTCTTTTTTCATCAGCATTTTATAGTTTTCAGGACACAGACCTTTCCCTCCTTGGTTAAACTTATTGCTAAGATTTTATTCGTTTTGACACTATTGTAAATGAGTTTATTTCTTAATTTATTTTCCTGCTAATTTGTTGTTAGTGGATAGAAACACAGCTGATTTGTGTGGGTTGGTTTTGTATCTTGCAACTGTACTGAATTTGTGTATTTGTTCTAACAATTTTGGGTGGCTTTTTAAGGGTTTTTCCTATTCATAAGAAAATGGTATCCAAAAACAGAGATGATTTAACTTCTTTTCCAATTTGGATGTCTTTTACTTCTTTTTCTTGTCTAATTGCTTTGGCTAGGACTTCCAATACAATGTGGAAAAGAAGTGGCTTTGGCATCTTTGACTTCTACCTGATCTTAGAGGGAAAGTTTTCAGTTTTCGCCATTGATTATGGCATTAGCTGTGTAGTTTTCATACATGGTCTTTATTGTTTGAGGTAAGTTCCCTCTATACCCATCTTGTTGAGAATTTTGTTCTATTAATTATGAATAGATGTTGAACTTTGTCAAATGCTTTTTCTGTGTCTATTGAGATGATTATTTTTTCTTTCATGTTGTTAATGTATTGTGTCACATTGATTTAATTTGGAAGGTTGTTGAACCACTCTTCCATCCAGGATAAATCCCACTTGGTCATCGTATATGATCATTTGAATTCAGTTTTTTAGTATTCTATTAATGATTTTTTGCATCTGTGTTCATCAGGGATATTGGCTTATAGTTTTATTTTCTTGTAGTGTTTTTGTCTGGTTTTGGTATCAGGGTGATGCTGACCTCATAGAATGAGTTTGGAGGTGTGCCTTCTCCTTCTCCTTCTCCTCCTTTTCTCCTTCTCCTCTTTCTCCTCATTCTCCTTCTCCGTCTTCTTCTTTGTTTAAGAAGGATTAGTATTAATTCTTCTTTGAATGTTTGGTAGAATTTACCCATGAAGGCACCTAGTCCTGGGCTTTTCTTTGTTGGGAGGTTTTTGATTACTGGTTCAAAGTCCTTATTTGTAATTGGTCTGTTCAGGCTTCCTATTTCTTTTTGATTCAGTTTTGCTAGGCTGTATGTTTCTAGGAAGTTATCCATTTCTTCTAAGCTACCCACTTTGTTGCAATACAATTATTCATAATAGTCCTTTGTGATCCTTTTTATTTCTCAGGCAATGTCTGACATTTCTGCTGTAATATCTCCTTTTTCATTTCTGATTCATTCATTTGTACCTTCTCTCTTTTTTCTTAGTTATTCTAGCTAAAGGTTGGTTTATTTTATCTTTTCAAGAAATCAACTCTTAGTTTTGTTAATTTTTTCTGTTTTCTAATTCTCTATTTCTGCTCTAATCTTTATAATTTCCTTCCTTCTGCTAACTTTGGGCCTAGTTTGTTGTTCTTTTTCCAGTTTTTTGAGATGTAAAATTAGTTTGTTTATTTGAGATCTTTATTCTTTTTTAATGTAGACATTTATCCCTGCTAGTACTGCTTTTGCTGTATCCCATATGTTTTGGTATGTTTGTTTTCATTTTTGTTTGTCTTGAGATAGTTTAAAAATTTCTTTTGATTTTCTATTTGACCAAATGGTTGTTCAAAAGTGTGTAGTTTAGTTTCTACATATTTGTGAATTTTCTGTTTTTTTTTTAAATTAATTTTCTGGTTTTCTTGCTATTATTGATTTCTAGTCTCATTCCATTGTGGTCAGAAAAGATACTTGAAATTATTTTGATCTTAAATTTGTTAAGACTTGTTTTGTGACCTAACATGTGATCTATCCTTGAGAATGTTCTGTGTGCATTTGAGAAGAATGTGTATTCTTCTGCTGTTGGGCAGAAAGTTTTATATATGTCACTTAGCTACATTTGGTCTGTAGTGTCATTCAAGTCAGTTGTTTTTTATTGATATTCTGTCTGAATGTTTTATCTATTATTGTAAGTGGGGTATTGTAGCCCTCTATTCTTATTGTATTGCTGCCAATACCTGTCTTCAGATTGGTCAATATTTGCTTTACATATGTCTTAGTCCATTTTGTGCTGCTATAACAGAATACCTGAGACTGGGAAATTCATAAGTAGCAGAAATTTATTTCTCACAGCTCTAAAGGCTGGGAATTCCAAGATCAAGGCACTGGCATTTAGTGTCTGGTGAGGGCCTTCTTGCTGCATCCTTACATTGCAGAAATGGCAGACTAGCAGAAGAGAGAGTGAACTCACTCCTAAAAGCCCTTTTTATAGCAGAATTAATTCGCTCATCAGGGTGGAGCCCTCATGACCTAAACACCTCCCATTAGGCCCCACCTCCCAATGCTATTGCATTGGGGATTAAGTTTCAACATTTTTCTTTTTCTTTCTTTCTTTCTTTTTTTCTTTTTTGTTTTTGAGACTGGGTCTCACTCTGTCACCCAGACTGGAGTGCAGTGGCATGATCATGGCTCAACCTCCCAGGCTCAAGCAAGCCTCCCATCTCAGCCTCCATAGTAGCTGGGACTATGGGTGCATGCCACTATGCCCAGCTAATTTTTGTAATTTTTGTAGAGACAGGATTTCACTATGTTGCCCAAGCTGGTCTTGAACTCCTGACTTCAAGTGATCCACCTGCCTTGGCCTCCCAAAGTGCTGGAATTACAGGCATGAGCCACCGTGTCCTGCCCAACATGGGTTTTTGAGGGGACAAAAGCATTCAAACCATAGCATTATATTTAGGTACTCTGATGTTGGGTGTGTATATATTTATAATTGCTAAATCTTCCTGTTGAACTCACCCCTTTGTCATTATTTCATGACATTTTATGTATTAGAGACAGTTTTAGACATAAAATCTACTTTTTCTGATATAAGTATCACCATTCCTGCTTTCATTTGGTTACCATTTGCATGAAATATCTTTTTCCATCCCTTCACTTCAGCCTATGTGTCTCTTTAAATCTAAACGCAGTCTATTGTAGAGAGCATATTGCTGGATCCTGTTTTGTATTTTTATCCATTCAGCCACTCTGTGCTTTTTGATTAGTTATTTTAATTCTTTTACATTTAAGGTACTTATTGATAAGTGAGAACTTACTATTGCCATTTTGTTAATTGTTTTCTGTCTATTTTGTAGTTGTTTTGCCCCCTTTTCCTCTCTTGCTGTCTTCCTTTGTTATTTGGTGATTTTTTTTATAGTGACTTTCTTGTATTGTTTTTTCCCTTTATCTTTTCTGAATCTATTATAGGCTTTTTCTTTGTGGTTACCTTGAGGCTTGCATACATATCTTGTAGTTACACCCTTCTATTTTAGGTTGATAACAGCTTAAGTACAATCCCACCCCAAAACACTGTACCTTTACTCACCCTGTCCCAACACTTTGTATTCTTGTAGTCAGAGTTAGCTTCTTTTTATATTGTGTATCCATTAACGTATTCTTATCTTTTAACTTTTATATCAGGGTTAAAAGCAAATGATGCATCATCCCTAAAGTGTTATATTAATCTGTATATGTCTATGTATTTGCCTTCACCAGTGAGATTTATACTTTGATATGTGTGATGTTGTTTAGCATGTTTTCATTTCAGTTTGAAGAACTCCCTTGAACATTTCTTATAAGGCAGGTCTAGTGATGAACTCCCTCAGTTTTTATTTGTCTGGGAAAGATTTTATCTCTCCTTCCTTTTTAAAGAATATTTTTCCAGGTTTAGTATTCTTGGACAGCAATTTTTTTCTTTCAGTACTTTGAATATGTCATCCCACTCTTTCCTAGCTTGAAAGGTTTCTGGTGAGAAAGCTACTGATAGTCTTACGGGAATTCTCTGGTATATGATAGTTTACACATACTCTCTTTTCTCTTGTTGCATTCAGAATTCTCCTTGTCCTTAACTTTAGATAATTTGATTATAATATATGTCAGTGAAGATCTTTTAATGTTCAGCCTATTTGGGGTTCTTTGGGCATCATAGACCTACATATTTATTTCACTCCTCTGTGGGATGTTTTCCGTTATTACAATCATGTGCCATATAATAATGTTTTAGTCAATGACAGACTGCATATATGACAATGGTCCCATAGGATTATAATGGAGCTGCAATTCCTATTGCCTAGTGACATCTTGATGATCCTGACCCTGTGTAGACCCAGGCTAATGTGTGTTTGTGTCTTAGTTTTTAACAAAAAGTTGAAAAAAAGTAAAATAAAATGTTTAAATATAATAGAAAAAAGCTTATAGAGTAAGGATATAAAGAAAGAAAATATTTTGTATAGCTGTACAATGTGACTGTATTTTAAGCTAAGTGTTATTTTAAAAGAGTAAAACAGTTCTAAAAAATTTAAAACACAAAAAGTTTATAAGGTAAAAATTACAGTAAGCTAAGGTTAATTTATTATTGGGGAAAGAAAAACTCTTTGAAAAAAATTACTGTGGCCTAAATGTACAGTGTTTATAAAGTCTATAGTAGTATATACTAATGTTCTAGGCCTTCATGTTCACTTACCACTCACTCACTGACCCAACCAGTGCACCTTTCAGTTCTGCAAGCTCCATTCATGGTAAGTGCCCTGTACAGGTATACCAGTTTTAACTTTTATGCTATACTTTTTCTATGTTTAGATACACAAATACTTACCATTGTGTTACAGTTGACTACAGTATTCCTTTTGGTTAACTCAAAATCAACTGATCTGTGATTTTGACTATATATACAAAATTCCTTCACCTTTGCTGTATTCTTTGGCTAGAAGCAAGTCATGGGTCCTGTCCATTCTCAAGGAGAGGGAATTATGAAAGGCATGAATACCAAGTGACAGGAATCATGAGGTAACCATAGGGTCTATACACCACAAGGTGCACCACATTGTAAATGGTTGATATTTCTTTACATGTATTTAATCTATAGATTCTCTTCTATAATGGTTTTTCTTACATTTTATTTATTGTTGCAAAACCCAGGCCATTTGTCCTGTACAGTTTCCCACAGTATGCATATTGCTGGTTACATTCCTATGATGTTGTCAAACATGTTTTTCTATCCTTTGCATTTCCTACAAATAGACAGTCTTATCTAGAGGTTGATCACATTCAAATTTTATTCTTTTTTTTTTTTTAAGACCATCGCATAGAAGACCATTACAAGAGACACATATTGACTGGTGATCTCTCTCTCTCTTTTTTTGAAACAGGGTCTCACTCTGTTGCCCAAGTTGGAGTGCAGTGGTGCTATCATAGCAAACTGAAACCTCTGCCTCCCAGGCTCAAGGGATCCTCCCACCTCAACCTTTTTTTTTTTTTTTTTTTGAGACGGAGTCTCACTCTGTCGCCCAGGCTGGAGTGCAGTGGCGCGATCTTGGCTCACTGCAAGCTCCGCCTCCCCAGGCTCACGCCATTCTCCTGCCTCAGCCTCCTGAGTAGCTGGGACTACAGGTGCCCGCCACCACACCCAGCTAATTTTTGCATTTTTAGTAGAGAAGGAGTTTCACCATGTTAGCCAGGATGGTTTCGATCTCCTGACCTCGTGATCCACCCACCTCGGCCTCCCAAAGTGCTGGGATTACAAGCATGAGCCACCGTGCCCAGCCCCACCTCAACCTTTTAAGTAGCTGGGACCACAGGCATGCGCCACCAGCTTGGTTAATTTTGTATTTTTTGTAGAGACAGTGTCTTGCCATGTTGCCCAGGCTGGTCTTGAACTCCTGGGCTTAAGCGATCCACCTGCCTCAGCCTCCCAAAGTGCTGGGATTACAGGCATGAGCCACCACAGCCGGCTGGTCATCTCTCTTGTTATAATGGTATCACCTGTTGATGATCACTTTCTATATCCATTAATTCACCATGGTGAACTCTAATTCTCTCATTCTTTCTATAACTGTCTCATTTCATTGAAGTATAGTTCACTTAAGAAAGTCAGGATAAATGCTTAATTATTTCCTTTTCAAACCAATTATCAAATAATGAGATGATTCTCTAGCATCCTCCAAAGATGACCAATAATATTTTAAAAGTATCATTGTGAATTCATGAATTTAAACACATTTGGTGTATTTTAATCCATTACAGTTGTATTCCTATTGATGCATAGTTGTTCCATCTTTGGCTGATGGGAACATATTTGGGTTGGCTTCTGAGTCTGACATGAATTTAGTACTTTTTGAGAGTGTCTTTGCTTTCCGATGTTCTATTTTCCAGGTTTATCATGTATCTTTGGTGTCCAGACCTGGAATCCAACATTTCTCCAAGGAGCCTTAGTGAGAAATGATATGTGAGATCACAGTCTGGGTGCTACGCATGCTCATGGCTCTGGATTTCCAGTTCTTTTTAATGAAACAGAGTGAGAAAATATACATTTTAAGAGAAGATATATCATGAATTCATATTAATATTTCTAAATCAAATTTGGGACAGCAAAAATGATAATAGAAAGGATTGTGGGACCCATTCCTAAAGATCCTTCAGGGGACAGAGGCCATGTCCCAATGGTCAGCACAAAGTATCTGTCTCTGAGTGTTTAGCTCCAGAGGGCCAGGACATACTGGGATGGGCATAGATTCAGCTGTGGTTGGCTGGTCCTTGGGGCAGTGTCTTGGGAGCCGGGGGAGTTCCTAGGAGGGCAGCCCTGGATACCTGCACTGGTGGAGTTGGGCCAGAGGGAGAGTTCTCTACAGAGGGAAAGACAGAGGGCAAGTGTATTAGTCTGTTCTCACACTTCTAATAAAGACATACCTGAGACTGGGTAATTCATAAAGAAAAAGAGGTTTAATGGACTCACATTCCACATGGCTGGGGAGGCCTCACAATCACGGCAGAAGGCAAAGGAAGAGCAAAGGCATGTCTTACATGGCAGCAGGCAAGAGAGCATGTGCAGGGGAACTGCTCTTTATAAAACCATCAGATCTTGTGAGACTTATTCACTATAACGAGAACAGCATGGGAAAAACCCACCCCCATGATTCAGTTACCTCCTACTGGGTCCCTTCCATGACCTGTGGGGATTATGGGAGCTACAATTCAAGATGAGATTTGGGTGGGGACACAGCCAAACCATATCAGGAAGGGAATGAGACTTGTGCCTGCAATGAGAAATATCATGCTGGGGTATGTCCTCTGATAGATATAACCACATTGATCTTTATTTTGGGATTTTTCCATGAACCAGAAGTTCTGGCCCTTTCAAGAGCCTTAATTGTTTTTGAGGGGCAAGAGGAAAAGGAACACTGGGACTGAGGGATGTTTATGGTGTCAGGGGCTGAGTTCTCAGCAGTTCAACAGGAGCTACTGGGCTCCAGGAATCCACCCCACTCCCACTACCAGAGCGGAGTTGAGGTGCTTGTGTTCTGGTGGGGAGACAGATGTGGAAAAAAGGTAGGCAGGTGGTCCTGCTGAAGTTTGTCAGGTAATAGTATATGGCCTAGGTGATGGAGGGTTTGGTTAGGAATTGAGTCAAAATAACTGCAGGGAGGCAGAAATGGGTCAGGGATTCACAGATTCAAGGTCTCTAGAAGACAATGTGCAGACCTATCTCCCAGGCTACTCCCAAACA